>NC_137455.1:191092468-191713732 GCF_964235325.1 Thermobia domestica | reverse complement strand
CAAATTCATCGTTCGCCTTCCATTTCGCACAGAAGAAGTACGGCTAGGTAACTCTTTGCAAACAGCGACAACAAGACTTCAACATCTTGAAAGAAGATTCACAAAACAACCTGAATGGAGAAATGAATACATCTCTTTCATGCAAGAATATGAACAATTAGGACACATGGAGCAAGTCAATGAGAATCAAACTACACAAGGGTCATACTACATTCCACATCATGCAGTCATGAAGGAGTCAAGTACAACAACCAAACTCCGTGTAGTTTTTGACTTTTCTGCAAAAACAACAAATGGAATTTCATTAAACAATATGCTATTAGTTGGACCGACTATTCAACAGGATTTGCAATCAATCATTCTACGGTTCAGAACTCATCAAATTGCATTTTCAGCAGATATTGAAAAAATGTACAGGTGCATTGAAGTACATCCTGAAGATCAAAGGTATCAACATATTCTATGGAGAGAATCAACAGATCAGCCAGTAAAGGAATACAAATTAAAAACGGTCACCTATGGAGCAGCTTCATCTCCATTCTTGGCAACGAGAGTACTTCAAGAATTAGCAACTAGTGAAAAGTTAAAATATCCCAAGGCATCAGAAATCCTACGCAGAGACTTCTACGTAGATAACTGTTTATCAGGTTGTGATAATCTTAATGAAGCAATACAATTGCAATCAGATCTTATAGCATTACTCAAAACAGGCAACTTCAATCTCAGAAAATGGTCATCAAACAGTGACATACTAATGAAACAATTACCAACGGAGTACAGAGAACAAAACTCATCTATAAGCTTTGAAAATGGAGATAACATCAATACATTGGGAATCGTATGGTGTACAAGCTCAGATGTATTCTTGATATCTTACAAACCTCTAGAGGAGATGCAGCGAACAATAAGTCAAGGTGTAACCAAACGTCAGCTGTTTCTCACATTTCATCTATCTTTGATCCAATTGGCTTAGTCAGTCCAATAGTCATTGCCTACAAAATATTCCTACAGAAACTTTGGAAGGAAGGATTAAAGTGGGACGAGCAACTACCAGCTCATTTGCACAAACAATGGATACAATTGTGTAACCAGTTAGATAACCTAAAACATATCAAAGTCAGTCGGCTAGTCGTGGCAAAGAGCAATCTAATTGACATTCAGCTACATGGATTTGCAGATGCATCACAGAATGCTTATGGAGCCTGTTTATATATACGTTCAGTAAATGACAAAGGTGAAATATCGGTTCATCTACTATGTTCCAAATCTAAGGTAGCTCCTATAAAGCAAGTAACAATTCCAAGATTAGAATTATGTGCTGCTCTATTATTGGCTTCATTAGTACACAAAGTAATGCCAATTCTCAATCTGAACATTTCATCCATTCACCTGTGGACTGATTCAACGATAGTACTCGCATGGCTAGCATCACCGTCCACTCGCTGGAAACAATTTGTGGCTAATAGAGTAGCAAAGATCCAAGAATACACTAACATTAATAATTGGAAGCACATTGCCTCTTCAGAAAATCCAGCAGATATGATATCTCGAGGTACAACAGTGCATCAACTGACACAAGCTCAATTGTGGTGGCATGGACCTCCATGGTTGCAAGAACCAGAAGAAGTATGGCCGTCAGAAGCTGTAGTCATGGAAGAAAATGCAATGATCGAACAAAGGAAAACTATTCTATTAGTAACGACTGATAATGGTACAACACAAGTCATCTCAAAATTTTCGAAGTTGGAGAAAGTAATCAGAGTATTCGCATATTGTCTTCGTTTCATTAACAATATTAAAATTCCTCAGAAGAAGGTTATCGGCGAATTATCAGTCGAAGAAACAAGAAAGGCACTTATTACTTGCATCAAACTTGTACAGCAGCAGTGTCTTGATAGAGAAATCAAGTGCCTCAAGTCAAATCAAGAATTACCAAAACAAAGCAAAATTCGCAACTTACATCCGTTCTTAGACCACCAGGGTATACTAAGAGTTGGTGGACGTTTAGAAGAAAGCGACTTAACATATGATACAAAACATCCCATTATCTTACCGCAGGATCATCACTTGACTAAATTGATCATAATCCATGAACACAAGAGACTGCTTCATGCAAACTTTCAATTGTTGAATGCGTCATTGAGACAACGTTATTGGATTATTAGGTCAAAGCAGATAATCAAACGAACAATACATGAATGCTTAATTTGCTTCAAGCTGAATTGCAAGGCAACATCTCAACTCATGGGTCAATTGCCTAAAAATAGACTTCAAACATCACGTGCGTTTTTAAATGTCGGTGTAGATTACTGTGGGCCTTTCCACATAAAGGCTGGGCTAGTTAGAAGCCGAACCACAGTTAAGGCATACGTAGCAGTATTCGTTTGCTTTAACACAAAGGCAATACATCTAGAAATAGTAAATGGGTGTACAACACAAGCATTTATAGCAGCCCTTCGACGTTTCACAGGTCGTCGAGGAAAATGTTTGACCATTCACAGTGATAATGGTACCACCTTCGTTGGAGCCAAAAACGAATTACAAGAGTTACAAGCATTGTTCCAGTCTGAAGATTTTAAGGAGAAAATTGCTACACACGCAACGACGGAAGAATTCACATGGTCTTTTATTCCTCCAATGTCTCCACATTTTGGCGGATTGTGGGAAGCTGCAGTAAAGTCCTTCAAATACCATTTTAAACGCATAGCTGGTAATGCATTACTCACATATGAAGAATTCAATACTCTAGTAATTCAAATCGAGGCATGCTTAAACTCAAGACCAATCACTACATTGTCAAATGATCCTCAAGACTTATCATACTTATCACCAGGACATTTCCTCATAGGAGCACCCTTGACAAGTTTTCCAGAGCCAAATTTGACAGAAGTGAAAGAAGGCAGTTTATCACGGTGGCAGAGAATTCAACAAATGGTTCATCAATTATGGAAACGCTGGCAAGCAGACTACCTCACGTCATTACAGCAAAGACAAAAGTGGTTTTCCAAACAGTGCAACATCGTTCCAGGCATGGTGATTCTACTCAAAGAAGATAATCAACCACCTCTTCATTGGAAATTGGGAATAATAGAACAAGTGTTTCCAGGACGTGACGGAATTGTACGTGTTGTAAACGTGCGCACATCATCAGGAACATATAAACGTTCCATCAGTAAAGTGATTCCTCTTCCTTGTGAAAAATTTTGATTGCACCAATCAACGGGGGGGAGTATGTTGAGTTTTTTTTTTTTATTTGTGTGTATTCATTTAATTGACATATTTCTATCTTGCTAGTTGGAAACAGTGCAGTGTTAAAAATGTGCAGTGTGGAACCACGCAGCAAGCAGAATTTCCCAAAATTGCAATCAAAGCAGTTCATACGCATCAAAGACAATTAATTACCAGTTTAATCAGTACATTAATGCAAGTAGTTCATTGATTTCTATATATATATATAAATGCAGCAGTTACTGTAAGTACCAAAAACATAATTATTTGTATCATAGCAATGTATGTTGTATAAAGACTTGTTTACAACAAAGCAATAATGCATGTAGTCATTGTAGTGTGAATATTTTATATCTGTAATAAATTCATAGTATACAAATAACAAGGCCAAATCTTAGAATCAGCGTTAATAATACAGTCCACAAGGTGTTGTAGCAATACCTTAAATCACATACAACTTATCAAAGCAAAAGAGACATGAATAGATAATAAAAGTCAAGTAGTAGAGGACAATATAAACAAAGAAGGAAATACAATTCTGACAAGTGTGGATGTAAGAACGCTGTGCAGTTGGTTCTAGATAGACGGAATAGATGGAAAAGTATTTTGAAGAAAGGGACAAATTACACAGCAGGAGGAACATCTAGAACTTTGTAAATGGAAAGAATATAAATGAAAAATTATTAGACCAAGAAATCAGGCAGAGAAACAGGATTTAGGTTTTCCTTTTTTAAACTGAATGTTTGAGAAAGAGCGAGGCAATGAAAAGCCAAGAATAGATTATAACATAATTAAACTAATAAAAGAATTAGGATTAACTATTCATCATCATCATCATTATGGGTCAGTATATATATATATATATATATATATATATATATATATATATATATATATATATATATATATATATATATATATATATATATATATCAGCATGTTTCAAAAGTCCGGGAACACCTTTAATATTTTATTGTAGGCAAACTAGTAACATTGGAAAGTAACGAATTGTATAATTGGAAAGGGCAAACTGTAAAGTTCGTTTTGAACAATGCTAATTTCACAGACACTCTATGTGGGAACTCCGTGTGACCCTACAAATGTCTACGCGATAATCCAACTCTTGCCACACACGACCCAACATGGCTTCCGAGACTTTTGCTGTTGCTTGCTCAATTTTCCTTTTCAATTTCCTAATATCACCTGTCAAAGGAGAGACGCATACAAGGTCCTTCACGTATCCCCACAAAAAGAAATCGCAAGGGGCGATATCTGGAGACCTAGGAGGAGGAATATATATATATATAAAGAGAGAGAGATTCTACGAATTCAACCGATATAATCCAAACAGGATCGAACTTGGCATAGTGAAGACCTTAGCCTGCATTACAAGCTTGTGAAATAATATGATGCGCAGAATTTTGGTTCCTAAAGTACACGGAATATTTTTAAAAAATCATATGAAGTACTTGTTTTTACAACTATGCGTAGGTTTTCTTCTGTCACTGTACCTTCTAATATCTCGTGATACAGCTCCTTCTCAGCCAATATCTCAATCATTTTCTCTTTAATTACATCTAAAATTATTATTTTGTCATCCACTATTTGTAATACTTCCTCATTTGTTTTCGGTTCGGCCCCGACCCAGCTTATTCATTAGACACACGCAGTCTTTTTATGTTTCTTTCTTTCTTTCTTTCTTTCTTTCTTCTTCTTCTTTTTCTTTTTTTTTTTTTTTGATAAGTCCATCTTTCTGTTCTATAGAATGCAATACTCCACACAAGATATTTTACGAGTCCTTTTCTTATTTTTATCCAAGAACCCAGAAAATAGTTTTTTCTTCTTCCTAATTAAGTGTTTCTCTTGCATTTTTATTCTCTAATTTTTCTCATATTCACATTAGTTATTCTCACTTATAATATTATCCAATTACCGAAAATTAGCTATTTCTTCTACTTTCTCTCCTTCTTTCTATATTTGATACCGATCGTTTCGTAACAATCCCCATTACTTTATGTTTTTAACATTTATTTTGATCCAAAATTCTTTTTAGCTTTCTCTCAAGTTTTCTAACATCTTATTACTTTTCTTTTCAAATCCAACAACAAGCACCAAATCACCTGCAAATCGTGTGCACGTAATAATTCTACCCACTACCAGATTGCCTTGAGTGATTCAGAAAATTATAATTGTTTTGAATGTTGCTTTCTTATTGTATCTGACACCTCTCACCAGTTAAAGTTATGTTTAGATATTCTGTATTTTATTTTCTAGTAGTTTAATAAATGCTATTTTCTATTTTGTCATTTTCTTTTCCTTTTCTTTACAGTTAATTTGTCGTTGAAAAATAATTTCATACTAACAGAAGAGAAGCTGGTCAAAAAGTTTTTGGTGGAAACATTATCTCAGGGCAATAAGGTGAGTTTTATCTACTAAAGAAGCTCGTTCCGACCGTTTTTATTTATACCTTTCAATGTATAATAGCATCATCCCCTAATGAGGACCGGGGCGAAATATATATTGGGTAATTTCAGATGGGATGGCCATACGGGGAGGATGTCCAATCACTCTTATTTGCACAGCACTAGCCAGTTAGAGTGTAACTTGGTAGCAGGAGGGAGTTTTCAGTACAACAGTTAATTGCTGTACACAGTGGTGTTTACTATCTAAAAATACGCTAGATTTTGTCAATTATTTTCTGGCTGGAGAGATGTAAGCAGATGTAACATTCTCTATTTCTCACCTGCTTTCGTTACTTTTTATGGCAATCTGTCCTTCACATTTGGGAGAGATGGCCCATGATTTTCCAAAAGATTTGACAACATATTTTCAAGGCATACTTTGACAATATTTTTATTTTTTAATTACCTTTCGTAATCAATTTTGAATAGGACGCTCCAAAATACATTTGATAAAATTAAATTAAAATAAATGCACAATGTATATTCATAATGTAATTATAACATTGTCGTCAGTGTTTGTAGGGAGTTCATTTGTAGTCGTGTTTTAAGGAGTTTCCTTTATAACGAAATTTCTGATTTCGATAAATTGAACAAATTCTGATGAAGAGCTATGATTAAATAGGACTTGAAACAAAATCTAATTTCGAAGAAAAACATCTTGTAGCATCAAATTGTTAGTGTGAAGATATTGTGAAGTTAGAGGTTCAAAGTGTTCCCCAGGGGTGATTCCTTCAGAAATAGGAGAAACTATAACCGTCGTTGCATGTAGTAATGCAGAAGGAACTTTTTCTTGCACCAGTTTTCGTCATTAAAAAGAAGGACAAAGAGCAAGAATTTAAGGATGAAAAACCCTAGAATCAGTTGTCTACATTTCTGAGAAGGCAAAATATATAAATGTAATTCTGTTCTCTGCGTGGCTGAGAAAGTATTTCGCTCTTGGAAAGCAAGAAGAAAAAGTACTTCTTATGTTAGATGATAAGGCATCCCACTGCAGCTCAGTAGAGAAGCTGAAATTGAAGCGAGGAATGGGATCATATTGATTGGTCTGTTAAGTCAGACGACACACTATCTTCAGCCTTTGGACAAGATAATTTAAAATCCATTGAAGAGTTATTTTCACAGCAATGTAAAAACAATGATGACTAATCATCCCACTTGCAGAGTAATAAGACTATAGTCTGAAGAATTGCTCAATGAAACTTGGAGAAAATCAGCCACACCAGAAAATGTTATTTCTGGATTTAGATCCCTACAATTGCCCATCATTCGAAACTATCGTTTTCTGGTTCCAAATCCAGTTGCAAGGGGATTTAAATTACAGAAAAGATACTGAATGGCTTTAATTTTCTTGAAGACGAGCACACGAATTCGGGGGCCATATTTGTAATTAAATAAAATTATATATATATTAATGTATTAATATTTTCAGTTGTATTTGTGCATATTGCCGCAATTTTAGGGTAAAATGCTCATTTTGAATACTTCTCTTAACATGATTATTATTATTTACCCCACATTACAGATACTTTGGAAATATGAACAAATTATTATATAGGATCAAAGTATAATACGAGAAATTTTCATGTAGATTACTCTTCTCACCTTGTATTTATACTAATTAATTCCATACTGTGCGCTATTTGTCCCAAATTATCTTATGTATAGGGGTTATGAAGATAGTCAAAACAAAATGAAAAATGCAACTTACGACATAGGACCACTGTTAACCTGCAGAACAGCTCTAGTTCTTCGTTAACTAATACGAAAAATATTCTTAGAAGAAGAGAAGAAATTATGGGGATTCATTCTTGTGTACGATATGGAATTAATACCTGTTCTGCCTAATGACCCTCCAGCACTTTGTAACGCATTTTTGATTTAATCTTATCTTTAGGCAGAATAGGAATTCCTGTTCTGCCTAGTTCCTGTTCTGCCTAATTCACACAAAAAGGGATATTTAGATTTGAGGGAAATTTATTAGTACCTATTTCCCCTTGATTTTCAAATATCATTCAAGAACTCTTTAACAAAACTTCAAGGCACGAGTGGGAACCGGTCAAAACCCCCACAGCCAAAACACCCACACTCAAGAAATGTCAAAACGCCCACACGATCGGTCATAACCCCCACACAAATGGACAAATCCTCCAAACGCACGAACGGTCAAAACCCCCACAGCCAAAACCCCCACACTCAAGAAATGTCAAAACGCCCACACGATCGGTCATAACCCCCACACAAGTGGACAAATCCCCCAAACGCACGAACGGTCAAAACCCCCACAGCCAAAACCCCCACACTCAAGAAAGGTCAAAACGCCCACACGATCGGTCAAAACCCCCACACAAATGGACAAAACAGCCACACATAGCAACGGTCACAATCCCCACATAAATGGACAAAACCCCCACACAAATGGACAAAACTCCCACACAATCGGTCAAATCTCCCACACTCTGAAATGGTCCTGGTTGTATGTCTTGCCCTTGTACTTTTTAATAACATTTTTTATTCCACTTAAACCGATGTTGCAACTATTCTTCTTGCACTGTTTTGTAATGACAGAAACACTAAGGTGGGCGTCGTAAAGAGCCGCAACAAAGACGTGCAATCACGGTATTTTCAGAGTGTGGGGGATTTGTCCGATTGTGTGGGGGGTTTGTCCATTTGTGTGGGGGTATTGTCCATTTATGTGGAGATTGTGACCGTTGCTATGTGTGGGAGTTTTGTCCATTTGTGTGGGGGTTTTGACCGATCGTGTGGGCGTTTTGACATTTCTTGAGTGTGGGGGTTTTGGCTGTGGGGGTTTTGACCGTTCGTGCGTTTGGGGGATTTGTCCATTTGTGTGGGGGTTATGACCGATCGTGTGGGCGTTTTGACATTTCTTGAGTGTGGGGGTTTTGGCTGTGGAGGTTTTGACCGTTCGTGCGTTTGGGGGATTTGTCCATTTGTGTGGGGGTTATGACCGATCGTGTGGGCGTTTTGACATTTCTTGAGTGTGGGGGTTTTGGCTGTGGGGGTTTTGACCTAGACCCGCACGAGTGAGGGTTAGTCAGATTGAACACGCGAGTGGAACGAACTGGAAAACATTTAAGAGAGCTTTAGTATTGAACAACACTAAGCAAACAAATTATAACGTTTACGAATAGATAATTGTTTGAAATATCTGTTGAAGTTTCAACGAAAAACGCATCAAGTTTCCTGCCAAAATGTATGAAATTCAGCGTGCAGTAAACAGACTGAAGGTTCAAACACAGGGTACAAAATCGCAAGTCAAAGTGGAAGGAGACAGAAGTACAAAAAAAAAAAAAAATCTCTTCACACTGAAATGTATCGACATAGGGAGCTCAGATATTTGAATATCCATAATTATTACACTTACACAGCTAACCATTACTTCAGCCATTAATAACATGAAATTTACGTAAATTACATATGAATTACTGTAATTAATTTGCGGGCTTTTGACAATGGTGTCAGTGCCACTTTATTCAGTGACAATCAGAGCCATTTTCGAAAACTATATGTTGAAGGAAACACTGGAATTGATCAACATAAGCAAATATTTTTATCTGTCTTTTTTTTCTTAATTATTGCAATTTTGGACCAATATACTAAACCCAAATCGGTAATGAGGAAAAATTGCTGCAATAATAAATTACATATGTTTTATATAATTCGAAAGAAAAAGTAAACCTAACTATACAGTACTTACGGGGTGAACTTGGCGTCGGCATCGTCCAACCACGTTTCAACAAAATAATCGTGAAAATCGTTTCGACTCGGCACTTCTGGTGCATCTTCTTGTATATGTAAGTACATATCACCAATTTTATCAATGGGTACAAGTGGTAAAGCACTAGCTCGTCGTATCCACCTTCTAACTTGCATATCTTGACGGTACAATGAATATAAATCCAATCACTGGACTTTTCTCCAGATACACTGAGTATAGTGGAAGAAACAACCATAAGCAGTTGCATTAGGAAAAGATCTAAATAGAGCAATGATAGCAGCCCTTTCAAAGTCCATAACAACTTTGGCAGGATTCAAGGTGAAACCATTATCAACAGCCTTCTCCTTAATTAAGCACAGCATTCTGTAATAATCGTCCTCTTTTTTGCTTGGGAGTAGACAAAATACAAATGGGAAGACTTACCCCTAATATTTCTTGTGTAAGGTATAAAATTGATGAAATAGACGTGGAGCAGCTTTAAATGTACCATCCATAAATAATGTGCCCCCGCTTACAAGCTTCTGTAAATTTTCTGTAAATTCTTCCACTATACTCAATGCATCTGCAGAAAAGTCCAGTCACTGGGTTTATCTTCATTGTACTGTAAAGATATGCAAGTTAGAAGGTGGATACGACGAGCTAGTGCTTTACCACTTGTACCCATTGATAAAATTGGTGATATGTACTTACATATACAAGAAGATGCACTAGAAGTGCCGAATCGAGACGATTTTCACGATTATTTTGTTGAAACATGGTTGGACGATGCAGACGCCAAGTTCACATCGTAAGTACTGTATAGTTAGGTTTACTTTTTCTTTCGAATTATATAAAACATATGTAATTTCATATTACAGTAATTTTTCCTCATTACCGATTTGGGTTTAGTATATTGGTCCAAAATTGCAATAATTAAGAAAAAAAAGACAGATAAAATATTTGCTTATGTTGATCAATTCCAGTGTTTTCTTCAACATATAGTTTTCGAAAATGGCTCTGATTGTCACTGAATAAAGTGACACTGACACCATTGTCAAAAGCCCGCAAATTAATTACAGTAATTCATATGTAATTTACGTAAATTTCATATGTTATTAATGGCTGAAGTAATGGTTAGCTGTGTAAGTGTAATAATTATGGATATTCAAATATCTGAGCTCCCTATGTCGATACATTTCAATGTGAAGAGATTTTATTTTATTTTATTTTATTTTATTTATTTATTTATTTATTTATTTATTTATTTTTGTACTTCTGTCTCCTTCCACTTTGACTTGCGATTTTGTACCCTGTGTTTGAACCTTCAGTCTGTTTACTGCACGCTGAATTTCATACATTTTGGCAGGAAACTTGATGCGTTTTTCGTTGAAACTTCAACAGATATTTCAAACAATTATCTATTCGTAAACATTATACTTTGTTTGCTTAGTGTTGTTCAATACTAATGCTCTCTTAAATGTTTTCCAGTGAACTATGGAACCATTATGACAACGGAGAAGAAAGGACAACCAATATAGTGGACGGCTGGCATTCGAAGTTTAATAAAAGGCTGACAAAGGAACATTCGAATATGTTTACCCTTGTCCAGCTTTTACAGCAAGAGCAGAACGAAAATGAAAGATTAGTGATGCTTCTAGAAGTTGAGAAGAAACTAGGAGAAAAGAAACTAAAAATATAAGCTTATATAGCAGAGAATCAAGTCCTTGCAAAGTAGATTAGAGTCGGGTCAATTGGATTTGATTTCCTATGTAGACACTGTAGCTTACAGTTTACATTTATAACAATGAAGGTTGTGTGTGGGTTTAGTATGTGTTTCGAAGTTTTGAAGTTTTGTTCTCTCTCAAATTGAAAAGATATATATGTGACTTTAAGAAGTTAAAACTGTATTTCCTTTCCGATATTTTAATTTGTTATTCTAGAGCAAACTTTGTTCCTCTAAAGTTTCCTTTGTAGATATTTGGAAGTATTTATCTCTAATATAATAAATTGTGTAATCATTTTACTCAACGTATGTGGTGTTTTGCTTTTTACATTATACCGGACATTTTCGCTACATTTGTTATACTAAAAATGATTTTTAGGGGTACTTGGTAACATGAAACAATTCTTTCTACTTGTGTGTTCAATCTAACTAACTAACCCTCACTCGTGCCTTGAAGTTTTATGAAAGAGTTCTTGAATGATGTTTGAAAATCAAGAGGAAATAAGTACTAATAAATTTCCCTCAAATCTAAATATCCCTTTTTGTGTGAATTAGGCAGAACAGGAACTAGGCAGAACAGGAATTCCTATTCTGTCTAAAGATAAGATTAAATAAAAAATGCGTTACAAAATGCTGGAGGGTCATTAGGCAGAACAGGCAGAAACCGAATTTTTTTGGTTGTTTTAGTATGAATTCTGCAACTCTGATTGCTGTCCATAAGAAGTTCGATAATAGTGTGAAATCACATGCTTGATGTGTTGCTTTTACAGGTACCCTTTTGTATAAGTATTTAAAAATAGCGAAAGATCTCTCTTTTTTTCGAAAATGATATAGAAAAAAATATTTTAAAATGCCTTTAATAGAATATTAGGGAAATTTCTCTACTCTTTCACATATAACAAAAACGTTTTACATTTTGTTAGTATTGCCAATTGTTAAGGATGTTTTATTTGTTTCTTTCCCTGAAAAGTAACCTCTCTTTACCATGTCCAGTCCATTACTGTTAGAACGAAAGAGGAAACAGAACAAATACGTAAATTAACATTAAGGAGTAATTTAAAACCTCTCAGAACTCTCCATCTCTTATTGATCATTATGGACAGTGGACACATTAAAATGTTGAAGATTATGATACATTTCTCTTGTAACAGCAAAGAGTACAGTTGGTGAATGAACTTATTCTTTGTTAAATATACAATGGTCTGATGAGAGAAATTAGTATTGTCTTCCTTTGTTTCCTTTTGAAATGTTCTATTACAGAGACTTCATCATATCTTAAATACGAACTTCGAAAAAAAAAAAAAAAAACCTACCCTTTCCTCTTGTTATATGCAGCTATACAGAAGAATTGATTGAAGTTAGACTTGCTGAAAGAAAACTGAAGGGCATATATTTTTGAACACGACTATACAATGCTACTCAGTAGCGTACGCAGATTCTCATTAAGAGAGGGAAAAATTCAAACTCCCAAACTTATATTGTTTCACGATATTTGTTTACATACCGGTATCTTAATATGGTAAATGCTTATGTTTCATATCCTGTTCAAGAAGGTTCGTTAAAACGCGAAACTCTCCCTCCTCCTTCGTGTAAAGCACTGATGCTGACAACAAATTAGTGACTTTCTCACACAACCGAACGCTAACACTATTCAATAGAAAGAAATAATAACTGCACTAATTTCCGCAGAAGGTACCATTCCCAATCATGCCATATTAACTATAGTTTGCACTATTGCGTCAACAGTAATCTGTCAGAAACAGGGAATTCTGAGGGTAAACAGCGCAGCTAATCAAATCATTGGGCGTGACTGGCTTGACGGCGTGTGTTGGAAGGATAGCAAGAAGGAAATTATAGAGCCCATTAATAACAATTGAGCCGAGATTAGAACCCCTGCTGCATGTGAATGTGTCCGTTCTGGCCAGGCCAATTTGCTCAGAGATTTTTGTCTCTACTCTGATTCACTTTCTATGACAACTTGTTTGCCGACCGACTCTCTTTTATTGTTATGAACCTTCTATGTCCACGCGCCTTCAAACTGCAACTCTCTGAGCCTCCCTTGCTTCACATACACCCTATAATATCTTCTCCTCTGTTGTGTGTGTCTGTGTGTTTGTTGGATATTCAGCCAGTCCTGTATCAAGTTACGCGCGCCCAATCTGTTTTGTTCGATTTTTTTTTTCAGTCATCTCACATCGTGGGAAGGAGTATAGGGGGAGGTGCAGCAACAGAATAGCTCCTCTTGACAACTACCTTCTTTTGAAAAACGGTTTTTGATACATGTTTCCTCTCTTGTGAATATATATCAGCCACGTAGTTAGTTAAGGAGGAGGGGTCGAGGCGGGGTGTCCACAATATAATCAAACTCCAATTTCAGGATTTTGTCTATTGTAATGAAATTGTGTGTCCTTTCGCCATACAATAATGGAACCCTTGAAAAACCTTATATAGAAATATCACAGGAAGGGGGTCGGAACGATCTCATTCCGAAGAGAGAAAGCTTAACAAGGATAAAAACCAAGAAAAAAATATGTTTTAAATAGTGGTTCTGGAAACTAACTGATGACACAGTACATCTTTCTTCCTTTCTGTTTTCTTGCAAAGCCATTACAACAAAAGTTTCCTTGCACTTTGCTAGTATTAAAACCAAGTTCCGAAAGCCGGCCGGCCTTCTTTTCTTTAATACGAAGCTATTAGCGCTCTGGAAGTAGTGGTTGGTTCCCGGGTAGGTTTTGTCACCTTATATGGGAGACTCCGCGGGGGGTGTTAAAGCTTTTAGTAGTGGGCAAAGAAAAAAAAAGTATAAATTCCCTCCTGAAACCAGGTGTTGACACCAAGGGTAAATAACAAGGATCCGACACCTCATCTCTACACACGCCATTTACTATCCATGCTTTTCTTCTTCTTTTGAGAATGACCGTAACATACAGCACAAACAGTATCACCACACCTGTATAGAAGAAGTACTTGAAAGTGGCGATTCTGATACAACAAAACAACGTCTTTCAATTCATTTCAGTATACGTGTTTACTACAAATAAAGGCTGGAAAAGAGGGAAAATATACGAATTCTATTAATGAACAGTAGTTTTGTGTACAATGTTTCAATTAAAAAAAAAAAAAAAAAGCTTGGGTCATCAGAGATCTATATCCGTCTTGTTGGTAGAGTTTATTTCATCTAGTTGCAGAGATTGGTGAAGTAAGTTATACTGAGCATCAAGTCTTTAGCCACAACACTAAGAGGAAAGAAAGGCAAAGATAATTTTGGGAAACTAACTTGACCTTACATTCATTCATAGGGTATATATATCAACGAACATCTATAAAAGGTTCAGGAGGACTGAGTTCCCCTGGCTGGCCATCCCTATCTAAAGACCTGCTTTGTATATATATATATATATATATATATATATATATATATATATATATATATATATATATATAGATAGATAGATAGATAGATAGATAGATATAGATATAGATATTAATTTTGAAGAATTCAAAGAGACGGTTCCCAAACGTACACGAGAATAATAATTGAAACAAGCTTCTGCATTTTACATATGGACAATTCAGTAATTTCGTCACTTCCGGACTCAAGGAAAGTAGAAGGGTGTAAGCCTAAGTTACATTTTCGATTTCGAGCAATATGTCTGCTGCTTGAAAATGCATTCAGATGTTTTACCACATCTTACTTACGTTTTGCATCCATATTGCTTTGAAGTTTCTCCTTTTCGGAAATTTACCAAAAAATTACAATTCATTGTTTCTTCCAATATAATGTTTGTAGTGAACAATGTTTATAGCAATGACAAAATGGGTCATAGATCGCCGGGCCACTTGGATGCCGACATTTGTGAGGGTCGTCCGGGTCTGAGCCTCGTTTCTCAGACACAGTCTGACCCGGTGACCCAGGCAGACTCAATGACAAAGAAGCAGATGAAATATCATCTCTGCAGCATTACTGCAGAATTTTATAGTTGATTAATGATGTTTACTGTTTGAGCTCGAATATTAATTTGTTTTATTCTCGGTGTGATATTTATTAATCAGGGTATCATGTTTGGAATATTTCATGTCTTAATAAATTTACTTTCATGTCTATTCGTTTTCCCATAAGTGGCTTATAACATGTTCTATACAAAAAGAATTAACAAAACATTGTTTGGGCTCAGCGTAATATTTTATATTCTAAAAAAAGTCTCACGAGTCGATTCAAGTTTGAAGATCTCCCATAAGAGAAACATGTAGCTTATCTAGTTATTCTATGATTCTGACGCATTTGTACTCTGGCAAACTTTGTAGTTATGTTTCAGCGCAATGCTTGACAAACTCAGACGTAAACAAGCAAGGAAGAAGGTTATATTTAATGAAAAGATAATGAGAGAGAAGAGAATCTCTAGTAGCCTTGTACTTACTCCCCTTAGAATGACGACGTTTTATCTCCGGGTCGTATTGGGTCAGTCCGGGTCACTCCGGGCCATGGGTCTGTTTAGAACGCCGTGTTACTCCAAGTCATGGGTGTGTTCTGGTCACCGGGTCTGACTGCCTGTGTGCTGTTATCTTGCTACCGTTATAATGAAACGCTTGATTTGTGTAACTTCAGTGTATCAGTTTTATTTTATTAGGTGGAGTATTCATTATGCACTATGAACTTTTAGGTTTTCAAAGAAAAAAAATCTCGACTTTGTCGAAAACTACGCATAAGGTTTTCCACCCACCCATATAATTTTATTCAACTCACTGGGACATATCGGTTAGTATATATATCTCATCTATGGACATTTTTTCGTTATGTGCTAATAATTTATTCTAATACAGTATATTAATTGTAATATTTACCCTTCCTCCTTTTTCTTTCTACTATGCGTTCTATCATATCGCATAGAATATAAGCTGTTTCTGTTTCCAAGTTTTTTAAAAATCTTTTAACTATATACTTGTAATATGGTTTCGCGTTTCACTATCAGACATAACACTTCCGAATAGGTTTTCCCTTCTATTCAACGAATTTTGGCCATTCTTCTTCTTAACTACATTTACTACGATTCTAATCTTTTTTCTTCGCTTTTGCTTAGTATTGTTTCCGCCCTGTACTGTACGTGAAACAGTCGATGGGCCTTTTTGTCAAATGGTTTTGTATAAATAATGAAATTAGAAATCCCGTAGGGAGATCTGTATTTTGATTTCTTCACGTAAATGATGCAGTGAGGTTCACTCTCTTTCATTTACCTGTTGAGCAGTGCTGGTCTGGTCAGAGAAAAGATGTGTAACCGATCGTACTATCAGATTATGTTGTCATTGCAGTATTCATATAGCGTCTTAAGGATAATTTGGGAGCTACCTGAAAGAAAGAAATACTCAACTCCGGTCTAGAAAGCCAATGTTAACGGCAAGAGGAGTCGATGTACTAACATCACTCATCATCCCAGTTGCATGAGTACCACAAGATGGCTGCTAGGCCATGGCCTCCTAAAGGTGTTGAGATTAATAATAGCTTAGTTTTAATAATAATAATAATAATTATTATTATTATTATTATTATAATTAATAGCCAATTGATAGAAGAACGATTTTTTGAGTTCGCTCTTACCAAGAAATTTTAAAATACTTTTTTTTTTTTTTTTCAAAACAAGCCTTTCTTGTGTCTTTCTTACTTCTCGGAACGCTTTCATATATGGCTGCAACTCAACTAGCGTACAACATCCGATGCTGCATTACCACATTCTGATTTTTTAAGATATAAATGGTCAGAAAATAATATTGCTCAATCAAATCTTCTTCTAAGACGTCAATTTTCAACAGTAAATTACTTGAAGTCTTTCTCAGAAAACGCTTTGTTTCTTCCTTGTTGAAGGCTGACTATGGTAACTAATGAAGTGACATAATCACAGAAAACAAATATACATATGTAGAAACATCCGATCTTCTAGAACTTATGCAAAACTACGTAACCAGAAACATCCGGTACAACAGACTCATAACGGAAGGTCATGAACTCCGGCTCCGTTGAGATCCATACTAGACAATCCGACTTGTGTTTCTATTTGATATTCTCATCTTATTTCCTTGTTATTCTCACTTTCATTTTCTATTCTGTTTGTATCATACATAATTACCGTCATTGTGAACTCAAGATGCCACTTTTTTCTGAACATTTCGTATCTTTTCGTCAACTACGCTTACTGATCAACACTCATGACAAATTTGGTTTTCTTAGCTTCAGCAGTTTGGAGCGCCTGTACTTTCGACATAGGTTTTAAGCGACGATCCTGGATTCAAGGTGGTCACGGATTTTCCAATTAAGTTGCTCTTTACGTTGTAACCCTTTGTCATTTTTCACAGGGTTATCGTAGAGAGTCGAGACTTATTCCATCTTCTTTCATTTAACAGCAACTTTCAAACGATGTGCTACTTAACTCTCCTTGCCATTTGAAACCTTTGAGTTGGACCCCACCTGGGACTTCGTGGGGGCCCTGGGACAAGATGTTTTTACTTTAAATCGTTGTACTTTGAAAATAATGCCACACGTGCTTTCCTGTTTTCACATTTGTCTCATTGTGTCCGATTTATAGAGGTGATCATGGATTTTTCAATTAACCCTAAGTTTTTGTTTACATTATGACCCGCCGCCATTTTCCATACGGTTGTTGTAGAGGGTAACATTCATAAGTCCTACACGGCACAAGATCTAAACAGCATAAGTCCTAAAAATGTAGACACTGGACCTAAATTTTAGGTCTTGTGCCATTTAGGACTAGTGCCGTGAAATGATTTTTAGGTGTTGTGCCGTTTAGGTCTTGTGCCTTTTTCATTCACCTACTTTAGTCCTGAAATTCTCCACCACCATACGAAATTGCGACGATGCAGTAACTAGTTGTCAATAATGTTACGAACGTAGCTAATTCCAACGATATAACCACTATATTTGTCTACTAAAATTATTATTATCATTATCTGTCCTGCAGTTATACATGATTTACATTAAATAACCGATTTTATTTTAAGAATTAATTATATACAGTGAAACCTCTCTAAAACAGACAGCCATGGGGAATCAATAATTGTCCGCTATAGAGAGGTGTCCGCCTTAGAGAGGTTTTGATATTTTCTTATGTAAATTAGTAAAGAAGGTAATATGCAATTAGGAACAATATTTTTGGATGAATCATGTATTCACGAATATTACCAAAATGTTACTGTACTATGTTGTCCTCTGCTGTCCAATACTCTATGTTTGAGGCACAAGATGGAAATAAGATGTTATAGTTCTCTGCAATTTACACTTACGTTTTTGGCATGTCGCTTTAATTGGTGGGTTAATTGCAGTCCAGTAGTGTCTTTTTTGTGACAATATGCGTACCCGCGGGCAAAAAAACTACCGAACTCGTCTTCTGCTTGGTTAGAGACTCCAGCAGGACAGTAGAATAACGTGTTATTCCAAACGGCGGGCAACTGTCAATCACTTTTGTGTCCATAACAACTTGGGTGGGAGTGGAATGCAAGCGAAATACATGAGAGTGTTGTTAAACAGAGACTCTTCATCTGGATTGCTGAGTAGACAGTTGAGGAGACAAAATGTCACAATGCTTTCTTCGTGACACATGTATGAATTACTAAAAATGTATTTTTACAATATTTTTCAATTTTTTTTTATAGAGAAAGTGTCCGTAATACGGAGGTAAATAATACCTAAAAAGAACAGAAAAGACTGTCCGTGTCCGTACTAGAGAGTGTCCGTACTAGAGAGTGTCCGCTTTAGAGAGGTTTGCCAATATGTTTTATCCTATCACAGTGTTTGGGGATTACAAAATATGTCCGTTACGGGAGGTGTCCGCTTTATAGAGGTGTCCGTTAGTAGAGGTTTCACTGTAATTGATTATGGAGATACGAGAATTCCATGACAAATTCCTAAAAAAAGAATTAAATAAAAATGTTTAAAAAACATATTTTACCAGACTTTTCTGTAGCCAAGTAAATACTCAGAATTGAAATATACAGATGG
Organism: Thermobia domestica; assembly: GCF_964235325.1. Taxonomy (NCBI): domain Eukaryota; kingdom Metazoa; phylum Arthropoda; class Insecta; order Zygentoma; family Lepismatidae; genus Thermobia; species Thermobia domestica. Next base: position 191,694,599 of record NC_137455.1, on the reverse strand, counting down.
TGATCAGAAAAATGGAAACAACTGAACGAAATTGCAACTTACCAGATTAATATGGTGTCGGGCCACCTTTCGCCTTCTGAACAGCCTTGATGCGACGTGGGATGGAGGCATAGAGGGCGTGAATGGTAGCAAGTGGAATTTTACACCATTCCTCGTGCAGGGCATTGGCCAGTTCTGTGAGAGAGGATGGAGGTGGAAATAGTCGCCGAAGTCGTGTTTCCAAGACGGACCACAGATGTTCAATTATGTTGAGATCTGGGGATTGGGGGGCAAGGGGAGGTGTTGAACTTCATCCCGATGTTCCTCAAACCACGCTGCAACAACGCCAGCTGTGTGAAAGGTTGCATTCTCATCCTGGAAGATGGTGTCATTGTCCGGGAACAACATCCAGACCATAGGATGCAAGTGGTCTCCTAAAATTGCGACATAATCGTTGGCAGTGATTCGTCCGCTAAGTGTGACCACAGGACCCAATGAAAACCATGATATGGCTGCCCACAGCATCACAGTTTCACAGTTTCTGCAGATCATAAGCTTCTTTGGGCGTTCTCCACACATAAACACGGCTCGTGGTTGGGAATAGGGTGAAGGATGACTCATCCGACCATATCACACGTTTCCAGTCCTCAACGGTCCAAGTTGCATGGTCGCGGCACTATTTGCGGCGTGCGAAAGCGTTATGGCACGTGCAACACGACCCCATAAGTTCATGTCATGTAATTCGCGGAGGACTGTGATTGTCGAAACAGGGTGGGGGAGGTGCTGATTGAGTTTTCCCGTCACTTGCTCCGCAGTGGCACGAAGGTTCTGCGTGACAATGCGCTTTAATACCCGGCGTGACCTGTCACTCATGATTTTCTTCCGCCCACTGTTCCGCTTCCCCGATGTGGTTTTCCCGTGTGTTGTGTAGGCCGTCATCACCTTCGACACTGTCCCACGCGACACACCTAACACAGTAGCCACTGCTGTCACACTCACTCCACATAACCGCGCACCAACAATTTGCCCTCTTTGAAAATCTGAGAGGTATCCCATTTTACACTACCTCCCTCTGCTGCAGCCACTGGATACTGCTGTTCCACTGCGCTTGACGTAGTATGAAGACCAACCTAACACACCACCACCAGCGGTCCGACGTTGCGGGCGCCATGACACCACTGCCAACCCATACATCTGACGTGTTACCAACTACAGATGTTTCCATTTTTCTGATCACCATCTGTATATACTCCGTGGAGTAAGAGTAGGACAAAGCCCATTCTAACTTTCCGAAGGTAGGACAAAAGAACACCAAAGTTTGCTTAACTACGACAAAAACCCACTAGATATTTTACAAGTGAACACTAAATACCGACTATATATATTAAGAATGCAGACAGTTACTATATTTCACAGTGTGTTTTGATAGGTATAAGCCAGAAAAAATCAACAAATAACGCTGAATTATTAATGTAATATACAACACAATACGTTTGAAGAAACCAATACATAGTCATTTAGGGGTGTAGCCTGCAAACCAAAGGTATATTTCCAAATTACGAAATGAATATATATATATAATAAGGAAATAAATATATACATATTAGACACATATATAAATACATATCGTCGGCGGCAATTCAAAACCTGCTATGTGCATTTTGCAGGAGAAGCGAAAAACAGTATCCTGGTTAGCTTTTTGGCTTTATAAAAGTGATGTTATAAGTAATATTTGATGCTGCACGTAACTTGATACCTTTTCAAGTAACTTGAGAAGGTACCAGTTACGTGCAGCATCAAATATTACTTATAACATCACTTTTATAAAGCCAAAAAGCTAACCAGGATACTGTTTTTCGCTTCTCCTGCAAAATGCACATAGCAGGTTTTGAATTGCCGCCGACGATATATTATTATTATTATTATTATTTTATATTTTCAGTTTGTTACCTTTTTGAAACCTGGGTCTTGATAGTGCGTTAATTTAAAACTACAGCTTGTGGGAAATGTATGAATAAGTTAAATCAAAAGAAATGGGAAACTGTTCATGAAAGTCAATGAGTTTGACTGTGTTTATTTTCTGTACTCTTATATAAAAGAGTTAAGATAAGTGACTTTCTGGGCATACTGCTAGAAGTAGAGTCGTTAAATTTTAATTTTTTAAAAAATCGTTTTCTTACGAAAGCAGGATATAAGAAGGAATTTTTGGAAATAGGTATCGTAAAAATGGTGGGGTAAGATTTTTTTTTTTTTTTTTTTTTTTTTTTTAGAGAGTAGTGTATCTCGTAAATCTCTGAAGCTAGTAAAATGAAACTTGGCATATAAACTTTCCACTGTAAAACTAAAATAATAATAATAATAATAATAATAATAATAATAATAATAATAATAATAATAATAATAATAATAATAATAATAATAATAATAATAATAATAATAAATTCAACCCATAAAAGAGGAAGCACAAAGGATGCACTTTCTTTAATGTTCGAATTCCCCATTACTTATTCAGAAAATATTTATAAAGTAAAAAAGTATTTGCTTGAGCTCGATGCGTGAAACTTGGTATTTCCTCTTTTAACTGAAAGTAATAAAATATATGTTTCAGCGTCTTGAAAATTACATTTCTAAGAGGGAAAGACAGTCAATTTCTATACTATTAAAATTTCTCACTGCTTATGAGATTTGGGCAAAAAATACTCTTTTCCTTTAGGTCTGGGTTCGTCCAGTTAAACGGGAGTACAAAGTGGACGATTAATTAGGTTCTTTTAATTATTTTAACATGTTGACCTAGTTTAATTTTTTGAAAAGTGTTTCTTTCACATTCTATTATAAACATTATTAATTTGCTGTAATTATTAAACACAGACTAACCCCCACTTGGAGGACCAAGAGTTTGTTTTGGGTGTTAAGCCATCATTTGCCGTCTGCGACATAACCTTTGATTTTAACTTCACGTTGAGTAAATAAATGCTTAGGTCTCAAAAATGTAGCATATCTGAAATATAATAATAATAATAATAATAATAATAATAATAATAATAATAATAATAATAATAATAATAATAATAATAATAATAATAATAATACTGTTTAAATGTTTATTAGGGACAAACATCTACAGCCACAAAGTGCCCCCAAGAAAGATTATACAAATATAGGGCGCTTACATTTAAACATAACATAAAAATGGAACATGCAAAAAAAAAAAAAAAAACATGTAATGGGTATTACAGATGAACATATAATGAAAATCATAATGAAAAAAGAAATAAACATAATTATCATCTCAAGTACATCTCAAACAAAGTACACCCAGTCATAAGACTAAAATAATAACATATTGATATGAGTATACAATAGGGAAAAAGTATATAACATATTAAAAAGAAACATACATATAGTCATAAAGTCACAAATGAAAATACATGAAAATCATAAAAGAATATAAGCGTAATTTTCAAATCAATTTACACCTTAATTAAAGTACACTCATTCGACATGAGTGTACACCAAAGTTTGCTTCATTATTATTATTATTATTATTATTATTATTATTATTATTATTATTATTATTATTATTATTATTATTATTATTATTATTTTAGTTTTACAGTGGAAAGTTTATATGCCAAACTTTGGTGTGTTGTAATAGTTAATTCCAACGGTAACAACTATGTTAATAATACTAAAACTATTGTTAATAATGGTAACGAGTAAAGAGTAGTTAATTACGAGTATGACAACTATTTGCTACGGCAAGAGTTGAATATGATAAATACCGGTATATGTGTAAAAATAATTTACTTCAAATCAGCAGAAAGAAAGCAACATTTATGACTTATATAACTAAAACACAACATTATGTTACTAATACGAGGTCAATGGTGTGAAAATAGAAAAAGTAGACATTATGAAAGATCTGGGAATCACATTTGATAGGTTGTTAATATTTTATCACCACACAAATGCTATCATGCAAACAACAAGAAAGAACAATAATAGGCTTTATTTATTTATTTATTATTTCAGAACGATAGAATATGCATTTATACAAATTACTTGTAAGCACTAAGCTAGGATCTGGTTCTGTAATATGAAACAGTGTATCTAAAACTTTGACTAACAGATTGACAGTATTCTTGGCACGGATGCGATACTAGTGCCACAAGGGATTTTTAAGTCTAGTGTCGTTTAGGACTAGTGCCGTTTAGGACCAGTGTCTTTTAGGATTTATGCCGTTTAGGACTTGTACCACGAAACGATTTTTAGGTCTTGTGCCGTTTATAACTTGTACCGCGAAATGGTTTTTAGTCTTGAGTCGAAGTTGTAGAGAGTCGAAACTTACTCCATCTTCTTTCATTTAATAATAGCTTTCAAATAATGTGATACTTAAGCCCCTTGTTATTTGAAACTTTTCAGTCGAACCCCGTCTGGGACCCTGCGAAGGACCCTAGGGCAAACATTTTTACCCCAAAAAGTGTGTTCTTGAAAATGATGGGATACGTGTTCGTCGAATTTTCCATCTACCCAACCGTTAACGAGCAAATGACCCGGTTCAAACTATTCTGTTAGCTAATAGCTTTTACATTACAAAATTTGTTCTAACTTACGATATACCGACCTATGGCATGTATAACTTTGGGATTCGTATTGTTCTAACATATCAAATGCAACCACAATTGTCTCGTTCGGATCTCAGCGGAACAAGTAGGGAAGCTTCCCTTGTCAGACGTTTTCCAAACTCGATGTTTATCTTACAGTGAAATACTAACTTACTTGTTAGTAGGGAAATGAATAAAATGAAAGTAGATGACAGATGATAATTGAGATATTCACAGTGTTCCCAGTTTACTCTTTTTAAAAAGTTGTAAAGATCTAACAGCCCGCGGTTTCGGTGAAAGTATTCCAATTCCATTGATCTATTGCTTTTATCAACCTCATCACACTGTCTACTATTAATGGTAGATTGTCTGGATATGTAAATACCTATATATATGTTGGTTATAGTTTACAATGCTTTACATTTAATTTCAATTATCGGTATCTATAACTGCAGTTTTTTTTTTTTTGCTTTGCTTTTTGATTTAATCACTCCTTTCCAAACCAGTGTTACACTTAAATTCTTCCATTTCTTTTCCATTTATTTTAACTTTTCCCACATATCTATATTATATATATTTTTTTCTATTATTCTTATTAGCTTCTGTGGTATTTTCATTCTATTTAACACTTCGCACATCTGTTCAATTTTCACACTATCAAGAGAAATGTAACATCGTTCTTAGTACATATTACGAACAATCGTATGCTTCTTTTGATAACTTGAAAATTAAACAAATATAAGTTATTAATTTTAATTTTAATTTTTTAAATTTTTTTAGTTTGACGTCTCAGAGTTACATTTTCACTCCTTTGCTTATAACTATGCAAATTCCAACTTCGTGTCAGTTTGGTGCATTTTTAAAAGATGTATATCAAGTAGTAAAAAAATGTAGGCATGCGTAATACACCGCAGTTAAACCTTGAAAGATTCTATTTTAAGCTGGAAACAATATTTATTGAAATTGTTGGATGAAATTGTTACAATATTACTTCCAACAAATACATTTTCACTTACATTAAAAAATGCAACAGAAACACAGCGTGGAAAGGTGCAAAAGTTATTTCTTACTGTTTCATTGGGTGAAACTACTACAATCATTGCTATTTCCTCCTCATCCTTCATCCATTTATATTCCTGCATATACAGTATAATATTATTACAGGAAAAAGTAAAACGAGATTAGCACATTACTTATGTCCGTCCGCAAAAACCATAAAACGACAACAAATTTCAGTATGCCAGATCTTCACGATTTCACCGCTAAATGTTATGCATTTTTTAAAATTTTCGGTCTTTTTTTTTTTTTTTTTTTTTTTTTTTTTTTAATGAGCTCACCTAAGTTTTGCACTCAACGGAGGGGGAACTGTCCACCGCTCGCGAAAAAGTATCTGAGAGACTCATACTTAACACCCGAGCTAGTCTCGGGTTTCGTCCGTTCCCATTAATGAGGTACCCTGAGTCTTAGTCGGGCTTAGAATTAAATGTATTAAATAGGATCAAAATACTACAGAAGTTAGTATGAGTAATATAAACGTGATGTGTAAGTAGATATGTAGGAGGAGTTGAATATATTCTGAAGGATAAAGTAACAAATGTAAGTGAAAGTAAGGTTTAAAACATGATGAAACCTTGAGTTTGTTGTTATTCATACTTGTCGTTTTTCTTTCCTGTTTTTTCAGCATTTTCATTATGAGTTGTTTTCTTATTTTTCCCCAATATCTTAATGTATAAATTATAGGTTACCGATAATGAAAATATTGCTCAATAATTCTCACTTTTCGTACATTCATACATACTGTACCCAATTTTCACTCTCCTAATATTTGTTTCTTGCTCCATGATATCCAGGGGCGGATTAAGACTTTTGGGACGCTGGAGCCAACTATTTCAAGGAGGCCCTATGATACGAATAATTCCAGCGCATAAATTTTCTTTGCTGCCTTCCACAGTCTCATAGGCTTATCAAAACACCGAGAACTATGCTGTAGCTCAGAGAGCCCAAGTTGATTTGAATAGGAACGTTTTATTGTTAAGGAGATTTGGATAACCTCCTAGATTTGCTTTAAATAATAACAGAGATGTTTCAAAGGAATAGTCACCACAAGCTAATAATTTGGTTTGTAATAAAGGCCGAAAATAGCTCACTCCTTCACAAAATAAATATCGCGAAGACTGGTGGAAGAAGACAACTCTAGCGATACCGCGAGCGAAGCGAGTGAAAAAAAAAAAAAGCATGGATCTGAAGCCTAATATAATAAGTTGATTACTATTTTTCAGTATTAAACATAGGGATTTGGGTCCCCCTGAGCTTGGGGGCCCTGGAACCTTTGCTCCATTGGCTCCACCCTTAATCCGCTCCTTATGATATCTGTCACAATTTTCTTTCAACGGATTCTACACCATCTAAGTACACTGTTATTCCACCTTTGCCTTCAGCTTTCCCTATGTTCATTAGCTTTATAGTTTCCTTCATTTTTTGAATTATTACCCCTCGTCTCTTTCCTTCTTATTTTCACCACCATAATTAATTTTATATTTATCTGCTTATCTTTCTCTTTAAATTTCTTCTCTTAATTCATCGTCTCCACACTTGCAATACCTATTTCTCTTCCATTACTACTTTTTCTTACTGTTTTTAACGTTTTCTTTTCTTTTCTTTCCTCCATGCTTCAAGTCTGTTATTGTTCCGCAGATTTTTTTACTTCTCCGTATATGGCTATTTATTCAGTATTATATAAGACTGTTTCTAGTTTGTTTATACAGGGTGTTTCAAAACAACACCGACAACGTTTGGGAGTTGATTCCTCACACCAAGATAAGACAAAAAGTATAGACCAACCTCGGTGCACAAATGCTTCCTTTCGGAGTTATAGGCTGCCGAAAACATGAAAAAATGAACTTTAAAGGTCCATAGCTACAAAACTATCGGACCTACCGTACTTGGTTCAAGATTTCACTTAGGAACTAATATGTGCCCTATCCAAAAATCTACGTTTCAGAGTCCTAAGGTACTCACGCAAGAATATTTATAGAGGGAGTTTGGCTAAGGATATATAGCTCGAAGTACTCAGCAACTACCTCTATAAAAGTAATTGCGGTAGTATCGGAGGATTGTGGAATTGAATATTTGGATAGAGCACATATTAATTCCTAAGTGCAGTCTTGACCCGACTAGTAGGTCCCATAGTTTTTGAGCTATGGAACTTTATTTCTTTTACTTCTTTCTTTCTACTTTTAAGATTTATTTCATGTTTCCCTCTTCTCTTTAATAGTCTGTTGAACTTGAAGCATTTCACTACAGAGATTTCTTCTTTTTTTTCTCCTATCCTTAATTTTAACAATACTTTTTAAGTTACTTTTGTGTTTGCTGGTTTGTTTGTTACTATTAAATCTTCCAACTTACATTTGACAGACTTTTATATTAACAAGAGCTCTGAAATTTTGTTTAGATACATAAAATTGATGAAAAATACAATATTTTCACATAATTATCTCTATAGCTTATCAGTTTAAAGTAATATCAATCTCTCTATATAAGAGAAGAAGCTCTGACCAACTAATTGGCTAATAAACGCGCAGGCCAAATCGTTTAAACTAGAAACTTGAAATATGGACTTGTAACGTAAGGTCCGGCTGAGGAAGGGTTTTCGGAAATTCGACGAGGAAGCAGGGGGAAGAGGAATGATAATTATTATTTTAAAATATCCATCTATCGAAATTTCTGAATTATAAAAATGAAATTTGGTATATGGACTTCTCATTTAAAATAATTACACACGTGTTTCGCGTTTTTTTTATATATATATTTGCCCTAGAAGGGAAGAAAAAAGTCCGGAAGAATAAAGGGTATTGTCAAAATTGTTATAATTGAATGGCCATATCTCGAATGTGTTCGAAGTTATAGACATGAAATTTGGTATTTCGATTTTTTATTTTATTAAAATGTTTAAAAAATGTGTTTCAGTATTTATTGATATTTTCCCTACAAGAAAAGAAGAATACGGGACGAAAAAAGAGTCACGGATTCAATTATTAAAATAAGATGATCATATCTCGAAATCCCGTAAGGTAAGAGGTATAAAAATTAGAATTTAAAATAGTTATAGACATGTTTTAACGTTTTTCGGTATTCCCTTTAGAAAGGAAGGATATTGATTTGTAAATGTTAAAATAACATGGCCGTATCTCGAAATTCCTTAACAATAGAGACACGTTAATTAAAGATAAGTTTCAGCGTTTTTTATGTTTCTCTTGAAAGGGAATAAAAAAGTGGGAAGAAAAAAGGGTGGAAGTTGCAATTGTTATAATATAGCAATATCTCGAAATCTCTTTAGATTAGAGTAGTTATGGATATAAGAAGCATAGGATTTGTGGCGTAAGATACCACCAAAGAAGGATTTTCAAAATTCGGCGGGGAAGATGATTTAGAGGTGGTAAATTATTATAGTAAATGTCCTTTTTCCGAATCTCTTAAGTGTGGAAACATGAAATTTGGTATATGGACTTCCCATTTAAACCTTTAGAGATATAGTAGATGTGTCATATACACACAGAGCCGATCGTTCCTTTGATGATGTGTGTGGTTTATAAACAAATCTGGACAGAGAAGATTTGTTTATAGGCTTCAGTTGCTTCTAACTTGTCAAATAAAACACTCAATACCCAATCGTAAGCCGGATAACTTTTAAGAAATCTATTTTTGGGTTCCCAAAGAGTTAAATTAATTTAGACACGGTTTCACCTTATTTTAATATATAAAAATATTTCTCCTATACAGGAAGCAAAAAGATGAGAATAAAAAGGTTCGTGTTACAATTGTTATAACGGGATTATCATATCTTGAAACCCTTTAAGCTTAGAGAAAAGAATTTTTGCATTTAGCTTTTTATTTCAAATACAAGGTGGTCCAAAAGTAGGTATACAGTCCGTACTGATCTGCTCACTGTATTTCATATCATTTCTTATTGTTATCAAACAGGTAGACCTAGTTTCTTTATTATTTGTTCTTAATGTCTTTTTACTTGTACCTTAAGCCTGGAACAGCCGAAGCAAATAAACCCATAGACTAGAATGTTATACTTGATCAATGCAGGAGTGTATACTTATTTTTGGGTCACCCTGTAATTTGAGCCACAGTAATTAAACACACAATTTTCATTTTTTTCAGTTGTTTCAACATTTTTTCATATTTTTCTTACAAAAGGAAAAAGGGGTGGAAGTTGCAATTGTTAAACTAAAATGGTCTTATCTCGGAAAAATTAAAGACCGTTTCAGCGATTTTTGATACTTCTCCTGCAAGAGAATAGAAAAGGGTGGGAAGAAAAAAGGGGTGAGAGTTATAATTGTGAAAGTGAGATAACCATAACTCAAAGTCTCTTAAGGTTAGAGACATGAAAATTGGTATTCGTCTTTTAATTTCTCTATATAAAAGAAGAAGTTCTGACTGACTGACTGATTCAACGCCAAAGCCAAATCGCTTAAGCTAGGAACTTGAAATTTTGACAGACATAGGATTTGTGATGTAAGATCCCAATAAAGAGGGATTTTATTTCAATTTGACAGGAAAGGGAAGGAAGAACGGTTTCAATTATTATCTAAAATATCCATCTTTCGAAATCTCTGAGTGTTCGAGAGACATGAAATGGACTTCTCATTTAGAATAATTCGACATGTCTTTCAGAGGTTTTTGATATTTGACCTAAGAAAGAAGGAAAGGGGATGAGAATCAAAAAGGGTGGGAATTACAATTATTATAATAATATATCCATAACTCGGAATCTCCCAAAGGAACACGAAGGGGATACCCGATTGCGAAAGAAAGTGGAGTTGTCATTAATGGGGCATCACATAAATAGGACCTCATTGTAGAGACGGAATTGAGACGGAATATAGTAGACGTGAGAGTGATTTGAAGAATGATATAGTTTGGAAATGACGAGTAAAGGAAACATAGAAAAATATAGTACATTTAAACAAGCTTTTGATCCGTCAAAAGAATTCAGAGCTCTGCCGATTATTGTGGGTAGTAGAGAAGCAATCCCAAAGATAACAGAGACAAGGGTAGAGGAATTAACCATTACTAATGAACAGATCTTAACAATGAAATCGATAATTGCACTAAGATTTTCTATCCAAATATACGAATGTACATATCGAGTGTTAGTTATTTCTGTTGTGTAGGTATTTTAAGGGTATAGGTATATAGTATTTTAACACTTTTAGGAAATTTTGAAGCAAGCCTGGTCAGATGCAAATCTAGAAGAGGGAAATATCTTAGAAAATTAGACATGAAATTCGGTATTTGGACTTGTCATTTAAAATAGTTCAACACATATTTTATCCTTTGTTAATATTTGCCTTTGAAGGGAGAAAAAGATGGGAAGAAAAAAGTTGGATGACCTTATCTCAAAATTGGTCAAGGTTAGAGACATGAAATTTGGATTTTTCATTTTAAATAATTAAAAGCGGGGTTCAGCGTTTTTTGATATTTCCCCTACAAGGGAACAAAAAGGTGGGAAAAACAAAGGGTCAGGGTTGGAATTGTTAGAATAACATGGCCATTTTGTTTCGAAATCTCTTAAGGATAAAGGCTTGGAAGTTGGTGTTTAGACTTTTAATTTAAAACAATTAAAGACGTTTCGTTTTTTCTTTTTAATGTTCCCCTTAGAAGGGAAGAAAAGAGATTGGAAGGAAAAAAAGGAGCTAGTTATCCTATTCAGTTATGCAACCGAAACGCTCTGGAGTTGACCTGTACAGTATAACATTCAGGAAATCTTTGTGATTTAGTTTTGCTTCACGATAAACCAAGAACTGATTGAATGTAAAACATATTATAATAAGAAGTAAAAAATAACAACTATAAAATAATTTTGAAAACAATACTTTTATAAAATGCACTAAAAGGATGTGATTTTCTTTCTTATTTTGTTTTATTTCTTTAAGAAATGGCAGTAGAGCTAATAGCATTGGGCTCCCTAATATGCATAAACATTTCAGTTTTTATCTTTACGAAGAGCACCCAGTGCTTGCTTAGCTTACTATAATTTCATTCTAAACACAAAAAAAGAAAGAGAAAGAAACTTTTTTAGTACATTAGGTTGTTTCTAAGGGGTGTTTCTAATTCTTTAGGTTATTACTTCTAACACGTTTCTCTCATCCTTTTTATTAGCTTTACATTTTTCGCTTCCTCCTTCTACGTCAGTATTCAGTAATTTATAGATGACTGATATGAAAAAAAATGTCTAAAGTAATTTCGTTTTTTCCATTGGTGCCATTGAGCCAGTACAAGAAAATAAAAAAAAAAAAACCTATGAAATTTCTAGATCTTTGTAAAGAATATTTCAACGACACCGCCATAAATATATTTGATATAAGTCATTTCGTCAATAAAACAATTCTTTGTGAGCATTTTAAACTAGTGTTTATTTTACTTTTAGTTCCATTCTTGATAATTTAAATAAATCTTGCTTATCTATGTATGTATGTATGTATGTATGTATGTATGTATGTATGTATGTATGTATGTATGTATGTATGTATGTATGTATGTATGTATGTATGTATGTATGTATCTATCTATCTATCTATCTATCTATCTATAAAGGTGATTATGTTTGTGACTTCGCCCTGCTTGAACCACCCGACAGATCTTGATCAAAATTACCACATTGATGAGGTTCGGGCCTGTGAGTGTTTTTATCATTTTTATCATTTCACTTTGACGGTGAAACTTAGAGGAGGGGAGGAGAGTGAGATATATAAAAATGATCAAAAATGACCGATATTATTGTTGAATATATAGATTTCGGGGTCGCTGAGATTAAGAGTGATACCTTCGATGCCATTTAAATCCAAACTCAGCCTCGAAACGTTGGGGAGAGGGAAAAGGAAGCTATATAAAAATGATGAAAAATGACTGATATTAGTGTTGAATCCATAGATTTCGGGGTCGCTGAGGTGAAGAGTGACACTTTCGATGCATTTTAAATCCAAATTCAGCTCACAATAGTAATATTTCATTTTTACTATCATTTTTACCAAACATATGACATTATATGATAATTTAATGTATTCATTAATGTTGTAAAATGGCCGTCGAAAAGAAAAGTAAAACAAACACACCGTAAATTCTCTTCTCCGAAATGTATTTTTATTGAAATAATGTATTTACTTATCAACATACACTAACATCGTATTTAGCATCAATATTAGCTACTAACGTTTCTAATCGAACTTGTGTGTGTGTGTGTGTGTGTGTGTGTGTGTGTGTGTGTGTGTGTGTGTGTGTGTGACAATTCTTCAAATAGAACTTTCCATCTAAGTTTCATTCACTACAACACCAGGTTCTAGATCTGGACTACTGTAGACGAAAATATTGTCTAACGTAATTTCTTGTTCAATATATTTAAAAAAAATACAGAATTGAGTTGCAACAACTTTTACAAATTGTACAATACTCTTAGCGGAAAATGAAGAAATATCGAAACAATGATTTGGTGGAATGTCAATTCTCATCCAGTTTCCCACAAAATTAAGGTTAGTGTAAAGGGACAAGTTTTGCCGATAGTTGTCACTACAGTCTTCGTATCTCTCCCATGTATTTTTTACCTTTCACGAAAATTTACAATTTCTTTTACAAATTTCAACGTAGAGACTTCAAATTTTTAGAGAAGAAACTTCATAACCTATTAAAGGGAACAATCCGTGCCGATTTTTTATTTAGAATTTTCTTCATTGTTGAAACAGTTCCATTGTTAAAGGTTTGGATATCTATTTCAACAATGAAGCCATTTCAATAATGAAGAAGATGTGATAATGTGATATATGGTTAAATTATATGATTAAGTCTTAAACTTTAATTTTTGTTTAACTACGATGTTGCCCGAAGTTGAGATTATATGAATCGACAAATGGCATCGAATAGATCAACATGCCATGTTTGAGAGTATAATCTCATGCCACTATAAAATATGATCCTTTGGTGCCAATAATACGTGTAGCTGATAGTTTCTATTCTGGTGAAAAAAAAAAATGTTTATTATTGTACTAGCTGAAATGCCCGTTCTTCCCACGAGGATAATAAGTTTAATGGAAAATATTTGAATCCTCTTCCTTCTTAGAAAATTTATTTCAGTGAAAATATAATGATACAAGTACAGAAGATACTTTTGACATAACTATTAAAACATCCTACCCCCACAGAATAAGTATTTAATCACATTGATATGATTTTAAAAAAAGCACTCTAAAGTGGGTCTATCTTCCAAAAGTCATTTGAAACGGGTAAGATGTTTTCCCGACCCGAGAAACTATGATTTCGACACAAATCTCAGTCATTTTTGACATTTCATATTTCACCCTCACCATGCCACCCTCTGTAAATGTTGATAGACTTGGATTTTAACGGGGCCCGCCGCGGTGGCTCAGTGATAGACCGTTCACATCTGGTGCATGGGGTCCTTTGTTCGATCCCAGCTCGCGCTAAGTAAGGTTTGTGGTGGACAAACACCGTGTGCGTGACTTTTCTCGAGGTTCTCCCTTTTCCTCCAACTTTCTTCATTCCACCATTTTCATTCATCATCATCATCGTCTCCTTTAGCCTAGCCTGCACAACCATGAGACGTAAAACTTAAAGATTTCATTTTTGTACTTTAACGGCGTTGCAAGCATCACTATACATTTCAAAGACCCCAATAACTATGGTTTAGACATTAATATCGGTCATTTCAATTATTTTTACGTGCCACAATTTCACATCTCTCCCAGGATGCTAATGGGGCTGAACTTGAATTTAAGTTACATCTAGAGTATATTCTTTATCTAAGCGACCCGAAAAGTATGGATTCGAAACTAATATCAATAGTTTCTTATAATTTTTATCCCTGCGTCTCCCACCTTCCCTAGGAGTGTTGAGGGTGTCTCCTCCCTACTGAGGACTAAACTTAGACTTAAATGGCATCAGGCTTGCCACCAACTAACCTAGCGACACTGAAAAATAATGATTTGAAATTAATATCGGTCGTTTTCGATATTTTTACGTCATCATTTCAATTCCCCCCACCCCGGCTGCCAATGAGGGCTTGAATCGAATTTAAACGGTAAGAGAGTGCCACTATTTATCTGTGCGAACATGTCGTTTTCGATCATTTTGTATGTCTTCTCCTCCCTTCCTCTGGGAGTACTAGAGGTCTTAGTCCAGCTGGGAACTCACCTGGGAATTAAAAAGCGCAAAACTGTCACCAATCAACTTAGGGACGCCGAAAACTATGGATTTTCGGTCATTAATAACGGTCATTTTTATATCTTTCCCCTCCCCCCTAGGCGTACTGGGGTGTCCTACCCCTAAAGTACTTTTTTTCTGACTGTAAATAATACGAGTACTAAGTTTGGATGAAATTTCTCCAGACATTCCAGAGTTATAAAGATTTTATGTTTTTTTTTTCTTGTAGTTTTAAGTAGTAATTTATATTTTTTGTTGTTTTTCTTCTTCTAGCAGTGGTACAATACTCCTAAAAGTGACGCATATAATTCTAAGACTGCTTCCCCTTCTACTTATAAGTATGGCTGT
Organism: Thermobia domestica; assembly: GCF_964235325.1. NCBI lineage: Eukaryota > Metazoa > Arthropoda > Insecta > Zygentoma > Lepismatidae > Thermobia > Thermobia domestica. The sequence continues at coordinate 191,679,447 of NC_137455.1, read as the reverse complement.
ATTCATAGTATAGTGATAAACGAAGGAGCATGTTAGGTAATGATTTCGAATATGGAATAAGATACATTATAAGCGACCTTCGTCACTGGAAATTTTATCTTGTGTACAGCTTTGTCTTAAAAGACATCCTATTCGCTTTTGTCAACAAAACAAAGACATATAAAACTTAAAGAGCGCCTTGTTTCCCTGGGCACAATCACTGGATAGCCAATGTATTAAGCTCTTAATGAAGTATTCTCAGCTTAGATAGCAGTTTCTCCGCGTCAGATAATGAAGCAGCTCCTTTTCATTACATGGTAAACATTAGCAAAGAAACTTCCAACAAAGCTTTAATTAATGACTGTAGATCTTAGTGTTGCCCCAACAATATGCTTGCGTCTATGTAGATCTTCGAATCAAACCAAAAAAGAACGAAAGAAAGAAAAGGACAGAATCGAGTTTTTTTTTTTTTTTTTTGTCTTTTTGTCAACAAAAATCATGGCGCTGTCCATACTTAGAATGAATGACGTCCTCTTAACACCAATTACGCTGGATTATCAAATATTAGCTCACGAAACAAAGTCCCCCTACCATCAAAAGCATTTTTTTGTATACATTTCTTTCTGCCTTTCTTTTTACTTTTTCCTTAAAAAACGACATCACCCAACCATCCAAGTCTAGAACCACCCTTAACTCTTCACTTTACCCACCCACCCTGTACACACATCCCTTACTCCTTTCTTTCTTTTATAGATGTATTCTTCATCTTCAATTTCCTCAGCGATTAAATTACTAATGCGAGCAATATTAAACGCGCTAAATACTGTTTATTTCCCTTAAACAACTGTCACTCTTTGTCTCCATAGAAAACAGACAATGCCCCTGGTAAGCAAGCAAATTACAGCTCAGAATTCAATTACCTAATTTGCATAACAGTTTAGGGGCTCTAACTTCCAGTCCTGTACTCACTCATCCCCTCCCACGGCCCCCTCCCCGTCCTCTCTCCAACAAGATTCAAAAAAACATAAAGAGAGAAAAGAGAATGTGAGGTTTTGCTTTCGGGCCACACACACACACACAGATACATAAACATACATACATACACACATACAGAGGGGGAAAAAAGAGACACCGACGGGATAGTTGAAATGACAGAAAGGTTGGGACCTGCCTGAAGAGAGGTACGGGGTGCATGGTGGGAGTTGTCGAATGACATGTTAAGTAGAATTCGAACAAGAGTTTTAGCAAACAAAAGTGTAGAGGTGAAAAAAAGGGGAAAAAAGCTAAAAAGACATATACTGAATATTGACAAAACAGAGTAAAAATCACTGTGGCTTACACAGTCTGATTCATTAGAACAACTAGACACACATGTACACACAAAGAAAGAAAAAAAATGATACGAAACGTACGTACCTACAATTTAATTCAGGAACTCAAAAAGATCATCATCGTTTTATACAGTAAATGCTTCGGGTTTTGTAATACACTACTGCCCTCTACATATTTTTATAGATACTACAGTTGAGTCCTTCGTCTGCGTTAGAATTTATTTTTTCTCTCCCTCCCTTTTAACTTCTCTTTCATCTCTGTTTTTGCTTTTCCCCATCTCCCTTTTAGTGGACATGAAATAGGCCTAACAACCTGAAAAAATTGTAAAGAAATAAGGTTATTCAATATCGTTAAAAAAAATCCCTGTATGGTCCACCAAGCTCAAGCCTCCCTCTCTCTCTCTCTCTCTCTCTCGCTCTCCTGAAGTTTTTATCGTCAATAGTCATTGAAACTTGATTATCCCAACACTGAAAGGGAGATAAAATTCGTTATTTTGGGTTCTGGATATCGGAACAAAAGACTTCCAAATTAATTTATGCTATCCATTTTGGGGCTTTTGTGTGATTCGATGCCCCCAGCGAAATTGCTCATGTATTCAGCATTGCCCCAGGAAATCTCGTTATGTGGCATTTCCTCCCTCACCTTCGCTTCCCCCAGCCGTTGGATTCATCTCCCTGTTTGCCTCTTTTCCCACCATCTACGTACTCACATACACATGTATCATACACACACACACTGCCTATCCTATTTCCCTATCTCTACAATATAGTTCTACACACTCTGTGTCCCTTGTGCGTTGAGAGTGAAGCGCGGTAAAACAGTTTGTCCGATTTGATAGTTTACGTTGTCACGTGGAATCTGTCTGCCCACACACAATCAGATAACTTAAGAGCTCTTCTTCCCTTTTAATTCTCTGTTGTACTATCTTTCAATGAGATCAGATTGTGTAACATCATACATACACTTTCTGCTTCTTTAATGATCTTTTCATGAGGTCAAACTTAACGTCAGATATCTAGATACTCAACATATTTAAACGATAGACTAATTATAGTAAGATTAGAGTTTATATTGACTTAATTTTCTTCTACTCTTAATTATGTAATTATCGTTAGTTGATCAATTGAGCTTTATCATCCTAGGGGAATGGCCAAAAGTAACAATACCAAATACCTCTTCACAAAGAACATTTTTTACTGACACATAATTTATCATCCACCAATAATGCTGTGCAATAACCAATCTCCAAAATTTTGCTATGTATCGAATTTATCCACCACGCCAAGGTGATGCAGGATTAGATATAATTTACACATTCATTCATAACAATATATCCATCACACCTAAGTCTATACAGGATTTTTCACAAATATTCACCAAGTCAAAGTGATACATATTACATGTAAATCTAAACTACCAACTTCACCAAGGCAGCACAGGATTCTTACATTAATCCATTTTTAATTATAAATACATATTCGAATGCACTTATACATATAAGCAATGCGTGTTTCCTCAACTACGGGTTTTGTACACGTTAACAACATGCTTTCTGCCCACTTAATATCAGACTTCTTATTTATTAGTTGTACCTTCAACAGTAATCAGTAATTTATCTTCAGCACCTTACAGTGCAAATACCTAACGGACGTACAGTACAAATACATATTTATTTGATGAAGTAACCTTCACGTCTATTTATTCTGAGATCATTAACACCGAATAACAGTGGGAAAAGAAGTAAAAGAAAGTCAGTCACAGCCCTATTTAAAGGTATAATCCCGACATTTGTCTAGTGTAACTGAGAAAAACTTGAAAAAACTGTCAGGATGGCCATCCACAGGACTGGAACATGGGACAAACCAATTGCAAAGAAGGACGTAAACTTTCAACAAAATTAACTCTGTGTCATTAAAAATGCTATAAATAAAACCTGTGCAATAACCTTGCATTTCGCATACATATTTTCTGCACAAAAGTATTTTTTTTTTTTTTTTTATCCCGCTGATATGTTAAACTGTAAAATCTAGAGACAATGCAGTGAAATCGTATGACAAGGTAGATTAGATGACAATGCCATGTCATGTTCCTAACGTACGATCGTGACATGCATTATGTCTCGTCTTGTCTTAGACACTAGATGAGCCACACTTTGTTGAATTCGAGAGAGACAAATGCATCGTGATCGTCTCTTTTCGAACGTCGAAAAAAAAAAATAGTCTGGTATTTAAAAGTATTTCGGAAAATGTATGCAATCAGAAAGAGTTATCCTGTATCTGGCTTGAAACCACTACCCGCATTTATTACTTTAACAAGAATTTTAGGAATGATCCAAAAAATTGATCAAAAGATTTGGCCATGAATTTTGGGAATGATCCAAAAAATGCATCAAAAGATTGCGACTTGGCCAATAATTACTTTTTGGATCAGGAGCCACAAAAGTTTGGAACGGACCCTAAATCGAGTTTTCGTATTTTTGCGGAATAAGCACATCATACTGAGTAAATTGTTAGTTTTGGTTTTGCTACACTATATGTAGTTCTCAAACTATGGAGCATACAAGAAAATGTTTGATTGAATGAAATATATTGGATGTTTTGGATAAGGGCCACAAAATTTTTGAACGGCCCTAAATCGAGTTATCGTATTTTTTTTTTACGGAATAAGCACATCATACTAAGTAAGTGATAGTTTTGGTTTTGCTACACTATATATAGTTCTCAAAATATGGAGCGTACAAGAAAATTTTTGATTGATTGAAATATATTGGATGTTTTGGTTCAGGGGCCACAAAATGTTTGAATGGCCCCTAAATAGAGTTTTTGGATATTTTTTTACGAAATAAGCACATCATACTGAGTAAATTGTTAGTTTTGGTTTTGCTACACTATATGTAGTTCTCAAACTATGGAGCATACAAGAAAATGTTTGATTGAATGAAATATATTGGATGTTTTGGATCAGGGCCACAAAATTTTTGAACGGCCCCTAAATCGAGTTATCGTATTTTTTTCTACGGAATAAGCACATCATACTAAGTAAGTGATAGTTTTGGTTTTGCTACACTATATATAGTTCTCAAAATATGGAGCGTACAAGAAAATTTTTGATTGATTGAAATATATTGGATGTTTTGGTTCAGGGGTCACAAAATGTTTGAATGGTCCCTAAATAGAGTTTTTGGATATTTTTTTACGAAATAAGCACATCATACTGAGTAAATTGTTAGTTTTGGTTTTATACACAATATGTAGTTCTCGAGATATAAGGCCTACAAGAAAATTTTTGCCTGAAATATATTGGATTTTTTGATCCAAAAAGAGCAAGGAATGCCTAAATTAAATAATTAATCTTTCGGAATTAAGTTTTATTTTACATAAAATATCAATGAATTAAAACTAATAGCTTTATGTCGCTATAGTTTTCCAAATATAAGTAGAATGCTTAAGCATGTATGCAGATATCTAGATTGCATAAAAAAATATCTAGATTACTATAGTTCATACATTTTCTGCGTGAGCAATTGGCAGTCCATAGTAATTTGACATTGTTATAATTGCCTTTTGGTCCTCATGAATTCATTGTGTAATGCATAGGTAATGCATATACATAATAACTTCTGAACTATTCACTGTCCAAACTATTTACGTTTTTGGTACAGGTCCGTATCCAGGGGGGCCGCCCCACCTAAAATTTACACGGAAGGCTTGCAAATGAACTATAATATAGTGATTAATTATAATATGGTTGGTTCCGACCCCCCTAACTTCAGCCAGGCCCCCCTACATTTTTGGGCTGGCTACAGCAAGTCGTGAGTAAGGTAAAATTAACTATGTTGAGTATAATGTATTTTTTTTTTTTTTTTTGTATATTACATTTTATGACATTTATATAAGAGTTTTAACTAAATATATTATAATGTATACTATAAGCTAATATGCTTGTCCTCTGCTCTAGTGGCCAATGCACCCGCCTTGATGCATGCGGTTCCTTGATTCTATTGTTGTTAGCAAAGCGTAGTCACACTCACAAGTAGTCTACTAATCTAACATCGTAGTTTTCATACCCTCGGCGCAAAAAAGAGACGTTAAACTTTAAAAAGCAATGTTATTCCTATCCTGTTATTCAGTGGCCTACGCATGAGGGGCTTAACCTTCCTTGAACGAGATATTATGAAAAATAAACTGTGCCATATTAAGATATGCAGAGCATATACGAAAATCCTGAAGTTATATATGAACCAGGAGCTTGAATCTTCCTTGATGAAATTCTGCTATAGGAGGAAGAGAAGAGAATCTTTCGTAGCGTTTTATAGGCAATTGAAATTTCTAAATCAGGGCTGGCCCAACAGTCGATCGGGATAGACTAGTCGATAGTCGCTGAGTATGGAGTAATAGAAATTTTTTTAAGAAAAAATATACATACCAACCGCGTTTTTTTAAAAAAATTAAAAATCAAGATAAATAAAATGATTTCGAACGAAGGGTTGAAAATGTACCAGTTATATTAATACTAATACTTTAATATACTAATAGGGCATAGTGTCTCAGTGGTAGAGCGATTACCTCTGAGTCTCTGGTTCGATCTCTTGCTAAGTAAGTTTGTGGTGGACAACATCGTGTTCGTGGGTTTTCTCGAGGTACTCCAATTTCCTCTCACACTCTCATTCCACCAATTCTTCCATCATCATTCACTTGCTAAAATCATCTGTCTGCTTTAGCCTAAAGGGCATAATCGTGGGACGTTAAACTGAAAGATTTTATTTTATTTAACTTTTTGTTATATCAAAAAATGAATGCGGATGTTTAGTGTGCAATGGTTGTGTTGTTGTGACAAAGAAAAAAATTTGGAAAGACATTACTTCACTTTGCAGACAGAAAGAAAAAATAATGACGACTTCCCTCTTAAAAGCGAATCAACAAAATGAAAGTGCAGTGAATGTTAAAGACAGGGCAATTGAATATAGGTAGATCACAAAAGGTTTTCACAGCCTAAAGTAGAACATTAGATCAAAAAGTTTGCCGATCCCTGATTTAAATCATAGTGTGCGAATGACAAACTAAAATTGATATTGATTTGAAAAGTAGAGGCTTGAGTGATTAGCACCCAAACATTAAAACTTCACAAGGTATTTAAAAAGAAACAAACAAACAAACAAACAAACAAAGAAAACGAAAACGTTGGCCTCAAAATCAAAGAATCTAAGGAAAAGTAGAAAAATAATATCTAATCAACTGCCCGTTTATCGTCTTTATCTTGTTCGATAGTCAGTTTCCTCCATTATAACTTGTGAAATTTGCTGCATATTGATCAGTGTATTGCAAATTTTCTACAATTTAAAATGTTTCTTTTTTTTATTTTACTATGTATTATTTTTGTCTTGATTTGAACAGCATTAGACGAGAAGACATATTTTTGAGTCAAGGCAGTATTTTTCCGAAACCAGAGGAGAGACCCTTAAGTCTCGTCTCATGCTGATGTGTACATAGAAAAACAAAGGTATTAAGCTCTATGAAGACGCTTTTTTTTTTTTTTTAATGGAAAGAAAAGTGATATTTAGTACGAAGTTAATGTATTGTTATGAGTTTGCGTGAGTAAAATGCAATGATAATAAGGGTCAAGTTCTTAGCACTAAAAGAAACTAAAAGAGAGACTAGCACATAATAAAAATACTTACATGTATGTACGCTTCTTATTTTTTTCTGAATTAATAGAATCTCTAATTTTTATCTTGCATGTTTGTAACTCCTGCACTCTTACTGCACAGTCCAAAGATATGCATGCAATATAACATTAACTGCGACTGTATGTAACAACATGAAACTCCCTTACCGACAATTCAAATAGTCCCTTTCATTCGAAAATAACTCATTCGTACTCATTCGTGGTGGTGTGTAGAGGCTATCATGTTATTCCAAAATTCGATAGATGTTCAGTCCTGAATTACAATAGAATCAGGACATTATGTTAACATAATTTACACCTAACAACTTTTTTGAAAAAGATTCAATTATAAAAATGTAGTATTCTAAATACCGTACTACGTGTTCAGTGCTAAGGTATCTTAATCAAAATATTCAGTGAACTTTGATCCAAAAAAAAAAAAAAAAAAAAAAAAAAAGCTTATGACAGAAACGACGCCACTATTCTTTCCTAGCCACGCTGGTCTTCCGATTCCATGAAATCGTGCAAGTCAAGTAGTGCTAGGTCCGGCCAGTACTTGAATGGTAATCGCTCGGTAAAATCAGATAGCACTGGCAGCATAGTGCTCACTCAATGTCATGATAATAAAGTAAAAGAAAGATATAGTAGACTATGGTCAAGAAATTCACCAACACTAGCTATATGCATGCAATACATAGGTTACCCACTTTAAATCATCGGATGGTCGGCGATAGACCCTTTATGATATAACCAAAAATTAACGTGGAACATATATTTTCTAATTGGGAATGAGGGAGATAAATGGACCCTTTCGTTCTTGGCTGATACTTTAACCCCAAAAAGTGATGTGATTGGCGCATATTGAATCAAATCGGATAAGTTTGGTGGAAATGGTAGAGAAAAAAAATATCTTCTTACTTTATTATTTAAATAAGAAAACTTTGGGGGAGCTTATTCACTTTTACCAGCCTATTTTTGCCCGATTTGAACTGTAACCAATGAGGGTAATTAAGATGTCGTGTGGCAAGCATGCACTATCTATATAGCCTATTAAAATGCTAGAAAAGTTTATAAGTTTGTGGTCAATCCTTTCGACAATGAGATCTCGAAAATCACAAGTGCTAGAAATGTGTCGTTTTCGCTGGTCGATTCCAAATTTTGAGATTTCCAGCTCTCATTCATTTTTTTTTAAATGTCTTTATTTTTCTATTCCACAATTTAGGCGTCGTTTTGGCCCTATTAGTGTAATATGACAACTAGGATACCCTTGTGAAAGGCAACCAGTAGAGGAGCGACGTATAGCGGGTTGATGGACATTTCAGGCGCTTTGCTTTAATCTGAACAACAAAACCTCTTGCAAGTAGGCAACTTTGAAGGCTTGTGGACTCGGCAATGAGGCATACTCGGATATGGAATTATAAGAAAAAAAAATATTTATATTTGATATCATATATTACTTATCCAATTTTGCCACAAATTCCCCTCGACATTCCATATATTAATATACTACATTTATGTTTGTCTATAGTAATTCACTCCCTTTGAGAGTCTTCCTGTCCTTTACTTGTGTTCGTAAAGGGACTTGCACAGGTATAGTGAGAAGTGGGGAGGAGAATCACACTCATATTAGAACTGCGCACTGTAAATAGCGCAGGTTCAACTAGTGTTTTATCAAAAGCAGATTTTTTTTTCACAAATTATATTTGATTTATTTCATGTAATATGGGCGAACTTGCAACATGAGATGGATATTGTCCCCTTTTACTCTTTTATTCATGATGAATTGTAATTCCAAACTATAGTGAGATTATTTCGGAAAGTTGAAGAAACACATACGAAATTCCATTAAAATCGGGTGTACCGTACTTTACGAGACTTCTTGTGGATCAAACGTGAAAATGTCGATCGAGTGGAATTGTAGAAGCCAGCTTCAGTAATTGTATTCAGTGTAAGCACACTATTAACTGGTATTGACGAAAAATAAGATTTTTGAGTGTAATTTTCCTTGATTGTGATAGGAATTTGTAATTATAAGATACTTATAACATGAGAATAACGGAATAATTTTGTCAAAGTAACGTCGACTTTATAGGTATGCATAATTTTCTAGGGACGCTCTGAACATTTACGATGAAACATCTGATAATTTGGAACCGGTTTTACTCTAAGCGTTTTTTAGTTAAAAAAATGTTTGTTTAGAAATATAGGCTAGGGTATATGTGTCACTGTTAAGAGACACCAACAATATATACAATATACTAGATAACAGCGTGTATATATATATCACATCAATAAATAAATAATATTTTGTAGCAAAAATAAAAATTGCCAGTTATTATTGGTAACGAATGATACATCTTTTAGCGACACAAAAAAGAATGTTTTTCAATTTCCTCGAAAACTTACTTCGCATTGTAGATTTGTTAGTAAAATACTTATGAACTATGAACAAAATACTTGGTGTTGTTTTCGAGAAAATATTAATTTTCAATTTTTCACACTTAAATAAACTATCCTTATCTTTAGGGAATAAGGTGAAATTAGAATACCCCTGAGAGAATTTTATAAAGAGCTTTCGTTGAATCATTGATATGGCGTGAACGCGTGTGTACTTAAATATATCAAAAGGAATGCAGCAGTATGAACACGTAAAAGTAACTTTTTCGAAAAATAGTGGTCATGAAACGCAAATTCGTTGAAATCCGAAGTTTTTAAAATTTGTTAATTCTACGGTCAGATACTTATGCATATCATAGTTAGCATGTTTTAAAAAGTGCTGAAACATCGCTGTATCTCTTTCCATATTGTCGGATAAATCTTTAAATAAAGTCAAACACATTATTAGCCTTGCCAATACTGTGTACTTTCAATATTGAATATATTAGCTAAGGAAGCCTTTTACATTTTGCTATTATTTTGCAATTAACTTCGAAATTTCAGCTTGGCGTGCCATCTATTGACAATACTTGTAGCTAGACTTTATATAACAGAGAAAAGTAAATTCTAAACGATTTACAAAATAATGCATTCAAATGTTTCGAAGACCTAATGAAGAATTATTATTATTAAATGAGTATTTATAAGTACACTCATGTCCAAAATTATTGTCGCATGTCTATATCTAAATATGTTGTTGTAGGAATATAATTTGATAACGAATTCGCCCGGTATTTCTTATAATGTTAGTATGTGTATAATCGGCAAAGACATGTATGTGGCAAATTTCATGTCAAAAGAGCAGTAAGTAAGAACAATAAAACTAAAATAAAACTTTCTTGTCCATTTAGCAACATTTTGTTTTATTCATTCTAATTTTCGTATTTATAATTCTTTTCCTATGAAATTTACCATAAATATACAAATTTCTAGATTATACAAATAGTATCAGTATTAAAAGTACCCTGCAAAATCACTATCAAATTATATTCTTACAAGAAGACAGTTATAGATATGCGACAATCATTTTGGACATGAGTGTACATTTTAAATGGAAGTGATAACGCAACTAATGTGAACGGTCCCTTGACATAAACATAAGCTACCTAAAAAAAAGGAAAAATCGATAATATGTGACGGCTTCCCATATACTCCATTGTAAAATTTACAATATTTTTTACCTCTACCCCGTAGTGCGTGTTGCAATTCCGAAATTTCCATTTTTTTTGGAACAAGTTCCTAAATGACTGCACCGAATTTTGATAATTAATTCCAAATTTCTTTATCCGTCAAGGGATCCTTTATATTGAATTATATTAGACCAATTTTATTCCCTACCTTCATCGTCACATTGCCTCGAAAGTTGCCGAGGTACACGTACCAAATGTCGTGTGTCGCTTCACACCGGTTTAGGATCACTAATCTAATGAGAACAGGCAGAAGGGAGGAATATTCTCAGTGGAGAATTCGGCCTTCCTGAGACATCGATTGGTTCACAGACTACGTGTAATGACTTATAGCTGTATACCATAATACAAGACTGTGTGAGAGACTACAATAGTGTAAACATATTTTAATAATCATGTAAATTTGAAAACAAAGTAATCGTGTAAAAGAATATATATAAAATTTGAATTTTGATATTAGTTAATTTCCTTCTCAAATTGTAATTACGGCAGACTTGATAAGGGAGAGACAGTCATTCAGCCGTGTTGTAATATACGATCTTCCTTGTGATATCTTTGTGTCTGGTGCTATCATTCGAATTATTCATATGTGAAAACACTGTCATTATTAGTATATTTGTAGGTTCTCTTTCACACACACACACACAGATAAACAGAGGAAGAGAGAGAGAGAGAGGTAAAGAGGTCAGTTAGTCAAATTTTATTCAAATTCATTTTTTTTTTTCGTTCACTTTCTGTAAACTCCACCGCTGCACACTCACTGATTTCAACTTTTAATTCACTGATAGCACCAACAGATGGCAGGTAGTGCTAGATGCACGGAGTAAGACCTACCTTGATTATCATGCCAACTGGGAAATAACACACAATAGATATCGTGTTTGCATCCATGAACAAAATCTAAAGAAAACACACTTGTATTCCACAACGTATTTATATATATTTCCTGTAAGTACCAAGCATTTTAAGCTAAAAAAAAAAAAAAAAAAAAAAAAAAAAAAAAAAAAAAAAAGAGTTAATCGTGAAAATGAAAATAATGTTTTGACCTTCTCTTTATTCATAATATCTTTCAACTGTGATTCCATCCCCTTCAGATGATGGATAATTTGAATAAAATCTTGGGTAATTTTCTATAATTAATTTGACATTTTAACTAATTTCTGGAGTCAATTATTCAACAAGAGTTCAGTTTTCGTTAAAATCAACATGGGTACGTTGGTCTGCATACACATGTTTCAGAAAACCATCTAGGATATGATCATTAAGGGCATTAGACCTAAATACATGATTATAACATCTACTACAACTGTTTTCTTTTTTCTTTACTACACTGACTTGAATAACTCGTAAAACACTTTTCAAATATCAATGCACTAAATTCCAACATTCTCAATATCTACTTTAAATCCGCTGAACCACACATTATCAGTATATATATATATATATATATATATATATATATATATATATAGGGGAAACCATACAGTTATTGGCACTTTAAGGATTTGTTTTCATTCATATCTTTATAACAGACTTATTTTATAACATATACTGGCGATTTTTTAATATATACTTTCTGGGAATCTCTAATTGAATAATATGTTGAGAAATTACAATACAAATGTAAAGTGTGGCAATAAAAATATATTTTGTAATGTGACAATGATCTTACAGTTATTGGCACTCAAAAAACAGTTATTGGCACCCAATCAGGACAGTTATTGGCACCATTATAAAGCATGCAATGGAAGATACGATTGACAGAAATAAGGCTTGTAGACCTAACTGGAAGTAATATAAATTATTATATGTGTTAATAGACAAGAAATAAACATTTTAGACCTTGAACATTATGAAGTAAAAACAAATTGAAACCTGGGAATGCACAACATATTTTTAAAATTAAAAAACGGGAACAAAATTGTATGTTTCAATGATTTATGTCAATCCGTTTGATTGATCTCGTCCTCATCTGATACCACATTCACTGTCATCCTGTAGAACGTAGCACCCGTGACACACAAATACATCTTCTATGTCTTCTGGTATGTGTTCCTTATGGTACTATGGAATGCGACGACTGTGGTATTTGCTGTGGCACAACTCGCATTTAAGATCCATCCTTTCCGAAAAGAATGGCTGAAAACAGCGTTTGCAGGATATTACGTTGCTTCTCGCAGCTGATGACGAATCGAAGTTCAGCCTCCTTGTGATCGTTCCATTTTGTAATGATCCAGTCAGTCCTTTGTCTTGTTCAAGGTTAGAAGTTGAAGGACCGCTTATCTGCGTTGAACAATCGAGATAGACCTCATGCTTTGATTTCTTTGCAGATGCTTTTCCTCTGCGTTTTAACTCTTATTCCTTTCTCTCAGACATCTTCCTTGTTTGCTTTCTGATCTTTTCTTGTTCAGCTAATTGCTTTCTTCATTTTTTCGTGCAAAATAGCTTGATATCTATGAGACGTTATTACAAACGGCAGTCTTTCTACATTTCGTTTCCCCTTTCTCTTAGGAGTTTCTGGCCATACTAAAACATCTTGCAGGAACGGGTGTTCGGTCTTTAACTTTTTTGGAGTTGAGCCGGAACCTTTTTGTAAAGCATTTGCATCTGTAGTACTGCCATTGGTAGGTGTACTAGGGTTTACTTGACAAAGAGTATGAGCATCACTAGCAGTATCTGAGTGGTTGAAATTATTGAGTTGGATACATGCAGATGATACAGGTGAACCTTGCTGATTGTTCGCCTGCCCCGACTGAAGATTAACACATCTCTCTACCGAAGACTTAGGCCTACTATTATCTATATAATGTTGAAATAAGCGATACAGTACATGGAATTCTTCGCTCTTATTTACAAGGACTTGTTCATTATCAACTTCCTGAAGTCTTCTCATTACATCAGTTCCTACTATACTTTCAAACTCGGTTCTGGTTAATACTACATCCTTAGTTTGCTCATTACCACAGCGTATTTCCTGAACTGTTTGTATTGGTTTTGCAACGCATTTAGTGTAATGTATGTCGTTGGTATCAAATGGGTGTAAACAGCTTGCCCTAAATCCATTTTGTATAATAGATGGCGAAATGTAAGTGCCAACTGCTTGTTTCAACAGAGGAGCAAATTTAATTTTCGTCAGAGACTGCAATTGATTATAAAGTTGCCACTCTCGTACCACTTGCTTCCACCCATCCTTCAATGGTGTAAATACGGCAACGTCAGCAGGTTGCAATATTATTGTAGAATTGGGGTACAGAGCAATGAGTTCAATTTGAAGCTTGCAGCAAAGTTCGCTAAGTTGGTAAGTAAGATGAGTTTTATGACCGTCCACAAAATATATAATCGGGAACTTGATATTTTTCGATTTTAATTACGGATACAACACATTACCTATATATCCATAAAATACTTCGGCTTTCATCCACCCGTTCTCATTGCGACCGATACCCTATCCTGTAGGCACAGATAGAGCCACATCATTAGGCACACGAACATAAGGGAAAACTATCATTGGGGCTGTAATGTTACCTGCAGCACTGAAAGTAAACAAAACTGTTAAAGACTCCTTTGCATTTCCGCGTGTCTACATCGTACACGTTACTTACTTCTTTTTCCGCTAACACCTTTCCAGTTTTCGGGCAAAGCAAAGAGTTAGTTTCATCACCGTTGTAAACACGTGTTGCATCCTGCAGAACATCTGTATGGTTATTGGCTTCAAAATATTTCTGTATATTATGAAACCATGATCTTATGTCGTTTTCTGTTACACAAGCATTCGCACTTGTAACAGATTCGCACGTTCTTTCCGCAACCTTACGATTTCTTTGAAAGAACGATTTATACTATCCATCTCCCGGCATGTTATTTGGAAACGGATTAGGACGAGGACGTTTCACGAGAAAGTCCTGAACACTTATAAGAATATCCTGTTTCTTTCTGGGAAAACTCTTTTCAGCACATTTTATTAACAATTCCACCAACAATGGTTCTTCCTATTCTAAAATGGGTCGTGGTCCGGAAGATTATTTCACATCTTGATTTCTCAGATGGAATTGTAATGTAGACCAAGGAACGCCATACTGCTTCGATGTTGTCTTTATTCCTACGCCTTTTGATATTGCTTCCAACCTTTGACCTAGAAAAAAGTAGAAACCATTAAAAAAAAAGTAGAAACTAAATGCCCATGTTGCTAACACCAACAATGTCCATAACCGTCCAGACGTTTGGGACTAACGTTTTGAATCTCACAGCAGACTTTTCTTTACCGGAGTTTCTTTATTCCGTTATTCACATTGACTTAGGTTAGCTCGCATTGTTAATAACTATGCTTGTGTCTGACCACGCGCACTTCATGGCCGACTAGCTGAGTATTGAAAAATACTTTCTTGCTGTAACTCAAAGTTCAAACTATTATAATAAAAGTTGATGGTGGGCTAACTCTGTAAGTCAGCCGGGTGGGCCAAACTTTGCCAGTCCGCCCCTGAACTAGACTACATGAACAAATAATTTCAATAGGCATATTAGACATATTTCATTACCAGAACCTATTCTGCTACAAATTCCTACAGTTATTGGCATGGTCATTTATACAGTTCTTGGCACTGTGCCAATAACTGTTACTTATTAGAGTAGGAAACTAAAATTTTGACCAAGAATAGATGTAAAGATGGAAAGCATTATGGGACAGTTTTCAAGCTATTTTATTCTTCAGCATCAGAGACAGTGATTGGCACTCTAGTGCCAATAACTGACATTTTATATTTTCATTCGTACACTTATTGGCACCCCATGCATTCACTCGAAGGACAAACAAATCGGTTGAAAATGTACCATTGGAATGATTAGTAGATCCAATTCCTCTCGTGCAAAAAATATTAAAACATTTTAAACAATAGCAAACTAATTACATTTCTCTTAAACTGATAGATATCCTTAACAAAAAGTATAAGAATTACCTGCAAAATTGAAAAATCCAAATAGCTTCCACTTTCGACTAGAGCTTGCCTCCAACTGAAAGGTTCCCGGCAAAACAAACAAAGGGAACGCGGGCAGAGAGGATCAGAGCTGCCAGCTGCAGGAAATTTTTACCAACACGTATTCATTTTTCCTTAGTGAAGAGAAAAAACTAAGGAAAGTGCCAATAATTGTCAGAGTGCCAACAACTATATGGTTTCCCCTATATATATATATATATATATATATATATATATATATATATATATATATATATATATATATATATATATATATATATCTCTTATCAGTATATACTAGCCTTCGGCTACCTGAAGATTTCGCTCCCAGATCCCCGAATTTTACTGTCTCTAATATTAAGGGATTTCAAGATATGGCCAACTTATTAAAACAATTGCAGTCCCTACCCTTTTTTCTTCCCTCCTAAGGGAAACATTTTAGTTAACAGTTCTTCAGTTAGGGAGAAAAACGCTAAAACATTTCTTTAGTTAACATTTCAAGATATAGCTGTTATTTTAAAACCTACAAAATCCTTCACTCTATCTTCCCTCACATCTTTCTTCTTCCCTTCTACACAGAAAAATACGTTCTCCGGACAGCGGTATATTGTACAAATATACGGTATCCTCTTGCTTACTATAGAAATCAGTACGGAGCATACGTTATACGCATGCTACATACGCACTGCCCTTAGATGTTACATCATGCCGTTGCAGGATGTCTGGCATCTAATAGTTTTCCGTATATCACATGCATATACTTATGTTACCTTCGTCAGCTATATGTTATATACGTCCATTTGTATGTGAGATCCTGAGCGCCTACATTGTTTCATACAGAAAGTACGTATAGATGGAACACTTGTACAGAAAATATTATAAAACATGCGTTTTCAGTTATACGTCTGCTGTACGTTAAGTCCAAAAACTACAGGAATTACGCATGTAACCTATCTTTTTAAGTACGCCATCTACAATTTTTTCTCAATGTAAGAGAAACATCAAAAAACGCTTAAATACATATTTAATTATTTTAAATTAAAAGTTTAAATACCACTTTTCATGACTCTCCCGCTAGAGGCCGCGCTGGCTCAGTGGTAGAGCGTACACCTCTGGTGCTTGGGGTCCCGGGTTCAATTCCAGCCCCCGCCAAGTGAACTTTGTTGTGCACAAATACCGTGAGCGTGGGTTTCTCGGAGTTCTTCCGTTTCCTCCCACTTTTTTCATTCCATCATTTCATTCATTATTCATCATCACTGTCTCCTTTAGCCTAACCGACATAATCGTGGGACGTAAAACTTAAAGATTTAATTTAATTTTTTTTCATGACTAATCTTAGGAAATTTTTGGATATGACCATCTTATTTTAACACTTGCAACCTCAACTCTTTTTTTGTTTCTACCCATTTACACCTAGTAGGGAAAATATTAAAACGCTGAAATACGCCTTTAATTATCTTCTATTTTAAATTAAAAGTCTGAATACTAAATTTTATGTCTCTGACCTTAACGAATTTCGAGATGTGGCCATGTTATTCTAACAATACCAACCCCATTCTTCTTTTTCTAGCCGCCTTTCTCTTCCTTTCTAGGATAAATACAAAAAGAAACACTGAAACATATCTTTAATTACTTTAAATGAGATATCTAAATAACATATTCCATGTGTCTAACATTAAGAGATTCCGGGATATGGATCTTATTATAGCAATTGTAATTACCACACCTTTTACTTTCTCAGCCCTTTTTCTTCTTTTCTAGGTCAAATATCGAAAAATGCAGAAACCATTGTCTTCTTATTTTAAATAAGATTTCCAAATACACCGAATTTCATGCCTCCAATCTTCGGAGATATATACATTTTACGATAATTGCCACTACTCTTTACCCCTTAACTGTCCAATTTCCAATATATATATATATATATATATATATATATATATATATATATATATATATATATATATATATATATATATATATATATATATATATATATATATCCTTAGTAGAACCTTACAAGTCCTACGTTCTATCTAAATTTCAACGAAATTAAAATACCACTAATTTTACAGTAATTATGTGATATCTTCAAATAGATAAAAGATAATTGAAATGTAACAAGAGCGCCCTAGACAACATTATTTTGCGTGAGGTACCGTTGTCACAAGTCACCTAGTGGCTTTCCGTTTTCAGCCGTTTGGAAGCGCGAAAATAAATGCCGATTTTCAAAATGGCTTGAAATCGAATGCAGATAAATGAGTCTTGATAAAGGTATCTCATGTAAAATGATATTGTCTAGGGCGCTCTTCTTCCACACTTCGATTATCTTTTATCTATTTGAAGATACTACATAATTGCTGTAAAATTAGCGGTATTTTAATTTCGCCGGCTGGGACTTAATCAGTCAGGACTTATTCTTTTAAGAGATACATTCACAACATTGCCTCTGGAATCAGAACGTTCCAGAACTCGAACAACTTAAAATCCGACCAAATTTTGCTCCGGAATTCGAACAGTCAACACATTGTTTACGTGTACGTTTCCCCAGCGCTTGGACCACCATACGCTTCGTCATTCAGTTTGTTGATAGTAACTGAAGAGAAAATATCTCTATCCTTTTCGTTGCTATTTTTATATATTTTTTTAAAAAGTTTTATTAATTTGCATTTTTATTGAAATATCATTATTTGTTAATATTTTGCCTTAAGATCAAGTGTATTTCCTGTTAAACTTATTTTCAAAAGTCAAGTTCATGAGGGCTAGAAACGGCTTTATCCACACTGAGAAAAAAGAAAATGTAGGTGGCGTACTTAGGAAGGTAGTTTACATGCGTAATTCCTGTAGTTTTTGGATTTAACGTACAGCAGACGTATAACTGAAAACGCATGTTTTATAATACTTTCCGTATAAGTGTTCCATCTTAACGCACTTTCCGTATGAAACAATATAGGCGGTCAGAATCTCAAATACAAATGGACGTGTATAAAATATAGCTGGGGAATGTAACATAAGTATATGCATGTGACATACGGAAAACTGTTAGATGTCAAACATCCTGCACCCGCATGATGTAACATCTAAGGGCAGTGCCTAAGTAGCATACGAATAACGTATGCTCCGTACTGATTTCTGTAGTAAACAGTATGATTCCGTACACCGTTGCCCCCGAGAACGGATTTTTCTCAGTGCAGCTTCTCTTACATATTTTAAAGGAAAACAAAACGTGTTCGAACTCTAACGGAGTTGTTGGAACGGATTAAATTCGATTCCAAGGTTTCACTATTGCACATGATGCTTCACACTACTCTAGTAAAGAATCACAAAATTAACTTAATTAGTAGACCTTACAACTAATTTACTCCTTTTCGTACTGGTATTACTTCGCCATACGCCCTTTTTTTAATTCTAGCATTTGCATCTCTTCATAAGCTTTCAACACCCAACAATAAGATGAGAAAAGAAAGGAGTTGGAAACGCTATGGAATAGCACTGATCGTTCCTATCCCAATTTACAAACAAAACACAGTTTTTACTCTAAGCTATTCAAAACAGTAGTGACCGACAGATTCTTAAACCACCATATCAATGTGCATAGACCGCGACTATCGTCAGTGGCGTAACTAGTTTTAGTGCCCTGGATTGATCGTTCATCGATTTATACCTAAGGTAGGGGGCCCGAATTTCGTCCACGTGCCTAATTTCGTCCCCTTCAGTTTCACGTTGTTGATGGTAGGAGCGCTGTCGGTGCAGCAACATTTGTGCAGGGGAAGGCAAGCGGGGGCAGTTGTGAGAGTGTAGCGGTCAAGGACGCGTGTGCTGTTGTTTGACGAGGAAACGTGTGATTTTTGCGAAGGTGAGTTCTTGCACTGTTGTTCATATTATTCTATTGTATTTGTTGGAAGTATTGGTTTGGTACTGCCCACATGTCAGTGGTGTAAGTAGATGACAATAGCAATATTTGTACGTGTTTAAGTGTCACAAGGTATTTTTGTTAGGAAGGTAGGAGGAGCCATGTGAGCGTGAAAGTTGTTCCTAATTTCGTCCCCCTGTATGTTCCGAATTTCGTCCCCTTCTTCCCAGAGGACGAAATTAGGAACTCACACATGCATTCCATTTGTTTCAGATGGGTCCCCGGAAACAATGGAATAAAGATGCTATGAGGACTGCGATTGCTGCAGGGCGGAAGAAAGAGTTGGGATACAAAGCAGCCAGTAAGATGTATAATTTTCCTAGGGCGACATTGAGAGACTATGTGAAGAAAGATGGACATTTAAGTGAAGAAGAGTTGGTAGCAAAGACAATTGGCAGGAAACCAGTGCTGACCCCCGACTTGGAGAGACAACTTGTTGAATACTGCATGGTCATGGAGAAGCACATTTACGGTGTAACACAAAGATTTACGACCCATGGCCTATCAACTTGCTATTCGGAACAATATTCCACACCCGTTTTCAGTAGAAAATAAAACAGCTGGACGTAAGTGGATGCGTCTATTCTTCAAAAGACATCCCGAAATCTCAATTCGAAAACCTCAATCTCTGTCACTTGCTCGGATTCAAGGGTTCACCCCTCAAAGTGTTGAACAGTTTTTTGCTCTGTTAAAGCCAGAACTGGAAAAAGTGCAATTTAACCCGGTCAAAGTGTTCAACGTTGACGAGACGGGCATTTCGATCGTGCAACACAAAGCTGCGCGAATTGTGGTCATGAAAGGAAAACGCGAGGTGCATAAAGTGTCCTCTGCTGAGCGCGGTTCGTTAATCACTGTGGTGATGTGCATGTCTGCTGCTGGGCAATTTGTGCCCCCCATGATTATTTTCCCAAGACAACTAATGAAAAGTGAACTGATGGATGGGGCACCACCAGGAAGTATCGGAGCGGTTCACCCGTCTGGATGGATAACGGCCGATCTGTTTGAGAAGTGGTTTCAACATTTCTTGTTGATCACAAAACCTTCAAAAGAAGACCCCCTTGTGTTAATTGTAGACGGACATTATTCGCACACGCGTAACATCAATGTAATAGATGCTGGTCGCGAACATGGAGTGTCAATAGTTTGCTGCCTCCTCATTCTACATCGAAACTGCAACCGCTTGATGTTGCTTTCATGTTTCCTTTTAAGACGTATTATGGTCAAGCCATTGAAAGTTGGTTGAGTAACCATCCTGGTCGCACAGTTGGCAATCTTGCGGTAGCTGGTTTGTTCCGTGAAGCATATGAGCGTGCTGCAGTCGTACAAACAGCTGTCAACGGATTTCACAAAACGGGCATTATTCCATACAATTCGAATATTTTTAGTGAAGCGGATTTTCTTGGCCATCCACAGTCTGACACCAAACATCAGGATGGAACTAATAATCCCGATGATATGATCCGTCCTTCTGACCAAGCATCCACCAGCAAGCAGTTTCAAAACCAGAAGCCAGGAGTTACTCCTCAAAACATTAGGAACGTTCCAGTGATCCAACCATCAACATCTACGAGACGAGGTACAGCAACTGTTATCACCAGCTCGCCCCATGAGAGAAAGATTGAAGAAGCTATGGCAAAAAATCGCTCGAGACATTGGAAGACACGTGTTCAACCTACTAGTGCCAAACAAAAGTGCGGGAAACCATCCTTCCGCAAAGCCAAAGAAGACACGACAAGCGACAGTGACTCCAGCTTTGACATTCCATATGCCGACTCGTCTGACAGCTTTAGTGAGGATGATGCTGATGCTCAATGTATAGTTTGTGGGGGGAAATATTCTACAGATAGACATGGTGAAATGTGGATCCGCTGCTCGCAATGCCTTACATGGCTTCATGAAGCTTGTTGTGGTGCTGAACGCCGTGTTACATTCATTTGCCGGGATTGTTTAAATGGTTAAATCCTCATCTTATCCTGATAACCAGTTTTTCTATAATTCTATTTGCACTTGTTTTACTTGTATTTTCCTTAGTTCACTTGTTTGTAGTTTCCTTCGTTGCACGTAAAAGTTAAAAGTACATCATCATAGTCAGCTACACATGTTCACTTTTCTGCCTATTTTTTTGTAACTAGTTAAATAAAACTGCTTATTACGAAAGAAACCTTAACGTTGTACTTTCTTTTGAAATTTTAATGGGGGACGGAATTAGGACCACGTTTTTGTTTTTGGACAGATTGCAATACTTTTGAAATCATATTGTAAAAATAAAACTAAATGCTGATACACGCAACTCATCTTGGCTACCCAATAAAGGAATAGTCACTATAGATAATGTGCAAGTTTGGCTCTCCTAACCTATATCCTGCAGCCTCAAGGTACGAAAACATGACTAGGGGACGAAATTTGGGCCCCCTCCCTTACTCATATCCGTCCCCTGCCCCACGCATTTCAGCTGCTGCGTTATATATATTAAATTCTTTCATATTGTTGGTAAAAATGTAAATTATATTTAATTATGAATGATTACTTTAGTACACAGGTTTATTTATTACTTTAATCAGGGTGATTAAGGCGTAAAGGGCGAGTTTTTGTCTTTTTTTTTTTTTTTACTGCTACTTTTGTACTTAAAAAATATAATGATATCATTCCTTATAATTTCTTAATATAAGTAGGGAGTACAGGATAGTTTTATAAGTGTCAACTAGGTTTCAAACAGACCCAACTTTCGTTTTATTCCCGGGTGGGGTAGCCGCGCGCTGATTGCAATGACTTAATTATGCAAAACTTTCACTAGGCAGCTAGTTAGACAAACATTGCAGTGACGATTGTCCGGATATCGCCCAGTGGGGATCCAGAAAGGGGTCGCGGGGCTCGCGCGCCCCTCCATGAGGAGTAAAATATAAGCTAGTCCCTAATGAAGCGCTTATTCAAAGGCTGTAGGAATAAAAAGTTTTAAAATTTCTCTCCAAAGGAAGTTTCTGAGTGCGTTCTCCACTCATTGCAGATAATGTATGCGTTTCAACTTCATGGTAATCCTGGAGTCTCTCGTGTTGAACAACATGGCTTTCCTTAATGCCGCCTCCAGAAGGGCGGAGATAAATACGTATTTTGAAGCATTGCAGTCCACACTTTTAGTTAGCCAAACCAAATAGCGAAAAATGTCTTAAGTTTATTTTTCAGACGTGCGCTCTCCCTAAAAAAATCCTGGATCCGCCCTCAGTATTGGCTGTTGTCAATTAACTGCTAATAGTTATAGCGTACCTTTTGAAATGTGTTCAAACATTCTTTGCGTAAGGAAAAGTTTTCCGCATTCTTTTTTTTTTTTTTTATTCTTGTACCCTTTTACTGTGCGCTCTGGAGCAACTGCTCCACTCGCTCCATTGTAGTTAGGCCACTGACTATCGCCACGGTATCTGTCATTCATCACACTGAGAAAAATTCATTATCCGGACAGCGGTATATTGTACAAATACAAGGATTCGTTATGTTTACTAAGGAAATCTGTACGGAGCGTACTTTATCCATATGCTACACAGCTACTGCCTTTAACGCGCTTGGATGTTATATCATGTCGCTGCAGGCTGTCTGACATCTAACAATCTTCCGTATTTTATATACGTATACGTATGTTAAATACTTCAGCTATATGTTATATACGTCCATCTGTGTGTGAGGTCCTGACCGCCTATAGACACCTCTTTCTTGCACCATAGATGACGTCATAAAAACAACTGTCGTATGCTTGCGAGCTGGTTTATAAACGAGGTTGTTTACAAACGGAAAAGAATAGCGGAAGGAAAGAAAAGCCTGGGTAAGTGCAATAGTAAATTATCACTTTAGTTAAATATTCCATTAATTATATATTCCTTTAGTATAACTTGCTTTAATATAGTACTAAACAAGTAATGTGATTTATGACTACAATTCTTACTATTGTAACTCGTTAATGGTTGAGGAGAAAGAAATGGGTTAATCTGAATTTTGAGAAATATTTGAATATTAATGTTTTGTAACTTTTTACATTTCAAGGTACGCAAAATGAATGTTATGTGTTTATTCTTTCCTTTTTATATGTGACGGTTTATTACTTGATGGAGATTTACTACAGGACTGCTTAACATAATTGCTAAGAAACCGTTTTCAGCGCGAACATTTTCTTGTGTAGTGAAGATTTAGGATTTAGATTTCTGGGCTTTCGGCATCAATGACCTTGTTAGCCCGTCACATGTGAGTTATGACGTCCCTCGGTGAGCACACTATCCGGGGAAAGGGAAGGAAGCAAACGGCCTGGGACCTATATGTTGGGTACCACCCGACATTTGCCTGGTATGAAATGAGGAAAACCCAAGAAAGCCTCATTCAGGATGTCTGGACTTAAAAGCTTTTGATACTTTTTCGACCGAGTGCCCCTACCGGAATCGAACCTGGGTCCGCTCGTACCGAAGGCGAGAGCGTTACAACTACGCTACGCGGAGCCACTTGTGTCTAGGAAACCTATTTTTACTAGGATATTTGCAACAAAATTTATTTCCTTTCTTTCTTTATTTTTCTTTTTCTTTTTGTTTTTTAACAATAAAACAAAATATATTTTACAGCCTCACTGAAATTTAAAAACAGCAGTCAGGGAGAGCTCACGTTTAAGATTCTTTTTGTTTTGTTTTGTTTTGTTTTGTTTTGCTTGTTATGTTCTCTAGTTAACTAATGTTTGAGTTCCTGAGAATTACATTATTATTATTATTATTGTTTCATAATTTTAGAACCAAAAATTAGATGTTTTTCTTTTTTTCCTTGTGTTGACGTCATTGTGGCAAGTTGGGGTGTTTTATCGTACCTTGGCATTAATTTGGTTACTAGCACATACTTTCAAGGTCATAAGTTGTAGGCCGCTTGAAACAGCTATTACACAGTTATTTGAAGAGTTTCAGGCAGGCGGAGTGTCAGGCGTTTGACTTGCAGCTTTCGTTACAGCGTCTAAATTGCAGTATTGGATTGCGTCCAGCTTCTATGGCTGGTAAAAAAGTTATATCGCTTTCGTAATATGGTAAGAAATACAATGTAACAGTTAGGTATAGTATATATGACTAGTTTAATTAGTCGGAAATTACTCTGTTTCCTTGTCTTATTCTTTCGATTATGTTTAAGTACTGTGTCTTCATAGTATTGTTTCACTATTTCTAGAAGGAATTAAGTATTAATGAAGTAAAGAATAAGAAGAAGCCCACTTTGACGTTTACTATTTCTCATACTTCATTGAGAATGTTTTGATCCCCAATTGCGCAAACTTCTAGTATGTGTGTGTGTTTCTTTTTGTTGTTGCTGTTGTTGCTTACACTGCTATAGATATGAGCTCCTTCATGGCTAAGCGGTTAGCGTACGCGCCTTTGGTGTGGGAGACCCGCGTTCGATTCCTGGCGGGAGTGGTTCGGAGTCCATGTTAATCAGTAAGTCCACGTCTCATACAGCCTCGTTGCAGAAAAGGATATTAAAATCAACTCAGCACTGCTTTACAGATGGAGTTGTTTGATTCAGGGTTCGAATGATGCTTTTTACGGGAAGCAGGCACGTAGCCAAGGGGTGGGTCCAGACCCCCCCCTTCGGATCCAGAAATGAAAAATATTAAGGAAAGATGAAACAGAAAGAAACAGATGAATCAGCCCCAAAAATATAAAGCTACAATAGGCGTTTTGGTTACTCTTTCTTACGAGGAGCTTTGTGTGGAGGAAACGGGAGGGGGGGGGGGCGGATCAAGTTGAAATTGGATATTATTGTAACGGAACATTCCGAATTCCATCTAGCTCCATGTTAACCGTATGCAGCGGCGCAAATCTGTCTTCAACATTGGGAGGGACGGGTAAGACAGTTCTCATAATTTTTTTTAAGGATGTTCAAATTATGAAGTTGAAAAACAATGCTGCGGAGGATCAGGGGAGCAGAGTTGTCTTCAAAATTGTGAGGCGGGCAGATTTAAGGCTTATTCTGGGGTGGGGACATCAATTT
The DNA here is from genome assembly GCF_964235325.1 of Thermobia domestica. Taxonomy (NCBI): domain Eukaryota; kingdom Metazoa; phylum Arthropoda; class Insecta; order Zygentoma; family Lepismatidae; genus Thermobia; species Thermobia domestica. The sequence continues at coordinate 191,653,969 of NC_137455.1, read as the reverse complement.
CATCTTACTTTCCTTTGTGGCAATCGGACACAAATCATCACATTTCTCTCCAAAAAACGCATTTCAAATCGGATTATTGAGGGGAAAGTCCCCCCCAGTTCTAAGATTGGAGGGGACATGTCCTCATCCCCACGGGATTTGCGCCAGTAACCCTATGGACTACAAATGACGATCGATAAACCGGTTCTTTCAGATAGCCTGTCAGAACTTAAGCAATGCCCAGAATTACCAATAATATGAATCATTTTGAATTTCGCGGCAACACTAATCCATTTTATAGGATGTCTTTACTCCCGAAAGAGATCTCGTTACTATCCTTGACGGCATTGAACTAAGATAAGAGAAATAGAAAGAAGACGAGAAGAACCGAGTTCGAATGACGTCGGAAGACTATGTCTTTGTCAATACTTTTTTCTATTCTTTTACGCAAGATTTCTTCATAATTCTTTAATTAAAATACTTACTAACATATCCTCATTTTATTGTCCTAACAAATCAATATGGATATGTTGTCAGTAAAATAGTTTAGATTGATCGAACCCCTGGTGTGATAACCACAGTATTTCGTCACGGACCTCCCGTATTGCGAAATCGTGGCTACGTGCCTGCGGGGAGGGGGCGACTTTTCAGATATACAATCCAAGCATTTTATTTCTCAGTGATGCAAGATATAATATATAGTATATAATATGTAAAATATGAAATGAGGGAAAATATTTTCCCGGCAAGGGAGAAATTGTTTGGCGAGTTGGGGAAATTACTTGACGAGAGGGAAAATCTTCATCCTCCCGTTGATTCAAATCTTGATCGAAGATCATGCGAGTAGGATTCCATATTATGCTGTAGGTGTAGGTAGTACACAGTCTTGGCGCTGAATAGGACGCTAAGCTTCAAGCCAGCCACACGTCTGTAATAACCTATTGCGATTGAATGGTAATGTAACGTAATGTACGATATGTGCATTTTCTAGATGCTATAAAATTATAATTTTAATTAAACATTCCACGATTATGTACTTCAGGTTAAAGGAGTTTGATGATTAATTGAAGTGAATAATCGAAACAGTGATTCTTAATCTTCTTGACTTACGATACACTTTACTAAACCCCAGTGACATCGATATATTTGTTTAGATTTTGGATTGCTTTCCAATAAGTCGAGCCGCGCCAAAGCTGTGTAGGCTTACTAAGTTAAGTGAACTAATCCTAATCTAAATCCATTGTTTTCGGGGACGCAGAAATGGACAGTGACACTTCCGATACTATTTAAATCAAAATTCAGCCAAGCAACTTGGGGAGGGAAAGAGGAGAGACGGATCTTACAAATGATCGAAAATAACCGATATGAGAGAGCGTTTCGTAATAGTAAAAAAAGTGACTGACTAACGTAACATATTACTGATTTTCTTATTTTCACCCAACGAAGCAGGTAATAACGCTAGTACTAGGTATGTGTAGACTAAATGAGGTGATTTGTTTCGTGACCCTTCGAACAATGTACGAAGCGGATGCAAGCAGTTAATACATGGAGTTAGCTTACCTAAATTTAGATTTCGCTTTCCGAAATCTTAATGGATGTATTAAGTGATTTCGTTACTTACACTCTCAGTCTCTAAATACAAGGATTCAAAACACATTTTCGATTCCAAACTATGACTCTGCTAGACAAAGAAAGCATAGGCCAGTGTATGTTTTACTTCATTTTCATATACGTGCTTGTAGGTTTTCTCGGGGACTTGGTTTCCTCCCACTTTCTCATTCCACCAAATATTCCATAACCATTAACTTGCTTTAATAACCGACTCCCTTAGCCTAACAGCATAATCGTGGGACATTAAACTCAAAGACTTTATTTTTATTTTCAAGTAATTACTTTTCTCTCCCTTATTTATTTTTAATTTAATTTCTCTTTCAATTTCCCTCTTTTAGGAACATCAACATAATTTGCAATTCTTTCTCATTATAATAACACTATTAAAAGTCCCATATGCAGCTTACCACGTTGTAACCCAGCGGAAACGGATGAACAACGAATATTGTCGAAAATATGTATTGCTTACAGCGGCGTAGCGAGCATTACAAGATTGGGAGGGGGATGAAACTTGAAATTGCCAAGTCTTGATTTTTTTCTTTAAAAAAATGTTAAGTCTTGATTAAAAAAAAATTGCCAAGTGTTTCGAAAATCTTACAAACCCTATGAAAAACTATTACAGCAACCTTATTTTCATATTCGTTCCATTCCATGCCCCGTCTGAGACACGAATAAGATCAGCCCTTGTTCCGCTCTCGAGTCCAATTTAACATCTAACCTCAGGATCATTATCATCACCCACGAAGCACAACTGTTAATTTGATAACTCATGGCTATGTTAGGTAACCTCCGCCAGCTAATCTTCACGAGAACCTTTAAAGTTACAATCAGTTGTAGAAATGCATTTAAAAACGTAGAATAAGGTAGGTTATATTTACTGTTTGTGATGTAGAAGTGCCTAATTTACATATTAAACATTCAATTGAGGGGTTCAGTGACAGACCAGGCTAACTTACATCCAGGTCAAGATTGAGATTTTGACGGAACAGCATACTAATGTCATTAATTGACCTTTGCCTCAACCACTTGTCTGTGTGGCTTGTCCTGAGACAGGGGCGGATCCAGGGAGGGTCTATCTCCCCCAAGAAGAGGAAACTTTGTGTATTTTAATATAAAATAAAACCCACCCAGAGTTGAATCTCTTAAAAGTAGCTCTATCTTGTAAGTAGTGGCATTACAACCCACCGCCCCCCAGTAGTCCATCCTGGGTCCACCCCTGTTGCATACTAAGCCAAACTATGAATATCAGTCGTATCCTTTGTAACGTGCTGTTTTCATTTGTTTCCTTTTCTTTCAGAAAGTTAAAATTGTCAGTTAGCCTAGTCTCTCGCTAAACTGTCAATTGTGACAAAACGCACCAATAATTGTTGATGCCAACTAAAACATACATATCCAAAGCCTACAAAATATATCACATTATTTAAGTTTTCTTTCTTTCTTTCTTTCTTTTCTTTTCTTTTTTTTTTCAAAATCGCTTGCAATGTTTTTCTTCGTGCCAAGCATCCGAATGTCATCTTGAATTCTGACCTTCTCATTTCACTACAATTCTTTGAAGTGTAAGACTGCGCAGCTTTTTTTTCCACCTCTCTCTCGCTCTCTTCAGTCCTTCAGTCTCCCCTACTTTGATTTCATGATTTCGCACTCTGATGAAAAGTATTAAACACCAAAATGGAAAAGTACTAATATATAACCTCTCTTTTAGTAGCCCCTCCAACCACACGCCCGGGGCACGTGCCTTGCTTGCTCGCTCATAGCTCTGTGAGCTATATAAGTAAAATACAATGCGCGCGCATATGTAAACTTGGTGCCAGCTTTGATTCTCGCTGAGAGAGTATACATATAATGTTGGTTCGAATTCCATCAAAACCATAGGCTCATTTTTGTGTAACCTTGGTACTGAAGAAGACAGTAGACTTCAACAAATATTCCTGTCGGGCCTCGATGGCTCAGTGGTAGAGCGTTCACCTCTGGTGTTTGGGGTCATTGGTTTGATCCCAGCTCGCGCCAAGTAAACTTTGTGGTGGACAAACACCGTGTGAGTGGGTTTTCTCGGGGTTCTCCCGTTTCCTCCCACTTTCTTCATTCCACCATTTCATTCATTATATCATCATCAGCGTCTCCTTTAGCCTAGCCGGTATACCCGTCATTATTGATACAACTATTATATACAGGATGCATCAGAAGTCCCTTGTCATCCTTTCTGAAAACTACAGGGATGTAGTTTCATTGATTGCGAGATAAGAGATACACATTAGGTCCAGAGGGATACTTTCGGATTACATCACGCGGACGGTCGCCATCTTAGATTCGAAATTGTAATACGGACGATAAGTGGGTAATGTGATACATGGCCATGCACTAAAATGTTCTGAGGATGTCAAATATGCAATCAGATATCATGTAACTTATTCTGGTGAAATGATATTGGCAGTGAACCAAGTGAGACTATATGTAGTGGTATGTCATACCCTTCTGTTTTTTTTTTCAGTGATAGAGACATACCGTTTCTGTTTTTTTAGTGATCAAGATATACCTTCACGGAAGAATAAATGCTAAATACCATTAATAAATCCATTTTTTATACGTATTGACGAATAGCTTTGCACATAAAAAGATTTTATTTCTTATGGAGATTCTAAGTTGACAATACTGACATTTTTACCTTTTTCTACCTTTTGTTTGTAAAATGAGGTGTTTTCAAAGAAGTTCATCTAGTTTATATTTTGATGTGCCGTATTGAATTGTTTCTTTCGTATGTATGTATGTGTCGTCTTGTCTGAATTCTTATAAGCGTCGTGTTTTGAGCATGGGCGGATTTAGGGGATTGCTGTGGGGGCAGATCTTACGGGAGTTTGAAATACCCCTCATTCGAGTGTGTGGTCCAGGAGTTTTCCCGCTGGGAATTGTTAATATTAAAAGTCGGTTTTTGAGCACTTTCGTGTATAATTCTCTGATACAAGGTAAAGGCTATTTTTATTTATTTTTTTCCAGAAAGTTGTTCACGATGGATGGATCAGTCTCTCCGTTTTTTCTCCGTAACTAAAAGGAACTTTCCAGTGGTTTTCAGACATTATGTAAATAGAAATGCAATCTTGTAGGCTTCACACCTCACTGCATTTGAACATTTAGATAGCCGATATGTCGAGTCAAAATCGTAATAAAACACACCGCCTCTGATTTTTCCCACTTCGAACACATTTCCCTGTTATAGTCAGGGGTAAAAGCGAGGGGGAACGCGGGGGACGCAGTTCCCCACCTCGAAAAATATGTAGGGCGTCCCCCAGATCCTAAAATGGTACAATGGGCAGAGATAGGCAGGAGGAACGGCGTGGAGTGATGCCGCTACCTACCGTCCCCCCACCTTTTCAGGTCCACTTTTACCCCTGGTTATAGTATATGTTCCACATGTTCCTACTGAGCAATAAACATTTGCAGAAGCTTCTTCCAATTGCTGTGGACACAAAGTAGGATATAGGGTCAAATTTGTGCACAGACGATGGCGATACTTTGTTCTAGATGATAAAAATTATGAATATTTACTGCACAAACCATAGCCTTAACTTTTCCACTTAGCTAGAAATTGAACAGCGTTAGGTCCGGTGATCGAGCAGCCATTCAACTGCCTCTCGTCGATCAACCCATGTTCTAGAGAATTGTTCAAGTAGTGACGCAATACGAATCCATAATGAAGAAAGCGCCATGGTGTTGAAAAAACTGCGAGAATGTACCATCCTCGGGCATCGCAGCTCGCAATATCTATCCTTGTACGAGCGTGAGGTATTATTCCGCAGTTAATTTTATGGAATGAAAAAGTGACTGATTAGACGTATTCCTCATTTGTCTGCCAACACCATAATTAATTTTCTTTGCGCTGGTCATGTTGGAGGGGTCTTGCACGCGGGGTTGTCAGGTGACCAATTGTGCATGTTCTGCCTATTAACCTTCCCATTTACGTAGAGGTCAGCTTCATCTGAAAAGAGTATTTGCATAAAAATGTTAACCATAATTACTCACTGCACTTGGCGATCAACATCGTTCTCGTGGAGATGTTGCTTCATTTGCACCTTGTACGGATGCACTTATACACGCGCAGACCCTATGACTCAACCCACATTGCATTAATAAATGACGTGTGCTCCTCTGGGGCCACATCGAGAAAGAAGTCAGCACTGCCGTAGGCGTTGCTTCATCTGTAGCTGTCTACGATCGTCCGCTACGACGTATGTCCACGAATGTGCCCGTCTCTTCAAATTTAGTTAATTACTGTGACACTGCAACATGTAACACAGTCACATTGTGGATGATTCTGTTTGCAATCGGTAACCACTGTACAGGCACTCCTCCCGCTCCACAGTTTGAATATTTCGATGCATTCCTCACGTGCTAACGGTATGGTTCTACATCTAGAAAAAAGAGGTAAATACAACATTCAATTGGCAATAACTTTTCACCAAATTAAGCTCCATGGAATCTGATTGCATATTTGACATACTGAGAAAATTCTAGTCCGTGGCCATATATATATCACATTACCCACCAGTTTATAACAAACAAATTAAATCCAAAATGGCGGCCGTCTGTGAGAGTATTCCCAAACGGCCTAATGTGTATCACCCATCTCACATTCAATTAAACTACACCCGTGTAGAATTTAGAAAGGAACTTCGTATGATGTATACAGGGTGTTTCGAAAGTCCTCTGACAGTTAGAGTTACAACAAAACGTAAGAGGAAAAACCATTTCTAAATATGTTGTTTTCAATCTAAAGTGAACACTTTTTAAATCGGAGGAGCCGTTTGGGCTGTACTCTTTATGCGCCCAATGTGGAATGAAAATGCAATGTTACCATTTACCTGGACCCACAACATATGTGAATGAAGTTACTGTTTGAAATGGGGGCTAGCCATCGACATGTTAGCGTAAAAATCAGTAACTTCATTCACTTATGTTGTGGGTCCAGGTAAATGGCAACGTTGCATTTTCATTTAACATTGGACGCATAAAGAGTGTACAGCCAAACGGCTCATCCGATTTTGAAAATTCCTTCAACTTACATTGGAAACATCATATTTGGAGACGGTTTCCCAATTACATTTTGTTGTAACTCTGATAATAATCGAGTTACTTTATGTCAGGGGACTTTTGAGACACCCTATATATCTTATGGAATATATGTTTGATGTCCCTATAACTGTGGTATAATTTAGTTTGTTTAAATTTACAAGTTATTACAAGTAGATTCTGACTTACATGCGTAAGAGTTTGTATGTAACTAACTAATGAATTCTATTTCATGAAATTTACATTGAAATATTTAACACAAAATCTTTTATATTCATGCTTAACTTAGTGACTTTGCTTTGGACTGCAACTGATTATTGTACCCCATTATTGCTTGAGAAGAAAACCGATGTCCGAATCTTCATTTGGAGAAACCAAAGAACTATTGGAATGCTGAGGATTACAATCATTACTTTCTACACTTCAAGGTGCGTAAATTATATCTAGGTATATTCTGTGTTTATTGTTATAATTACTATTACTATTATTGGGTTTAGAATCAATCAAGTACTTCATGATATTTTAGAGGGATCAAGATGGCTGCCAGATAGATAAATATTTGAGCGTCAGGCCCTTATTTCTTTTCAATTTTATATTTAATCAATGTCTATTCCCCCCCCTCTCATTATTCCACCAAATCGTATTCCAAGATCATAAATTTTCAATACTCATTTGTGACTGTCAGCATACATAGCATAACCGTAGGACGTAAAACAAAGATTTCTTTTTATTTTTCGTTTTCATGTCTTTTCTCCATAACTGTGAAAAATAACGCCTTCAACATCATAAATTTGTATGCTACTTGCCTGCTTTCGAGCACAGTAATCAACTATTTGGACATTACGAAGCAAAGCAGGTCTACGTTGCAGTTAGCATAGTTTTGAAAGGATGTGACATAATGATATTGGTGTTGCGATGTTCAGCCTAAACAGTGCAAGTAAATAAATCTGTAACAATTGTATTGGTGTTTAGCTTACATGTCCTCCAGACGGGCCTTTTTTTTTTTTTTACATCTTGTTACTTCTACTCTATATAAGGGGTCGCGGTGGCTCAGTGGTGGAGCGTTCACCTCTGGTGCTTGGGGTCCTGGGTTCGATCCCAGTCCCCGCCAAGTGAACTTTGTGGTGGACAAACACCGTGTGCGTGGGTTTTCTCGGGGTTGTCCCGTTTCCTCCCACTTTCTTCATTCCACCATTTCATTCATTACTCATCATCACCGTCTCCTTTAGCCTAACCGGCATAATCGTGGGACGTAAAACTCAAAGATTTCATTTCATTTCTACTCTATATGAAGTATATTCTGAGGTTGTGTTTTTGGGGACGTGGTAGCTCAGTGATGGAGCGTTCACCTCTCCTGCGTGGAGTTCCTGGATCGATCCCAGCACGTGCCAAATGGGCTTTGTGTCGGACGAACACTGTGTGTGGTTTTCTCGGGGTTTTCCCGTTTTCTCTCACAGTTTTCATTCTACTATTTCATTCATTCTCATGATTATAGTCTCCTTTAGCATACCCGGCAAAAGCGTGGAACGTAAAATTCAAAGATTTCATTTCATATAAACTTTGGTGCAAAGTAACCCCATAGATGAAGATGTTTTGCACCACATACAAAAAAGTATGTTCAACATACTAACATAATGTTTGTTTGCAATGTTTTCTCTCCTGTATTTATACATTTCACTTTTTACACAAAACTGCATGTGTAACGAATTTTTGTTACGAAATTCGAGACGAGACATAGCTCTTCCAATAGAAACCGATACAGTTTTCGAGACGAGACAACTTTCGCGAAAACCTTTGCGAGAGGTGACAGTCTCAAATCATTTCTCGTGCGTACCCCTAGCCAATATCGTGCGTTATCAAAAAGCATGTTAATGAGAAATAACAACATGTAAATACAATATAGGTAGTTAAAAACATTTTTGTTTTCATTCTTCAGTAATGCATTATTATTAACCTCAGTATTTTATAGTCCATTCTTAATCTTAAGGTGATATATAATTAAGTTTTGAATTCGGTTAACTTATTTTGTTTCTCAAATTGTATTAAAAATGTATGTACAATTCGCGGCAAAAAAAAAAAAAGAAAAAACCTGCAACATGAGGATGTAAGTTTATTGTGAAACTACGCCTAACAGCACAGGGAACGAACATAACATCTAAGTGGAACGAATCACGCCACGATAAACCTCGGCCTCCTCCCGTGCACACTTACTTTGTAACAAAAGACTTCGTCATTTCACAATAAACTTATATGCTCATGTTGCAGGTTTTTTGCCGCGGATTGTACAAACATGTTTATTTTCATTCTTGAGTGCTTAAAGTCACTATAGTTATTAAACATAGTAATTAATATTGTACTCTTAACGTTAAAATAATATATAGTTAACTTTTGAACTCAGTTAACATTTTTCTTACTGAAATTGCTTTAAAAAGTATGTAAAAACTTTTTTATTTTCTTCCTTGAGTGCCAAAAGTGATGCACAGTTATTAAGATTAGTACTTTATACTCTATTCTTAATTTTAAACTGATAAACAGTGCGTTTCTAAATAAATTATGTCAAGTTATTTGAGTGACGAACACTGGTACAAAACCCTAACTACCACTGGAACATTTCGATTTTGAGATGACTACTACCGGTGCAATACAAGGGATTTTAAAATATTGTTTTTCCTTCAACGGCTATTTGATTTTGAATTCTGACTACATGGTCATATATAGGAAGGATCAGTGTCTCTTTCCAACTATGGTACAGCTCCGACCGATTCACGGTGCTCACAGAAGAGACAAAAGAGTATGTTTTCAACCTTAAAGTAACGACCACTGGTGTTTTTGCCCTGGTATGCAAAAGTAAGTGGGTACCCCAATGGGGTAGAGGGGTACTATGCAGTACCTAATTTCTGCATTTTAGATATATGGAAATACATGTGTCTAAAATGTAAAGAACTGATATTTGTTTACCGAAAACTGCAACTCGGTAAGCCTTACGGATACCGAGACATGGGAAAATAAAGAGCGACACGATATGTATGTGGGGCTTGCATACTTGAAGGTACAATTTGGAAAATTAATTCAAATATGACTAACGGCTATCAAGATATTGTCAAATAAAGAGAGGACCAATACAGGTATGGGATTTTCGTATTAGATGATAAAATTTCCGAAACCGGTCATGGAAAGTTAATAAACACCAGTAGCAATTCCATCTTCAAGTAATTAGATATTTCCATGGGGTGTTAGAACATCTTACAGTCTACCAAGATTAAATTTTAAAAGCTTTTGAAAATATAACTTGACATTTGTAAAGAGTATTAGAAATATGTATTTACCTAAAACTTCCAGTTAGTACATCTGACATATAGAGAAACACCGTGAAATAAAAGAGTATGAGATGTTGAAACTTCGGAAAAATTATTGGTCCCAACAAAATTAAATAAGATGGTATTTCTATGGGTTAAGTGAGTACCTCAGTACAATTTCGATGGAAAGATTAGTTCTAGGTTTTCTTCAGGCAGTTCCAAAGGTTCATCGAGCTGTGTAAAAGAGTGAAAATTCCTTGTGAATATCTAATATAGTAACCAAAATATAACGAGTCATTTATTTTATGACGTAAAAATAGAGATCTTTAAGGATTTGTACTTCTGGGTCTTTGCTATAAGAAAGAAATTCAAAAACCTACTGTATATACCTTAATATGCAATTAAATCAGTGAGGACACAGTAACTTAGTGGTGGGGTGTGTACCTAGTATGTTTTGCAGAAACTACACTGGAGTATTCTCTTAATCCACAGAGATACGATCACACTTAACTGCCCATTTAATTTTAAAATGAAATTAAGGCAAGTGAATGTTGATGATAGAATTGATGGAGTGTAAAGCTGGGAGGAAACGGGAGTACCCCGAGAATACCCACGAATACAATGTCGACTACAAACTGACTTGGACACGGATCAAACCAGGGACCCAATACACCAAAGGTACTCACTCTACCACTAAGCCACCGTGCCTCCACCCATTTAGTTGTCTATTAAGGTATATACGGTAGTTTTCTGAAATTTCTTCTTCTTACAGCAAAGACTCAACAGTACAAATCCATGTGGGTCTCCATTTTTACGACGTCGTAAAATACATAATTACTTATATCTTGGTTGCTATATTTGATATTGACAAAGAATTTTCATTCTTTTTGGACGCTAGGAATTATCACGCTTGGATTTACCCGAAGAAAACTTCGAGCTGAATTAATCTTTCGATCGGAATTGCCCTGACGAGTGTGAGGTACTCACTTAACCCATATAAGTACCATCTTATTTAACTTTTATTAAGATCAAAAGTTGTTTTATGAAATTTCAAGATCTAATACTCTTTTATTTCACGGTGTCTCTCTAGCTGTAAGATGTACTGGCTGGAAGTTTTGGGTAACTCTATTCTCTTTTCTAATAACTAACTAACTCACTCTATGGCCTATGGAACCCGGAGGTTCAGTGCCGCGTTCACAAAAGCTCTCCACTGACTTCTATCCTTAGCTAATTGGATCCAGTTTCTACTTTGTATTCCTATCTCTGCGAGATCCATCTTAATATTATCCTCCCATCTGCGTCTAGGTCTTCCTAATGGTCGTTTTCCTATGGGTCTACCAGTCAAGACTTTGAAAGCGTTTCTACTTTCTTCCATTCTAGCTACATGACCTGCCCACCTAAGCCTCCTAGACTTGACGACCCTAACAATGTTGGGTAAACCGTATAAACTATGTAGTTCCTCGTTATGAAGCTTCCGCCATTCCCCATTCTCGTTCCTCTTGGGTCCGAATATTCTTCTCAGGATCCTGTTCTCAAATACTTTCAGTCTATGTTCTTCCCTCAGAGTAAGCGACCATGTTTCGCAACCATACAGAACAACAGGCATGATTATCGTTTTATATATTTTAAGCTTCAAATTCCTTGACAGAATTCGCGACGACAAGAGATTTTGAACCGAATAGTAACACGAATTCCCTGCTTTTAGTCGACATTTAATTTCTTCGTGAATATGATTTTCGTCTGTTAATATTGATCCTAAATATTTGAAAGTATCCACTTTATCAAAAGTATTATTTAATATTTTAACGCCTCCACAATTTGCCGTATTACGGTCCCGACGCACTTCCATGTATTTAGTTTTCTCTGCATTTACTTCTAAACCCATGTCCCTGCAAGCGTTTAATAATATCTCTGCATTTATTTCTACTGTTCTCCTATCATCCCCTATTAAATTTACATCATCAGCATATGCCATAACCTGGTGAATGCCGTTCAACTCTAGGCCCTGGTTGCTATCTTTGATTTTCCTTATGGCGTATTCCAGCACAAAGTTAAATAATAATGGCGACAACGCATCTCCTTGTTTCAGGCCATTTTCGACGTGGAAGCTCGCGGACAAAAATTTTCCTACCCGGAGTTTACTTTGGGATTCACTTAAACATATCTTAATTAATCTAATTAGCTTTCTCGGTATTCCAAGCTCTGTAAGAACGTTGTATAATGTTTCTCTCCTAACCGAGTCGTAAGCCTTTCTAAAATCAATAAATAGTTGATGTACCGGGGTATTATATTCCCACTTCTTTTCGAGTATTTGGCGAATGGTAAATATTTGGTCGATAGTTGATCGATTTCGTCTAAATCCGCACTGATAATCTCCAATAATTTCATCTGCGTATGGGGTCAATCTTGCTAACAGAATATTTGAAAGGATTTTATAGGATGTTGACAGAAGAGAAATGCCTCGATAATTATTACAGTCAGTTTTGTCGCCTTTCTTGTGAATTGGAACAATGATTGACTCTTTCCACTCTTGTGGCAATTCTTCCTTGTTCCAGATAAGGAGAATGAGTTTGTGTATCTTGTTCCATAATTTTTCGCCTCCAGCTAAAATTAACTCAGCCGGAATTTCATCTACACCCGGAGATTTGTGTTTCTTTAATTTCTTTATAGCGGCTTCCACTTCTATTCGATTGGGTTCTGGAATATACGGTTCTGCGGTGTGTATCTCCTTTTCTCCACGCACATTAGTTTTTGGCTGCGTGTTCAGCAAATCGTCAAAGAAATCTTTCCATCTATTTAAGAGGCTATCCGTATCAGTGAGAACTGTTCCGTCAGATTTCTTTAATATATAAGCACGAGGTTGATAACCTTTCTTAAATTCGCTGATCCCCTTATACATGTCCCGAATATTTTTATTTTTACTATTATCTTCAAGTTCCTTAATTTTAGCTTTCAAAAAATCCCGTTTCTTTGTTCTAAAAGTTTTGGAAGTTTCCCGCCTGATATCTGCGAAATTTTGTGTAGTTATTTCATTCGGATTTTGTAGCCACCGTAATTTTGCCTGTTTTCTCTTCTCTACTAGTTTAATGCATTCTTGGTCGAACCATGGTTTGTTCCTACGTATTTCCGCGTGTCTCAGTTTTTCTATTGCTGAACTTTTAATGCTATCTCTAATTTCAATCCAAGTATCCTCAACACTAGTGCACTCCGAGTCTTCTAAAACCGAGAATCTATTCGAAACTTCAATCTGGTATTCCTCTCTTACCTGGCTCTCTTCTAATTTCTTTAAATTAAATCTCTCCGTTTTCGGACATTGAGTATTACCTTTATTCAACGATAATCTCTCCCGTATTATCGCTGCTACCAGGTAGTGATCAGTGTCACAATCAGCCCCTCTAAACGACCGGACGTCAATTATGCTAGATTGTCTTCTTCTATCTACTAAAACGTGATCAATTTGATTATGTGTTTTTCCGTCTGGTGATGTCCAAGTGTATTTATGAACGTCGCGATGTGGGAATTTTGTACTCTTCACGATTAGGTTTTTGGATGTTGCAAAGTTCACGAGTCTAACACCGTTGTCATTACTTTCCTGATGCAAACTTTCGTTCCCTATAATCGGTTTGAAAATATCCTCTCGTCCTACCTTCGCATTGAAATCCCCTTTTCTAATACTCTTTACAAATGTCAAATTATATTTTCCAAAGCTTTTAAAACTTAATCTTTTTAGACCCATGATGTTCTAAAACCCCATGGAAATACCCAGTTACTTTAGGATGAAATTGCTACTGGTGCTTATTCAGATTTCATGATCGGTTTCGGAAATTTTACCACCTAACACGAAAACCCCATAACTGTGTGGGTCCTCCCTTTATTTGACAATATCTTGATAGCCATTAGTCATATTTTCATTAATTTTCTAAACTACTGTCAAGTATGGAAGCCCCACATACCTATGGTTTTCCTATTTATTTCACCATATTTCGGTAACTGTTAAACATACCGACTTGCGGTTTCGGTAAACACACACCTGTAACGTTCTTTATAAGTTTATTAAGATATATTTTAGAATGTTTAGAAATGGGAGGTCTGCGAATGCCATAGTACCCGAAAACCCCCATAAGGACGTGTGTGTAGTATATTGAATTGAAACTACTTTTGAGGTTGTTGTTAGCCCTCAGTAATTACGTTTTCGAAACTGCACAATCTAGTACGCAAAACTCACACTTCTATGGTGTTATCCTTTATTTTCCCATACCTCGGTATCCATAAGACTTACCGAGTTGCGGTTTTCTGTACTAAACAGATATCAGTTCTTTACATTTTAGAGACATATATTTCCACATATCTAAAAATGCAGACATATTAGGTACCCCATGGTACCTCGATCGCCAGTGGGTACCCACTTACTTTTGCATAGTAATACATTTCGAGTTGTTCAGCATCAACAAACACTTTTTTTTTAAATTCATCATTTTTCTACCAGAAACCCAAAAGTCCATACCTGACCGAACAGATTTTGTCCATTTAATCTAAAAAATGTTAAATATTTTAAAATGTAACATTTTAAATATTTTTGGATTTTTGTTTCAGGTATTTCATGCATCAAAACAAAACCAGGATTCTGCATGAAAGACAGCGAAAAGAAGCAGTGTAATTTGTGGCTAAAAGCACGTCCTTTCTGAAGACAGACCCGATTGTATTTACATTCTTTTGTACAAATATGTAACCTTAATAAATATACTGCTCCGCAAATTATTTCTTTCTTCCATAAATTAGAATAAATGTATGTCTGTTTAAAGAAAATGTTTGTTAGCATTAAGTCCTTTCAACTCTTTTTCTCTGTAAATAAGAACATTATACCTTGCAACTTTTTTTTTTTATCATTTTGCAATTCCGATTTTATAAAGTAAATCTGCACGAAGCACTATTATTTCAGTCATACATTAATAACTAATGTATTGTTCTGTGAATAAGGCAATGGTATAGTGAATATGTTTTAACATAAAATCTGTAACTCAGCTTTTCAGTAGTCAACTTTATTGAGAATCCGAAGAAAGAAAGAAAAAATGTTGGACTTAATGAATTTCAAAATTATTTTTGTTCGAATTCCTGACTAATCCAAATTATCCAGAGAGATCATTTATGTTGCTCTCTACAGATGTATCCTTTCTCCAAATCGTATGAAAAGGAGACTTCATACATCGCTATATTTTGTATGTACTATGTTTCGTATTTATTTAATCACTTTGTACCTTTCTCTAGTGTTGAGAAGGCCGCAAGTGTCAATCGAATAATTTAGTGTTTCACTCATGTAACCTTGTGACTAATGTACGTCCTGTCGGTATATATATGTTACTGGGTTCGATTAGCGACAAACAATTTTTAGTGTTAAACAAATACAAAAATCTACACGCAATGAGATACGATGATCTTTGCCTCATAGACAATACCAAGCAACTAACGGTACTGAGTGTGGTTGAGTTTACTAGTGGTATTATCTGGCTAAAATCAATGTTCCGAGAGCTATACTTCTTTTTGTGCTCTGAATGCAAACTTTGATATAACCGTTTTAAATTATTGTACATCTATCTATCTATATAGCTATATCTATATCTATCTATCTATCTATCTATATATGTATATAATTGTAAACTAGAAACTTCCGAGTAATTCTGAGAATCATCGCTCTTTCTTTAAATAATGTATGAGACTATTACACTGCTCGTTACTTAAAATGTTGAACTAAGAAGGATACATCCAGGAAAGTCCAAATTTGCAGAATGTATAGAGCAGGGAAGGATAAATATGTTTGGTCGATGGCTGCACAGCTTCTCATACCTGTGAACTCCGCCAGCTACAGTTGATGAGCTGTGGCATTGGATCGTAAGACGCATGGCTTACCATAACAGAAGTGAACATCCTCTCGATGTCTCGCAGTGTTACAGTCGTTCTGGTTGTCAATGTTGGGTCAGTTCTGCTCTGCTATCACCACGTTGTCACACAGCGAATACAGCGGTAAGTTTAACCCTTAACGTAGCAAGCCTAAGTCGTCAAAGTTGTTTACCAAGCTGGAGTCTTCTGGGGACCCCAAGTATTATTTTAATTTCTTAACATAGTATTGCAGAGGGTTACTCCAACTATTATTTTTTGGATGTCTAGAAGCATACTTAAGTTAAATGAACATTGTTGACGTCAAATATTATGTATATTTGAACACTATTCAGTTCTTCATACAATTTCATACTTTTGTGTTCGTAAATCTGAAACACAGGTTTAACAATGGAGTTTTTACATTTTGAAGTGTGTTTTTATTTTTTGTATTTTTTAAAGAAACGCATCTTTGATCTAATCATGTAATTGATATCTCAAAGGGTTGCAGGATACATATAAAAATCGAGAATAAATTGATTCTTATAATTGCGGCAGTATCACCAAATATCACTCTCTGGGGTCCCTAGAGTACCCCGCTTGGTATGTTAAGGGTTAAGCATATTCGACACTTACTATTAGATATCGGCTTGGGAACTTTGGCGTAGCTACCCTGTCTCCTTGAAGTTGCATTTTTAACGGGGAGTACTGTTTAGGAATCATCTTGTGAGGGAAAACGTTTTCAGCTGACACCATGTTTTTAATTATAGCGTCATTTAAAAAATAACTTATCTGTTAATTAAAATGTGCAGAGAAGTTATTTCTGGAAAATCCTATTCACGCCTCTTATGGTAACAACTTCTGCATTTTGGAAGAGGATATTATTAAGGAAAAGAATGAGGTAAAGTCGTCTTTATATAGTACACACGGAAAAGAAAGTATTTGAAAGTTGACAAATTTTCTTTTGCCAATAGCTCGGCAACAAATTAATTAATATGGATCTTTTTGTTGTTATTCTTCGAATAGTTATAACTTGACAACCTGCCAAAGTCGGTACTCTGATAGGTTAATTTATTGTTGAGTTTTTAGGAAAACAAATTTTGTCAACTGAAGAATATTTTCTTTCGTGACTGTACAAGCAATGGATGATAATGGCTTAATAAATGACTGTACGTAAGTCTTTTTTGAGTTTGAACATAGGATTGTACATGGCTGTGCATTTTGCATTATTATTGAAGTGCTGCAACTAAGTTATTGCAAAAGGTATGTTAAATTCTTACAGTAATATTGTCACATATTGATTTAATCTGTATGAAAACTAAAATAGTTTAACATATGGTTACCCTCCTTTGTGCCAATAATTTTAAAATTAACTCTTGTGCCACTTTTCAACACTTGGCTTTGCAGTAGCTTTCCAAAGAATTAGCAGGAAGTCCAAACTTACACCCTGCAGATAAATACATTTCTCTGGACAGTTTCACTGCTCCAAACTAAGATTTGAAAAGTGTAGTATTTTTAATTTTATTATTATTGGCACAAAGGAGATCAACCATATTTTAAGCTATTTTTGTTTCCATACAGAGAAAAACAATATGTGGCAACATTACAGTAAGAATGTACCGTGCATTTCTCAGTATGTTGCAGCACTTCAATAATGGTGCACTATACGTACAATCTAGATCCTGAATATGTCCAATTCATATATTACAACAAGGCAATACGTATGCGATACAGGTAAAATCCGTATATTTCATATGGACAATCTACAAGCTACATACATCCAATCCATACATTACATATGGCCAGCCTGTACGCGACATACGTGTAATCTATATGCCGCATGCAGACAGTCTGTAAGCTGCATATGTGCACTCTGTATGGTGCATACGGATATTCTGTATGCTGTATCGGGACAAGCTGTGTGCGACATAAGGAAAATCTGTATAATACATACGTACAATACGTACACTGTATCTAGTCGTACGTACGGGGCACAAGTACAATATAGATGCTGTCTCGGGGTTGAACGCAAGAAACACACGTACAGAACGTATATTGCATACTTCTTGAAATTACGCTCCGTCCTGATAGTCAGTGAGTGTCGTCATTATTAACCCACATGCTACATACGATCCTGACGTCACAAAGCTAGATATTACCTCCGTATATACTTGTTACTGTAGATGACGTCACACGAATGACGTCATTGCACTTATGTAGACAGTACGTATAATACATACTTTTTCAGCTATACGTTTGCTGCAGGATGCTATATACGGTTGTACGTTAAGTCCAGAAACTACAGGAATTACGAATGTAACCTACGTTTTTAAGTATGCCACCTACATTTTTTTTTCTCAGTGCATACTGGCTTAAAAAGATCACATCAGTATCATCGTACTCCTGGTCCAGCTCCTCTTCCTTTACCTTGTCGGTATCTTCAATTAATCTAAAGTTACTTTTAAAATAGCTCTTGGATTAATTCCATGAAATCACTGGAAACCATTGCAGAAGATCATCCGAGTAAAAACAATGGAATAAGTTTACGGCATGTGTAAAGGCTCGACTATCGGCAACAGAGGACAGCACATATCTTCCATTAAGGTTCCCAACTATCTCGGCTTCGGGGGGATTGATCAGTTTCAGTTATTATACGTCTTGTCCTGGAGGAATTTTTCGTTCACTGAGAGAGTTAAAATCTCAGAATTTAAGTTCCCGTCTGTTGAACAATGAATAATTATATTGTAATATCCCATGTGAAGTTGTTTGTAAACAAATCCACGCATCAAGTGTTTATAAACCCCACCACGTGTTTCATTAAGAGGAACTTCCACCAGGAGGACCTGCAATCACCTGCAGACGACGTTTAGTCCCTCCCACGGAGCAGAAGACGAAATCGAAGCAGAAGCGCCACCGCCACCCAAGGGACGCTATAAATTGGGCAGAAGAATCCAACTCAGTACCAGTTTTCTGGTGACCCTCCTACTGTCTGCTTCCGGACTTTAGGAGTAACCTATCCCAGGGCCTCTAGTCTGCTACGGGACTACGCCTATCCTTTCTCCTGGCTTTGCCTGCTTCGGGGCTCTGTCTGGGAATCCAAACCTCAGCCACTTTGCCTGCTTGGGGGCTCTGTTGGCCATCTAACCTACCCACTGCTTGCTTCGGAGCTTTGGGAACCTAATTCCACTCCACTTTTCCTGCTTCGGGGCTCTGTTGGAGATCCTGTCTGCGACCTTACGGTCAAAGACTACCTTTTACTTACCCTTTTGAAATAGAGAACAAATTGTATAGTATTTTTGTACAAATACTCTTATAGTGGATTTTTATAATAAAAACTGGTAGTGGGAGTCGATTCCGGACACTCTTTTTATTAACTGCTCTACCTCTTCCTTATATGAGACGAAATTACACAAAGTTTTACAATATGGTGTGTTGGTTACAAAAATCTTTTGCAGCTTGTAACAATTGACTGTGGCTTTCGGTTTCCTGAACAGAGCAGCTATCTCAAAACATGTTTCCGTCTTCTTTGCATAGCACTTTGAATTACTATTTTTCTTTAGTTTCCGGAACTGGAACCGGAACCGAAACATTTTCGGTTCTGTTGGCACTAACATCCTGTTTATTACCTATATTCACTCATGAGCAAAATTGTCGAGATGGAACACATCTTTATACCTTCGGATCTCACAGTACACCGACTCCTATAGTAATGTATTTACCTAGGTACAAGCAAATAATGACTATGATCTCAATGATGAAAACTCTTTACCATCTTCCATTATACCCAGTGTAACAACTATTTTAATTCGCAACAAGAAAATAACATTACACTAAGCTTTGATAGTTCTGTGAAATTTTCCTTATCGGTCACTCCATAATCGAATACCTTTAATTACCCGGAAAAGTATGTGTGTTATTACGGTACAGAACCCCATCCTTTATGAACACGTACACTCAGGCAATCTTCGTTTTTCTCCAGCGTTTATGAGAACACTTATATAAAGGTCCTCAGTTATATTTATATCTAAACTAGGCTACTAAAACCAACATAACACATTTTATATTGCATTTAATATTTTCCTTTTTTTATTATGGCACATAATTACTAAAATAAATACACCCCTCAAAAATTATGCTTGCAGCTTTTTATAAGATGGTTCCGGAATTATATATATTGATACTTTGTTGCTATGACAACGAATCTATTTTTTTTAACACAAAACAGCAACGTATATCAACAGCAAAGCAATTACAATTTTTTATATAGATCGTTTTATATATTTCTTCTTCCTTTTCTTAAACAGCTTGTGCATAATTTAAAAGTGAATTCTGCCCACAAAATACAAGTAAGGATTGAAATACAAATATCGTTGTATGTTTCAGTGACCTCCTCATAATGGACGGGGACAATTCTAGCTTTTCAGCATTTCAAAGAAAATATATTATACTATTTGGAAAATAGAAAATTAATCTGCAATGGATTAGAATAAGGAATTAGATTGCTGGGCGGTCGGCACCTAAGGTCATTTAGTCCGTCACGTATATGAGGGATGACGTCACTCGGCGATCACACTATCCTATGAAAGGGAAGGAAGAAATAATTGGGGAATGAAAGAAGCTGCCTGGGACCTGGGTGTTAGGTACCATCCTGGTATTTGCCTGGTGTGAGTGAGGGAAACTCAGAATGGCTGGCCTAAAAAAGCTGTTACACTTTTTCTACCGAGTGTCCCCACCGGAAATCGAACCCGGGAACGCTCGCACTAAAGGCGAGAGCGTTAGCAATTACGCTACGCTGGCCACTAATCTACGATGGAGTACAGCAGACATGTCGTAAGTTAATGACGTAGTTACCAATACACAGGCTAGTTGCAAGATGAACTAGAAATTATTTTGTTTACAAAAAAATAAATTACTTCCTGATAGGAAGACCTCGAAAATCGGCAATAAGTAAAAACATTCTTGGAGAGCTTGAATTGTTTTGTGGAACTTCTTTCTTTCCCTGACATTCACTTCTACTGTATTTCCCTTGGATCCTGCATCTTCCCTTGCAACTTTAAACATAAAAGGACAAACGTCGTCAGTTTTATGAAAAAAAAAATCAACGAAGACTATTTCTTCTCTCTCTTTGCTTCGAAAATTTCCCTAGTAGTTTGAACGTTGAGAAGAGTATTTCGATAGTACACTCGTGATGTTGTATGAACCGTCCTCCAATCACGTAGTACTATTGTCTAAAGCAGAAGACACCATGTTTGTCGTTGGATGATGTTCTTGAAACCACTTGGCTGCAGTGTTGGGTAAGTTACTTGTAAAAATGTAACGCGTTATAAGTTACTTTACTTTCTCTTAAAATGTAACTCGTTAGTAACGCGTTACTTGCCCCCCAAAAGTAACTGTTACTTTACTTCGAAAGTAACGCGTTACTTTTAGGTCCGAAACTTTAAAAATGTGAAAAAAAATATGGCTTCAATTTTTCGTACTACTATTACTATCGTTATTATTATTATTATTATTATTATTATTATTATTATTATTATTATTATTATTATTATTATTATTATTATTATTATTATTGCACACGTTCTGAATCGCTTTATGTAAATGCAAGGACAAATTTTTACTTGATATATGAACATTTTCATATAATGTAACATTGATAAAATGCCATACTGCGTTACTCGTAGGGATGGACACGAGCGAGTTTTCTTTGACACTCGATTCGACTAGAAACAGACATCTTTGAGCTCAACCCGAGAATTCGACTCGAAAAATTTCCTCCAGCTCGACTTGAATTGGGGTCGAGTTTCGAGTCAACTCGAGCCAAATCCGGTATGTAGTTTCAAGTATATTACATAGACAGTATAATTATCAATTACACTACTACTACTACAACTTATATTATTATTATTATTATTAATAATAATAATAATAATAATAATAATAATAATAATAACATTGTATATAAAAAGAAAGATAGGCGGTTTGTATTTGAATACTAAAAAACTAGTTGATTGCCAACCTCGGTAGCCGTGAAGCCTAGGAGTCAAGGACATTGTTCACGAGCTTCTGAATTTGGGTTGAGGGTTTTGAGTATTCGGGCTCGAGCCAAACACAGTTAAAAGTTATAGGGCACTGGCCAAATATCTTCCAAACTGCTCGGCCTGGATTTAGAATTGTCAATGACTCGAGCAGCTCGGCTCACAGCTCATTCACTATCGACCCGAACCGAGCCAACAGCTCACAAAACCGACTCGGCTAGAGCCCTCGGCTCAGTTGAGCCGAACCGAGCAAATGGCTTATCCCTACCAAGCCAGCTCCAGCCGATGATTCATCTCAAGTGAGCCGGCTCGAGCCATCTTCTCAGTTGAACCGAGCCGAGCCGAGCTGAGCTTGTTATAAAAAATCTCTTGTGGTCTCGCTATCGAGACGAGACGAGATGCAAGCAGTGTCCCCTCTTGTGAGCAACACTAAAAGTATTCCATATTACTGTTTAGCTTACATTTCTCATGGCTTTCGTTTTCCAGTGTAATCAGGCCATGATTTCAAGACGACTTAAAACGAACGAGTCATTTATCAAACTCGACTGGACTCGAAACTCGACGCGAAAAACTGAATCGGCTCGGAACTCGACTCGAAGATATTACCCTTGACTTGACTCGAAACCCGACTTGAATTCGAGTCAAGTCGAGTTTTAGCTTGACTCGTGCTCATTCCTAAGCGTTAGAAAAAAAATGGTTGCTTATTATTATTCTGCTAAACTAATTATATAATAATAACAATGTTGTTATGTAAAATTAAAAATAAAGAATATAGAGAAACATTACACTACTCTATAATCAACGGGACTCTAGGATAAGCAAACTGATCTGAAAGAACTCCAATATTGCATACCATCAGCAAACTATTTTCTAGTAATAAAGTAGGCCTGCTCATCAGAACACAGTTTATTAATATTAACCCCTTACTGTAAATCGTTAATTATAGCACGCTAGTTGTTGATAAACATTTTCCGCCGGGGCACTTCAGACACTTTACTTTTAAATTCTGTCCACCATCATCCTCAGCTCTTAAGAAAAAATTATTCTTAAGAGCTGAGTAAAATGTTCGAACGGTAAGATATTTTCGTTCTCCATCTTTATAAAAACAACACCAATCAAAGTAAAATAGACTACCGGTACCATTGCACTCTAGTTCACTCACTGAATGTATTGATTTGGAGCTGTCAAAATCTACGACAAAATCTTCCGGGTGCTTGCAATCAATACACGTGATTTCTTCATCTTCAAAAAAACAGCAAGTGGCACTACGAACTTATCTTTTTGTCTGTGTGTCTGTGACTGTTGGTAGCTCGATTGTTTTTTTTTTCTGAGAAATTCACTTACAGGAAAGAAACAATTGTTTCCGAAAAAAAATACATATATTGTAGTTACTTATCCGAAATGTAACGCGAAAAAAGTAACAGAACTAGGTACGTTACTTAAAAATTTGTAACGCGTTACCGTTATAGATACTTTGGAAAAATGTAACGCGTTAGTAGGAAACGTTACTTAAAAAGTAACGCGTTACAAGTAACGCGTTACTTGCGTTACGTTACTTCCCAACACTGCTTGGCTGTTGCCACGTCACGCCAAAAAGCAAAAGACCTACAGTTGGGGAAGTTCAGGAATGTGCGTGATTCCAGGTCAGCGACGGTAAACAAGTAGTTAGTCCAGGCCGCAAGTAACAGTAGCGAAGGTAGTATAACTATGTTCACATTTATAAGTAACTGACTGAAACGCCCGTCTTTTAGACCTCCTACACGAAAATATGTTTATGGTATTTAAACGTCTTCCTCTTTGGGATAAGCATTTCAATCAAAGTGAATTGTAAACCCAGATCTGGCCAAGTGCTAATTATGTTCAAGAAATCATCGTAAACGGTTGAAACACTTTCTCACTTCGCCTATTTTATGACCACAAAATGGGAAATTAAGATATTTTGGAAATTGTCTCCCCCCCCCCCCAAAAGCTGAATTTTAGAAAACGATGAAGTGCGTGCCCACCTATACTTAATAAGGAGTTTAAATATCAACTTTCATGTTTTCTGTTTGAAATCATGGCCTCATTAGACTGGAAAGCGAAAGCCATGAGAAATGTAAGCAGTAATGTGGAATACTTTTAGTATTGCTCACGACAGAGGACAGATACTACTTGCATCTCTTCTCGTCTTGATAACGAGATGACATTAGAGTTTTATAACGAGGCAGCCTCTAGTATCGTGAGCACCAATATAAGTATATATTGCAGTTCTTACCATCAAACCTAAAACCTGCACGGTCGAATTTTTTAGCCCAAGCAGAAGCCCAGCCCGGGTAGTGATGTGAACTGGCTCAGCTCGGTTCACTTGAGCGCACAGCTGGAGCTGGCTCGGTTGGAATGAGCTACCAACTCGGCTCAGGTGAGCAATCGGCTCGAGCCAGCTCCGTTGAAACGAGTTCATCTGGTCGGTAAGACTCGATTCAAACAAGCCAATAGCTTGAATCGACTCGTATGAGCCATCGGCTCAAGATGGTTCGGCTTACTTGTCGGTTCGGCTCGATAGTGAATGAGCTGTGAGATGAGCCGCTCGAGCCGTTCAGAACCCGAAACACTGGCCGAGCAGTTTTGAACATGTTTGTCCGGTGCCCTCTAACTTTTTACAACTTTTGGCTCGAGCCCAAATACTTGCTCCTTCGGAACTCAAACCCTGCCTACTGGAGATATATCGACGACCGAGATCTTCAATCAACTAGTTTTCAGTATTCAGATAGAAACCGTCTATCTTTCATGGTGATAGACGGTGTTGTAATAATAATAATAATAATATTAATAATAATAATAATAATAATAATAATAATAATAATAATAATAATAATAATAATAATAATAAAATTTGTATAGTAGTACTAGTATCATTGATAAATATACTGTCTATGTATCATAGTTGAAGAGAGTATTTGAAACTACACACATGATTTAGCTCGATTTGGCTCGACTCGACTCGAAACTCGACCCAAATTCGAGTCGAGTTGGAGGAAATTTTTCAAGTCGAGTTCTCGAGTCAAGCTCAAAGATGTCTGTTTCGAGTCGAGTCGAGTTTCAAAGAAAACTTGCTTGAACTCGTTCGTGCCCATCCCTACTTAGGATGGCTGGCCTAAAAAAAAAAAAAACTTTAACACTTTTGGGTCCGAATGTCCCCACCGCGAATCGAACCCGGATCCGATTGTTAAGCAGAAGTTAAAATTTAAGAGGCAATGATAAGTTTTGGCCATATTTCATAAACTATAATATAGACTAATACTGTCGTCTTGGTAGCGTCATAACAAAGAGTTCAATGAGGGCACGTTGCAGTATCAGTTTCATCTGAGTGAGTATCTTGGTTCTCGTACAACTTCGGTGTTTAAATGTACAAAGAATTTTGTTTTCCTCCGTTTCTCGAAAACTACGCATGAGGTTTCATAGTCATCCGTATCATTTTGTTCAGTTCAATAAGATCTATCGATTGGTAAATAAAACCTTTTAGGACTTTTTTTTTTCGTTAAACGCTAGTAGTAGTATTCTCTTTTTGACCAGATAGGTCATATATAAGTAATGTTAACCTAATACATATTACATGCAAAGAAAAATCAGATTAACAAATTAAGTTATTCATGATTCTTGGATGATTTCACGCATTAAGAGGCTGCACGTGTATCCCCAGTAGAAGTGCACGGTAAATTTAATTCCACGTTAATCAGTAGATTTACGTCTTATACAAGTACGTAGCTTCCATGGGAAAAGGACGTTAGATACAGATTACACAGAATATAGTCCCATCTTCGCAACGCGAAGCGGAAATCTCAGGATTCAGTATATTTGTTAGGGTTATTTCACAAGGTATCACGAAATTACTTTATACTATGAATATTCCCCACTTTACCCTAAATGAACAACCCTATAGCATAACGTAGTGACAAGTAGGTGACTTACTAGGGATGATTCCATACCGAGACCAGGTACCTGGGTAAAACCTATATATCATTTTAAAGCTCTTGCCATGAGAAGTACGATACCGTTTTCAAATAACGGTCAAACCCGCAACCTGACCCTATAAGAGGGCAGTTTGTTGGTGTTTGTGGCCCTATGTATCGCACATTCGACAGAAGTAAAACAGTAAACATACTGTGATTGTTACCATTCCCCAAGCACCTCAGTCTGTCAGTATTCGTTTTATGGCACGTAAATACAACAAAAAGCACTCTGGCGAACAACATCTAGCCAGACGTTGTTCTATCTCATTATTTGAGCCTTACATGGATAAAGTGCTTGAACTCATTAAGTTCACCAAGCGGGGCTCTAACAGAATGAGTAGACATTGGTTTGATCAAGCTAGCACATAGGTACATAATAACGTACCAATATTGACTAGTTACTTTCATGACCTTCCCTATTATGCGACATATCAAAGAACTTGCTGCATTACCAGGAAAACAAATATGCTTCAGTTTAAAATTGAATAATTTTCCCGCCACATTTTTCGTAAACGCTACTAAAGTAATACTTGACTTGATATGACCCTGAATTCGTACGGTCCAACCCTAGCATGTGGTATATCTGTGAAGATTAAATTTCTCTAGTATTGGTGGTAAATGCACTTATTTTATATGTCTCAACTAAAAAAAAAGAAAGTAGCAATTATTATTTATCGTTCCGCTGGGTTCAAATCCTTCTCCCGCCAAGTGAACTTTGTGGTGGACAAACATTATGTGCGTGGGTTTTCTCGGGGTTCTCCTGTTTCCTCCCACTTTCTTCATTCCACCATTTCATTCATCTCTCATCATCACCGTCTCCTTTAGCCTAACTGGCATAATCGTGGGACGTAAAACTCAGATTTCATTTCATTTTTTTTTTCAGAAACTTTGGAAAAGAGAATTCAATAAAAGAAAATTACATACACTAATCCTTGTTTGCACTATGGATCAGTGACAATGTAAAATTTAATTTAAGGGGGAAATGAAGGGGGCAGAAAAAATTTTTGGGTTGTAGTTTTTTTTTTTTTTTTTTTTTTTTTTGTACTTATAGCTACTGAAAATAATAGTTTTGTATTACTTGTCTTACTGGCATACATGTCTGGATGCCAGTCGGGGAAAAAGGAAGTAACAGACTATCCCACCGGAACACACGCGGCACACTGGTGGGCCGTGAATGGGCCACTGGTGTGCCGCGGGGAATCGAAACAAAATTAATTTTATAGCAATCAAATTTTAAAACAGCCTATTGAAAATTGTATATTTGTATTTCACATTACTATGAACCTCTACTATGAATCTACAATTTTAATTTTCATACCGTGTAACTGTTCTGTACATTTCTAATGTTGAAAAAAGTATCTGTTATCATTGTTATTGTTGCATTATTGCTTCTTTATTGTTGTAGACTATTTCGTAACTTGAAAATTTAAAATACCATTCAATCCTTCGACAAATTGCCTATATTTGTGTTTTAAAAGTAAAAGAGATTTGTTTGTTTGTTCGTTATTTAGTGATCCTCCTTCTTAGTAAAAGGTTGGACACAGTTTTTTTTTGAAAAGAAAGCGTAATTTTAAAAACCTGAGTCCAATATTTCATTGCAATTGTTTTCTATTTTTAAATTAGAATGAAAAATAAGCATAATGATTTACCACTAGTGATCGAGCTTTCTTCTCTGTGAGAAGATGATCAATAATCACAGAAAAAATACCACTGTCTTTTATATTTACAAATAATAATATCTATAAATGTGCCTCGAGAATCCAAGTAACACCCGTAGTGTGCCGCAAGTTCAAAAAGGTTGGGAAACGCTGCTCTAGTGTGTCGTCACTGGTATTATTGTAGCCTATTACTAGACAGTAACGACGCCATGGTCCAGAACTTTTGATACACCCGATATAATAAATAAAGTATCAATAATCAAATAAAATAAAAATACCATAATTATGAATTCAGTGCATAATCATGTAACATTCAAACTGATGTTTACTTTCCCTAATTCAACTTTTGGAAACTTTAAAATTGTCTAGTCTATCCTATAAAATAAGTTTAGGATATAATCCTTAAGTTTAGGATTTTGAATGATTGCTGGTAGCAATTTAAATTTTGATTTACATTTTCGTTTTCTTTAAGTTTTAGATATTATTTTTTTGTTTTTGTAAAATTCTTTCTTTTAGTTGTTTGCTTCACTCAAGCGCTGTCTTTGACAGTATGATTCTACCCTCTTGTGGCAGTTTGCTGAACTAAATGTTATGGGAAGACATGGATATTGACACTTCTGAAGGGCGGAGTAATCTTTTGCTCCGCCCATTTGTAGTCTCGTCCCGAATCCAAGGTTCATGCAATGCACTGCTTCAGTCTGCAAGTGTTTCAGTTTCGAAGAGAAGTTCTGAATGAGCAACCAATCTGAACGGAAAAAAAAAAAAAAAAAAAGGGAAAAGAGAAAGAAAGGAGGAAAGAAAATGAAAACAGTGATTTATAATCATGCTTTTATGTCTTATCAGGCACTGCAATTTGTTCTGATGATGACAGAGTTATAGGCCTAGCCCCGAACAATGGATTGGTTAGCTGACTCCACTGTTGGAATGCATGATTTTAGGTTCACTTCGTGGACATCAATTGACAAGTTACTATTACTCTACAAGCAGTGATGACTTCAAATTTCACCCGGGGAGAAATTTCAATACAGTGGCGGTGAAAAGTAGTACTGCGAGAAATACATTGGGAATTCACATTGAGCACGATAGGAGGGGTCAAATTTTGCATCTCTATGAATTTCTCCCTCAGGTTATCCCGTGAAGTCACCACTGCCTATAAGACATGAAATATAAAACGAAATAAATAACGGAAGTCATGAGTATAAATAAAGTTTACAACAAAGTTTCGACTTACCGTTTACTTTCAGTAGGCCTACATGCGTTCTCGATTTAGTATACGAGGTGTCGAGATTTCAATTTCCAGTATTAAGACATCGAACGCACTAGGGTCTACATTGGCCATGCCCCACTTAAACTGTAAGTCCTGTCCTATATAATCCCTCTGCTGACAAAGGATGATTGTCAGTGACAAAATTCGTTTGGTAAAATTTATTTTGGGAACAACATGGTTGTATGGCTGTAAAGTACAGAAATGACATTCTTTTTAATTTACTGAAAATTTACTCAAATTGTCCTTCCATTCTGTATTTATTTACGAAACTAATACCATCAAACGGAAAGAACTTTTGTCGCTGACTGTACAAGCAAATCAATCAATCAAACCCATAGAAACTCAAGAAATCTGAGTCCTTGTGGAGTCAAAATGGTATAAAGCATAGTTTCTGTGGGTTACGGTGGCTCAATGGTAGAGTGCATGAGGTTCCTGGTTCAACCCCCAACCAAGTAAGTTTGTGGTGGACAACATCGTGTCCATGCTTTTTCTCAGGGTACTTCCATTTTCTCCCACTTTCTCATTCCACCACTTCTTCCATAATTATTTACTTGCTTTATTAAGTGTTTCCCTGACTCTAACCACCACAATGTTAGAACGTTAAACTGAAAGGTTTTTAAGTATGCTTTCTGTTGTGCGTGGTTTCGGGTTCGATTCACGATAGGAGGGGTTTTCGTCGGATACGAACTTTTAACCAGTAATTCTCGATTCATACGGCTAAAAAGAGATGTTGAATTAGAATAAATTAATGAAGATTTGTGAAAATTAACCCAACATTATAAAGGCAAGTGAGTACTCTAAAGTCTGTGACAAACATCTTGGCATTTTAGCTAAACGAATAAAACGCAAGTTCTGGCGCGACGTTGCCAAGTGCTAAAGGAAAACTATGACTAAGCAGACAAACTACAGCGCGATCAGGTGGCAGAGGATAGACGTGGATGGGTACAAAATAAGCGTGGCAATACCGCTGGCCTCTCATTTGCTAGCAATATTTAAAGGGAACTTGAAGCGCCGCCTTCAAATACCAAGATGTTTGTCACGCAGTTTAGTTATTAGAAATAATTAAAATAGTAATACATTCTGGTAAATGCAGTAAAGAGGATCACCCGATATTTAGATTTATGATTACATTGGTAGTTGTAATGGTAAGTATTACATACCTTCTCATACACCAAGTATTTTCTATATGATGTTTTAACTTCTCCAAAATGTTCTGAAGTTTAATCAAAAAATAAATAATGATAATGGATTTGAAGATACACTGATACCAAACAACAGCAATGTTCTATACTTTATATATCCTCTCATACCCAAAGTATGTGAGGTATAAATCATACCTCCTCATACTCTAAGTATGTGAGATTTTAACCATGTCAATATTATTTGAAATTTAACCGAAAATCTTTTATCCTCTAAGAATAATATGTGCACTGGCGTTGTTAGCTTTTTAAATCTGGGAGGTCGGATGAATTAAAATCAAAATCCTCTTTCCGACAAAGGTTATATATACACAAACTAGTATAGTTTCTTTAAATATATATGACTAAAATCTGGGGGGATGCGTCCCATCCGACCCCAAAGCTATCGACGCCCATGATATGTGTTGGGTATCTGCTTATACAACAACCATACTCTATGCTTTAGACACCTTCTCATAATCAAATTATATGAGATTTTAACGTCACCAAAATTTTTTGAAGTGTAACTAAAAACTCTGTTGACCCAAAAACACTCTAAACTTCAAAAAGGCTTTTAATTTATTTTTTAATCCTTTAACTAAAAAAATTCTAATCTCAGCACGTATTTCCATGTGTGGTATATAGGATATGGATACTCACTGTTAAAGGCACCGTTCCCCCTGAAGATGTTAACGGATTAACTCCATTAACAAACTCGACCGATGTCTAGATGTCCTACAGATCCCACTTGGGAACTATCAGTGGCGTATTTAGGGGAAGCTTCCGGTCTTAAGCCCCCCCGAAATCTTTCTTACTATAGTAAAGTATGTGAAATATCTTGCAGAATTTTCACTTTTTCAGGAAAAGCTCCCCCGAAAGTTAGCAAAGCCCCTTCCGAAACAAAATCGTAAATACGCCACTGGGAACTATATATTATTTTCGAAAGATCTACTATCAGTGGTGGATCTTGAAGGTAAAAACAGGGGGCTCAGCCATACCCCAGACTATGATAGGTACATCATGAGTTTACTATAAACTTTCAAAAATATATAAATAATGGCTTAAATTATGTTTATCACTGAAAAAAATTGTGGGGGGCCTAGACCCCTCGGCCCCGGCTAGGTCCGTCACTTTCTATTATAAAAATAATTACCTATTATATCTTGTTCCTTATTCTAGCAGGCTATTATTATTATTAGAGTTACGATAAATCACCAATATGAATGAATGATTCTACCTAGTTGGCCACAGAATCTATCGGACCTACCCTGGACGCTCCACCTGAGACCTACATGGCGCGGTGCAGAATATCACAGTTTTTCATTTTATTTTTTTTCAGCTTTTGATACAGTAACTTTGTAATTGAAAATTGCATAGCACATATATATATTAACTATTGGATTAACAAAATGACTATATGCCACTGTAGAATATTTTAAACCAACACTTGGTCATACTCGGTTAACGGAAAGTATCAAGATGCGTGGAACATACATATATTTTTCTAATCTAAAGGAAACTGACTCACGTGGACAACTTAGCACTGCAAAAATTACAACACATGTTTGTTATTTTCTGTCTATTTAGTCGAAATTATACAGAGTTATGTCCTGACAAAACACGATTACTATAGCAACGTTAGCTCCGACCTAAGCGAAAGGCAACAGACAAAGAAAATAGCACCGAAAAGAACAAGAAATATTGCATCCAAGCCGCAATGTATAAATAGCAGTGTTGTCATCTGTTATTTTTATATCCTAGCACATAAGGACAACAGATGGCACAACCCCAATGCAGTAAGCGTCAGTGGACCACCGGTGGGCAACTAGTGACACCTCGCCAAAAATTGGCGGCTCTGCAGCGACGATCTGCGGTGGCTCCACTTCTATTTTGAAAATTATACCACCAGCGGCCCAAGAACGGCAGAGACACAACGGAATGCCAATCAACCACAAAATTACCCCTGCCCAAAATATGCTAAATTTAGTGTTGCCACGAGACGAGACAATTCTCGTGTCTCGTCTCGTCTCGTCTCGTAAACGAGACGAGACACGAGACGGGACAGAACCCTTTTAGACGAGACACGAGACGATACGGGACGTCTCGTGAAATGTCTCGTCTCGTCTCGTGTCTCGAAAATGAAAACGCTGGCGGGAATGGCCAAGATTGAAATTGCCAGTGGTCATATAGATTGCAAAAGGAAAATCCAATCCCCTTTGTGAGAAAACATGTTGAAAAGCCTTCATAGAAAAGTGTCCTCTGTCTATTGAATGAAACAATCGTGATACATGAGCTTCCAGGAATATCATCCTTAATGTCTTGTCCCCAATTCCCCTTGCTATAAACTGAGGAGTTCTCATTTTTTTTTATTTCTGGCTGGAATGATGACAAACAAAATCAAAGACAGGTAAGATTTTTACAAGGTCAAGAAACCGAACTACCACGAGCATCTATTCAATTTGAAAACTGGGTAAGGTCTACACTCATTACAGGCTGTAGTTGAAAGTTCTGGCTGAGATGGCGGAAGAGAACAGAACAGACTACACTTGTCTTTATTCTCTGGTGGCGGTATTCTTTTTGCTATATGAACCGAAAACGGCAATTGAAATATGTCATCTTGCAACTAAAATTTTGTCTTCTCTCTCTCTCACACACACACATAAAACACACTTTTACCATTTTACCAATCGCTCGCTTATTATACAGCAGTCATGTTGTAAAATTCACCTCTTCGTTTGGAAGGCGAAGGACAAAGAAAGCAAAGATATTATCGACGAACCCTTCAAATTGTTGTTTTTCATGCAAATTTATGATAGTAATAATAACACTTTAGGTGAAGAGGTTTTACAGGGGGGCCTTCGTTTTGTTAGGCGGAAATGTTTGATCTGACCAGAGTGCGAAATTGCCCTCTGCTTCCATGTTGAGAGGAGGGGAATACTGCCCTTTCCTAGTGAATAATATTCATTAGGACCTGAATTATCTTCAGAAATTGTTTCTTACAGGCATATGAAACCTCTCGAACTTGATAAGTTTAAAGAACATTTGGTATAATATTCATGGAACTCCGTTGAAAGCAGAAAATATCATGAGAATGCTCAAAATTCGAACATTGAAGAACATAATTAACAGAAAAGAAATAGGATACACAAACCATATTTTTAAACCTGCTATAAAATGTATATCCTATATTTTTACTAATTCCTTACTCCCATGAAAGTATCTTGGGGAGGATATTCTCTCCAATTTTTTCAGACTGAAATCCTTTTATCCCGTACGATTTCCCCCCTGTCACAATACGAAAAAACAAATGTTGTTAAAACCCATACACATGACCCTTCCAGGACTCAACCCGGGGCCTTCAAGCCATGATCTATCGCCGCAGTTCGCTCGGCTTGGTATGAAGATGTACGTTGTATGACTGCGAATAGATCACGACAATATAAGAAACTTAAATTCAAAATAGCCACCCAAAAATCAACTTGCCTATATGCGATATTTGCTTATATTAAGGTGAGAATAAAACACTTTTAGAAAGTTAAAAAATGCTCCTGGATGGGCGCGAACCACCAACCTTTAGATTACTAGCAGCGAGCTGTTCCCACTTTTTGTATTTTCCAGAAAACAAGTTATATGACAAAACCATATTTAGCATTCACACTGATGCTACTACTAGACGTGATATCACTGAACAATGCCAATTAACAAAGAAACAGAATGGTACGAATTCAAGTACAAAGAAAATTATCAAGTGTAAATAACACCTGTAATAAACGAGAGAAGAATTGTTCTTGAGGTTGAGTTAAAGTCTTTTTTTCTTACTCTCTTGAGAACTCTACATATAGGTGAGGATCACAATTAGTACAGTGAAATTAGCGTTTGAGATAGACATTTAAAATGAAAAGATGCAATCTGTTGGAATGTGTTCTACGTACCAGTGTTATTACCCTGCAAAAAATAATAAAAAAAATCCAGTTGCGGGTTTTCCGCCATTTTGAATAAATAGTCCGACATCTTGGATTTCTCACATGCGCTTAGTTCATGCTACATAACTTCTAAACTAATTAACGTAGAAGGATCATTTTTCTTTCTTATACTTCTATTCTAGGCAATGTAACAAATTATTATCACTTTTCTCCGAGTAACCACTTTTGCATAACTTTAGGATAAAGTGAAAAATTGTGATCTGTATTAGCTTAGGCAAGGATCTTATAAAATAGAGAATCTGCCCTTACAACAAAATGTTGAAGCCATACGTCACAGTTTAGCCACTCCTACTCTGCCCACTTCACCCAATAGGATCGCAAGTTTTGAGCCAACAAACATGGCGGAAACGAAAGTAGCCACTCAGACGATGGCGGAAACGAGAGTAGCCAATCAGACGAAGTATACTGATGTTGTTATCCCACCAAAAATCCAGTTGCGGGTTTTCCGCCTTTTTGAATAAATAGTCCTAGTTCAGTGCACTTACGGCAAAAATCGATCAAACTTAGTTTTTTTTTTTTTTTTTTTTTTTAAGATTATACCTGTTATAATATGTTCTATGTATTGATATTATACTAAAGGAGTCCCAAAACTCTAGTTGCTGGTTTTCCACCATTTTTAATAAACAGTACACCATCTTGAAATTTTCCCCAGCACGTAGTTTTTGCCCTATAGTTCCTAAGCCAATAAACCAGTTTATATAATAAGTTTTACTTTTCTCCACGTTACCAATAGTTCAGTGTAACTTAAATCTTTATCTATTAATGCTTGAAAATATAACTTTAGGAAAAAATAAAATATTTCTAATTTTAAACAAGGGATTAATTATTAAACATGAAGGAAAATATACTTACCGGAATTATTTGAGATGTATTTTCTATCCGATTTACAGCAAATACCATCATATCCTGTTTCATGATTTTCATTATTTGACTAAGTAACTGCCCATATGTACTAGCTTTTATAATTGTGCTTAGATTGTTCTGCGCATCTCCTAACCTGCTAAACTTAAAAGTATTACATTTATAAATAGGAAGACAATATACACCGATTACCAGTTGAATTATAGAAACCTACCTAATACCGTATAGCACCACCTTTGGCTCTGATAACGGCGGCTACGCGCCGCGGCATGGACTCCGCGAGACACCTGAAGTGCTGTTGTGGCATCTCAATCCATGACAGCTAAAAAGTCTCCCACAGAGCCTGTAGGTTAGTCAGAAAATGATGCACAGCCGAAGGTGTCGTTCTATGGCGTCCCAGATGTGTTAAATAGATTGAGGTTCGGTGACCTTGATGGCCAGAAAAATTTTGCCAGATCACAGAAGTGCTCATCAAACCAGTTTGCTGCCATCCTAGAGCGATGAGCCAGCGCATTGTTCTGCTGCAAGATGAGGTCACCACCTGGATGTGGCAGCCGAGCAAATGACATGACATGGTCGTCCAGAAGATCGTGGTGGCGTTTATCTGTGAAGGACTGTGTTACATGTGTTAGAGGACTCATTTCAGTCCACGTAAACATGCCCAAGATGGGAATACCACCACCTCCGGCCTGCACAGTTCCCTGCTGTCACGATGGTTCCATTACCTCGTGCGGTTCTCGACGCACTCTCCATCTGCATGTACCAATATGAAACGTGACTCATCTGTTCAGGCAACTTTTTTTCACATTTCCAAGGTCCAGTGGCAGTGCTTCTTTCCCATGCTAGATATTGTTTCCTGTTCTGTGTTGTTAGAAGGGATACTCGCGTGGGACAATGGTTTCTGTACCCCATGGCGAACAAGTAGTTGCGAATTGTGTAGCTGCTAACACAGCATTGTTGTCTTGCATTGAACCTCTCGGCGATTTGACGCACTGAGGCCCTTCTATCGGTTGTTACGATGTGGGCCACTTGGAGTCTACCCCTATCGTTGACACGCCTCTGACCGCGTCAATTTGCCCTTGTGGGTGCAGTTTTACCGGAAGCCAGGTACTCACGATACACCATTGACACTGTTGCGATTGAATATCCGAGTCCCGCACCCAGTCGTCTGGCCCCTACGATTTGACCACGGTTAAGTGCACTCAGGTCCTTCGTCTTGCTCATCACATACTGTACTGACACGGATACTGAGAGAGGAAGTAAACGGTAATAGTTCCTTCGAGATGTTTCATTCACATGCACTGGTGGAGCCTCTGCAGGGTGGTTTCTGCAAGTTCAAGTGTTGTTACAAGTTGTTCAAGTGTTGTTCAAGTGTTGTTACAGGAAGAAGGCAATTACCACAAATTCTTCAGCGTCATTCATTTGGAGTCATAGAACACAAGGAGACCTGCTGATTTGCAGGTAGTACTGCTAAGTTGAAAGTGTCACTAATGCGTTGTTTGGATATGGGTTGTTGAAAACATCCATTTCTGGACGCAGTTCTTTATTTTTCCAGTATTTTGTTCGCAACTTTCTTCCCTTTACTGTGTTGAGCAAAAGTTGCATCACAACCAGTGAAGACATGCAGAAATAAAATGCAGTTCACCATATCTCCTAATGCTCTTTAAAGTTTGGTACTGCTGTATATCGTATGTGGTGGCTTTCAGACGGGATAAACATCTAAGTCTCAGCTGTTGCGAATGTTATAATCAGAACTAAAATATCTGAATCTTCTTCCAATATTACTAATGAGACAGATTTTGCAAGATTTGTTGCAATTGACACAACTAATATGTCTGCATCTCCAGATGATTTATATACGGTACAGTCCGCAGCAAAAAGCCCTGCAACATTGTAATGTACCATTACAACTATGTAATGTAATCTCCGCTCGAAGGGGTCCACTAATTTTTATCACGTACTGTACTATGCATTTTTTTCAAAATATGATTCGACTCATATATGATATACAGTTGATTATAATTATATTCGGAATTAATGTGGAAGCTCGGGATAATTTAGTAGCAACTATATTTTGGGGAATAATATCTCTATTCGTACGTTATTTCATGATAACATATGGGTATTTCAAATAGGGAAGAAATTGAAACCATCATCTTAATGTTATACGAAAAACTAGGCCCACTATTGGGCAGGAATTTTTGGAATAAACTACCAATCTAAATTTTGGCAGAATAATTTAGAACCCCCTCGTCTTTATTGAGATGCCCATATCAGTTCTGAAATCCGGTTTTATCCAGATTTTACCATTTTCTATTCGTTTCATATTCTCCGCCGCCAAAATTCTCTGTTTTGATTGGGACTATTTCCGAAACAATGCTATTAAGGCTCGAGAACATTCATTCTAGAGCCTGCGTTAATCCAGGACATAGCATGTAATTTCGTTGGGCAGAAGTTTTGCATATTTGGAGAAACTAGCAGCTAAAAACCAGGTATAATTAGTTCCTTTTCGAAATTAAGTCGTTGGAAGATTTAGGAGTCTTAAAATATTAAATTTTGAAGAGAAAATCGACTGAAATAGTGAATTACAGAATGCTGCACGATAGTCGTCATGTATACGCTTGATCAGTAACTGTGAATGGGAATAGCTTAAAAGTGTTGCAATTTTACTGCTGAAGACACTCACGTTGTCTCGAAAAGTCAGTGATTTAAAACAGTTAAATCTCCTTTTCACCCTTCCAAAAAATTATTCCGGTTAGGGTTAGATAGGCCTGTCGTCATATAGCTTGAATGTGCATGGAATATAAGTAAATTTTGTTTACTAACACGGCGGCACTGTAATGTGTATAGTAGTTTGAAAATGAAATGAAGTGAAATCGAAAGTAGTTCGAAAAATGAATGTTCACACAAGAAGTATAGCGATGCTCGAACATATCTATGTGCCAACACAAGTCGCAAAGTTCGGATGTACTGCGAGCTATTTTAGCAAGTCATACATTGGTAACTACTAGATTATTCATAATGCCATACCAAAAGTCTGTGGCTTTCGCCATGAGGTCGGGTGCATGAATTGTTTTCCAAATACCTCGTTCAATTACGATCTGGTATTCGTTGCTAACATACGGATATGACACTGAATAGTCGGCCTAAGTAATACAGCATAGAGTAGTTTTGGGGTCCAATGGACCGGCGTATCCTCAAAAGGCACTGTGGACCATGCAAGCGTTAAGTGTAAAATGTACTAAGGGCACACATTTGGAAAACAGACATATGCAGGATTATTGTTAGGCTAGAGATGACTTACCCAACATTAAAGCCCCTGCGCTCTTTGTGGTGTCAAAGGTTCATTCTCCATATGAATCTTTTCTGTGACCATCTATAATGCGAGACATTTGTGACGGACACTAAAAAGATCGAAACCTCCTTGATTACGTTGAAGATAGAGCATCTGCCTTTTCACACGAAATATGAATCATCAAATGTATCATCCATATAGTGAATCAATATTTTTCTGGCAGTGGAAAAATTCAGGCAGTGAACCATAACTTAGACCTAACATACATTTAAATATTGAATTTTGTGAGCAAGTGTAAGAAAGCGCAGGCGAGTATCTGCCAGTTGCATACTCAAAGTTCGAAGTAATGGGCTCCAAATGTGGTCGTAGGAATGGGTCGGCTCAGTGAAAGGAATACCTAAAATAGTCTGAACAAACGCTTGTAACAGGTAGTCTGGTAATAAAGTATGAAAATTGTTTACAGAAGGGATCCTTGTTTTCCCCATATTGAGGCGAAGGCCGCTTGCACGAGAGAACAAGTCCACCTGATGTAACGGACACATGAATTGTTGAGGAGTTGAGAAAAAATAGTCAGATCGTCCTCTTTAAGCGTTAGTAATCCATGGAGTAAAGGCTCGAGGGCAAAACAAAACAGTAGACCTGAAAGCGAACATTCTTGACGAACTCGTCGGAGGATTTTGAAAGGTGGAAGAAGATGACAATTAATTTGTAAATGCGAAGTTGCTCCTGCGTATAGGTCACTTAATACCGATATAATTTAAGCAGGAAAATTATACCCGTGAAAGACTGTATATAAATAGTCGTGTGACACAGTGTCGAAAGCTTTGTGAAAATCGCAAACTAGCAAACCTACAGGGAGTTTTAAATTTGAAATAGGCTAGAATATCTAAAATGGTTGCAGGAGCTGTATATGTGTCCCGTTTAATATGGAGCGCCGTTTGAGCTGAACTGATGTACAGTTGGACAATCTTCTTGATACGTTGAATCATGATAGCAGTGAAGAGTTTCTAGTCTGTATTAGGCACAGTGATAGGCCGATAACCTGCAACACCAGTTTGATTTCTCCCTTTGTGTAATAAAATAATAATCCCTTCATGCTGATACCTTGGACCACCTTGCAATAAAAAGTTACATATATTGCATAATGTCGGACCCAGTAAAGGAGAAAATGTCACTCAAAGCTGATAGATCAAGCCATCTTTTGCAGGGGCCATCCGTCGCTTGACCGTAAGGAGAACATCTAGTATTTCTTCAAGCGTTAAAGGCATGATTAATTGTTGTCATTCTTCATTGGAAAGGCTGTGCGGAATGCTGGCAACAAAGGGAACCGATAACGAGGCATCACAGGACTGAAGTGAGTAAAGCTGGGTATAAAATTCCTAAATGGGCGTAGAAACCACCAACTGTGGTAAAGGTTATCCTTGTTGTGAACGTCACCTCTGTGATACATTGTGAGTTTTGATGTAACCTATGTATGTAGTGATTTTGTTTTTCGTTTTTTAAAGATAATATTGGAGAACCATTATGTGAGGCACAATTGTCATCACTAGAAGGTGGAGAGGAGGGGGAGCAAATCCATGTTAACAACATGCTTACCCGTTAGCGCCACTGCCGTCTATTCTAGGAGCACTGTAGAGGTAGGGGATAGGCTTCAATCACGAAGGTCGTGGGTGTGGTCACCATTGGTGGTATTATGTTCCTTTTCGTCGTTAACTTCCGTAAGTAGGGTTGGAGGTTTGAGCACACTAGCCATAGTTTGTGATTTCATCATTAGCGGTGAAAATTCTTTGGCAGTGAGAGCAGGAGGTTCTGGATGAAATCCCACGTAACAGCTACACTGGTATCTAGGGAAATGAAATTTCGGGCAGGCTCCTGATGTGCTCCAGGTAAGGTGGACAACACTTTTCGAAGATCCGTCATCGCCGCTGGTTCAATGCCTGTGTTCATAGGATGATCTGGCGCCTGCGCTTCGGACAAACAGAGATGAGATGTTTCATCCAAAAATGGCAAGTTTGAAGTTGACCTCCGTAAGATACACTGCATTTTACATTATCAAGGATGAGTCTAGTAGGAATATGTTTTTCAAGATTATGGAAAACACTCAGTTACCATTCTAGATTCGCGTAGGAAAGATAGTATTCCGGACTTAATGATTAA
Source organism: Thermobia domestica (assembly GCF_964235325.1). Lineage (NCBI taxonomy): Eukaryota > Metazoa > Arthropoda > Insecta > Zygentoma > Lepismatidae > Thermobia > Thermobia domestica. Next base: position 191,613,728 of record NC_137455.1, on the reverse strand, counting down.
TTTTGAGTACGTCACCATAATCACTCAACACTTGGGAAACTTTGCCATCTGTATAATCAAAAGGGAGATCCATATTTTCACACCGGTAACATGTACTTGACCATCTATAATGTAGACATCAATGGTAGAATGATCGAAATTAGTTTGTCCGCTACGTGTTCAAGAAATTGTTTATATAATGTACTATTTTTGAATTGAATGTACGTGCTATAGTCTTCATTGTGTAATTGTAAGGCTTGAATATCCTGGAATATATTCTCAAAATGTGTACATAACCAGCAATATAAATCGGTTTGCGAAGATCGTTTACTCCGAGTGGTTTTGTCGAATACAGATTTGACTGAGTTTGTCCTATGTTCCCGTATTGCTCGTGTCGAAACTTGATCAAAGTACTTCTCAAACTAAATCACTGAACTGGAGCACACGCAACTGTAGAAAAACAAACACAATTTCTTAAACACAGGTAGTCGGAGATATACTTCCACTCGTCCGCTTCATTCAACCACCTGTAACGAAAGACTGAAGGCAATGAAGAAGATGTCCCTTGTAGAATGATATAGGTACTAATAACATGGAAAACGAATCATCCGCATCTTCTGATTACTCCAGCCTACTATCTGCAACAACTTACTCATTCCTATTGACAAAATTCGACAGTAGATTCTCGAACTAGAAACACATTTCTATACAACTTCGTAAATATCTCCCTAGAGCTTCGTTGAAGGAAATTATCAAGACCATAAATGGATACATCTTTAAAACTAAGGATCCTAATTAACTCAGCACTATTATGAATAAAATGCCTGTCGATAAGTTTGGTAAAGATGCTCAACTTAGCAGTCTTAATGCATCTTAACAAAAACAAATGCCTCCTCCACAACGTACATCATTGCTTTCTGTAGTTATTCAAGGTGTCGATCCTTCCTACACCGATGAGGAGATTCAACAAGAAGTAACCTACGAGGGACACACTTTTCAGAAAGTTATGAGAATCCGTAACGTTACAGTCCCCACTTCATGGTCCGAGTTTTACCATCTTCACAAAGCAACATAGATAGTCTCCTGGCTAATGGAACATACATATATAACAGGAAGAATCGTGTCGAACCCTTACGATCCTCTGCACCTTTGCCTATTCATTGTAAAAAATGTCAGGCTTGTAATCAACACCACCTGTACTAACACCAAATTCTACGGTTACTGCACTGGCGAACACTTAACACGTACCTGTCCAAATCTAGTACGGCACTTACTTGTTCTACAAGTCACGAGGCACATCCGAGTATAGTTATAAATGCAAAGGAATCGCTTCTACGTCTTAGAGCAAATTACAGAAGAATTTCATGTTAATTTCTATGCGACTTACTTAGGACGAAATGTATATTTCCATACCTCTCGCTTGGAAACCACTGTTTAGCTTTGACTGTTTCGTCATGGATTTAACGTTTATATTTCCTAACGTTCACTGCACAAAACAAACCTTTATTCGAAGTGTTAGTACTAGAGGAAAGAGCCACAGTCTTTATTATTAATGAAACTTTTTTACTCCATTCATCTCGTGCCAGCTTGCTAGCTACACACTGATTAGGCAGGATAGTTTTCTTCCGTTCAAGAAAGCTAATGAGGAAACAGTTGTGGAATTTCGTCCTCGTGTTCCATCTCCCAGACATTATTGTAATTTACCTGGTCTTCCTGAGTACATACTACTTACTTTATACGTCGGTAAAGTAGCCATCGCTATTGCCACCATTTACATCAGACCCGGCCATTCACTACCTACCTCCTTTGTTCAGTATAATTTCGATAATTATAAGCGATTTATAATCATGGCCAATTTCAACATGCATAGTAGATCAGAGCAAGGCAGAACCACATTCGGAAACTTCATTACAACTCATACTCTTGGCATCATTCGTAAACATCAACTTCTACAGTGTATAGGATGTGGTCGCCGACAGTTGAAGAGGGTCGTAAAGTGTAATAGGCAGACATCTATCTAGACCATCACACAGGAATTCCAAACTGCATCAGGATCCACTCCAAGTACTATGACAGGCGTGAGATGAGAAAACTTGGATTTCATGGTCGAGCAGCTGCTCATAAGCCACACATCAAGCAGGTAAATGACAAACGACGCCTCGCTTTGTGTAAGGAGCGTAAACATTGGACGATTGAACAGTAGAACAACGTTGTGTGGAGTGACGAATCACAGTACGCAATGTGGCGATCCGATGGTAGGGTGTGGGTATGGCGAATGCCCGGTGATGTCAAAAATTGAGTTGAATACATGGAATTAGAAGAAGCGAGTAACTACTTCTATCTGGGACTGAAGAGACTCATGGGTGGCAACATTAAAGAAAAAAAAATATTAAAAGACTATTAAGTTAGACTAGAGTGCATTTGAAAGAAACAACTTCATATTGAAAAAGTCAAATACATCGTGTCTAAAGGCTGAAATTTTTAATGAATGTACTCTGTGATTGTGATGTATAGATTGTAGAAGTGATCACTTAAAACCGGATATTCGCTTTCTATAGACTACACAGCGAAGCATGAAGAGACGCATCACTCGCATCATGTTACGAATCACTCGTAAAGATAAGAAAGCAATCACATGAATCAGAAAAAGACTGCAATGACGGATATTATCATGAAAATAAAGGCATTGAAGTGACATTAGCAGGTCATATTCCAAGAAGAAATAATGATCGATGGAAACAGCAATTTGTGGTTGGATACCAGGAGACAAGAAACGATTTAAGAGACGTCCTCACACAACAGGGTATAACGAAAGCAAGAAGTACTACGGAGCAAACTAAAGCACAATGCCCAAGAGAATAATGGTTGTCTATTGTATTATATATGCCATATCTACTGTATCAAAATCGAACACACATACACTTATATATTGTAATGACTTCGGTAGAGTCAATAATGGACTGAGATTTATCCCTTTCACCAATTTAGTATAAAAAACCGTTAAATACAAAACGTCTTTGATTACAAAGAGTAAAATAGTGTCTATTTTGTTATATCCAAATGAGAGGAAATAGGTATTTGCACGGTGCCCCTTCTCTCAAGACAGTCTCCAAGGCACGTGCCGGTTCTGGTGAGTCTTGAATTATAGGTGTACTAGTCCAGTGTGACCTTAGGACGGTGTAGGTGATTTGATCAGTTGGACGACTGATGCTGGGACCTCGGTGGTCCGACTTTTGTCTGTCCTCTTCGGGTCCTTCCGTGAGGTCCGTCTTCTTTCGGCGATCCTCGGTGCCTTTCGTGTCGGCTTTTCTTCTGCTCTTCTGTTTATAATTAATGGCACGTCTTGTGTTGACATGTGCTCTTGTCCTAATGTGGGTATCCTTACACCCCCACACTGAAAAAAAATAATCTAGAAGATTATTTTGAAGAAAAACACATAATTGTTATTACTGAAAGGTAACTGCACCACAACACTGACATATTTGAGATACTGTTTAGACACTAGAAAACACTATGAACACTATAAAATACTGGAAAAATCAGTATAAGAACAATTGTTGCGAAATATACATATAATGGTAATAACACTTTTAGTCCTGTCTCAGCTAAGCAGGATTAAAGCAGTCTATCATTTCCCTCAAAGTGGATAGAAGTGTCATCACTGTGATTAATAAATAAATACTAGTTTATGAAGGGTTGGTCACTATGTTTATGTCATATCCGGTATTGCTAGTCTATATCGGTTGAGTTGAGTTGAGTTTATTTTAGTTTAGCGTCCCTTTCAACAGCGAGGCTATATGAGACGTGGACCTACTGATTAACGTGGAATCCAAACCACATGAGCTCCCACCGGGAATCGAACCCGGATCTCCACGCCAAAGGAGCGTACGCTAGCCGCTTAGCCACGGAGCAGCTCTCTATATCGGTTGAGTCTCAATTTCGTAGTATTAGTAGGCAAGTAAATTGAGTCTTCCTAATGGTGAAAATATGTTTAGCCAATTGTTTGTTTTGTTTTGTAACGGGACTTATGAAAGATGAGACACAAATTAATTATTATGAGAACAAATGAAAGGAGAAGAATCAGTTTTGGAATATGTAAACTATTCTTTAAAAAAAAGAAAAAAAAAGAGAATATGAATTTCAGGTCATTCTGTATAATGTAGTCAAGAGCCTGAGTATGAACAGGAAAAAAAAATTACGTATTAAGCATTCATGTATTCGTATTGAAGAAGTGGTGCTAGAAACAAGAAAGCATTGCATTTCGAGCTTGCAAGGATTAATGACTTTTGAGACTAAAAGAGAAAGAGAAAAAATGTTGATCTTGAATTTATCATGGAGAACGGAAATATTAATGTAGCGAAGTTGAATAATAGGATGAGATACAGCTTATAATTGAAATAAAGAAGTGCAGATTTATGTTAGTGCACCTTTTTTTCTTCTGTTGTTGGTTTCTCTTCTGTTGCCGGTAAGTACTTGCAATTTCGGTAAATTCTTTTTCTTGAATTTGTTCCTCTCTCTTCTTAATTTTGTGTACCCTCAGTTTGGTCCTCGTAAAATGGCTTCAAACGGTCCACCGCAATTTCTTGAATTCTGTCCTTGATTTTAGATGATAATTCGACTCGATATAAATTTGAATTAAGTTTCTCCAAGATTCGTGCCTGGCCTTCATAGTGAACGGTAAAATGTTCAGGTAAACCGATATTTCTTGTGGGATAATATAAAAAAAGAAAGTCCCCTTGATTATAAATTATCTGTCTATGGTGCTTATCGTAAAACTGCTTTTGTGTGTTATACGCCTGTTCCAGCTTCGTACTTTCTTCCTGATTGTCGTTAGTTTATCTCTATCAATTTGTATATGTTGCCTTGATCCGAGCGTACATTCTGTCGGAATCCTAGGATCGTAACCAAACAATAAGAAGCTTACTGAATATTTGGTCCCTCCTTTTACGTAAGTGTTGATTCCAAAAATAACATGCGGTAACATGCGGTCCGTATGGTGTTCTTGTACGAAAAACTTAAGACAATTCTGTATGACTTTATTCGTCTGTTCTAGTCCTATGGAAGCATGATTATATGAGGGTGAGTACTTATATACGAAATCGTACTTCTGTGCTAAATTTTGTAAACGAGTAGCTCCATGTACTGGTTGTCGGTCGCAATACAGCGTTGTAAATGCTCCAGATTTGAGGATTATATCGTGTTCCAAAAATTCTCTATGTTTTCCACGTTTATGGCATCTACTGTTTTTCCGATCACATATCGTGTAGCCAGTTCCGTGGCTACTAGTATGCACTTATTTCTTCCTTCTCTATTTGGAAAAAGGACTAGCTCGTCATATATCCATGTTGTTGCTATCTCTCCATCCGGGTGATGTAGTAGTTCGGCCTGCTTCGTTTGTGGAAGTTTCTTTAAACGTTGCAATCCTCGCATGTGCGTATTTTCTGAGGAAGATAATGTTTGAAATGCGGCATATAAAATTTCTTGATGGCGGTTTCGTGCGATTTTGAAAACCGAAAATGTGGATTGGTCGCCTGGCGGGGAAAGGTTGTGAACCACGAATTGGCTAACGACTTCGGTATACATAGGAAAAGAAAAATTAAACAATCACCCCGTGTTTAACCCATCATCATAACACATAATAAAACGTAAGAAGAAGAAGAAGAAGAAGAAGAAGAAGAAGGGTAAGTGGAAACGTAAAAAGAAAACAAAGAAAAATCAGTCTTATAAGAAGAGGAAATCATCAGACGATATCTTTGATTAAATTTTCATCATGGCTTTGTTACACCATCAATACTGCGAGTGTGTAAAAAGTGAACTAGATATTTTTTCTACAAAACGAACGCAAGCCAGTATATTAGATAATACATATAAACCAATCAGTTCACTAGCTGATAATGCAACTACAGAATATGTCATCCCAGGAACAAGTGATGAATACATAGATCTACCACATACTCTCCTTTACATTGAAGTTCAAGTCGTTAAGCCTGATGCATCAGCATTTGGTGAAAGAGATAAAGCTGTGGCTCCTGTAGGACTTTTTAAATTCTGTGTTCAGTGAAGTTGAAGTGTATTTAAATAACAAACTTATTTCATTTCCATCTCATAATCATCCATCTCGATCATACATTGAAAAACTCTTAATTTATGATGATTCTGCTAAAAACACTCATGTTCAATGTGCATTATGGTTTCAAGATACTTCTGCACATATGGATGCAACATTAATAGAGGTAATAGTGGTAATAGAGGATTTCAACAACGTTATGAGTTATCAAAAAACAGTGCAAAATTCGACACGCTTGGACATCTTCATTGTGATATTTTTAATCAAGATAAATTTTTAATTCAAGGAGTAGAATTACGCATCACGTTAATTCCTGCAAAGCCAAACTTTTGTCTCATCGCTAGTGATTCGTCTGTTGAAGATAAATTGAATATTTTAGACGCTGCTTTACATATTAAAAAAGTTGATGTTAGTCCTACAATAAAACTAGCACATAAGCTTCTACAATTAACAACCACCAAATATCCACTCACAAGAGTGCAAATGAAGCCATTCGTCGTTCCAAAGGATCTTCAATCAAAAGCAATCGATAATTTATTTATGAGAGTATTACCAACTCTAGTGATTGTGGGGTTTACTCAAAATGATGTCTATACAGGAACGATAACTTCAAATCCATTTCATTTCAAACATTTTGACATCAATTTCTTCTCTCTATACATTGATGGAAAACCTGTACCTTCAAAACCTTTACAACCAAATTTCGAAAACAACCTACATGTTTCTTCATATCATACCTTATTCTGTGGATTAGGTATTCACTTTTCCAATCATGGTAACAACATTCCTCGCCTTGATTTTCCTCAAGGATACACTATCTTTGTTTTCGGCATTACGCAAGATAGAGAAGAAGATAGAGAAGGTGTGCAGCATTGGAATCTCATAAAACACGGATGTGTTCGTCTGGAAGTTCATTTTGAGAACCCTGTACCAGCACTTGTCTCATGCATCACATATGGCGAGTTCCAATCACTCTTAGAAGTGGATCTCATAGGAACATCATCGTGGATTTTTAAAGATACGTTATTATTATTATTTAAATACCGCAACATATAAGTACATGTCTGCGTTTTTATACATGATGTCTTCTATACTAGAATTTTTGAATGCACTTAAAACAAATTCTTTATTTCAAAATCATTACGTGGGCGTATTTCCAGCCAACCAATTACCAACACATGTTCCACTACTTGCAGCTATCATAAATACAGATCCAGTTAGTAAAATCGGTACCCATTGGGTATCCGTATATATTAATACTGATGGACGTGCCCACTACTTCAATTTGTTTGGATTTCCTCCGTATGTTATGCAACATATTCGATTTCTAAGTAGGGGGCGCGTTGGCTCAGTGGTAGATTGTTCACCTTCGGTGTTTGGGGTCCCTGGTTCGATCCCAGCTTGCGCCGTGTGGACTTTGTGGTGGACAAACATCGTGCTCGTGGGTTTTCTCGGGGTTCTCCCGTTTCCTCCCACTTTCTTTATTCCACCATTTCACTCATTTCTCAGTATCACCGTCTCCTTTAGTCTAACCGGCATAATCGTGGGACGTTAAACTTAAAGATTTTATTTGATTTTTTCCATTTCTACCTAGAAATTCACTTTCTTATACATTTAATAATAAACAAATTCAAAGTTTGAAATAATGTGTTAATTAATGTGGATATTATCCATACCTATTCCTTTGCTTCAAAGCTAAAGGAAAGTCATTTTCATTATACCTTCTCATCTACTCCCGAAAAAATGATCTTCGATTATTCTATTTAGTACTACAGGTAATTATTTCACTTTTTTCTTTTGTATAAATATTATATTGTCTGCATTATTATGACTTATTTCTTCTTGTTCGTTTGTTTTGGATACTTTTTGTTATAGATAAAATAAACCTTAAATTCTATCTATTACTGCAAGTAGTAATTTCTCCTTCTTCGTTATAACGTGTCTTGTATACATATTATTTCTTCGTTTGTTTTGTATACTTTTTTATTTGTTCATGATTATAGATAAATAAATTTTAAGTTATGTTTTTCTATTTTTTCATTTCAGAGAATAAAAGATCGTCAGCGTGTGTATGGGCAGCATCATTGTACAGTATGACTTCTAACTACGTTTCATCATCAACAATATGAACATTAGTGTGGACAGTGTGGAGTTATCATCATCAATATTATAGTATGTGTAAAGTGACGATTTCAAATCATTCACACAGTAAACATGAAATGTTTTTTAAACAACTGTCTGTGTTAATTAAGAACGGTTTAAAACTTTTTAAAAAAGATGTAATATTCTTACGATCGTTTATTCTTATGTAAATATTATCAACATCAATAAATAGTTTGTATTATTTTTTGTCTTTGAAAGAAAATGTTTTATTTATTATTTTGATATTTGTTATTCCATTTCCTAATAAATATGTTTTATGGTCAATTATGTAATTAAATAAATATATCATAAAACATTTTGTACCTTTTTAAAAACATTGAATTAAAGAATTTCATGCTGTTTTAAAAATAAATAATCTAGAACTGATTTTTTAATTCAATGATGTAATCATATAACTAAATAATAATAATGAATTCAAATACTTAATCAGTTATTCTTTCGTATACGAACTTTTTCTTTTCTTTATCAAACATTTCAAGTATGTGAATTCATTATTATTATTATTATTATTATTATTATTATTATTATTATTATTATTATTATTATTATTATTATTATTATTATTATTATTATTATAGATAATACTTATAGTATAGAAAGAAAAATATGATAGGATTTTCTTATCCCACAAAACATTAGTACACTAATAAAACAATCCTATCTTATTGAAGTGTATGAAACGAACACAAAACACAAGTAAAACATTTCACTTTCACTATATATGTTTATTATTATTATATTTGTTACTACACTGTTCAGTATAAATCAATTTTCTTCTTTATGGAAAAAGTCCACTTCGTCGATACCCTCCGAAGGTTAGATATCCCTTCCCACACCATGATTGTGTTTGTACACTATCAAATAAATCATAATTGAATCTATGACTTTTTGTTTGCAAAATACTTTCATTTCCAATTTTAATTTTTCACCATCAATGTTCACATCACTGTTCTTATCAAGAGATACACTTGGAAAACTGATGTTCATTCCATTAATAATACTCTGTTCATCCACACATGTAGGGGAAGTGCGCACAGTACCGGACACCTAAAGTTTTTTCGAATCCACGAGATAATTAAGAGGTACATCATGAAAGTAATGCAATCATATTAAAGTTTGACATGTATTATAAGAGCTGACATAAAAGAAACTACAACAATGGAGAGCATATATTTTTAAAATGAAAATGAAAATCAGGTTCAAATTCACACACACACAAAAACGTTACCCAGTACCGGACACAACATAAAATACATTTGTTTCCTTTTATGTGCAATGAATAGAATGATATACAGTATGAACGTAAAAAATGTCTGAAGACACTTCTATAAATATTTAAGTAAATATAACACATCTCGTGTTATCGTTGCAGAAACAATAATAATACAAGCAAAGAAATGTCAAGCCGATATCCCAGTACTGAACAAGGAGTGTGAAAATGTGAATATTAGTCTTACCTCACCTGAACATAAACAAGCACTAAAAAAAAAAAAAAAAAAAATGCACCGATCACATATGTAATAGTCAAGATTATCTTGACTTGTGCATGCAATATGAGCCCATTTGTGACACAAAATACACTGCACCCACTCTTCGTCGGCTTCACGCGAGCAACAAACATTTCAAGATATTTCCGGAAACCTATAGCTGTCATCCATCCACTTTTTTCAGCAATGAAAACACTATTTGTTGGCGCATCTTTCTTCAGTTCCTCAGATATCCTTTTCCGCGGAAAGACAAACAACGGGGGCAGAAACTGATCACCAGTTGCATTAATCGTGAGTAGTACTGTGATGTTTCTGCCTCTTTCTCCTGAAGTAATTTTTCCGACCTGTTTCTTTCCTTTCTGCGACAAAACTTTAGTTGCATTATCGTAAACCACCGACACTCCAGTCTCACCACAGTTAAATATAATAGAAGGTTTAAAGTTGTACTTTGCAAGTAACTCTTCATATTTGTCAAAAAATAAATCAACGTGCTTTTTACTAAACCCCACAGCTCTCTGCATGTTCGTCGACTTTGAGAAACGCAACGACAGTTCAGGATGATGTTTCATGAAACTGTAGTAGAAGTTCTGTCCCGCACTCCCGCAATTTTTTGTCTTTATTAAACTGGTGATTAATTTTGAGGTGATCTGCTAAATCGAAAACAAACTTCTAAAACTCCTTTTGTACATTCGCCGCAATTGGTTGTACAAGTCCTTTAGATGATTAACAAGCTGCGTCTCCATTTCTTCTCAAAAAGTTGTATCAAAACGGCCCATTTGAGGAGTCATTTCTATTGTGTTTCCAATTTTCAAGTCTTTCACTCTATCCCCTAAAGTGTTCTTAGGTACCAGAAAGTTACGTGCTGCTACCCTCAAACTCATTTGGCCTTCCATGACTGCTTGCGTTGCCTTCTTCATATCCTCTTCCACCCACTTCTCCATTTTCTTGTTAGCCATCTTACCTGGAAAAAACAAGAGCGAGAAACGCTACTATTATAAAGTTTCCATAAGGACGACATTGTGTCCTTGTCCGATACTGGGAACATACATACTGTCCGGTACTGGGAAATTAACATGTTAGCATATAATGTCAGATCACGTAATAACACTTTCCGTAATTCAATATTTATTATCATACTTGGGTACATTATACAATAAGAGAAGTTATATATGTAACAAAATGTTCACGTACTTACCCGTACAGTCGACACAGTAGACAAAACTTAACACATAGCACCAACATACACAGCAATTCAGCTACACACGCCAATATTTCGCTCCACACTGGCGTGACACAAGTCACAACTTGCTCACCTACACCTTGGACTTACACAATGGTGATGATAACCAGCAAACGTCTGTCATCTATCACATACGGACTCTACTACTACTGTCCGGTACTGGGTAACGTCCGGTACTGTGCGCACTTCCCCTATGACTTCCGGCAAGTCCTCTGCATGTAAGACACTACGATTGTACATAATTGCGAATAGTATCTGTACACAAGTCAAAATATTCAAGTAGCACAACACTGCAAACTTTACTGTTTTTCACAGCATGTTCAATACATTGTTGTATTTCCAAGAAATAAAGCCAATCATTTTTGAAGTTAAGTACACAGTATTTCGAGGAATATGAAGTGTTCCTTTCTTCTCTAACATCACTATTTTTTTCCATTAGTTTTCTCACCACCAGTTCGTTTTTTGGTCCAAGAGATTTTATAAATGACCGGGACCTCCACTTGAGAATTTAAATAGTCCGAAACAAACGGGGTCAAATATACAAGTTTCTCCCACTCTGCCAAATTTAACTTCACTCCAAACACAAGTCCTTTGCCAACACGAATCAATGGCTCAAATGTATCACTATCGAGTACAATACAAATTAATTTGGTTTTCATTGAATTAAGTCTATATTCAACATTTAACAAGTCTCTTTCTTAGTAACCATACTTGATGCACAAGCACTCAAAGACATGTTACTCCAGTAGCTGATCAACACAGAATAACGGCACTATGCATACAGATAACTGTGCATGCATGAAGGGGAGGACGACGAGGAAAATTCATGTTTCATCTGGTTTATACATGTCACCATACACTTACGATAAAGATACCAATTTAGTAAATTTAAGATCGAACATGTTACATCCAGATAAATTAATCTTCATTCCTTTATATGTTAAACACATATTTCCTCTTTGTAAATACGTTAATAATGCACCATTATCTGCTTCCAATTTTTCAGTAGAGCGTCCTGGTAAAATCACATTTTCCCCTCCTTCAAATGTTACACATGCCTTCCTGCCATATATCGTTGTAATTATCTTAGAGTTTACAATATGAAATGGTACGCCAATCTCGAAATCTCGCATTTTTGTAAAGGAAACCAATGATGGCATATTAATCTTATCTAATAAGTTCATTAACGATGCCAACTTTAATTTGACGTTTCTTTCTTCGCAACTGCTGCTGATAGAATGATCTACACAATCACATACATGTACGCTCTACGTTCCGTTTACGACGTCACCATCCTTTCATTAACTACTTTTCATCACGTGATCCTCAGCTATTCACTCAAGATCTGGGAAATGACCACTGCACATAGCAACGATCAATATGTCATGTTTCGTCTTGTATATACAGGATAAATTCGATGCTACTGCTGTTGCATCAACTTTAACGAAACCAAAGCCCAATTCAATGTCTGTGGGGGCACCTGCATATACGAATTCTCATACCACGTTTCATGAAATACGATATTCACCTTAGCAACTAAGACCAACTCGATCAAAGGAGACATTTCATACAGTCTGTTCCCATGGACACTTACACTCTTCGCAGGAGGGGCGGGGAGTCCAAAATAAGTACCCAATACACGACGAGAAGAAGAAGGAGAAGAAGAAGAAAACATGTTTCGTCTTGTTTCTACAGCCGGTAGCCGTCCAAGAGCATACTACCTTATTCCAGGATAGCAACGTATTAGTTTCGGTCGGTTTAGGCCCCCAGGAAACTTTCCCAGGCCAGGCCTAAAGGTCAAAGGTCAAATCCAGCTATGCGCTGGGACCTCTACTCCTACACCTGACACTGATAGATAAATGTCCTGTTAAATCGTTGTAAAATAGTGGGCTTTAAAACGTATCGAGTACAATCGAAAGGCCCGCCAAGTTTAATTTAATTTTTGCAATCGTTGATCTTGAGATTTCAGACAGCTTAACAGACAGTTCAGAAATCATAATCTACACCTTTCATGAACCACATGATTCACACGTTCAGCAAGTTCGTCTGTTCGAATAGATTTGTATTCTTGACTTCCTTGCCCTGCTCCTGTACATCGGTAGGTTCTTTAAATTCTCTGTAGCAGTCATGCATACAGCCATCACTTATTAAGTTCCTTCTTTGAACTCTCTGTAGCAGACGTGCTCACAGCCATCACTCACAAAGTTCCCTTCTGTAAAGTTCCGTTTTTTAAGCCGTCTGCTGCAGTTGTACACAGTCATCACTTATAAACTTCCCGTCGGACGTTACTCATTTGACGATCAATTACTTCTCTATTATGTCTTTTTGCCTAGAGTAATGGAATTACATCATATAGTTCATACTTAACGGGTGCTTTAATGTGTTTTCCATGTTACTACTCCACAATGATTGAAGGACAGAGTCTATTTATTAGACAAAGTGTGGGTCAACATTCAATGAACGGTTTTGTCTTATTCCCGTTTTGTCACTTCATGGAGCTCTCCTCTGCTTAATGAAAGTTGAAAATATAACGAGCAGTCATACATTAAAATACAAGAAGGACCAACGAAAAATATTGGCCACAGTAATACGTGTGTGCATCTGCTAGTCATAATGTATCATAAGTAACAGTCATTTGCATATTATTCAATCGAACCCTGATGCTCTAATATTATAATTATCATTGTGTAAGAAAATAAAACGTAATTAGAACATAACGTTATATTACTGTTGGTTTCGACCCCAATGTTTAAATATAACTTTATTCCTTACTTTCAATGCAATTCTTGAAGTTGACGTTTAACCCTACATTGCATATTGTTACTTGCAGGCAACAAAATTTATTTTTGTTTCTAATTATCCGGCATAAATCAAATATTGTCAATATTGCATGCTCTTACTCTCAGGTAACTTTAGTGATTACATTTTCCGTCACTAGATATCAACTATCACTGCGTTGATGGAATATGAATTAGTCCCAGAAACGACAGTCCTATTAGCGACAGGAACTGTTATCTGTCGTATGAGCGACCGATTCATTTACACTGAGATGTTGGAAGATGATATGATTCCATCTCGTAAGATATGTTTGCCTCTGGCGTTATTAGTGCCCGAACAACCTTTGTATGAAATATGTACGTGTCAGTGATACTGTTCGTCAAATATATTTTTTCTCTACTGTGAGTGCAAATAAAACTTATTTTAATTCTAAGTTAGATTTGACATAAAACATATCAAATAACTTAACGAGACAACAGGGATATTTCCATGAAAAGTATATTCCTATGTAATTATTGAAAATCTAGTTGTAATATTCCTTTTCTTCAAAAGCTTCGTTTTCTGTACTTAATTTGATTCAAATCTAATTACTCACTAATCCCAGTAATATATTTTATTTTGAAAGACTTAAACGTGTAACAGTTTTGCCAACTATCTACTTTTTAGACTTTCTAAGACAGTGAATAAAATTAAAAAAATGTCAATGATAAAAGACAGCTTTTGAGATCCCTTACATCTGATTGGCTACTCTCAACCAATCCCACCAATTACAATGCAGTTCACTCTAAACAATCCAAAAGGTGAACAAATTCTTTAAACTACCTCCTCCTATTGTAAACTACTAAAACCTAAACTAATTGCTTAATTTGCCTTCCTCCCTTGTTTTGACTTATACATAAAAGTTTGTCGTATAGCAATCTGAAATAATCCCTTATAACAAGACGAACTGTTAAGTCCTGCGAGAGATTTGTAACTTGTGTAATAATTTCTTCGAATACACCGTGTTTTCAGATTTCCTCAAGTGGTGAACACCCTCTTTTTATGGGCGCCCGATGGGAAGGCAAGGATCGTCCCCCCTCGCTCACGAAAATGTATACGTAATACATATAGCAAACCAAGTATATTAAATACCAGATATACAAGACGTGATACAGCAATTATGAAGATGCTCCTCCCTACCATGAAGATGCTCCTCCCTAGAAAATTTTCTTCGGGTGCCCCTACCTCTTTCTGATTTCTTTCTTATGCCATAAACATATTCAATCTAAGCTTACGCTCCGCATCATTTTAACATGACATTTTTAATTATATTAGAATCATAGACAAAGGCGGAGCTACTCTAAATATTTAGTTAGTTTTCCACTTGATATAGTTAGTGTATTCATAGAAATTAATTCAAAAATATAATATTAGGAAAAACTAATAATAATAAAATATTGTTAATGTAATGAGAGCAGTCTCACGTATTAAATTCAGGTAGAGCGAATTTTTTCATAGTACATTTTGTTAGGTTCTAATCACATTAACATGAAACAAGTTAAAGAAGAGAGAACCTTATCTTCTTCCATTGTCTTAGTATGAACGAATCGGTGACTCAACGCAGTTAACAGATCGAATCGGTCGCTCATAGGACAGTTAACAGTTCCTGTCGCTAATAGGACTGTCGCAAGTGGGACGACACCATGGAATATGACGTGTTGTGTTTGCTAGCGTGTAAGGTTCTGTTTGGTATTGGAAGACAGGTGAAGTTGACCTTGATTAATTTCTATGAATTTGAAGAAGGTAAACTGTCATTTGATATAGATTTCTATTTACCTAACTACATTAAACTAATAAGAGAAGAAATAACGTCTTCTTTTTAATAGTTAATTGTGCAGTTACTATTATTGCATGATGTTACAACTCCCTCCCCCGTAACATACATGAGGTAGAACAATTTTTCCAATGCTAATTATTATAGACCATAAATATAGATATTTTGAGCAACCATTTGACTTTTTTCCTCTTAAGTACGTTAATTCATGCAACGTAGGGTTAATGATATTAGTGTATCAAACAACCCGAAGATACAGAATGAATAAAAGGTTAGTATTCGTGATAGATTTAAAGTTTTGCACGTCGTGGACACTAACAAAAGAAAAGAGTAATTCTTTACAAAATGTGAAGACTTATACTACACTAGCAGAAAGCAGTCGAAGAAAGTACAAATGATGTCAGGATGGAGAAATACAAAACGTGGTTTGATCCGCTACTTAAAGGCATAAGAGAATGATCAACAGACGTAAAGACGTTTTCAGACTCCTCATACTCTAAACACCAAATAATAAAATGATAACAAGCACAAAACTACCCATTAAAAATGAGTTAAATAGGAACAGGGAAATAGAGAATAATAGCAAAAATGGCATCATAATTGTATCCACAAAACATCAGTCTAGATTGAACATAGTAAAGGATGTGACTAAAATCATCCTACATGCTCCCATTTTAGATAGGTGAAAAGAAAAGCGTTTCTGTGATCTTTTAATATAATGTGAGAAACGAGAGAAAGGGGAGAATAATTCCTTGTTCAGGAAACGTTCCTCTTGAAGAAATTTAAATTCGCATTTAAAAAAATAATAAAAATCATACTTTAGGGACTTGATCCAATTCTAGCTTTATTACTCGGAGCGGCGAGAAAATTTTAACCCCCCCCCCCAAAAAAATCGATACTTTAATGTCTAAATAAAGCAAAATCAACTAGTACATTAGTCTATCACATCTGGTGTGAAGGGTCATAAATTCGATCGAGAGATATGTTTGACAATTTTTGTGGGTTTTCATATTTAAAGTTCATACGAGAACAGCATATCTGAAAATTTCAGTTTTCAAAACTGATACTTAAAGTTCTGCAATCCAGAGAATAAAATGACGAATACATTGTAAAATTAAAATAATTATTATTGATTCCATTTTATTATTGTTTGGTGTGTGATGTGTTCCTAATGCGTTTCTGAAGTCAGTTATTTTAAGTAGGTAGAATACTAATTCTATATAACTCGGGTCTTCCTGTGAAACATGACTGAAAAAATGTGTAATAATTAATTAACAAAATTACACACACACACACACACACACACACACACACACACACACACATACATACATACATACATACATACCTACCTACATACATACCTACATACATACATACATACAGGATGTTTCAAAACAAAATCGACAACGTTTGGGAGGTGATTTCTGACGTCAAGATAAGACAAAAAGTATAGACCAACCTGGGTGTACAAATGCTTCCTTTCGGAGTTATAGGCTGCCGAAAACATGAAAAAAAAAAAAAAAACTTAAAGGTCAATAGCTCTAGAACTATTGGACCTACCGAAGTCTAGTTAAGACTTTATTTAGGAACTAGTATGTGTCCTATCCAAATATCCATGTTTCGGTATCCTGCGGTACTTCCGCAACGATTTTTATAGAGGTAGTTGGTGAGTACTTCAAATTGTATTCCGTAGCCAAAGTCCCTCTATGAAAATTGTTGCGGAAGTATATACATAGCTATATATATTATAGGTAAGAACCTTTCCGGGGAGTAACTCATTACGTTAGTGACATCCACACCAAAATATCACGTAATCTGAAAAGTAATCAGCCATTTGACTCTCAGCGAGTCTGACCTATTGTCATTTCAGAGCTGACAGTTGAGTCTAGTAGATATGCAAAAGGTGTTGGAATTCTTAGAATCAGACTACGGTACTGGACCATGAAGATGGTTGAACTTTCCGCAAAACTGCACTACAGTGTACAATTATATTTCGGTAAAGATCCAAATGATGCGCAGTTCCGGGAAGAAAATTTGTGCAGTTTATGGGGAAGGTACGTTATCAAAAGCAACAGCCAAGAGATTGCTCATTCGCTTTCGTTCTGGAAATTTCTATATTCAAGCTACTCTTTGTAATGGGTGAACCAACCATTAAAAGAAGTGGATAATATTGTGGCAAAAGTTGAGCAAGACCGGCATGACATCGCCACGATTTAAGCATCCGTTATCAGTAGTGCTCTCAACGGGTCGGGTCGGGTCGGGTTGAAGAATTCCGACCCGACCCGACCCGAATAACCCGATTCGAGCTCACCCGACAACCCGACCCGAGCTGAGCCGACTGACCCGACCCGACCCGTTTGAGACCACTCATCAGTATTAAACCATTAGGAGAAGGCTGGCTATTAAAAAAAAACAACTTCATAATCCCTTTATTGTATGCAACCTTCATAATCCCTTTGTAGTATGTATTTTATAAGTACAAACCTTCCTTGAGAATAGTTTATTCCATTACTGAAAATTGTATGGTATAACCAACGGATCTCGATATAATCGTTCACAATCCTACAAACATACAGGTCAAACTAAGAGCCTCACTTTATACAGTCGGTTAACTAGAAACTTTTGCACGATATTTCCTCGAAAACTTGTGCACGAAGATTTATATTGCCCCATATTATTTTGTTTAGCGCAACAAAATCTATCGATTATTATATGTTCAATCTTTAGACTTTTCTTTCGTTGAACTCGGTATTGTTGTACAGGGTGTTTCAAAACAACACCGACAACGTTTGAGAGGTGATTCCTCACTTCAAGATAAGACAAACCTAGGTGCACAAATGCTTCCTTTCAGTGATACAGGCTACCGAAAACATGAAAAAAAAAAAGAACTTTAAACGTTCATAGCTCTAAAACTATGGCACCTACCGTAGTCGGGTTAAGGCTTTACTTAGAAACTAATATGTGCCCTTTCCAATAATCCATGGTTTCAGAATCCTGCTATACTTCGGCAACTACATTTATAGACGAAGTTTGGCTCTGGGCAGATAATTTGAAATGCTCACCAACTACCTCCATAAAAAAATGTTGCGGAAGTACCGCAGGATTCTGAAACATTTATATATGGATAGGGCAGATATTAGTTTACGGTAGGTCTCATAGTTTTGGAGCTATAAACCCTTAAAGTTCATTTTTTCATGTTTCCGAAGGCCTATAACTCCGAAAGGAAGCATTTGTGCATCCAGGTTGGTCTATACTTTAACCTTATCATGGTGTTAGGAATCACCTCCCAAACGTTGTCGGTATTGTTTTGAAACGCCCTGTATACGCACTACTTACTGTGTTATGGTTTCATGAATACGGGATTCTCCTTTTGTTTTTACACATACCAAATAGTTAAGAGTCTTAAGCTCTATTTTGTCACTATTATGTCTCTATTTTGTCATTTTGTTACACTTGCTTCGTAGAAGCCCCCATCATCATCAACTTACGTTTCTCGGCGATTAGAATCTAGAAATAAAGTAGTTGAGAATGCTAGAAGAGCATTACCAGAACGAACTTTAAAAATTATTTTTTTTTTCGAAATTTATATGAAATTGTATATTAAATTTATTTGATTAAATAATAATTGAAATAATAACTAATGATGTATGAATCAATATTAGTATTGATCAACACCAATATCATTTCTCTATGACTTACAGTTCCCGACATATAGCTCCTTAAATCTCCCGAAATCGGAACTTTTTGGTCCAATATCTTGGGAACGTCAAGATTGACAAGAAAAATTCCATCATTTCTTTAAGATAGTTTTTGATGCTCTATCGAATGAAGGACTCAAAATTGAAAAATTCCCAAACAACGGACATCACACCAGAGAGAGAGAGAGAGAGAGAGAGAGAGAGAGAGAGAGAGAGAAAATTCAGCAACGAACTTCTTAAGTTCGTTGAATATTTCTACAGTAGTCTACAACTCAGAAATTAGAATATTGTAGTTGTAGAAAATATACTGTAAAGCATCTAATTTCTTACTCTTACAGAAAACGGTAGTAATTTTTGTGATTCGTTATCAGAAGCAGGAAAATCTGAATGTCCCATGTATAACAGCCCGTTGTGTTACAGAAATACCCTCCCTGAGATGCTATCTCCCAGGTAATAGGATATTTTTCTTGCTAATGTTATGTAAAGTTCATAATATCGCATGTTTATCTGCTATCAATTATGTAGATTGTTCTAATAATTCATTACTTTGAGTACATTGCTTGTGCATTTTTTAAGTTGTCATATTTTAATAATGTATGTTGCACTTTAAACTATGTACTTTTGAACTAATAAAGATAGTGGATATAATGGAATTCTGACTACCTATACTAGGAAATTGTGACTACTCTCTAAATTTTTATCCATAGTTTCTGCATCTGCACTTAGGATATAGTTGTTCGTCACATGTAACATTTTCCTCAGGGTTGAAACAATTCAACGAATTTTTCACAAATATGTTCCATATTGAATATGCAAGGGCAAATTTGTCAGTTTGTAGCTTGATTCTTCTCTCTGCACGTATATCGAATCGAATGTACTTCATGATTTCAAGAAATCTGTTCCTAGGCATTGCATCTCTAAACAGAGCTACTCCCCATTTGCTGGACCAACAATTTTTCAGTGGCATATTTCGCAGACCTAACGCACCTCTAACATAGAGCAATGCTCTGAAAATTAGAAGTTCACCTTTATCTACTGTCCAATTAGGTTTTTCTTTCTCCGCCTCTTTCTCGGTACATCTTTTGATAATTGATAAGAATTCATCATTGTTAACCCGTCGAAATGCACTAAACAACGAATCCTCGGTTATATTTTGCTTTGCATAACGTGTTGGCCCTGGAGTAATGTGTACGATGTTATGCATCTGTCTTCTACCCTGAGATGGAGCTGATGAATCTATAACCTCCCATTTTGTTCCATCAGCCGCAGTTACAGATCTTGGTTGATTATGTATTTGTGGTACGGAATCCTCAATATCGCTTGACTCATTCGAAGAGGAGTCCGTTGATCTTTCGGACACGTTCTCACACTCTTTTGTAAATTCAGAATCCGAACCTGAAATCGACACATCTTCATCTCCAGAATCGCTTTCTGAAATACTTTGCAATTCTGCTAGTATTTCTTCGTTGTTACGTAAAATTTTTTATCTTTCCTGTGACATGCTTCCAGAATGATCACATAAACACTGTATCTTGGTCTACAAAGCAGTCTGTTTCATCACATCACCTGTTTTGAGATTATTATTATTATTTTTTTTTTTTTACTGTTTTCCGCAGACGATAACGTCGTCTCTTCGGGAGGGACTTAAATTTAATTTCAATGAGAAGTGGAAAACATGTATGGGCTATGAGGTTTTCTAACAACAATAATAAAGAAGCTCACTTTATTCATACATATAGGTGAATTATTATTGTTGTAATCATGGCTGGAGACACAATGATAAATACACAGAGCCTAAGTAACATCAAAATGAGACTGCAATAATCATAAGTTTTACAATAGCAATGAGAACAAACAAGGAAGGAATATTATGAAATCTGAGTGGTCGTAAAGTTATGATGATGAGATGAAGTGCATGGACGCCACAGTTCACAGGGCAGTGTTAGTAGTCACAAATGAGGTTATCTTCTGTGTTGGGGCTACTCAACACTGATGAGCGACATGGGGAAGCCCTTGTTAGAATGAGAGTTACTGTGCAAGCGATGGATAAACGTGAGGATTGAATTCTGGTGGATGATATGATTGAAAGAAATGTTGATCCGGATGCTCTGGATGTTTCTGACTATAGATTGTAAGTAGATGCTGTAAAGGTGTATAAGCATACTTAGGAGAAGTGGAAAGACTGGCATCAATATGTATGGTTTCCAGGAGGGTGTGATGCTGAGTTGTCCATTTTTTATCTATGTACCTAGATCGGAGATCTCCAAGATGTCGAGTGATATGCCGAAAGGTCAGCTTATCGTACAAAAGGCGAGTAGGGCTAGGCAAGGTGATGCGGTAGGCTAGACGTAACACATGACGTTCGATGATAAGAAGCCGCTTATAAAATTCATCTCCAGCGCTAACCCAGGCAGTGTGGCCATGTGTGAGACACGGACGGAAAAACGCTTTATACGTTTTTAACAATGTGTCAGCATGTAAGCCCCACGTGGTACCGACCAGGCGCTTCAATAGATTTAAACGGTTTTGGGCCTTCTCTTTGATTGAAAGAAGATGTGGTTTCCAGGTTAATTTAGCATCAAAGATCAGTCCCAGATATTTAGCGGTAGTACTTACATGGATGGGTACACCCTGGACTTGAATATTAAGCAGAGATGGATTACGTCTCACTCGACTACGCCTCTTATGCGGAAGGATGACTAACGCCTGTGTTTTGTCACAGTTTAAGTTTAATTGCCACCGACTACACCAGTTGCTGAAAGCATCAATGGCTCGTAAATGGGTATTGATTTGATGCATAGTTTGACAGCAAGCGAGCAGCGCTGTATCATCCGCAAAGGTGAAAGGGTAAATCGGTTCTGGCAAAACAGGTAGATCACTAACAAATAGAATATATAATAAAGGTGATAAAGCTGAACCTTGTGGGACGCCAGTGCAAGGAAAGATTGGAAAGGATAGACTGTTATTTATTGAAATATATGCAAGACGGTTGGTGAGAAAATGATACACTATCCGAAGATAGGCCGCAGGAAGAAAAAAATGTAATTTATAGATAAGACCATTGTGCCACACTCGGTCAAACGCCTTTTCTAGGTCGAAGAGAAGTAAGCAGGAAGGTGCTGTTTTATTATAATGATTCGTGAGAATAGTAACTAGACGTAAGAGATTATCTAGGAGGCTGTGATTAGGTCGAAAACCGGCTTGGTGTGTAGGCAGAAGATCATGGGTTGACAAGTGGTGATGAAGTCTGCGAACGATTATTCGTTCAAATATTTTGCCTAACGTTGATGTCAGTTGAATTGGCCTGTATGATGTTGGGTCTCACTTTTCTTTATGTGGCTTAAGAAACATGAGTACCTTGGAAACCTTCCAATCGGGTGGGTAATAGCCGGTGCGGAGAACGAAAGTATACAGCGACGCCAAAATGTGGAATAAAAGAGCTGGACCTTCCTTAATGTGACGGTAAGTGATACGATCGAAGCCAGGCGCAGTGTTCTTTTTGTGACGTAGGACCTCGGTAATGTCTAGTGGAGTTATAGGTGCAGTCAAAGGATTCTGATCGTCCAGAGTATGATCCATATTTATTCTTAGGTACCCATTATGAGGGTTGCTGTACTTCGCAACACGTTGATAGAGATTGGACCTGTCTCGAAGCGAGACTTCTGGTGTAAAGGTGGTTTGAAGAATCCTGGCAAAAGCATTAGCTTTCTCTGTATCTGTGGTCAAGGCAGTATTGTTCTCAACTAGTGGATAGTGAGGTGCACTGGTTTTACCAATAAGACGGTTGAAATGTTTCCAGTAACGTGTTGGATGACTTTCTGTGGCTAAAGTGTTGACAGTTCTGATCCAGTTACGTTTCTTATACGCTCGGATGTAATTTTGTACCATTCGAAGATATTGGCGATGAAGACGTAGGGTGACAGCATCACGAGTGCGTAGGTACTCCTTGTATGCAGTCCGGGCTAAGGAAATGAATGAGAGGTACTGAGGGGGTAATTTAGGCCTGTAGAGATTTCTAGTGGTAACAGGAATGGAGAGTGCACTGGCGGTTTAAATGCTCATAGTGAGTTGGCTTAGCGTAGCGTCAAATGATGGGATATCGTTTGGAAGTGGAACACCAGTTAGCGTATCCGTTAAGTCCCTCCGGTACTCTATCCAATTAGCTCGGTCAAAATTTTGCTGGGTACAAAGAGCTTCCGGTTGTGGTTTCTTGGCGGTAGGAAACTGTAAGTCTACTTTGATAGGATCATGGTCACTACCTATTGAATCAAGAACAGTGATCTCGCGATACGGCATGATACTAGAAGACGCAATGAGCACATCAGGAGTGGTATTTGAAGATGGACGGGTTGCTCTAGGTATAGCGCAAATTTTGCTATTCGTATGCGAGTTGATAAAATTAGAAAATGCACGTTTCTCAGCATCACTTCTGCTGTGGTAGTTGATATCAGCCATGATAATATAAGAGCGGAAGGTAGTATCCAGATAAGTGAAGAAGCAAGTTGGTATGCGAACATGGGGACGAATATATATGGTAGCTACAGTGATTGGTCTGACTTTAAAGTAAATAGTAACTATATTATGTTCCGGAAGAGGTTAGGAAAATTTATAAGTAATGATTCGACTTGGTAGTTTATGTTGGGTCCCTATAGCCGTTCCGCCGTTTGCTCGTTGCCCTGGAGGGCCATCGTGGCGGGTGAAATCATAACCTGGAAAATAGACAGAGTGCTTCGGTGTCAGGAAAGTCTCATTCAATAGAAAACTATGTACCTGATGTTCACGTAAAAGAGCAGTGAGAAGATCTTTCCTGGTACATAACGACTGGATATTTAGGTAGAGTAACGTTATAAGAAGACTCCTATCCATGATGAAAAGCGATTAAAGTTGGGTTGTGACGGGATTGATTTGAAAATGGACAGTCTGGCCGGAATAAGTCGCCTTGACATCGAGGTGATACAACACTTTGGTCGCATGAATGACTTGAGCGACTATGTGGGCTCGCAAGAACGGATGGATATTTTGAAGCGTGAGACTGAAAAAGCGAATCATATCCTCAACAGTAACTGGTTCACGTAGAGAATTATGTGGGGGCACTGGAGCATCGGGAGTGCGTAAAGGCACAACTAGTTCCGGTTTCGTAGGCTCCGCTGGAGGTTTGGCTTTGCACTTATAGCTGTAAGTAGGGTGCTTTTCGTTACAGGTATTACATTGTGGCGGTGCTGTTCCATTCGGACAATCTTTAGTGAGGTGAGTTTGACCACAGTAGCTGCACTTAGAATTGTTAGGACAGTTAGCTGTCAGATGTTGATTATATACTTGGCACTTTTCACAACGGATCGGGAGTGGCGGAGGTGTACGAGAAGGCTCTACCTTATGACGGCGTTTGAAAATGAAGGCTCCATGCTGTAGCAAGTGATCAATAGCCTGTTGTTCGCTGGTCAGAACTCGAACTAAGTAGGTAGCGCCTGTATTATTGCGGATTCGAATGCATTTTTGAATGCTGACCCCTTCAGCTGGAAGCTCCTCTTCGACCTCAGTGTCTGTTATCTCGGGATCGACACCCTTGATGACCACAGATAATAATGGTGGTTTCCTTGGTGGTGGAGCTTGGGCCTGACGTTTTGGTTGGAGAACAGATATGTTTGCGTTTTTGCCAAAAATTTCGAAGGAGGCCTTGTTACGTACATGGCGATGAAAATCTGGATTTGTTGATTTCAGTATGACGCTATTGTTCGTGAAGCGAATTTCGGCTATTTCCAGGCGTGGAACGTATTTGACAAGTTGTTGGAAAATATGTTTCGAGTTCTTGAATTTGGTGTCAAAATTAGTGAGAAGAAAATTGTAGATCGGAGTAGTCGAAGGCTGAGGAGGAACGGTTGGTTTACTAACAGATGGTTGCGTGTCCATAATCAGATCCTGTTCGTCATCGGCAAGATTGGCTGTCTCTGGAGCAGACCCAAAAGGAGGGCGCTTGTCAACAGTTTGATCCGAGTTGTCAGATTCCCGCCTAGTGCGCCTACGCTGATCCCTAGGCTGGGGGACCACGGGTGGTAGCCTGTGCATCGGGCCAATGGCCCTACAAAAGTGATGGAGGCGTATACAAAGGTACAGGTGATGATCGGATCCCGCTAGCAACAAATGAGATGAGAACAAAAATGCAAGTTTTAACCCTCCAAAAGGCGTATAGTCCTTTTGTCGACCCTGTTAAAAGCGTACTTGCACCGATCTCAGAAATACGTGTTGCAATACTTCTTCATCGGAAGGTGCAATAACTGCTTCAAGACAGGTTAGGTTTAACCCAAAGTATGTTTTTGAGTTTTTTTTGCTAGTCGCGTACGACTAGCACCATTCCAAAGGGTACCGCCCTTTACATCGGGAAGAGGGGCAAGTGGAACAACTAGGAGTGGAGAACGATGGTTGGGTTTTGATAGTTTTATTAAACTTTATTAAACCATATTTTCACATAATTATAATTCATAAGTAAGTAGTTCATCCAATATGGGGGGAGATAATAATTATAAGGTAGGCGTGTGGACATTATGGCCATTAACCATAATCATTAATGAGGTAAGAGGAAAGGTATGATGGTGAGGTGCATTAGACATCACAACAACGGGTTGAGATTAGTGAAACAAATGCATGTTATCTTCTGATTCGGGGGCAGCTCCGAATCTGATGAAGACAGTGGGAAGCCCTGGTAGAACATTAGAACTACTGTGCGTATGATGGAATGATATATGGAGGGGCTCTATCGGTGATGAAGTCATTGATAAGAATGAGATCGGGGCTGTCCGGGGGGAGGGAGTAGCGGTAGAGTGTGAAAAGAAGTGAGAGGGGAGTGT
Organism: Thermobia domestica; assembly: GCF_964235325.1. Lineage (NCBI taxonomy): Eukaryota > Metazoa > Arthropoda > Insecta > Zygentoma > Lepismatidae > Thermobia > Thermobia domestica. Next base: position 191,587,658 of record NC_137455.1, on the reverse strand, counting down.
GGCGGAGTATAGTGTGGGGTCTGATGAGAGCGCACTGATGGATGGTGTCAGAAAGCAGAGGGTAGTGGGATTGAAATCGTCGAGAGATGTAGCGAAGACGTAGCGTTTCTAAGTGGTAGAGGATGTGCGGAAATGGAGTTTGATTGTATAGTTCTCGGGTAGGACTGGGAAGGCGAATGCGGAAAGCAAGTCGAAGTGCATGTCGTTCCAGAATTTGTAAGCGAGTGTAGAAGGATGGGGCGGCCGAAATCCAGGCAAGAAAGCCGTAAGTCAGAACGGGACGTAAGAACAATTTATAGGTAGTGAGGAGAGTGTGGGCACTGAGTCCCCAAGTGGTACCGGTCAAGCGACGCAAAAGATTGAGTCGATTATAAGCCTTCTTACAGATCGTTTTCAGATGAGGAGACCATTTAAGGTGTCGGTCAAAGGTAATGCCAAGATATGTCACTGTGTTCTGTGGTTGTAATGGAAGATCATCGACATGAACGTGGAAATTTGCCGGATTTCGGTATACTTTAGATCGTTTGCCAGGCGGGAGGAAAATGATAGTCTGTGTTTTATCAGGGTTGAGCTTGAGGCGCCAGTGTCTGCACCATGAAAGAAAGTCATCAATGGCTGCTTGTAACAGACGATTAATCTGTTGAATGGTAGAGGCAACAGCAAGAAACGCCGTGTCATCAGCATATTGGTAGAGTGTGACGTTGGGAGGGAGAGGAGGAAAGTCAGCCACATAAAGAAGATAGAGAAGGGGAGAGAGTGATGAGCCTTGGGGAACGCCGGAGTGAAGGAAAATGGGATGCGATAATTGGTTGTTGATGGAGACGTAGCTGAGGCGACAAGTAAGAAAATGAAAAATAAAACGGATATAACAGAGAGGAAGGTCAAAGGAGAAAAGTTTATAGATCAGACCAAGATGCCAAACTTTGTCAAATGCTTTTTCCAAATCAAATAGAACTAGGCAGGACGGTTGGGAGGAATTAAATTGATTTGTTATGTGAGTGGTTAGTCGAAGGAGTTGATCATTGATACTGAATTGGGGTCGAAAGCCTGCTTGGGGTAGGGGATGAGATTACGTTCAGAGAGATGGAGATGGAGTCGGGAGACGAGGATGCGTTCAAGTAATTTACTGAAGACGAGAGTAAGCTGGATGGGGCGGTAGGAAGAAAATGCATGGGGTGGTTTGTTAGGTTTCAAGAACATTAATGTGGTAGAGGTTTTCCAAGGAGACGGAATGAATCCAGTACGTAATATAAATGTGTAGATGGCAGCCAATAGGTAATGGAGAACATAAGGCGCTTCTTTAAGGTGGCGGTAGGATATGCGATCTGAACCTGGTGCAGAGTGTCTTTTGCCAAGAAGACTGTGGGAAATATCTTCGACGGTAATGGGCGATGTAAGGGCAGAATCCTGAGGTAGTATGTGATTGGTATGGGGCTGAAGGGCAGGTGAAGAAAGGAGTAATGTGTCTGTAGGGTGACGGCGCAATGAAGGATCTGGAAAGAGAGGGGTAAAGATGCCTTGAAGGTAAGATGCGAAAGCATTAGCTTTGGTGAGATCATCTGGGAGTGGTTGCTCGTTTTCAATAAGTGGATAGGAGGTACTAGAACTTTTGCCTGTAAGGCGGTGAAACCGCTTCCAGAATTTGGTAGGATGGGAGGCTGTGCCAAGTTGGTTGCAGGAGGTAATCCACTGACGGCGTTTATAGGCGACAAGGTAATTGTGAACTGTCCGTTGATATTGGCGATGGAGGCGAAGTGAGTCGAGATTGCCAGTACGAGTAGTCTCTAAAATGCTGACGAGAGCGATGAATGAGATGAAGATACTGTGGGGGAAGGGCAGGGCGAAATGGATGAACAGTGCTCTGAGGTATGTATTGGGCAGATGCGGTATGAATGGAGCCAGTTATGGAGTCAAGAGATTGATATATTTCGTCTTCTGTTGTAGGGGTTGGAATGCGATCTAACTGTGTTTGTAGAGACGTGCGGTAGCCATGCCAGTTTGCTTTGTCAAAGCGAGGTACAGTGCGGACATGTAGTGAGGAAGTATTACTAGGAGTATGGTGCCGAGGTGTGAGGGTGAGCAAAATAGGTACATGATCACTTCCAAGCGGATCTAACACTGTAATATTATGCCGTGTAATTAGATTGGAAGAAGTAATGACTATATCGGGAGTTGTGTTGCTTTCAGGGCGGGTCGGTTGGGGTAAGTCATGGAAGAAACCAGTAGTATGAGTAGTGAGGTAAGTGCGAAAATGGTCCTGTTGATGAGCAGTGCGGCTATGAAAGTTGATATCAGCTAAAATGATGTAAGTACGAAAATGATCAGATATATATTGAAAGAAAGGATATGGTATGGGGTGGCCTGGTCGAACGTAAATCGTTGCAACGGTGATATTAAGAGTTTTGAAATACAGTGTAGTGATGAGATGTTCAGGCAATGCGTCTAGAGAACAGTGTTGACGGTGGAAAACCGATGGCAACACCTCCACATGCCCGCCGAGCTGGTGCGGTATTATCATGGCGAAGAAGAGTATAACGTGAGATGTGCGGATGCAAGCGAGCGGTAAGATGGGTTTCGTTCAACAGAAAACAATGAATATTCTCCTCTAGCAGAAGTTGTTCAAATAGAATTTTGTGCTGTAGGAGAGAGCGGATGTTCAGAAACAGAAAATGAAGAGCCATGATGTGGTACGAGAAAAGTAAGAGGAAAAGGAAAATTAGACTTCTGTCTGTAGCTTGTCGGAGTGGAAGTAGACGGTTTGTCCAGAATACGTGGCGGTGAAATTAATGTGCAGAATATCTTTAGCAGCTTGTTGGACTTGGTGCAATATATGATGACGAAGAAGCGGATGAATATTTTGTAAGGTGACAGTAAGAAAGGATAAAAACTGTGTAATAGTAATAGGTTGACAAGCGTCAGCAGGTGTCGGAAGAGTTTGGGTGGCATGTGGACGTAACGGAACAGTTAATTCTGGTTTGAACGGGTCAGCGGTGGGTCGTGTTTTGCATTTATAACTGTATGTGGGATGATCTGTAGCATTACAAGTAGAACAATGTGGGGGTCCTTGATTGTTAGGACATTGACGGGTGTTATGAGGCCCTGAGCAGAAGCCGCATTTCAATTGATTGGGACAAAAACTAGTTGGATAGTCATTGTATGTCTGACATTTTTCACATCGCATGGGAAGCGGAGAAGGCGACTTAGATGGTTCAACACGATGTTTCTTGCGATAAATAAAGGCTCCAGCAGTAAGCAAAGAATCAATGGTGTCTTTTGATTGGGTTAAAACCCGAACCATATAGGTGTTTCCAGAAGCATTCTTAATACGGATGCATTTGAGAATGGAAAGGCCATCAAGACGAAGTTCTTCAGCGATTTCATCATCAGTGTAGGATGGATCGACACCTCGTATAACGACAGAAAGTGCCGGTTGTCTGCGAGGTGGAGGCGGTTGTTTGGATAAGCGAGGTGCCTGATTGATGATCTTTGCTTGCTTGCCGAAGATTTCGAAGGAATAGGTGTTAAGAAGAGATTTGGCGAAATCTGGATCGGGTGCTTTGATGATAATACCTTTCTGAGTGTTGATGAGCTGAGTGATGTTAGTGCGTGGAACATATTTGATGAGACGGAGATAGAGAACTTTCAAGTCTTGATACTTGGGTTCATAGTTGGTCAACAGGAAACAATGAATCTGAGGCTTCGTAGTGCGTGTGTGAGAGTCGTCATCCATACGTGAGTCTGATGATGAATTTGATGATTCACTGAGAGTATGGTGACGTTTGGCCAGAGGAACATGACGCTGATGATTTTTATGAGAGTCCTGAATGGATGGATCAGTATCATTAGAACGCTTTGGAGCCGAAATGGAAGACGGAGCAGCCGAAATGGAAGAGGCCTGAGGAATTGTTGGTAGCCCAGAAGAACCTGTGGCCATGATGATACTAACAAAGAGAGCCAACACAAAGTGCGTACAAAAGGTAGGTGTAAAGGTAAAGACCACCCATTCGGATAGTGGCCAGGTGAAGAGAAGCCCCAGTGTAAAATCTACAGCAACAGTTGCACTTCACTAGATTAGTCTTACAACTGTTGCCTGATATTTGCTTTGAGCAACTCTCAGGATCAGGGAAGGATTACAAAAAACAGCCGTTCTGACGTTTGGTACGTCACAGCTGGTGAGGTCAATAAACAATCGACCTGAAGATGTGTTTTTGATTTTTTTAGCTAGCCAACGGCTAGCACCCTGTTAGAGGGTTACGCCCTCTTTTAGGTAAGGGAAATTGGAACAATTATTGGATTAAGGATAATGGTTGGTCTAAGGGGTGTTATGAAGTAGCAAATCTTTATTTATTTAACCATATCAACAAAACAGAGGACTTAAGGCCATTTGCGACCTTAACATATGGGATGGAACAGGAAAAGACAACAAAGAAACTAACAAACAAAATAAATACAATATATGCTGTGATATACAGAATCAGGAAATTACACAATATACATATTGAGAAAGAAACAAAGTATTATCATATTATGAAGCAAGGGTGATCGATGAAAGGAAAGTAATGATGATGTGAAAGTGAGGCTAGCGGCATATGTTTATATATAAGATATAGGCTGATATAGGTATAAGTCTTGTGATTATGGAGATGAGGAATGAGATGAGGTGCAAATCACGCCACAACACGCAGGATATGTAAGAACACAGATGAAACCATCTTCTTGCCTAGGGGCTACTCTAGGCTATAATGGAGACTGAGGGAATGTTAGTTAAAGGGAATGTCACTGTGCACTATATGATGGGAAGATGAGAGGGTGATGAAGGTGAGTATGAAAATCGTCAAGTAGAGTAAGATCAGGATGATTCGGTGGAAGTGTGTAACAGTATAGTGTGAATAATAGTGACAGGGGTGTGTGCAGAAAGCGAGAAGGTGCGGGCTGTACTGCTGAATAATGAATCGTATCCAACAAAAGAGGATGATGATCTTGGTAACGTCTAGTGATATAATTTACCCGGAGTTTCTCGATGTGGTACTGTAAGGTAGGAAATGTAATGAGACGGTATAGGTATTGTGTAGGACTGGGTAATTTAATACGGTAAGCAATTCGGAAGGCATGTCTTTCAAGTATGAGTAGTTTCTGGTAAAAACTGTCTGGAGCAGATACCCAAGCTGTATGGCCATGTGTAAAGGTCGGACGCAAGAAGGCTTTGTAAGTATTGAGTACGGTGGCAGGTTTTAAGCCCCAGGTTATGCCAGTTAAACGCTTCAGAAGATTTAGGCGATTGTAAGCTTTACTAGTAATCGTAGTAAGGTGTTTCTTCCACGTAAGATGCCGATCGAAGGTTACACCTAGGTATGTTGCTATCTTACTGGCTTGTATTGGAACGTCATCTACCTGAAGCGTTAAGCGGTTTGGATTACGGCATACTTTGGTTGACTTTTTCGGCGGTAGGAAGACGATGGCCTGAGTTTTAGAAGCGTTAATTAATAAATGCCATTTTTTGCACCACTGATAGAAATTATCTATGGCTCTTTGTAAAAGTGTATTGATTTCCTGGACTGTATTACAAAGGGCAAGGAATGCAGTGTCATCACCGTACTGAAACATGTGCAATTTGTCTGGAAGTTGTGGCATATCCGTAACAAAGAGGAGATATAAAAGAGGCGATAACGCAGAACCTTGAGGGACACCAGAAAGTATAAAGATTGGATGTGATAGATGATCGTTTATGGAAACGTATGCAAGACGGCCAGTCAGAAAGTTGAAAATAAATCTGATATAAGGGATTGGAATATGAAGGCGAATAAGTTTGTGAATGAAAGCTAGATGCCAGACCTTGTCAAATGATTTTTCTAAATCGAATAGTACCAGACAAGAGGGTTTGATGCTATTATAATGTGTGATGATCAGATTCGTAAGTCGAAGAAGTTGGTCGTTGATGGAGAAAGCAGGTCTGAAGCCGGCTTGATATACCGGAAGAATGTGATGATGAGCAAGATATGTATGAAGTCGTTTGACCAGTATCCGTTCGAGGATTTTGCTAAAGGTGGAGGTAAGCTGAATTGGACGATATGATGAAACATCATCTAACGGTTTGTTCGGTTTAGGAAACATAAGTGTTTTCGAAGTTTTCCATGTTGTTGGGAAATATCCAGTGCGGAGAATGAAAGTATAAAGAGTTGCTAAAAGAGTCAATAATGATAAAGGGCTTTCTTTGATATGGCGGTAAGTTACCTGATCAAAACCTGGGGCAGAATTACGTTTTCAGTTGACAACAGCTCTGAGTTCATCGACTGTAATTGGTGAAGTTAACGGTGTCTCAGGTAGAAGGGAATGGCAGGTATTGGGTTGTAAGGAGTAAGAATTCACATTAACTTTTTCGGCTGGATGTGAAGAATCGTCGGAAGGTAAAGGTATGAAGATGCGTTGTAGATTGTTTGCAAAAGCATTTGCTTTGTCTATATCGTCCTGTGCTGGTGAGTTGTCGATTAAAATAGGATATGGAGTCCTTGTATATTTGCCACATAAAGCATTAAACCGCTTCCAATACTTTGAAGGATGACTTGTGTCTGAGTGTTTATTACATGTTTTAATCCAACATCGAAGTTTGTAAGCGCGAATATAATTGCGTACTGTGCGTTGTAACTGTTTATGATGGCGAAGGGCATCTGGATTATGCGTGCGAGTATATTCACGATACAGCTGTCGAGAACGTGTTACCATGGTGAGATAGTTTGGCGGCAAAGTAGGCTGATATGGGCGGGACGTACTTGCAGGTATGAAACGTGTACTAGCTTCATGGATTGCGACAGTTATAGTGTCTATTGCAGTGTAAAGCTCGTCTTCCGTTGTAGGTTCTGTGAGGTGACCTGTGCTGGTAGTGAGATGTGATCTGTAGTTATTCCAGTTTGCTTTATCGAAACGAAGGCTGGTGGAGAGAATTGGTTGCGCTTGAGTTGTGTTAGAGCTATGAGTGTTATTGGTAAGCTTTACTGGCACATGATCACTACCAAGTGGGTCTAAAATTTCGACAAGACTATGGGAGACTAGAGTTCTTGATAAAATGACTATGTCCGGAGTTGTATTTGAAATGGGCCTAGTATGTTTCGGTAGATCTTGTATGATACCAGTCGTGTGGGTGGTAAGGAAATTTTGGAAGTTAGTTCTTTCGTGATCGGGCCGGCTATGCATATTAAAATCGGCCATAATGATGTAGTGATTGAATGAGTTTGATATAAATTGAACAAACGCTGTTGGTAATGGGTGACCAGGACGAATGTATATAGTTGCGACGGTGATGGTGATGTTTCGAAAATATAGAGAAGTAAGGACGTATTCTGGTAGATGAAGAGTATTGCAAATATGTCGTCGATGCGGAATTTTATGGAGGAATCTAACGGCAATACCACCATGAGCGCGTTGGGCAAGTAATTTGCAATCCTCACGTAGTAAGGTATATCCAGGTACTCGACAACCCATAGATGGCGTTAAGAAAGTTTCGTTCAACAGAAAGGCTGTAACGTGTTCTTCAAGAAGCAGCGTTTCAAAGAGAACTTTGTTTTGACGAAATGAACGGATATTAAGAAACAGGAACACTAGAGCCATGAGAAAGAGAATCTGGTAATGAGGTGTGAAAATGGACGGTGTTCCCAGAATAAGTGGCAGTAAAGTTAACATGGAATGTGGACTTTGCGGCTTGAGTGATTTGCTGGAGAATGTGAGGTCGTTGGAATGGTTGGATGTTCTGCATAGCCAAAGTGAAGAAGGTCAGAAGCTGGTCAAGGGTTATCGGAGCGTCTGTAGAATGATGATGTGTGATAGGTTGTTCTGGTGTACGAAGAGGTACTACCAATTCAGGATGGTCCCGTTGTGGGTCTGGTTTGCCCTTGCATTTAGCTATAAGCAGGATGTTGCTCCTGATAAGTGGGACAAGTCGGAGGAGACTTTAGGTTTTTACAGGCACGGGTAGAATGTGGACCGGAGCAATAACCACACTTGTGCGCGTTCCGACATTCGGAAGTTGAATGTGTGTTATATTGCTGGCATTTTTCACAGCGCACGGGCAAGGGTGGTGGTGAACGTGATGGTTCCACTCGATGCTTATGTTGATATATTACAGCACCATTTGCTAGCAAATCGTCGATGGTTGCTTGGTGTGATGTCAACACCCGAACCATGTAGGTGGGGCCTCGATCATTCTTGATCCTAATGGTCTTTGTGATGGTGTGCCCTTCGTATTTTAGTTCTTCTAGCACCTCTTCATCGGTGTATGAGGGATCTACTCCTCGAATAACAACGGAAAGTAATGGTGTGCGTCTAGGAGGAGGCATCTGCTTACGGCGAGTGTCTTGAAGTGAGGTTAATTGCGCGTTTTTACCAAAAATATCAATAGGTACTTTGTTTCTCATAGTTTGGAATAGTGCTTGGTCTGTTGTCTTCAGTTTGATACCATTGCGGGTATGGACGATCTCGGAGATGGCTGCGCGTGGTAAGTACTTTCGAAGTTGAAGTGCAACAAATTTGGAATTTGAAAACTTGCTGTCAAAATTGGTTAGAAGCATAGAATGAATAGGTTGCTGTGAAGTACGTTTGGAGTTCTCTTCTGGAGTATCGGCAATGACCATTGCATCTGAGTCTGAATCGGAGTGCAGATGTTGTTTTTTCGATGGAGGCGATTTGCTGAGGCGGGCGGCATAGCTTTCTTTCTCTGGAGGTGACCGAGAGCGAACAGAGCCAGTAGAAACAATAGAGGCTACAGATGTCTGCGAACTTCGCCGCTGGCGTCTATATGTAGCACCAGAGTCCTTCCGTGGGTCTGCCTTTCCGGCACGAACGGATGGTCCGGCTACGACGCGCGGGAGACTAGAATGACGAAATTTGCTCTTCAAGCCAGATGTCTTGCCTGAGTCCGCCATCGTAATAGCCAAATCGGTGGGCGAAAGCCCAGGAGGTATGTAACAGAGAGTTCCAGATGTGGGTGAGAATGATGTAATGTATGATAAAGGTCTGACTACCCGTTCGGATAGTAGTCAAGGTGGAGTAGAATCTCCTACCAAATCCGTAGCACTGCACACCCTAGGCTTGATCAGTCTGGACTACAGTGCTCGGAGAAATGGCGTGGAGAAGCACCCAGGATGAGGAACGGGAAGGAATTCAAAAAAAGCAGCTGTCCTGACGTCTGGTACGTCACAGCTGATAGTAATCGATTGATTCAACAATCGATCGGAAGGTGATGTGTGTTTTTGATTTTTTTAAGCTAGCCAGCGGCTAGCACCCTGTTAGAGGGTTACGCCCTCTTTTAGGGAAGGGAATTTTATGGAGCATGGGTAATGGATGTATGAAGGATGGTCTATGGGAAGGTAGATATCAACTTATCTTTATTTAGTGATCTATACATAAACATAGGACTTAAGGCTTTTGCAGCCTTAACATTTGGGTTGGTAGACATACAAAATAATACAAAGTTAACATATAATATACATAACATATAATGTAGGTAGTATAAGAAGAAACATGTAAAACACATAGAAACAGGATGATAAATCAAGAAGCGATGGTTTAGAGATAATGAGAGTTATTAGTCAGATGCAGAAGGAAATAATTTATACACTATACCAAAAAAGTAGCGATTTGTATGACGATGGAGGTGAGAGATGAGATGAGGTGCAAAACACGCCACAACACATAGGAAATGTTAAATAGACAAATGAGAGCATCTTCTTGCCTAGGGGCGGCTCTAGGCTATGATGTGGACAGGGGGAGCCCATATTAGTGAGAGGAGAATCACTGTGCAGTAAATGGAGTTATGAATGGGTGATGAAAATGAGTATGGAAATCATCGAGGAGGTTTAAGTCTGGGTGATTCGGTGGTAGTGTGTAACAATACAGGGTAAATAATAATGACAATGGCGTATGCATATATCGAGAAGGCGTGGGATGAATTGCTAAATGGTGCATGGCATCTAGAAGAAGAGGATGATGATCGTGGTAACGTTTAGTAAGATAAGTAAGTCTGAGTTTTTCGATATGGTACTGTAATGTAGGGAATGTGATAAGACTGTAAAGATGTTGGGTAGGGCTGGGTAATTTGATTCTATGTGCAATTCGGAAGGCATGGCGTTCAAGTATTAGGAGTTTGTTGTAAAAACTGGTTGGGGCAGATACCCAGGCTGTGTGGCCGTGTGTGAGAGTTGGGCGGAGAAATGCTTTATAGGTAGTAAGAACAGTGGCTGGTTTTAAACCCCAAGTAGTGCCAGTTAAACGTTTTAGTAAATTTAAGGGATTGTATGCTTTACAAGTAATTGATGCCAGATGCTGCTTCCAAGTTAGATGACGATCGAATGTCACACCTAGATATGTTGCTGTCTTACTGGCTTGTATGGGAATCTGGTCAACCTGAATGTCTAGTCTATTGGGGTTGCGGCGAATTCTAGTTGACTTTTTGGGTGGTAAAAATACGACCGCTTGTGTTTTTAAAGCGTTAATGTGAAGATGCCATTTTGTGCACCAGAGACAGAAATTATCTATAGCTGTCTGTAGAAGCGTATTAATTTGTTGCATGGTATTTCCCAGTGAAAGGAAGGCAGTATCGTCAGCGTATTGAAAAATGTGCACCTTGTCTGGTAGTGGAGGCATATCGGTGACAAACAGAAGGTATAGAAGTGGAGATAATGCCGAACCCTGTGGAACACCAGAGAGGAGAAAAATGGGATGAGATAACTTATTGTTGATAGAAACATATGCAAGTCGGCCAGTCAGAAAATTGTAAATGATTCGAATATAAAGGATAGGAATATGAAGGCGAATAAGTTTGTAAATGAGACCCAGATGCCAGACCTTGTCAAATGCTTTTTCTAAATCGAACAAAACGAGACAAGACGGTTTGATAGAATTATAATGATTAGTGATCAAACTAGAAAGACGTAGCAGTTGATCATTGATGGAGAAAGCAGGTCGGAATCCGGCTTGATAAATAGGGAGTATGTGGTGTTCGGCGAGATATTGATGAAGGCGTTTGACCAAGATTCGTTCCAGGATTTTACCTAATGTGGATGTGAGCTGTATGGGACGATATGATGAAACATCGTCCAATGGCTTGTTTGGCTTTGGAAACATCAGGGTTTTCGACATTTTCCAGGTGGTTGGGTAATACCCTGTGCGAAGAATAAAAGTGTAAATCGTAGCTAGAAGGGTTAATAAGGAGAGAGGACTTTCTTTGATATGGCGATACGTAATGTTGTCAAATCCAGGTGCAGAATTACGTTTTCGGGTAACTACGGTTCTGATTTCGTCAACAGTAATAGGAGAAGCTAATGGTGAGTCAAGCGGAAGAGAGTGAATTATGCTGGGTTGTAACTGGTAAGCAGCGAGATTGATCTTTTCGACGGGATGAGATGCATGCTCAGGAGGTTGTGGTGTGAATATGTTTTGTAGATTGTCAGCAAAAGCATTAGCTTTTTCTACATCGTCTTGTGCAGGTGAGTTTTGGATTAAAAGAGGATATGGCGTCCTGGTATATTTGCCACACAGCGCATTGAATCGTTTCCAGTACTTGGAAGGATGATTAGTGTCTGAGAGTTTGTTGCAAGTTTTTACCCAACATCGAAGTTTATAAGCACGTATGTAGTTACGTACTGTGCGCTGTAACTGTTTGTGGTGACGCAATGCTTCTGGATTTTGGGTGAGAGTATACTCACGATAAAACTGACGTGAACGTGTTATCATTGTGAGGTAATGAGGCGGTAAATTGGGCTGATATGGTCTAGAGGTACTGGTAGGTATGGACAAAGCACTGGCTTTCTTGTGTTTTTGAGAAGATCAAAAGGCTTTTCTAGAAAACAAGCGACCATTTCTTCATGGGAGCTTATTTAGTTATTACTGATAAGAATTGGAAATGAATAAATATGGAATAAAAAATATCAGACGTAGTGAAAGAAGATTTTTTATAGATTACAGCATTAACGAATAATATCTAGAGGTAGCATTATGTATTCCGCTTGGTAGTAACATGTATTTTATCCTTGCTCGCCATTTGTCAGACACATCAAAAACTTCAGTAAAAATGAGGTACGTCTAGTTATGTGTAACACAGTTGTAAAACACAATGGCATAAAATATATTGCTATGTGTTTAGTTCGTACCAAATATTTAAATTGAAATATACCGTAAAAATATATGGAATTTAACATGGGTCAAAATGACCCATTGCGGGCCTTTTAGGTATAACTATAAAATTTGAATTAGTTTCTGAACCCACAATGCTCTGAATTTTAGCATTGGTGCAGGCCAATAGCGTTAACAAATTCAGAAAATATTATTCACTTTGTATTTCAAATACGTTTACAGTAGGATATTAAAATATGGTGATGGGTCATTTTGATCCATCCGGTCCTTCTAGTGTTAAAAAGAGTATTTTTTTGCATAAACACTAGGCTACATAAATATAACTATAAATCATATGTTTCAGTAAAATTGTCAATTATTATTGGCAACTAACAATATATATTTTAGCACCACAAAAATTAGTTTTTTGGCGATTTTTTCAAAAACTGTGCCATTAAATATGTAATTTTACTGTAATTTTTACTTTTTAATGTAAAATTTACCATTAAATATGTAATTTTATTAAGATTGATGTTGTCTATCAACTGGTATATGTCTTATCTTTGGACGCTACTTTAGTTAAATAGAAAATTATATTTAAAAGTAAATATATAATAATTTTGAGTTATATTTCATTAACCATGCAATGTACAGTTATTTCTTAGTGATATAGCTAATGAAGAACTTCATGAGGGTATGTGTCAATATTAGTCTCACTTTTATAGGTGGCATGGTTTTCGTCCAGCATCAATTTTTAAGTTTAAAACTTTTTTTTTTAATTTTCTCGAAAACTACGCATGATGTTTTACACTAACGCATATTGTTCTACTTGCGCCAGTGACACCTATCGATGGTATATATTTGACCTTTGGACATTTTTTCCCGGTTAAACACTAATAATATTGTAGAAATAATGAAATACTCATTTATGAAATATGAAAAAAGTTCGTCTGAGTCGTTTTTCATGTTTCGAAGAGAACTTACTCCCAAGAGAAAACTACCTCTTCCGAATTTTCTCCGGAAGAATACTTATAATTTAGTACAGAGTTATTCATTTAATATAATATTGATTGTTAGAGCCGTATTCGAAAAGTCGCATTTTAGAAAATCATCCTCTAGTAAACTATCCTTATTTTTTTGAAAAAAGACCCATCGAGAATCCTATAAGAGTCTTAAGTTTAAACTTTGGTCTGGATAATATGTTGGAAAAATATGGCCTCCGGACCAGTGACGTAACTACGGTGGGGCGAACGGGGCTTGTGCTCCGGACGCCGGACTGAGAGGGCGCTAATTTGGGCAAATATTTGAGAGAATGTTTTGGTTTGGTTGGTCAGGGGGTCGCTAAGGCAAGTTCTTGACCCGGGCGACAACTAGCCTAGTTACTTCGCTGCTCCAGGAGAATGTACGGACATGCATCGAGCCAGGCCGGTAGCCAGCATAAAAATCTAGAGGGGGGGCGGTAGAAGTTAGGGGGGCCGACCCAACCATATCATAGTTCATCAATATATTATAGTTCATTTGCAAGCCTACCATGAAAATTTTAGGGGACCAGTAAAAATTTATGGGGGCCGGCCCATCCTAACCCCCCACGTGGATACGGGCCTGTATCGAGCTGAACGAGCGATCGAACATACTCCTAAAACCACATCTATGCTTCATATTTGCAATATGCTGTAATTGCACGGCACATGTATGCTTTATTAAATAAATAAATAGATACAAGTACATATGGCCTTTGGTATTCTATTTTTAATTTTTCTGAAGAAAATTCGTTCTTTAGTATGACAAGGTAAATCTTGACTCATTGGTTGAATGCTCACCTCTGATGTGAAGGTACTCTTGCTCGATCTAGGCAGTGTTAATTTATAGTGCGTATTATAGTGCACGTAGGCTTTTCGGGGATCCTTTGTTTCCACAATTCTCAAACTCCACCAAGTCCTCCATTATCACTTGCACTCATTATTTGTCCCTGTTATTCAATAGGATTTGCACGTGAACATATTTAAACTAATGATTTGAGTTTTGACAAAACAAAATTTCTCTCCAGACACAATTAATTCATTACAAATTCAATGAATTAATTTATTGTCTTCAACTATCATTACTGTCTTTACCAATAGAAATCATCTTTAAATATTTAATTTTGAAACAATCGGAATATTTGTGATTTCACTTCCTGAACGTAAAACAAAAAGTAAGTATATTTATGTAAAACATGTCAGTACAGAAAACAACTGCCGACGAGCTGCTTTAATGAACAACAGAAAACAAAAAAAAGAAGAAGAATTAAACTTGAAATTTTATGTAAAAGTAGCCACGTTTAAACAAACAGGCTTTGTTGACATTTGTAGGTGACACGATCATTTTTTTTTTCTTCTGTTCTTTTTAACTTTCAAGTATGCTCTCGAATTCAAACCAAAAACAAGCGAACTTTTCAAACGATAACAAATGCAGTCCTGTGAAATAATTTCCCCCGCAGCCCCCTCCCTCTTTTGCTCCCTTTGTTCAATGAGTTGATTTGATTTTTCGTGTGTGTAACGGCACAGTTGGAACAGGTACTAAAGCTTTCAATTAGAAGAGTGTCCAATTAATGCCAACCATCCGCTTATCTGAGTCACTTGTGGCCAGATTGACTGACAGTAATGGCCCCGCACTGGCAAACTGTGACTACTTGTATTAGCTGCACTGACCACGCTCTCCGACCACAACTCTCGCGTTCTGCCTGCAGTGGGCAGCTGATGAGTGTGGGACAAGCTTACTGACTGACCAACTGAAACTGATCGAAGGGACAGTATATTTGTGGTTTACTCCCTGAAGTTATCAAGTATGATCGTCTACATGAGGAGTAATGTAAGTTTTTTTTTTTAACTATGCTCTCTGCACTTGTTGTTAATAAAAGCACTAATGAATTAACTTAGCGTTTTTTGTTTTTAAATGATAAGCAATATAAATAATATAATAATGGTTTTCTGGACAAAGTGGGAGTAGATAATTGGTAATATGCTCGCTTCGCATTTACGTTTTCTTGGACTTTTTTTTACGTTTGCCTAGATGCATATGCATATACATATTAATCCATCACATACGCAAATTAGGAAGAAATACACTTGTAAGTGGATCTTGTTAGAGAATTATTGTTTTAAACAAAATTTCCATTGTTCTTTTAAATATAATTAATATCTTCATGGAAAATGTATTGTGCTGAGAAATATGACATACATGACCAATTTTTATTATCCATAAATTTCGTAATAATACCATTGCAGATTCGACGTTAACATGCTGGAGATTGGAATTATATATTCAGGATATTTTCACTCCACCATTCAGAGTTAAGAGGCACCCCTCATTCTGGAATTTAAGTCATCAGAAACGAATAATAACTTTGCCAAAATCTACAAGAAAAGGAGCCTGTTTTCAGCAGAAGCGTACACAAAATAGTTTCGGTTCATTGATTTTGTGTAAATAATTTGCACATAATCAAACATGCATGATTATGCAGTAACGAAACCAAGTGAGGGCAAGGGAGCAAGCAACCGCAGAGACTATGCCTGCCCCAAGACAATGGCGCCGATCCTGGTGGGCCGAGAGGGCCCGGGCCCCCTAAAGCTCATATGGGTACCCTCATTGTATTTGTAAATTTACAATATTTGGCATACTTTGAATGCAATTTGCCTTAAAATCCTCATATATGTTTTCTACATCTAAATGCCGCCCCCCCCCTCAAATTTACAGAGAAATCAGCGCCTTTGCCCCAAGACATATTGTATTGTATTGTATTGATCAATTAATATAAAATTATCCTTCTCAGTATACTACAAAATAATTGTTATCCCTCCACCAATATTTGTCCCTTCGATTGTTCCACAAGAAATTAAAGCTGGCGTCATCGCTTCTCGGGTTCCTCCCGTATCCTCACATACAGTGCTTCATCCAGGCTTTGGCCATTTTCCCGGGGTTGGCCACCCAATTCTGGAGCTAATAGAAATTAGATTGCAATTACACATCACCTTTTGTACAGAGCACGTCCTTAGCAGATAATATAAGAGTTCACCTCCCTGAAGTTTTGAACTTTGCACTCCCTGGCAAAATTTTCTGGAAGAAAGCTCCCGTAGTTGACTGCAGTGGGGAAAAATGTTATACAATTACCCCCTTCCTTAGGTCTTAGAAGGATACACTTCCCGTACATGCCAAAATATATTAGATTTGCTTACTAACACACTACACAATTTAATATATTTGCTGTAGTTACTGATGCTGCGAAATATGGGTAAAAATTATTATGCAAGAAATGTTATATATACCAAGGTGTGTATCTGTGTATTCGAGATTTTGCTTGTGAGCTCTTTTGAATGCCTTGAAAAAATACTGCGAGCGTGTCTCTCTGCTCCTACATTACTATTCCTTCATTCACTTTCATAATCAATTCGTCCCATTTAGCATATCGGCAAGACGGTTTGATGTCATTTCAACTAGATAGGTGCAACCGTCTATCTAATTACTCACGTTCGTTTGAGCGGTACTCCTTGATCACGCAAACTGTCTTCTGCGCGAGTATAAAATTACATTCACGTCTGTTGGTTAAATAGACCATATTCTTCTTGTACCTAGGTACGTACAACGTAGTACAAAAGAAAACAAAACGAAACAGAAATACAACTTTCTTTGAAACTTCTTTGCTCTAACCCACATTTGGAATTATATGAAACAAATGTAGATTTTCCTTGGCCAATTGATATCTTGGCCACCTAAGTTCCTACCGCAAGGTGAGTGGTTAAAGATTTTTTGAACAAGACTGCATCTGGATTATAATTCGCCCTGGTGTGAATAACATATGATTCATAAATATTTTAACATGTCATACCATTCTTCCTATATTCTGAACAGTTTAGAAATATAATCGAAAATAAAGCAGGGGTAAAAGTGAGTTGGAACACGTAGAGGCGCCATTCTCCATCTCGAAAAAATATATACGGCGTCCCCCAGTTAGAGATCTGCACGGGCCGGAATTTTTAGCCCAGGCCCGGCCCAGCCCGTGAATTTACAATGTGAGGCCCGAGCCGAGTCCGAAATATGGTTTAGCATTTAGGCCCGAACCCGGCCCAAGCTCGTGTGATAATCAAATGATCCCTAACTTACAGAAACTTAATAATTAATGGAAATTCTATTTTTATTTACAACAATTAGAGGTTTAGTTTTGCAGGTGTGCTTTAGAAGTTCTCCAGAAATAACGGTGCAATATATATCTTTATACAGTATATTTACAAAGTTAGGCCCAAAAAGGTCCGAGAAATACGGTTGTGTTTAAAAATTTACGGCCCGAGTACGTGCAGACTTCTACCCCCAGTTTCTAAAAAAAAAAAAAAAATACAATGGGCAAAGATGGGCAGGGGGAACGGCGTGACGTCATGCCGCAACCTACCGTTCCTCCACCTTTTCAGATTCATTTTTACCCCTGAAATAAAGTAGTGGGAAACTATAATAAGTATGCTCTTTGGGCCAAAGGAGGCAAAGGATTATTAAAAGTGAATGGTTATAAAAGAATAGTGAAATGAGAATGTAGGAGAAAAGGGGAAAACCTGAGAAAACACAATCAGAATGTTGCACACTAAAAGGCTAACAACGCTTGGGATCGAACGAGGGAGACCACGCAACAGAGGCGATTGGAAACTATATGTATGTAGATTTCTATTCTCGTATATTAAAAGTTGAAAGTAAGCAAAATAGTATTGTACTCTATGTGATTACTGAATACACACTTAACTTTGTGAAGGTCAGCAATGAAAGACTAGATACATTGAATATGCCTGTAATCACTGTCGATACTAGAGGGGCCAAAGAAGGTACCTCCTGGTTCGTCCGCCCCCTTCGAATGCCGCACAGACATGATGTGTTGTAATGTACTGTACGTCGAGTGATAAAAAAAAAAACTATTTTCTTCGATATTAAAAAATAGCTGTCTGGTGTCTGCACCTCCACTTGCCCCCAAGAAATTAAAGCTGGCGTAGTCACTGCATGCAAATAAGCATGATCTAAAGTTAAATAACAAAAACTAAATACTAGCAATAATTATTAAGCCTCTTCATATTCATATTCTTTTAAGAAAAGGTTTGCTAAATAAATTGGCGTATTGAATGAGTATTCTCTATTAAGCAATGCAATAAAACAACAATAATGTGTTGAATAAATCCTTATTTTCTTAGTACGAAAATAACTAGAAAATTGAATACGATAATATAGAAAAAATAATCACATAATAGGAGTATGATGATAAAAAAAGAGACATATTTGAGAGAAAATACGCGTATATTTTATTTAATTAGAACTCTTCGTCCTGAATGATGATTTTTGAAACAAAAGTAAACATATGAATCTTCAAACTAAAGTGACTTAATTACAATTCTATGACAAAGTACATTTATTTATTAATTACCCCGAGCATTCCTGTGCTATAACTATGATGACGTATAACAGCTTATTTCCAACATGCTACTTTAAACCTTGATA
The DNA here is from genome assembly GCF_964235325.1 of Thermobia domestica. Classification (NCBI taxonomy): domain Eukaryota; kingdom Metazoa; phylum Arthropoda; class Insecta; order Zygentoma; family Lepismatidae; genus Thermobia; species Thermobia domestica. The sequence continues at coordinate 191,569,052 of NC_137455.1, read as the reverse complement.
CATACACGTTTCTTACATGTATATTAATATTTAATTACTTGAACGTATACTTCTTATCACAATGACCAGAAGTTATCAGAATGCTTCCGCGTCACAAGAGGTCCACGAAGTGTGTCATACACCAACATTCAATCCATTCTTATTATTAGAGTATAGAGCCTATTGTATAATGGCTTGCGCATCTTTAAATATTGATAAATGCTTTTCATTGTGGTTGTACAATCACTTTATCAATTTATATACAGGGTGTTTTAAAACAACACCGACAACGTTTGGGAGGTGCCCCTATCCAAATATCAGTGTTTCAGAATCCTGCGGTACTTCCGCAGCAAGATTTATAGAGGTAGTTGATGAGTACTTCAAATTATATGCACGTACCCAAACCCCTTCTATAAAAATTGATGCATGAGTACCTTAGAATTCTGAAACATTAATTTTTGGATAGAGCATATATCAGTTCCTAAGTGAAGTCTTGATCCGACTATGGTAGGTCTCATAGTTTTGGAGCTATGGACCTTTAAATTTCATTTTTTTCATGTTTTCGGCATCCTATAACTCCGAAAGGAAACATTTGTGCACCCAAATTGGTCTTTAATTTTTGTCTTATTTTGATGTCAGGAATCGTGTCCCAAACGTTGACGGTGTTGTTTTGAAACACCCTGTATATATATTTTTACTATGGATCATGTAACAATAAAACAGTGTTTGAAATCTGAGGCTTGGCTGAACTTGTGTTGCCCGCAAGACACGAGGAATTTCTCGTTTCGTCTCTCGAATTTGAAAAAGCGTTTCTCGTCTCGACTCTTCATTTCCAAGACGAGAAATTTTTAGTTTCGAGGACAACACTATGGACAACTTGTCAACATGTTTTATATGGACAAACTTTCAATATTGTTTGATGTTACATTACGTGTACGTAGCAGAGATCATTAGATTAGAGGAAACAAAGCTACTATGGAAAGTTTCCCAAAATGTTCATCTTTATTAGAAATGTTCAAACTTTTTATTGGAATAACGACTTCTTATCTTGGAAAGATTTGAGTCATGGTCTACTTATTTTGTTTCAATCATTCAATGTGTGCACCGCCAGTTACAATGCCATACAAGAAGATATCTAATGAAGTTATATCTAGTGATCTTGAAGTCCATTGGACAGTGCCATCTTGCAGTTGCTATTTCACGTTCAAACTCAAATGACGTGTTGCTTCGTCATGTTGAAAAGCATTTACTGCATCTCCTGTGTTAATTAGCGTATAGCGTAATTTCTCAGCATATCAAGGTATACATTAATAGCAACAGTTATTTTGCAAGGAATAATGGCCCAATGATTCTGTCGTGCATTACCGCACACCGTATATTCACCTATGGACTACGGTTTACTCCCTTAAAACTATAAGAAACTATTAGCAACACCACTGACTGAGATGAGACTTCGACAGGAACTGCTATCTCCTATAAGAATTTTTCATTCTCATCAACGGAATAACACCAAATTAGGAGTTTCCTCACGGGTTTCAGAACCGTATAATTTCAATTTTGCAGGATTTGAACACTATACGTATCAAGTTTCAAGCTTTTACGTAACACTCTGTGCATTGTTTTCGGTGTCTGTAATTGGTGTGAAGCCTCTCGCACTGATTTCCTTGGTGATTTGGCAAGTGCTTCGTGAATGCTATCCACAGTTTCTTCAGACATGGAAGGTCATCCACTGCTTTTCGGTTTTTATGCGAACCTCTTTTTGATGAATTTTTCAACCCTCCCTTAATTAATTTGACATTAAGTAGATTGGAGGGCAAATCATTAACAAGATCAGGTAGCAGATGATACGGTTATAATAGCTAAAACCGAAGAAGGACTACAGGAGATGTTTGACAAAATAGTTGATACCGGAAAACTGTATGGAATGGAAATTAACATCGAAAAGTCGAAAGTCATGAGAATATCCTGTGGAAACACGCCCTTACGGATCAGAGTAGAACAAAGCGAACTTGAAGAGGATAATTTTAAATATCTGGGAAGTATTTTGACAAGAGACGCTTACTGCACCAAAGAGATCAGGTCAAGAATTGCCATAGCTAAAGGAGCATTCAACAAGAAATGATCACTCTTAACTAGCAGGCTCAATATTGGACTTAAGAATAGTAAGTCAAGTGCTATATATGGAGCATTGGATTGTATGGTTTAGAGACTTGGACGTTCCGGAAGTTAGAGAAGAAATATTTAGAGAGCTTCGAAATGTGGTGTTGGAGAAAGATGGAGAAGATAAAATGGACAGAGAGAGCAACAAACGAAGATGTTTTAAAACGGATAAGAGAGAAGAGGACACTTCTAGCCACCATCCTTCGTAGAAAGGCCAATTGGATTGGAAACATCTTGCGAAGAAATTGTCTTCTTCACACCGCCGTAGAAGGAAAGATGGAAGGGAAACGAGGAATAGTAAGAAGAAAAACCCAGTTTATCTATGATTTGAAAGATAGGAGAAAATATTGGGAGTAAAAAGAGGAAGCTGGAGATAGACAAAAATGGAAGAAACATCCTCATTAGTTCCAGGACCTGCCGAAAGGCAGCATACTTAATAATAATAATAATAATAATAATAATAATAATAATAATAATAATAATAATAATAATAATAATAATAATAATAATAATAATAATAATAAAATCAAGTAGATATTTGCTACATATGGTTTTTGATTTCGTTTGACCCTGATTGGCGAAAATCACAGAGACATACAAAAATAACGGAATAATATTTATTCTTAATCAGGGTAAATATTTTAGCATATTTAGATAGTTCTGAAGTAACAAAACAATGATATTCCAATGTTATATTTCGCACTTATATAAAAATTGAAAAAATGGTTTTTGCAGCCAAAGTAGAGACAATACTGACCATAGGATTATCAGTTGGGTGATGTTTGGTCATTACATTGGATCCCATCTTAGCTGTTTCTAAATGCGTTTCTAAATGGAGTTAGTTCTTAGGTTTGCTTCCTTCCACACTGTCTAGTGGCTAGCGTGCATGTGTCTTTGGTTAACGAGGTCCTGGATTTAATTCCCAGTGAGAAAGTAATTAAATTTGACCGATTTAAGGTGGTTCGAACTCCACTTCAAACTGAGGTCCACTGTGATATGATCTCGATGCTGAAAGGGACACGAAACTCGAATGGAAAAATCTCTAAGTTTTACGTCAAACGGTTATGCCGGTTAGGCTAAAGGAGACGGTGATTATGAGAAATGAATGAAAATGGTGGAATGAAGAAAGTGGGAGGAAACGGGAGAACCCCGAGAAAACACACGAGCACGGTGTTTGTCCACCACAAAGTCCACACGGCGCGAGCTGGGATCGAACCAAGGACCCCAAGCACCGGAGGTGAACGCTCTACCAATGAGCCACCGCGTCCCCCAAAACTCGAATGGAATCAACAAACTAGTCTTACGTTAGCTGAGATGATTCTCAAAGTTTATCATGATTATGGATCAGTATCTAAATTTATGGAAAACGCACGATAAATTAATATTCTATTTAGTTCTAAAGGAGCTAAGTGACAATTTTTGGTAGCCTAAATATATTTTTGTAAGATTAGGGCCTAAATGCCAACAGGAAACCGTAAGAATTTAAGTACCAATTTGTTTTCTTGTAGATCATAACAGCGCTCAAAGATGGCGTTTGCTGTAGATCAAATGGTGAATGTCACTAGGATTTTTTTTTTGTTAAGTTCGAATTTTTAAATTTGGCATGTTATGACCTGTAACTCAACTATAATCACGGCCTTTCCACCTAGTCTAATGGCTAGTGCGATCGCCTTTGGTGGACAGGACCCTCTGGGTTTAAATCGTGGAGAAGAGCATAGGATGTCATCTTTAAATATCTACGTCTCTATCTAGCCTCGTTACAGAAGAGGGACTTCGATCCAACGAGGAAGAAGAAATCACCAAATACAGGAGGGTAGATGAAATGGGGCATTTAACTGAAACTGGTAAAGCTTTCATTTAGCAAAAGATTGATAACAGCTGCATCTTCTTACATTTGGACAACCCAGTTCGACCTTTCGCGGGCCTCGTTCTACCCTTAACCACTTGGGGTTCAAAGATTCACTTAGATTCTCTCAGTCTGGGGTCTCTAGTGGTGAAGAGACCAGAGCCTTATACCCACACCGCCCACTGGCTAGGCTATATTGGGCTTTCCAAGATAGGGCTATATTAATTTGTTCTGCAAGCATCTGCCTAAATTTAAATTTAGTTTAATATGTACTTGTGTGATCTTATTTCTTAAGGTTGGAGGTCCTAGAGCCTCTCTGAGCACACCACTGCAGAGGTATATTGTTTTAGAGAATACTAATCTTTCAAATTCAATATAGATGAATATCAGCAGGCAAGAGAAAATATTAAATGCAGTAATATGCAAGGGTACTTTTAAAAAACTAATCATGATTATTTTTACAATGATCTTTATTAGTTTACTTTTCTCTTTGTTAGAGTCAAATCTTGCAACTTAAGTTTCATGCACGTTCATACGAACTAGAATTCAGAATTTTTTTGTGATACGTAAATCTGATAACAGTATAATATTTTCAAACAATTTTTACTTTACGTGTCATTTTATTGTAAAATTACTTAAGTTACCACTAATATATGTAGATTGCTTATATACGTAGGGAACGTCAATCAATTAAGCATTACATCAATATTATGTCAGAGTGGTTCAGTGCTGATTCAAGACATGTGACGCCTCTAATGGAATAGTATGATAAATCTCCTCGATCGAGCTCCTGTGTTGACTTGATGCTTTCTTTCACCAAAATGTTGAATCTACTGTTGTAAGTCTTTGTAAAATATTCTTAGAAAATAAAATATGTAAGCTTATACATTCAAATCATGTAGTATTTTCAAGTTAAGGAATATAGGGCCTAAGAGTAAGGAATATATTACAGGATATTTAATAAAGAGTAAGAAATAAATAATAACGGTTAAAAAAGCTTTCTGAAATAGTGCTTTTATCAAAATAGGGAAGGTGAAAATTTCAGGAAGAGTATCTAGTGCTCTTGTTCTTAGTCCCATTTGTTCATTTTGCCCTGGCAAAAAAAAGAAAGAAAAAGAAAAGAAAAGAAAAAGAAAAAAGAAAAGAAAAATAAATAAATAAACTTCTTGTGATTTCTATGAAAGCATTATTTCCAAAAGCTTTTTTTGTGTTATTTATACGCTTTCCTTCTTTAACACACTTTTTGACCGTCTTTCTTTGTTTAATGTTGAGTAATGAGAATATTAAATGCTGTATATATACCGTATGTAGGTATGCTATCCATAAGCTATATGGACTAGACTAAGTTATCTCAATTTGTGTTAATAAAATGAGATAACAGTTAACGTTTTATTTGAGAAAATAGGATACTAGAATGTAACATATTAGTATTATACCGTTCTTTGAGTCCTTTGCTCACTTATGAACATGTTATTTCCATAATATACACTGGTTAATATATGTATCAATGTAACATTTAGATAAGATTTTTTTTTCTTCTGTAAGTTTTCTTGATATATAAACCATTGTATTGTGTCTGTTTGTATCTTGTGTGTCAGCTCTATTATTAGTGCTTAAGCCATAGCTGATTCGATGTTGGGTTTTAACTTTGCGTGCAACTGATAACAGTAAGCTATTTACCCGAACAAGGACGGTAGTGGATAGAAAATATATAGGTGGTGGTTGGCGGGGGGAGGGGGGGAAGGACTTCAACTGATATGAGACTTTCGTGTTTTAGGCAAGTCATAATAAATTGCTTTAATTTGGTAATTGGAAACCTGAAATTGCAGCACGTATAAAACTGAGATCATGGAAATTTTATGGCCTACGTATTCCTTGGACACCAGTTAGTCTTATATGAACAGCAAGCAAATAGATAGATCCCGTGCTTTTATTTTTGTTTCCTTTGTTTGTTTTTTTTAACATACATTTCCCCTTTTAACTCGAAATTGCGTGTGAATATAAAGTTTTGGAGCGACAAATGGAGTATAAAGAAACATTTTGCTGTTTTGGGGGAAGGAGGCAGCGTTTCATTATAAGAAGTTAGAAATGACTCGTTTTTACTAATATGTCTATTGTGAAACTTAAATTATTGTTCACCACAGTCAAATGATCTAATGAACAACCGTAGATACACGCCTACAGTTGACGACAACACACATGAATATTACATTCATTTAACCTTTAAGTAGAAGGAGCAGTTGAGAAAGAAAAATAAGCTATCACAAGCATTTTGAGTTACTGTTATAAAATTCAGTAAAATATTTAATTTTAAAGTTCAACACACGTAACTGCTCGAGCACTTTGTACCTTTTGATCATGCGTTTATTTTCAAATAATAGCCGTCAATTATTATGGAAATAAAATTGTCGACTTGCTCAACTGGTTTTAAAAGGCAAGAAATAGAAACTTTATTTTTCTTTTTGGCTCGTGAAAGAGTTGTCAAACAATATAAAATTTTAAATTAGAAAAGAAGAGTGTGTGCGGGGTGGAGACAGTACCTTTTCTCCTTTGATCGTGGGTAATATAACTTGCCTTGTAATCAATTTAACCAGCTTAAGTTGACAGTATATAAGTAATACCTTTTTCAGTTCACTTGAAACTTAAATGATGAAAAGGTATTTCTCTACTTAATGTGTTGTGTTTGTTCTACATACAACACAAAACGATCATAAAGTATGAAACCTTCGAAGCAAAAACATTTTAATATTTCTCTTTTTAAAAAAATCATATTGACCTGCTCACTTTTACATAATCATTATCAACTTCTGAATATCATATACGTAAAAGTCAATTCAGTGCTATTCATATAGATGTCTGCGTAGCGTACTGTATAGTTAATGAAGTAAGTTCTCGTCCCTTTTATCAGGCAAATGAACACTTGATGTGTAACAAATTATTACATTTTTTTATTATTATTTTACTTTGTCCTATGAAACGTTTCCACAAATTTACTTTAACTGTTGTTTTCGTCTCTCCTTTCATGTATTGAGGAATATTTTTACTTTAGCATGTAGTCTAACATTATCGTATAAAATCGATAGCAATTTTCTGAAAAATAACTTCTGTCAATATAATTATAACGCATATTTGCTTTAGCTATTTTTCTTAGTACTACCAAAACTCCTTTATATATATTGTACAATTTCTTGAGTATAGTAAATATAGTACTTGAGATTTGGACTTTTCCCATCACCTTTTTATTATAAAAAGTTCCTCTAATACAGAAGTATGTACAATAATAGTTTCCTTTAAATACTTTAGGTTAGAGTGTGGTAGGAACCCGATGACCAAGCGTCGTGGACTTTGAGGTGAGGTAACTCTCTTTGACCAGGCGTCGTAAGAGGGGTTAAGTTTTGTGTGATTTAGGTGTCTCCCTCGGTGACCGGGCGTCGTGAGAGAGAGAAGGAACCCAATAACCGTGCGTCTTAGGGCTTTTTGTATTAGGCGTCTCTCAATTGACCAAGCGTCGTGAGAGGGTAGGGTAACCCAATGGCCGGGCGCCTTAGGGCTTTAGGTAGTTTGATCAACTTGTGGAGATTGATGCTGGTCGAGGCGTGCAGTTCCCTTTTATCCTGTAGTGTCGGCTTCCTTCGGTGATCCTCGTCCTTCCGACTGTTGACGACGGTGGGCGACTCGTCTTCGGGACTGTCGTCTGTTTGTTTTTATTTACTATTAACACATGTAGTTCACACGTGGTTATTGCATGACATATAGACATACGGAACCTTATAATATTTACCCTTTCTGTCTGCTTGTCCGGCCGGGAAAGAAGAAACATGAGTTCATCCGTCCAGGAGACAAAAAAAGAAAAATATGTGTCTCTCCGACCGAGACACACACACTAAAAAACGATAAATCACCATCAATTTTGGCCAGGATGTACAGAATCAAAAGTTGAGAACCAAGTGGAGGTGATATTTGAAGCGAAACCAACCATTTCCCGTTTTAGTGTTGATCACTATAGAGCAAAAACAATAATAGACAATGAGAATATTTTTTCTGAAATGGATTAAGTGTTCCAAGAATACACTTTATCTGTATCCTTCATTCTTTACTAGAAATTCACTATAACTTCTGGTTCCAATATTGATCTACATAAAGCAGAAACGATAAGAGATAATGAGAACTGTTTTTTTTTTCTTAAATCGAATTAGTGTTCTAGAAATAGGTATCATCTTTTATCTTAACCACCTATTCAAACAGGAAGTGGCAGAAATCAATCACTTCCGCTTTGAAGGGAGACTGCCATAGAGTAAAATCACTTCCGCTTTGAAGGGAGATTGCTATAGAGTAAAAACAGTAATATATACAGTAGAGCGTCGATTATCCGAAGTAATTGGGGGACATGGGTGTTCGGAAAACTGGTTTGTTCGGATAATCTAATTGTACTGTACTGTACTGTACTTCTACAGCCAGTGCCAAACCGACAGAAGTGTGCTGATTGTTGAAACACAGCGACTGGCGGCTTGGCCGGTCAGCACCGCCTTATGAAGGCCTCATTAGAAGCAATGTTCCGCCAGCGGTGGCTCAGTGCGGCGACTACTGTGGGAAACTTGGTTTGGGAGTGAGGGGGATGATGGACGGTAGGGTGGGAGAGTAACAGGTGCGAGCGAAAACACAGTTCGGTTAAGCGGTCGTTCGGTTGACCGACGTTCGGATAATCGACGGTCTACTGTATAGCGAGAAGCTGTAATCAACTAACCGTCCTAAGAAAATATTCCATCTCCATTCTGTTCTCTCTACTAAAACCGGTGCCGGTAGAAATCTACTTGAACTTTCTGTTTTAGTATTTATTGGGAAAATGTTACGCCATAGAAAGAAAGCTCTTTCATATGGTATACACTTGAATGGGAATCTATGATATCAACGCGAGTTTTTCTAAAAGTATAATAATAGTATAATAATAGTATAATAATAATAATAATAATAATAATAATAATAATAATAATAATAATAATATCCCAAAATGTTATTCTCAGGGGCTTCTTTCACAGCAGTTACAAAATTGATAATATTGTTTAACTCTAAATTAAATTAACAAAAATTAAATTGCTGCTTTCACCTAACGGAAAAAACGAAACTATTTCAATCGAGGAAAAAAATATTTTTACTCTGATAAAAGTTTGTGTTCTCGCAAGCTCGCTAGATGAAAGACTGGAACGATCTCAATCCTTCTTGCTTGCAAAGTATAATTTTCTTTATCATTTTAAAAATGTGTATTATGTTGTATATTCTGAGTAAGCAGCGTTTATTATTCAGTTTCTTCAGTTAGAAACTCGTGACCCATATAAAGCCTATAAAAATTATATCTAATTTGATTTATTTGTCTGTTACAGAAGTTGTTGTTAATGTCACTATGGCATGGTGTGACCTCAGGTTGCGGATCGAGGAGAAGGCCCTCTTAGTACAGGTAATTTCCGATATTTGCGGGACAAAATTGCAACAGAACGTTATGAATTATATACCTCTATAATCGGAAACACACTTAATTGTTTGCATACTTCCACAAAACATACAAACACCAAATTTTGCATACTTGTTCGTCATGGGATGTGAGTAATGCGAAAATTCCGATATCACGAAAAAGGCGACATTTTCCATGTAAATGAAGTTTCGAAATTTTTCGTCGTTTCGAAATGCTGGATTTAGAGTAGTTCCGCACACCATAGAAACGTCATATTTTGTCAGGCAGTGAAGCTAGGAACATAGTTTATAATAGAAAAAAGAGCATTAAAATTCGTTTTCGTTTCGCGGCGCAAATCGAAAAAATGTGAAATTTGTAATGGCTGTATGTAGGACGTTGAAATTTCGAGGTGATGTTTATTCTGATGCGTAGTTTGCGAATCCGCCCTTAAACTTGAAAAAATAGTCATGTTCGGTGTAAGAAAGTGCTAGGAATGTTATAAGGGGACGTCTAATTCTACACAACTTGTAGATATGGTGGAATCACGAAATTGCGTTCAAGTGTGTAGATTACAGGGCATGTGAGGGGAAAAATCCGACATGTTGGAAAAGTCGCCATCTTCGATTCAAAATGGCGGCTCAAAAATTTGTAACCATGAAAATTGTAAGTTGTGCTCTTGGTAGGTAAGCCAGGTTTCGCTATCTTATTAAGGACGTAGTTCAGTTTAAGTGAAGAAACAAATCATTGGAGAAGTCGCCATCTTGAATGCAAAATTGCCATATTTTTGAATTGCCTTCATTTGGACTCTTATGTGGTATATTGAGGAGAATTAAACAAACAGAATTCAACGTAGTTAGTTAGCTCCGCGGTAAAGTGTCTGCTTTCTGAGTAGCAGATCTGGGTTCGATTCCCCGTCGAACCTTGTTTTATCTAACGTTTTTTTTCTTATCACGTTGCTTCGTTTTATCAAAATAGTTTCTGTTGGCATTGCGTGAACAAAATATTTTCGTTATTACAGACATAGACGAAAAGAATATATTTATACACTAACTGTTGATATCGTCTCGAAACTAGGCAGTATGTTCGTGTAAAGTTTCGAGACGATACCCAAGTATTTAAAATCAAACATATGCAGCTTTGGAAATGGAGCATCACCAGTGTCTCTATCGGAAGCAATGTTCGGGGGGAGTATTACCCCGGGGGCACTGTTGATAACATTCTATTTGTTACTGTATTATAAACGTATTATTTTGATCTCGCCAGGGGCGCTCTGAGGAGGCAGTGTCCCCCAAAAAGAGTCTGAAAGAAACATTGGGCATTATTTTCAGGATATAGTGTCCATACAAGACAACAATACATTTTGTCTCGCGACAACAGTGTCTACTTCAAACCGGAAACGATTGCAAAATATCTCTCTCCCCTTTTATATCCCTCGTTAAGATACGTGCGAATACCAAATTTGAAGTGAATAGCACAAACGGAAAGTATAAAATATTAATTTTAAGGAAATACGCACACACACAGGGACGTACGCAGGGGGTGGGTCCTTGGGGTCCGGACCACCCCCGAAATTCCAACTTTTGTGTAAATTTAGCTTAATTTTTGGGACAAGTTTAGGAATTTCAATATAAAATACACTGATATTGAGTTTGGACCCCTCCCGAAATAAATTCCTGCGTACGCCACTGCACACACACGCTCATACACACACAAACAAATGAACAACTCTTGAAAATGGTCTCGTCGGCAGCGTACATATTTATAAGATACGTGGAAAAGTGCCCCTTTCGATTTAATAGTTTTAGTTGTGGGTCCGGTTGAAATGAAATGCCGTATATAATAGAGTCAAGCTTATTTTCAATCACCTATGCTATAAAAATAAACTTTCGAAGAAAGAAAAAGTGAGAGAAAAACTTGCGGGGAATCGAACCCAGGTCTTCTGCACAGTAGGCTCACGTCTTTCCCCTTCACTACTCAATTCCTTATATTTAGTATTTCCTACTTACTGCGCACATAATACTGGTACGTAGCGGGCCCGCGTCTGTGGAATTATTTATATACCTCTATAATCGGAAACACACTTAATTGTTTGCATACTTCCACAAAACATACAAACACCAAATTTTGCATACTTGTTCTTCATGGGATGTGAGTAATGGGAAAATTCCGATATCACGAAAAAGGCGACATTTTCCATGTAAATGAAGTGTCGAAATTTTTCGTCGTTTCGAAATGCTGGTTTTTAGAGTAGTTCCACACACCATAGAAACGTCATATTTTGTCAGGCAGTGAAGCTAGGAACATAGTTTATAATAGAAAAAAGAGCATTAAAATTCGTTTTCGTTTCGCGGCGCAAATCGAAAAAATGTGAAATTTGTAATGGCTGTATGTAGGACGTTGAAATTTCGAGGTGATGTTTATTCTGATGCGTAGTTTCCGAATCCGCCCTTAAACTTGAAAAAATAGTCATGTTCGGTGTAAGAAAGTGCTAGGAATGTTATAAGGGGACGTCTAATTCTACACAACTTGTAGATATGGTGGAATCACGAAATTGCGTTCAAGTGTGTAGATTACAGGGCATGTGAGGGGAAAAATCCGACATGTTGGAAAAGTCGCCATCTTCGATTCAAAATGGCGGCTCAAAAATTTGTAACCATGAAAATTGTAAGTTGTGCTCTTGGTAGGTAAGCCAGGTTTCGCTATCTTATTAAGGACGTAGTTCAGTTTAAGTGAAGAAACAAATCATTGGAGAAGTCACCATCTTGAATGCAAAATTGCCATATTTTTGAATTGCCTTCATTTGGACTCTTATGTGGTATATTGAGGAGAATAAAACAAACAGGATTCAACGTAGTAAGTTAGCTCCACGGTAAAGTGTCTGCTTTCTGAGTAGCAGGTCTGGGTTCGATTTCCCGCCGAACCTTGTTTTATCTAACGTTTTTTTTCTTATCACGTTGCTTCGTTTTATCAAAATAGTTTCTGTTGGCATTGCGTGAACAAAATATTTTCGTTATTACAGACATAGACGAAAAGAATATATTTATACACTAACTGTTGATATCGTCTCGAAACTAGGCAGTATGTTCGTGTAAAGTTTCGAGACGATACCCAAGTATTTAAAATCAAACATATGCAGCTTTGGAAATGGAGCATCACCAGTGTCTCTATCGGAAGCAATGTTCGGGGGGAGTATTACCCCGGGGGCACTGTTGATAACATTCTATTTGTTACTGTATTATAAACGTATTATTTTGATCTCGCCAGGGGCGCTCTGAGGAGGCAGTGTTCCCCAAAAAGAGTCTGAAAGAAACATTGGGCATTATTTTCAGGATATAGTGTCCATACAAGACAACAATACATTTTGTCTCGCGACAACAGTGTCTACTTCAAACCGGAAACGATTGCAAAATATCTCTCTCCCCTTTTATGTCCCTCGTTAAGATACATGCGAATACCAAATTTGAAGTGAATAACACAAAGGGAAAGTATAAAATATTAATTTTAAGGAAATACGCACACACACAGGGACGTACGCAGGGGTGGGTCCTTGGGGTCCGGACCACCCCCGAAATTCCAACTGTTGTGTAAATTTAGCCTAATTTTTGGGACAAGTTTAGGAATTTCAATATAAAATACACTGATATTGAGTTTGGACCCCTCCCGAAATAAATTCCTGCGTACGCCACTGCACACACACGCTCATACACACACACACAAATGGGCACCTCTTGAAAATTGTCTCGTCGGCAGCGTACATATTTATAAGATACGTGGAAAAGTGCCCCTTTCGATTTAATAGTTTTAGTTGTGGGTCCGGTTGGAATGAAATGCCGTATATAATAGAGTCAAGCTTATTTTCAATCACCTATGCTATAAAAATAAACTTTCGAAGAAAGAAAAAGTGAGAGAAAAACTTGCGGGGAATCGAACCCAGGTCTTCTGCACAGTAGGCTCACGTCTTTCCCCTACACTACTTTTTTTTTAATAACTTTATTTCCATCGAAATACAGAGAAATTTACAAGGATATTTACTATTCACAGCTTCACTGAAAGTGTAAAATATTATTCAAGATAAAACATTATTCAAAAAAAAAAAAAACTTACTGATTCAGTTCATTTTTGTTTGTGGGTTACATCATAAGAAAGTGTGGGAGCTATTGCAGATAAGTAGTTTGCAAAATATTTTCTTTACATACAGGAGAGAGCTTCATAGCCTGGTATGTTAAATACATTTCATACATTTCAAGACACAATGGTCGTGCTGTTACAAGAATAAACATGATAGTTTGTACAGTAAACCAGATCACAGCATTATGTTTATAGCTAGGAAAGTAATGAAAATCTGGAAATAATATTACATTATGTACGCTAAAAACAGTTTGTGAGGTACGACATATTCTACTAAGTATAGTGCTAAAAGCCTGCCAAATGGGTGGTATGTCCAAACAGTTATGGAATCGATGTTCAAGAGTGTCTATCTGATTACAATAATAGCATACATTTGTAGAGGTGATACCTAGATTAAAGAGCCTAGCAGACGTTTCATATACATTATTAACAATAAAATACCACATTTCTTTCTGTTTGTGAGTTAAAAACTTGGCAGTTATATTTTTCCAGATGTTACTCCAGTTTTTGCAGGGCACGTGAAGCATGACGTGTGGCTTAACAGATACGCACGTGCTCTGATAGTGCCAGTATAAGTCTTTGACTGACCTAATTTCGATCTGCTGTCGTGCGACTATTGCATACAGCATATCAAGTACTACATCGCGAAGGTGAGGGAACTTAATCGCCCAAGGAAAGATAGGAATCGGAAGCACAAGGTCAATACACTGAAAACAGACATTGAAAACCGTAGCAGTAATCGAATCGGGGTGGGAACAAACCATACGACAACTTCTATGCACAAGCAGAGCACGTGACTGAATTCCAATATCCATAAACTCTATTCCGCCTTTTGCTGCAGGCAAAAGTAGATGTGTTTGACCTACTCTTAAAGCTTTATTATGCCAGAGAAAAAACAACGCCTGACTGTTTAAAGACTTATAGATAGGCTTTGGTAACGGGAAAATCTGAGCAGAATGCCATAGTAAGCTAAACACAGTAGTTTTAAGAAACAAATTTCTACTGAAAAGACTAAGATTACGTGATTTATGCGTTATTAAAAGACTTCGGATCTTAGAGGCTATGACTTCAGATGTTTTCGTGATAGTCTGTTGTAAAGTAGGATACCATACAATACCAAGTATTTTGATTGATGGAACAGTTTCAAACGTTCTACTATACAGAGACTGATATTGTTCATGTAAACACAATATTTTTGTTTTTGCTTTATTAAGTTGCGCGCCTGAGGCGTGTTGATAAAGGCGTAGTAACTTCTGTATACATTCCAGATCTGCGTCATTGCGTAATATATAGTGTGTGTCATCAATGTATGATTGCACTGCTAGACTGTTGTTATACACAGGAACACCAGGGAGTAAGCGGTGTGCCGCATATACAAGAGGCGCTAAAGATAAACTAAATAAAATACTACACATTGTGTCCCCTTGTAGAATACCATTACAAACAGAGATGGGAGCACTTAAACCTCCATTTAGCTTTAACCTGGTAATTCGTTTCGTATATATTCCTTTGATAAGAGAAATGAAAAGGTCACCAAATCCATATTTAGCTAAAACTTGGAAGAGATAATTGTGGTTAATTCTGTCAAAGGCCTTGGAGTAATCGGTGGATAAAATTGCTACCGAAGAAGGGTCGGCGGACTCATGAAAGGAAATAAAATCTCTGAGATTGGATAAGGCCTTATAAATAGGGTTATTGTGGCCAAGACCGTATTAGCAAGGACTTAACAGCTTCTCAAGGTATGTTTTCATTCTGATCGTCAGACAACGAGTTAATAGTTTTAGGTCCGTGCACAAGAGACTTAGCGGCCTGAAATTTGTAACACTAGATGCTAATGAATGTTTGGGGACCAAAACAGTAATGCCCGTTCTGAGAGACTGGCCTAAAACAAAATGTGTGCGGTATTCATTAAAAAGGTCTGTGAGAAAAGGAGCTAAAATATCTATAAATGTAACATAGAATTCTAGTGGTAGAGAATCAATACCTGTGGACTTTCCTAGTTTGCCTAATCGGATGGACTGTTTGACCTCGTCTAGTGTGAACGGACCCGATAGACACTCTCGATCATCATCCGTTAAAACAGAGGGAATATACTCTAGTATAGAAGAATCAGTACAACAAGTAGGAGGTTGAGCATATAATTGTTTATAATAATCAATAAAACAAGTCATGACGTTTACGCCCTCATACACACGGCCATCGTCACCCTTAATTTTAGAAATCAATTTTTGTCTGCCCCGTGTGCGCTCCTTGCGTATTTGGTGGATACTTGCCTGTTCAGTGTCATCATATTGACGTGTTTTGCTACGAATCATAAAACCTTGCATACGTCGCTTATGCAGCGTTAATAAATGAGCTTTGATCTGCTGAATTTGAGGTCGTACTTGACCCCCGCGTTGTTGTTCTATCATGTAATCTCGTAAGAGACCAGTATAGTAGTGATATTGCTGATAATGATCGGCGTTTCTAGTTCGACAATATTGTTTGGTCAATGAGCAAAAAGTTCGTTTAACACGATTTTCCCAAAATTGCATGAGAGAACCTTTGTAGCGTTGTTTCACATGAAGGAGGCCTTTCCATTCAGCATGTATCAGAGCTTCATATTCGGGCTCACGTAAAATTGACGTATTAAAGTACCACAATGGGCTACGTTTGAGAAATTTGTGGGCTGGTAGTTTGATGGTCATGAGTACAGCATGATGATCACTAAAACAGACTGGGACCAAAGCCATGTGTTGAACCTGATGTATAAGAGTGCGACTGATATAGAATTTATCCAATCTTGAGGAACTCGTCCCTGTAAAGAAGGTATGGCCAGGCGTGGTTGGAAATAAGTGTCGCCACACGTCGACTAGATCATAGGCAGGGCCGTGCTGGGATACTAATAAGGGCGGTGGACAAGTCTACTAAAAGGGCGCCCATACAAACGGGAATAAATAAATAAATAAATAAATAAATATATATATACTTTGAAAGAAAGTATAGAAAACAAAATCACCACCAAATTTGTTTTAGTATTAACGTAAATAACTAATTTGTGGAAACCTTGAATCGAAATCCTCTTTACTAGATAAAAACTTTTTAGTTCCTGTAGTAACATTTCTGTCAAATGAAAAGGAGCTAAATGAATCAACAACTTAATATAGCTCTATGGCCTATGGACACAGGAGGTTCAGTGCTGCATTTACAAAAGCTATAAATTGATTTCCGTCCTTAGCCTACTGGATCCAGTTTCTACTTTTTATTTCAATCTCTGCGAGTACCATTTTAATATTGTCCTCCCATCTGCGCCTCGGTCTTCTAATTTTCGTTTTCCTATTTGGATTTCCAGTTCGAACTTTGAAAGCGTTTCTAATTTCTTCCATTCTGGCTACATAACTTGCCCGTTTGAGCCTCCTAGATTTGATGACCCTAGCAATGTTTTTGTAAACGGTATAAATTCATGCAGTTCATCGTTATGGAGTTTCCGCCATTCCCCATTCCCGTTCCTCTTGGAGTTCTAATATTGGTTTAAGAATCTTATTTTCAAATACTATCAGTCTGCGATTTTCCCTCAGAGTCAGTGACAATGTTTCGCAACCATACTGCACAACAGGCATGATTATCATTTTATATTTTAAGCTACAAATTCCTCAACAGAATTCGCAACAAAAGATTTTTAACTGAATAATAACACGAAATCCCTGCTTACAATTGACATCAAATTTTTTTGTGATTATGGTTTTGGTCTGTTAATAATGATTCTAGATATTTGAAAGTATCCACTTTGTCGAAAGAAAATATTACTTGATATTTTAACGCATACACAAAATGCAGTATTACGATCCCGACAAACTTCCATTTATTTAGTTTTCTCTGCATTTACTTTTAAGTCCATATCTCTGCAAGCCTTAAGTGAGATTTCTGCATTCCTTTTTATTGTTCTATCATCCCCTATTAAATTTACATCATAAGCATACGCCATAACCTGGTAAATACAATTCAGCTCTAGGACCTGATTCCTGTCTTTGATTTTCCTTATGCTGTTCCCCAGAACAAAGTTAAATAATAATGGCGACAACGCATCTCCTTCTTTCAGGCCATTCTCAACGTGAAAGCTCGTGAACAAGAATTTCTCTACTCGAACCTTACTTTGGGATTCATTTAAACATATCTTAATTAATCTACCTTTTTCGGTATTGCACATTCTGTAAGCATGTTGTACAATGTTTACCTCCTACCTTAGTCTAAAGTCAATAATTGATTTGCCAGAATATTGTATTCCCATTTCTTTTCAAGTATTTGTTGAATAGTAAACATCTGGTCGATAGTTGATCGATTTTACCTACATCCGTTCTGATAATCTCCAATAATTTCATCTGCGTATGGAATCAATCTTGCTAATAGAATGTTTAAGAAAATTTATTGGATGTTGACAGAAGAGAAATGCCTCAATAATTATTAAATCAGTGTTGTTGCTTTTCTTCTGAACTGGAACAATGATTGATTCTTTTCACTCTTGTGGTAATTCCTGTTTGTTCCAGATAAAGAAAATGAGTTTGTGTATCTTGCTCTGCAATTCTCCCCTCCAGCTAAAATTAAGTCAACCAGAATTTTGTCTACACCAGGAGATGTATGTTTCTTTAATTTTTTAAATAGTGATTTCTATTTCTGTTTGGTTAGAGTCTGGAATATACGGTTGAGCTGTATACATTTCACTTTCTCCACACACATTAGTTTTTGGCTATGTGTTAAGCAAATCGTCAAAGAAATCTTTCCTTCTATTTAAGATGTTATCCTGATCAGTGAGAACTGTTCCCTTAACTTTCTTTAATATATAAGCATGAAATTGATAGCCTTTTTAAAGTCCGCTGATGCATTTATACATGTCCGGGATGTTTTTATTTTTTACTATTATCTTCAAGTTAATTAATTTTAGCTTTAAAAAATCCCGGACAGTTTGGAAGTTTTCCGCCAGATGACAGTGAAATTTTATGTAGTCATTTTGGTCGCATTTTGTAGCCAACGCTGTTTCTTCTGTTTTCTCTCCTCTGCTACTTTAATGCATTCCTGGTTGAACCATGCTTTGTTCCTACGTATTTCTACCTTTTCCAATATTTCGTTTGCTGAAATCTTAATGCTTTTTTTTTAAAATTTCAACCAAGTATCGTGAACACTAGTCCACTTCGAACCTTCTAAAACTGAGAATCTATTCGACACTTCAATCTGGCTCCCCTCTCACCTGACTCTCCTCTAATTTCTTTAAATTAAAACCCTCCGTTTTCAGATATTGAATATTTCCTTTATTCAACGATAGTCTCTCTCTTATTATTATAATCAACTCCTCTGAACGACCGAACATCAGTTGTGCTAGACTATTTTCTTCTGTCTACTAAAACGTGATCGATTTGATTATGTGATTTTTCGTCTGGTGAGGTCCAAGTATATTTATGAACGTAGCGATGTGGAAATTTCGCAATCATTACGATAAGGTTTCTGGATGTTGCAAAGTTCACGAGTCTAACGCCGTTGTCACAACCTTCCTTATGCAGACATTTATTCCCTATAATCGGTTTGAAAATACCCTCTCATCTTACATTCGGATTGAAATACCCTAGGTATTGCATGAGATGATCAAATACCCGTTCTATTCTTTCGTAAAAAAAAAAAGTTTTTATTGTCATCCTTATTTTCTGTTGGGGCATGTACATTTAAAACAATAATAATACACCACCGACTCTTAAGAGAAGTAAAACAAAAGCCAACATTAACCAATTCAACCCATGTAATTGCTGATATTACGTATTCGTTTGTCAATGAAAAGCCCTGATCCTAGTTGGTAATTTTTAATTCGTTCCCCTTAAAAGAACGTAAAATTTCCCGACTTGATTCCTCCATTTCCTTCTCATCTAACTTCCTGATATCCCACTAGTTCATTCTTCTATTTCTAAACTCATTCATTACACATTTTAACGCGCCTACCCTATAGAGACTTCTTATCTTCCATGTTCCAATTCTCATGTCGATTTTACTTTGCTAAGTTCGTGCCAAGTTATTAGTTCTGATACGAGGATTCTGCGAATATACCTGAGCAAGCCTTTTTTTTATATATATATATAGGATGAGGCACCACACCAAATCTCCAAGCTGGAGGATCACCCCTTGTCTGTCCGCGACTGCTTATTCAGTATATTCGCAGCTAATGTCGATATCTCAGAGGCCTTCTCCTCGATCCACAACCTGAGGACGCGCCGTGCCGTGGGGACAGGAAGACCACAGTAGTAGTCCCCGGCGTTTGCCCGAATGACTCATCCTCACTCTCTTTCATGACCGGGGTCAAAGGTCAATGACCTTGGCCCGGGGTCAATGACCTAGGGGTACCTAGGACCACCCCCTCTAAATTTTGACAGGGGTACCTTGGTCCACCCCTAAATTTTGGCAGGGGTACATAGGACCACCCCCCTTAAATTTTGGAAATTGCCAAATCTAAAAATTTGGTGTGGTAGCCTAGGACCACAGTATGTACCTCTATCCGTATTGGGGGTCTATGTCGTTCCCTTTCATGGGTAAAAAATTGCCAAAAAGTTAAATTTCGGGGGTTTTTGACCTAATTTATCCCCTTTGATGATGTATTATTACCTTATATAGTTATATGGGCGTATACAGGGGTCCATTACCTTTCATAAGACATGGGTATATTAATGCACCCCTTGAAAAATTTGGGAGGGGTACCTTGGCCCACCCCTTAATTTTGGAAATTGACCAATTTAAACATTGGGTATTATAGGACAGGACCCTAATATGTATTATGATAAATTTGGGTGGTCCACCTCATTTCCTTCTAGGGGTACAAAATTGCCAAAAATATAAACGTAAGCAATACGTTATACCACGTGTTTGGTGTTTGGTCGATTTTATCCCATTTGATGAGGTGTTATTACCTTATATGGTTATGTATAGGGGTCCATTCCCTATCATAAGACATAGGTACATTTGTGCACCCTGGGAGGGGTACCTTGGCCCACCCTTTAAATTTTGGAAATTGCCCAATTTCAACATTGTGTATTATAGTATTGGACCCTAACATGTATTATGATAAATTTGGGTGGTCCACCTCGTTCCCTTTTAGGGGTACAAAATTGCCAAAATTTTAGTATAACCACGTGTTTGGTATTTGGTACATTTTACCCCCCCCCTTTGATGAGGTCCTATTACCTTATATGGTTATATGGTCATGTATAGGGGTCCATTATCTATCATAACACATGGGTACATTGGTGCACCCCGGGAGGGGTACCTTGGCCCACCCCTTCATTTTTGGAAAATGTCCAATTTAAACATTGGGTATTATAGTACAGGACCTCAATATGTATCATGATAAATTTGGATGGTCCACATCATTCCCTTTTAGGGGTACAAAATTGCCAAAATATAAACGTTGTACCACGTGTTTGGTTTTTGGTCCATTTTATCCCCTTGGATGTGATTCTATGATTACAGGGATCTATTTCCTATCATAAGACATGGGTATATTGCTGCACCCTTCTTAAATTTTGGCAATGGGGGTCCACTGAAATTGTCCAATTGAAGCATAGTACAGGACCTCAATATGTTTCGGTGGTCCTATTGTTAAATTTTTAAGTACAACCACGTGTTCGGTTATTGACTCAATTTATCCTATTTGATAAGGTATGGACGGGTATCCCCTTTCAATTTCGTAGGACCCTTCGGGTGTAGTACAGTCACGTGATCGATGATTTGGTTTTGATGCGCGACGAGGTCCCTGGTCAATGTTCTCTATTAATTAGGTGGAAACTTTGCCCAGGGTTCTCGTCTTATATCGCACAGTTCTTTAGGAGAATCTGATAACGTTGTATGTGGAATGGACAATAAAAACACATAAATAAGCATAAATTGCATTTTATTAATTTTTTTCTGGTTTCTTCTTTTTCTTTCTTATTGACAATGTTTGTATATTGAGCTGGGTTTCTTCATTAGACCGCCTCCTCTTCTTGATTGTAATGATTTGTTTCCATGTTTTGCAGCATAGCACCCGTTTGCAAAGCTTCGTATTGTGAATTCTGTAAAAAAGAACGAGGAAAAAGATGATTAGTATAGAAATAGATGATGATTAAACAAATACACTTACAATGATAAATATGATAAAATTACCTGGAAGGTATATTGCAGCAGTCTACGATCATTAACCGTGGGTACTGTTGTGAACAAGTATTGAATTTCACGCAGAGATTTTCCTTGGGCTTTACAACACAAATAAAAATAAGCATAATAGCCACATACGGATGAACCAAGACTTTGCATTTGGCTATTATTATATTTATAGTACATACAATGAAGTTTTAAGAATGCAACATGTTGTGGTACATAAGGAGGAAGGCCATAGCTGTCAAAATATTCTCCAACACCGCGATTATCAATATAAATTGCAATCCAATGACTTCCTAGTTTTGTGGATGGATCTGTATTTACAATGATTGCCAGAGGAAGAGAAATCCGTGAGGGCAACTCATCGCTTGCAAATACCCCAGTAAAATGATTTCTGAATAATGGACTACCGTTTAAAGCACTAGCTAATTGTAATGTATTCAACATCGTGAATGGAAATGATACATAACGTATACGTACCTTGTAATTTAAAAGTCCAGGATAATGTTGCGCTGGTGGTCGATCTCTAGGAGTGAGGAAAACTCCCCATATACAATACAGTTTGCAGGTGCTGCTAATTTCTCTTGGAAATGAACTTCCAATCGGATGGCTCCATGTCGTTGTAAATTCCAATAGTGACAATCTCCAGCAGAAGAATCGGGAGTTAGGTCAAATACAAACAGTGTATATCCATTCTTGTAGTCGGCTCTTGAAATTGTATTTCCAGTATTGGTAAAATGTATGCCAGAGCCTGAGAACAATGTGTGGTACGATGAAATGTAGAGATTTTCTTCAAAGTTGGGTTGCAATGGTTTTGAAGGTACAGCTTTTCCATCCACGTACAGTGTAAAGAAATTAATGTTTAGATGTTGAAATTCAAATGGATTGGTGGTAATAGTTCCACTGGATGCTTCATTCGATGTAAATCCTACAATAATACGATTTGGCAATGTTCCCATAAACAGGTTATCAATAGTTTTGGATTGTATATCCTTCGGGATGGTAAATGATTTCATTTGAACCCTTGTCAGAGGATACTTTGCCGGTATAGATTGTAAAATTTTATTGTGTGCCAATTTGACACTAGGGCTGATGCTGACTTTTTTCACCTGCAACGATGCATCTAGAATATTGATTTTTGCATTGACACCACTTTCACCGGCCATGAGACAAAAGTTTGGTTTTGCAGGAATAAGTTTCACACGTAATTCCACTCCATGAATTAAAAATTTATCTTGATTAAAAATGTCACAATGAAGATGTCCAATCATATCGAATTTCATACTTTGTTTTGTCAGTTCATAGCGTTGTTGAAATCCTTTGTTCTCACTTGTGGTTGCGTTCATATGACCAGCCGTATCTTGAAACCACATTGCTGTTTGTAAATGTGTATTTTTAGCTCCATCACTATAATTGAGCAGTTTTTCCAGGTACGAACGATATGGATGATTATGTGACGGAAATGAAATCAGTTTATTGTTCAAGTAGATTTGTACTTCACTAAACATAGCATTTAGAAAATCATTGACAGGTGCAATTGCTTTATCCGTTTCGGTGAAGGATGAACCATCTGGTTTCACAATTTGTGCTTGGATGTATAATAAGGTTTGTGGTAAATCAATATATTCATCACTGCTACCACTCACTACAAATTCTATTGGTGAATTTTCAGCTATTGAACTAATTGGTTTGTACCCTATAATACGATTGTCCAGAACACTGGTTTGCGTGGGTAACGTTGAAAAAAATGTCCAATTCACTTTTTACACATTCACAGGATTGATGATGTAAGAAAGCCATCGTTGAATTAATCAAAAATATCTGGTGACGATGCCAATGATCTCTTCTTCTTCTTATGTGATAATTTACGTCTCTTTGTAGGATTGATGGTGTTGTTGATCGTTGGAAGGTCAACCTCAAACTGAGAGCAGTCATCCCATTTTCGTTTATGATATCCACTTCCCAGCATAGTTTTCAACTTATTTTTAGCTTTTTCTTGTAAATTTGATTTTGCCTCTTGCATACGTTGATGAAACGATTCTTCCAGCGGTTGATTCGAGATCACAACATCATTAATCATATTGGCACCTGATTTTAATAATTCTTTTCCCACAGTTTTAGCGCCTTGCTTCACAAGTGGTAACACTGAACGAAATAAGCCACCAAGGAAACTTCCAATGCCATGTCCTGCTTGATAGGGACTTCCCACATAGACGTTGCCGATACCGGATAACGCTTGTTTTTGGTAGTATTGCAAATACGGATCAGTCATGACGACGACGACGGAAATGTAGTTTTGTAGACACCGTTCCAAAGGTGAATGGCATAGGATGACCTGTGCTATCCCTTATATCGATTTGTATTTGCTCAAAATTCATTTTTTCCACCGGAACATAATGTGCAGGATTAAAGATTTGTACTGCATGACTTCCAAAAGTATGATTCACAGGATCCATGTTGACAATTCGTAGCAAGGGTACCATTGTATCTCCAACAATGACAGATTCAATAATGTCACAATAGACGTACATTTGTGATGGTAAACCTAATCGTACATCCGGTGTATATTGTCCCTTTTCCATATCTTTTAAATCACTTTTTGGTTCAAATCCAAGCATTAAACTAACACTTGGTGAAATTTGTACAGAAGTATGGATTTCCTTTTTGGGATGTCTTATGAGGCATATATTATTAGTTGCGTCATGGGATATAAATAAATTGGTTTCTTTATGATGTATATTAATTGCATGAATAAGATCCCGTATATTGTTATAATAGCGAACAGGGATCGTTACAACCTTCCACGGTTCTTGATCATTACTACTTGATGATTTGTAATATATTTTATTGTTTTTACTGTTAATGTTCAGCAAAGAATGTGGATAATGAATCTCTACAATTGCAACATCCCATTTCTGGCGAAACTCTACACGTCGTTGTAATTTCGTAATATATGAAGTCAATGTATTTTCTGGAAAATAATCCATGGAACTATTACTGGGAAGTGTAACGTAAAAATCTTGATCAGGTTCCATTCTTCTTCTTTTTCAATGAAGTTGCAGGGATCCACGAATTGAATGAGGAAGGATATCCTTTCCACTGGACGAGATACTCCTTTCTGCGACCTTTTGTTCTTGTACGTAATATTTTATCGATGAGGAACGTCGAAGGGAGCGGCACTGGTTGTAATTCTTCTCTGTAGAAAACACCATCGATGAGTTGATGATTTAAATCCTCTAGTCGATACACTGGTGGGTTTCTTGGTACAATGGCTTTTACTCTAAATATTTCCCAAGTCCAGTTCTCGAGGTAACCCTTGTCAAAGATACGTTTTGTTTTACTTATACGAACAGTATCACCAACAGATAAATCCGTATCTTGTTTTGAACGTTGTAGCTTTTTGTCGTATAAGTTATGCCACACTTCCAGTAAATTGTCCTGAGAAACGTTTGCAGGTGCCATTTTAATACTGGAATGCCGACTTTCATTGTATGCTTTTACAAGTAAAGGCAATACTTTGATGTAATTGTATGTTTGATATTTGGTAAAGTATTTCCACATACGATGTTTCAATGTCTGATTAAATCTTTCTGCGATGCTGGCTTTAATATCTGGATCCTTTGTTGTAACATGTTGCACGTTGTGTTTCCTGAGAAACTTTTGTACTGTCTTGTTGGTAAATTCAGTTCCTTGATCACTACGTAGCACAATTGGTTTCCTTTCCTGAAAAATCATTTCAAATGCATTCACTATATCCTCTGCACTTTTTGATTTTAGTGGTACAGCCCACCCGTACCGACTAAACACATCAATCACTGTAAGAATATAGCGGTAATTGTCATTATAGTTTTGAAGTGATTGTAAATCATTTAAATCACATTCCCATTGATCATCAATATTGTTGACAAGATAAAAATCTCTACGGAAACGACGACATACAGGACGATGTAACGTGTAGGAAGGTTGTTTGTTTAACCAAAGTTTTATTTTGGCTAGAGGTATAGATTTTCCTGTGGCTTGCCATAATTTCTTTGCAGTAGAAAATGATGCAGGGTGTGCTGGATTGTAATAAATGGATTTCAACTTTTTGTTCATGGTTTGTACGTTGACCATTGTGGAATGATACGTTTTCTTTTTGGTCGGACTTCTAAAACATCATCATCATCTTCTTCTTCTTCTTCTTCTCCGGAAGAAAATAATTCAGGTGCCGGTTTTGGTGGTGCAGATCCTTCAGATGCTGTTGTACTATTATGCTTGACAATATAGTTTAATCTTCGTGGATTACCAATCAATTCTTGAGGTGTATTTGACGATGCAAGGTAGTTGCAAAACAATTCCCAGCCTTGAGGATTAGAATGTTTCCTCGGTCGAGTCACATCGCACATTAAATCTACAATATTGGATCCATGTAGTTTATTGTCGTTGATGTACACTGTTCCTTTATGATCCCATGTAATTGCGTCATCTTGTTTTAAACGACGGAATAGTAGTTCGGCTTTCTTACGATACATTTGTGGTATTGCGGCTAAAATTTCTTGTTTCGTGCTATCGTCAACATTCGGAACGTCACCATCAGGTTTCATTGATGTAATTGTAAGTGGTATTGGTTCTTCTTGTTTACGTATCACATAAAGATATTTCTGTAATATTCTATTGTACTGATTCCATTTTTCTTCATCACTTGGATACGATGTGTTCAATATAGATTGCATTTCACGATCGAGATTAGATTCTCGATTTTCACTCGCACGGGATGATGATCCATGCATTCGTTGAAGCATTTCTGGTGGGACTAAAACCATCTTCTTGCTATGTTCCATGATGTTTATTGTTTAAACAAAATACTGGATAACACACTTCCTACAATAGGTGCAAGTAATGCAGGTAAGAATCCTCCTTGTTGTACGGCTAAATGTTTCTTCTTTTTATCCAATGATTTTGTATTGTCTACGAGATAACGGAGCGTGTTCTTGTAACGCTTTAATCTTGACTTCTGCGCACTTGTCAGTGGAACATTGCCTTTTAAGACATTATAACAACATTCACAAATACTATGAATTAATGAAGCGTCTGCATTGGCAATAATAGCTTTACGCAATCTTGGTTTAGCTTTGTGCAGAGCACGTAGCAGATCAGCGTGTTTCACTGTAGGAGACATCGTGACAGACTAAGTCATTCTTTTCACATGCACAATAATTTAAACATGTTTTGTTGGTACGTAAACATAATGATGCAAATCGTCGGGAAAAATATTTGTACGAAATCGCATTTCATCGGGTGTATCTTGTTTAAGATCCATCAGTAAATAACCATGTGGATTTCTTGTTGCGTCTGCATAACTTTCTTGTAGAAACAGTGGATGCTCAGGCATGATTTGATAACTCATATGCTTGATTTGTGACTTGTCACGTGGATTTTTAAACAACACCAAATACGAACAATTTAAACTCATATTTCTATTTGCTTTACTTTGATGAAATACATTTTGTGTTATAAAAATCACACTAATATTTCGATGATGTGATCCTTTCGTGAACATATCAACAATATCACTATTCACTTCTCGCATATGGTCATCAATAATAATCAAATGTGGTCCATCTTGAGGCTGAAAATCTTTCATTCGTGGAAGTCCTTCGTGAAATTCTACTGGAACCGGCATTGTTGCATACACGTCTTGCCATTCTGAATAATACCAGTATATCTTACGAAATTTTGCATTGATCATGGTTGGGAGATGTGACAGTAATCGCTTCACAAAATACGTTTTTCCACACCCA
Source organism: Thermobia domestica (assembly GCF_964235325.1). Classification (NCBI taxonomy): domain Eukaryota; kingdom Metazoa; phylum Arthropoda; class Insecta; order Zygentoma; family Lepismatidae; genus Thermobia; species Thermobia domestica. The sequence continues at coordinate 191,541,568 of NC_137455.1, read as the reverse complement.
CTAGGCCCTGCGAGAATACAGGTAAATGGATGTTTCCACTGTGTATCCATGATGAACACTAACACCTTGTTTCAAAAATGATGCGTATTTAAAGCGAGTACAACAATTCTTACACTCACTGGTGTGAAAAGGAAAAAACCGTTCATCTGTTTATTGAATAGTTGAAAACCGTTTATTTGTTATTCGAATAGTTAAAAACCGGATAAAGTTTAACGGTTAACCGTGAAAGTTGATCACTGATTTAAATTCTATTTGAAAAAATTTTTCTTTTGAAATTTGTTTTGAAATTTTTGTTTCAAAAATTTTGTTTGAAAATTTTTTGTTTAAAAATTTTGGTTACAATTATTTTTTGTTTGAAATTTTTTGTTTCAAAATTTTGGTTACAATTATTTTTTGTTTGAAATTTTTGTTTGTAAATTTATTTTTCAAAATTTTTTGTTTGAAAATTTTTCATTTAAAATTTTTTGGTTGAAAATTTTTTCGTTTCAAAATTTTTGTTTGAATTTTTTTTGTTTCAAAATTTTTTGTTTGAAAATTTTTTAATTTCAAGATTTTTGTTTAAATGTTTTCGTTTCAATTTTTGTTTTAAAAACTTTCGTTTGATTTTTTAGTTTGAAAGAGAGAACATTGACCAGGGACTTCGTCGCGCATCAAAACCAAATCATCGATTACGTGACTGTACTACACCCGAAGGGTCCTACGAAATTGAAAGGGGATACCCGTCCATACCTTATCAAATAGGATAAATTGAGTCAATAACCGAACACGTGGTTGTACTTAAAAATTTAACAATAGGACCACCGAAACATATTGAGGTCCTGTACTATGCTTCAATTGGACAATTTCAGTGGACCCCCATTGCCAAAATTTAAGAAGGGTGCAGCAATATACCCATGTCTTATGATAGGAAATAGATCCCTGTAATCATAGAATCACATCCAAGGGGATAAAATGGACCAAAAACCAAACACGTGGTACAACGTTTATATTTTGGCAATTTTGTACCCCTAAAAGGGAATGATGTGGACCATCCAAATTTATCATGATACATATTGAGGTCCTGTACTATAATACCCAATGTTTAAATTGGACATTTTCCAAAAATGAAGGGGTGGGCCAAGGTACCCCTCCCGGGGTGCACCAATGTACCCATGTGTTATGATAGATAATGGACCCCTATACATGACCATATAACCATATAAGGTAATAGGACCTCATCAAAGGGGGGGGTAAAATGTACCAAATACCAAACACGTGGTTATACTAAAATTTTGGCAATTTTGTACCCCTAAAAGGGAACGAGGTGGACCACCCAAATTTATCATAATACATGTTAGGGTCCAATACTATAATACACAATGTTGAAATTGGGCAATTTCCAAAATTTAAAGGGTGGGCCAAGGTACCCCTCCCAGGGTGCACAAATGTACCTATGTCTTATGATAGGGAATGGACCCCTATACATAACCATATAAGGTAATAACACCTCATCAAATGGGATAAAATCGACCAAACACCAAACACGTGGTATAACGTATTGCTTACGTTTATATTTTTGGCAATTTTGTACCCCTAGAAGGAAATGAGGTGGACCACCCAAATTTATCATAATACATATTAGGGTCCTGTCCTATAATACCCAATGTTTAAATTGGTCAATTTCCAAAATTAAGGGGTGGGCCAAGGTACCCCTCCCAAATTTTTCAAGGGGTGCATTAATATACCCATGTCTTATGAAAGGTAATGGACCCCTGTATACGCCCATATAACTATATAAGGTAATAATACATCATCAAAGGGGATAAATTAGGTCAAAAACCCCCGAAATTTAACTTTTTGGCAATTTTTTACCCATGAAAGGGAACGACATAGACCCCCAATACGGATAGAGGTACATACTGTGGTCCTAGGCTACCACACCAAATTTTTAGATTTGGCAATTTCCAAAATTTAAGGGGGGTGGTCCTATGTACCCCTGCCAAAATTTAGGGGTGGACCAAGGTACCCCTGTCAAAATTTAGAGGGGGTGGTCCTAGGTACCCCTAGGTCATTGACCCCGGGCCAAGGTCATTGACCTTTGACCCCGGTCATGAAAGAGAGTGAGGATGAGTCATTCGGGCAAACGCCGGGGACTACTACTACCACATTTCACAGAAGTTAAAATAGCTATATCTTAGAAATACAATAGGTACTGATTATCCGAACACTGCTTTAAAACACACAGGAACAATAAATATGCTCGCATATGTGGATGAATATTAGGACTGTGAAAGCCTCGATGCCGTAAAAATCGCAAATTAGAGACTAGTGTCAGTGTAGTATTTCATAAATGCATCGTACGTTTGACTATCTGAACTATTCTTGATGTATCACGTTGTTTCGTTTTATAGCTACATAACTTCATAATAATTTTTGTAAGTGATTGTACTCTTTACCTTTCTCTGCCAAGAGCAACTGTATGAATTGTAAAGGGCGCCTTGTATTCTTCACAGATTCTTTATTAACAATCATTATTTGAATTTATTATATAAAGGTGGTACACAGGATAACTAAAACCACTTATCTATAATGTGATGTTTCGTAGGGCGCCTTATGTAAAAGGCGCACTGTACCTTTCACGGGTTCTTTACCAATAATAACTGTATGTTCCTTCATCTCTGATGTGGACTCTCAAGGGCGCCTAATGTAAAGGGCGCACTACATCTTTCACGGGTTCTTTACCAATAAAACTGTAAGAATTTATTACTAAGAACTTGTAACTTTATTTATACTCTGATGTTTCGGAGGGCGCACCGGGACACGTCCCGGTGGGCCAGCACGGGCCTGATCATAGGTGGCAATTAAATTGGACAGACTGGCTGAGAAGGTATAATTTGGGGTCATATCTATTGGTGCCAAAACAGCATTAAAGTCTCCGGCTAATATACAAGGAGAAGAACCATTATTTAACGCTTGGGCAAGATCAGTATTGCGCTCTCGTGCATGATTCGAACCGCTTGGAGCATATGCTGTACAAAGGCGTATATTTTCTAGTGTTCCTAAGGTGATACGTTCAGTAGGCATTTGGAGAAGCGCTTGAAAGTCAATATCACTGCGGTATAGAATAGCAGTTCCTAAACCATTTTCAGTGAAGCGTGAAACACATGAATAATTAGAGATGTCTGGGAAATCGGGTACTGCCACCTCTTGTGCAAACAGAATATCAACTTCTTCCTGATATATAAAATCTCGTAGTGCGTGTAATTTGACCGGAGAAATAAGACGATTTAAATTGACTGTGGCAAAACGAAAACTAAACATTACAAAAAATATATAAAGTAAATACATGAAAGTAAAGCAATGCGGGAACAAGAACATGTGTAAAGTAGAAGCAAGGAAGAAATATATAAACAATATAAATTATTGATACCAAAGATGGGCAATGCACTATTCGCCGTCTGATTGAACAACAGATTTCAACTTTTTGGTCGAAGCTCGTGTTTTCCTAACATTGTGACCACTTGTTGTTTCATCACTGCGGTTACCTTTAGAATTTTTAGACACTGCACTACTGTTAAACTGAAGTTGAGTTAACTTGCGCTTTTCGCAGGATGCTACACTCAGATCGGAATCACTTATGGTATCACTTGTAGCATCTTCAAAACCAGTGGTGTCAATGGAACCAACTGCGAGAGGAACGCTTGAAGGGGTAGCACTGTGCCCCTCTATTGTATTTCTATCACCTACCTCAGAGTTTAGTAGAAGTGGCTGGTCAGTCACAGGAACTGGAGATGGAACACCTGTCTCATCAGCATCGGGAGTAGGTGTCACTTCCATACTATGTGAGCTGTCAGCAATGGAAGGGTGGACGGGATGAATGTCGGGAACACTAGATGCAGCACTTGCAAGTGGCAAAATCGGGGACGACACGGGTATGTGGGTATCCTTCTGTAGAACAGGAAATGCACTGTAAGAACCGGTATCGGGAGCTGATGTATCCACTGGAAGGTTGCACGGCATGCGGACACCTGGAGACACAGAAGTAGACCTGGGTAAAGGTGGAGTTCTCTTCTTAGGACAATCCTGTACAAAATGGTCCTGAGAGTTGCAGACCGCGCAGGTCTGGATTTGACCGGCGTAACTGACAAAAAGACGTAAACCACAAACAGTAACAAAGGATGGAATGTTACGTTTAACAATCATTTTGACTAGTTTGCGACCCGTGCGGGTAAGATAAATATGATCAGTAGAGTACTGTTCATCAGCAATATTCTGAATATCCCCATACTGGGAGAGTACACGACTTAACTGGGTATCACTAAGTTCCATTGGACATAAAGAGACTTTTACAACAACAACAGAGTTGTCTGCCAAATCAATGGGTAACACATGATCTCCATCAGTATTGGTATAAGTCACGGTGCCGTTGGTACCGGCAAGAATACGTTCACATAGCACTTTACTAACTAGTTTGATGTATAAAAGTTTACGAATAAAGTCGAGTTCTATACTTAACACTTGGTCAATTGTTAACTTGAAAACACTTCGAATCCATTCATGAATATGAATAGACGTAGGCTTTTGACGCACAGTTACGAAATTAATTCGGAGCGTATGAGACCTCATACAACTCATATTGCTTACACTCGACGTTACACGTCAACTACAGAATATATATATATATATATATATATATATATATATATATATATATATATATATATATATATATATATATATATATATATATATATATATATATAAATGGTGTTGCTCACAAGTGAAACAAAGGACTTGTAGTACACACTTCACCAAATCACTAAGTCACAGAAATAATTAAAAAAAAAATCAAACGGCACTATTCGACAAACAAAGCAGATACAATAGTACAGCACGGACAGAGAGGCGATGTTATGCGCCCCGTGTCTCAACGCGAACTGACACTACTCAATTCCTTATAGTTGGTACTTTCTACTTACTGCGCACATAATACTGGTACGTAGCGGGTCCGCGTCTGTGGAATTACACCTCTAAAATCGGAATGGTAATCGTGTTATATATGTGTTTTTTAGGATGATTAAGGAAATGATGTCTTCTTATTTCATTGTAATAAGAAATTAGAAAGACACGATTCTTGTACAATGTTCTACTACAGTGTAGAAAGTGGTGTTGTTTAAGTTGCTATAAACAAATTTTTAGAAAGCCTCCAATAATATTCATATTCTAAATTACCTAGTAAATAAACGTCTTCATTGAAAATATAAGAGGAAAGATACAGGAAGACTGTATGTAATTGTCCAGTATAAATAAACATTTCAACATTCCTGCTGCCCAATTATTACTTTTGTACCAAAGACAGCATTATAATACAGTGTACTACGTTACTGTGCAAGAACTGGTGTTCAATCAAATGTTATGAACTAATGTTTAAAAAGCCTTAACAAAATTCATATTTGTAAATTACGAACACATTTAGTCTTCATAAAAATACAAGACGAGAGATACAGGTAGACTGCAAGAAATTGTCCAGTAAATATGAAATATTTCAAAAAGTCTTGCTGCAAGTAATATGTACTACTATGCCGAAGGATTCAATTATAAGGGACTTTCTATATTACAGTGCAAAAGTAGTGTTCTCTCAAATGTTACCAACAAATGTTTAAAAAGCCTCCAACAATAATCATATTTGTAAATCACCTACAAATTGTAGTCTTCATTGAAAATACATGAATAAATATACAGGGAGACTGCAAGAATTTGTGCAGTATATATGAAACTTTTCAAGAAATCTTGCTGAGGTAATATGTACAACTATGCCCAAGGTTTCCATTATAATCCACTCTACTACATTATAGTACAAAAGTAGTGTTCACTCAAATGCTATGAAAATAAAATTAAACAATCTCCAACAATATTCATATTTGTAAATTATCTAGTAAATTGTAGTCTTCATTGCAAATACAAGAATAAATGTGCAGGAAGCCTGAAATATTTTCCCACCCTTATATCACAGATATGAATTACTTTTCATGCAGGTAATATGTACAATTAACTTCAAGGACACTATTATAATACATTGTACTAAATTACACTGCAAAACATAATATTAAAAAATGCTACGAATAAATATTTGAAAGGTTGCAAAAATCACATTTGTAAACAGTGAGTGTTTTCGCAAAATGCAAGGTTTAATAGGTAGGCTATTGGAAGACAGTGTCCGCTGTTTATGTTTGAGAAAATAAATTCTGTTATTGTCTCTAACATGTATAGGTGTGCGCAAAGTGTACATAATAAGCCATGCACATGATTGCCAGAGTAGAAGTAGTAATACAGTTCTTTCTAATAAATTGTGTGCTTGTTTTTCAAAGTTACATGGAAGGAATAATACCGGTTGAATTGAAGTATGTGTTCGTAACAGGTGTCTGCTGTAAAGGGAAGTGAATTCCTGAAGGAATAGTTTTCTAGAACATGACACCTCATGGCAAAGGCCTGACCGGGGGTCTGGGGGCGGAGCCCCCAGCGAGCTTTAGCGAGTGTTTTTTATACAATTGAAGTATGTTGAAAACAATGGCATAAAGTCTACCATTGAATTCCATCTGATAATGCCTGAAATTCAACGTGATATCTCACAAAATGTGACCAATGGCATATTGAACGATGTTTTCGACTTCACGAATAGCTCACTAGATAGCGGTAGACGTTCATCTATACTCTTTGCTAGAAAAGTGATGTTATTCTTTTGGCTTTCTCATTATCTTGCTGAATCTGAACAATCAAATTAAGAAATGAAATTTACAGTAAACTGTGATGTCAAAAACTCTCGTCTAAAATATACATAACGTATTTTATATTTTGCGTGCTTGTTATTTTTCACGTTTACGCGCCCTGCGTATTGCATATCAAGCTACCCAGCCCTACAAAAGATCTGTATGATAGCATCTCCTTTCCTCACATCCTTTAAAACATCGAAAAACTTCGACTTTCCTACATTACCAATAGACTGGCTCAGAAGAATCCCCTTTTCCTTGACATTCTACGCAGTGATATCGACTATGCTCCACAACATCCGGTCCGCCATCCGTCACTCTCCCTACTTTTTACTTTACATCGTTATTCACTCCCACCAAATCATCCTGATGAAATCGCATCAGCCTTTGCCGTTCATTCAGATTCGCACTACATCTACCCATCATACGCACAGTAATCCATCTCTTCTAACAGGGCTCATTGTGTCTCTCATCATGATCCTGAGCTGCTCCAGGATCGGAAGATAACATGCATTCGTCTAAGTAATCCTATCCCGTTATTGTGTAGTGGCGTTTACTGCACCTCACCCTCATCTCCATCTCATCACCCATCCTGATGATTATGGCTAAAGACAATAATATTTACTGTGGTACTTCCATGCTATATAATTTCTAATCAATAAAGTTTATATAAATTATTAAATCACTTAGACCATCCCTGCTGCCTCCTTTCCATATTAGTATTTCTTCTCTTCCCGAGAAAAGGGCGTAACCGTTGTAAGGGGCTAGCATGCCTTCAGTATGCTATAGTGCGTCCAGTAAGAGAACGTCTCTGACAGCTCGCAGTGACATTGCCACTACTCGCGTGTCAAGGTTTTCTTTCGGTGCAACTGTAGTGGCAATTTAATTAATGGTATAAGACAGAGTGATCGTGGTTGGTAACACTGGTATCAAAGTAGAGGCTGCAATGTCCCACCGCATGTGGTAAGAAACGTCAGAGACCATCTCTTGTTGGCCGTGCTATAGCATTGTAAAAAAAATCGTTTAACAACGATGTTATTTGAAGTTACGGAGCTTCGCTGTGTTTCGTTTTAGTCTGCTACTATGAACATGAATAGAAGGAAACAAGCATAACTTGCTCCGTGTGTGGTTTAGTCTCGTACCCTGCTCCATAGCAGATATTTGTCATAAATGTTTTCTGTTAGACTGAAATAGAAGACACTAACGCAAAAAAGACGTACTAGAAATCAAGAAGACATATAAGGAGAGGAAGGTTTCTCCGTTGCAAGTTCATGTAGACCAGCGTGTTCATAAACGATGTCGGGCGAAGTTTGTAAATCTGAAAGCATCTTCTGAGCTCAGAACATCTGAACCAGAGATGAGATCACAAAGTTTACGACCTCGTTAACAGACATTTCCCAACAGACAACTCCCAGCATGACTGTGTGCTCTGTGATATTGAAGTAAGTCGATATTAAAGAGAAATTTGCAAAGTGTTTCCTGTGAGAACGACTACTTTTGATGAGAGGATACAGCAGATATGTAGTGAAAGAAATGATGACTGGGCTGAATCTGTGCCGAGGAATATACAGTTTGTTTTACATCTTCATGCTCCAGATACGTGGTATCATGAAAAGGGTAGTGTGAATTTTCGGACTAGAAAAGGAACTCTTGTATAATTTCAAGAAGAGGCCACTAACAAATGATCTGAAGACAAAATTCAGCGTGATGCATTCACTGCCATTGCCAAATACCAAGAAGAAAACGATGAGAAGCAATTTACAGTAATAAACTTGATCAAGAGAATAGGAAAGCACTTATCATCTGAAAGCCAGATTTACTCATGAATCATCAAATATATGCAACGTAAGGTACTTGATTATTTTGGTGATGATCTCATGATATGTAGAGATATTTTGACTTTCCGAAGAATAGCAGCAGTAGTGTTAAAAGAATGTCATAATATGATAATGCAGACATTGATGAAGGTAAGACAAACATTATTCTTGCTGCAGCAGCAACTATATAAGTGCGTATATAATTTACAACAAATAAATGTACATACCCAAATAGCAAGCGGAAATGTTCAGTATGTAATTGACGGTGGAACTCTAATACATCGAATTCCATGGAATCGATATGAAACCTTTTGAAGAAATATGTATTTCGTACGTCTTATTATGTGAAGCGACGATATGGCAGTGCAACTCTTTTGTTTGATGAATATAATGAAGAGTATTCTACAAAAGACCGAGCTCATCATCATCGTCAGATTCAAATACAATCAGTGTTTCCAACCGTTACTTTTCATTACAATACAAAGCCAAAACCTGTTTGTTACACTTCTTGGCCGCTTCTTGCAATGTGCTGGTTGCTCTGTTATTTATGAAACAGCTAATACAATACTAATTTGAAGATTATTCGTGAGACGCAAAATGCTGCTCAAAATGACACAACAGTTGTTGATGGCGGCGACACAGAACTTGTCGTACATATTCATTATATACTAAACATTCCTCACAATGCCCTGAACCAAAGAATATGAAAATGTATAGTGTATGAAATTAAAACTTGCAAAAGTCTTAGGTGATATTGTTTGCGACAACATAGTATTTTTCCACTCAGTTCTGGAATGTGACACAACATCACGACTATAAACAATAGGAAAACCCGAAACTTTTAAATTATTAGGTAAATGTGAAGAAGTTTCGGAAGTATGCATCGATAGTCAAAGCGCAGACGGCTAAGAAAAAAGACATAATTAGGTCTGGAAAAGCAACAGTAAATCTGTTGTATGGTGGTCTACCAGATGAAACATTGCAGAAAATTCTTATGCGGAGAAGTGGCCACTAATGATTTTCACGTGAAACCTGAGGTACTGCCGCGCACTGAAGATGTCTGCTCGTATCACGGTCTGCGTGTCTACCACCAAGTGCAGCAGAGGTTAGGTCATAACCTTTGAAAACCCATTGACGCAGCTGTTGCGTCATTCTTTAAATCGCAATAACTCAGTCCCTAATTAAGAAAATAAGTTAACCCTTAACAGGAAATATGTGTCTGTCAGACACGTATGGTTTTTCTTTGTATTACATTGGCAACACTGATTCACTCAATGTATCGGTTTTCTCAGTACCTTCCTATTATTTAACATTACACATATGTTTTTTAAAAAAAGATATTGCTTTATACATGTCCGTGTCCCACAGACACTCCTTTCCTGTAAGCGAAGAAAATAGCGTTTCCTGTTAAGGGTTAAATTTGGTATCAATGTATTACTGAAGGATAAAACTTATCAATGTTACGTATATGAGGATACCACGGTTGAAGAGGGAAGGGTAAAGTTTTTTTTGTATTAGTTTCTTTGGGGGCTCTTTTCCTTGGGGGTACACTCATTAACATTGGTATTTGAAGCAAAAAAGTAGTTCACTACATAGTAATGCCCCGTATGTGTACTTGTTGCTTATATGAGGGAGGAGGGGGAGACAAAATTGGTCAATTTTTTCAGTCTGTTTTTTACGCAAATTATTTTCAGGAAGGTTCATTCTTCTTCTTTTCCTACAAATACGGCGGAAATTGCAAAAATTTTATCTTGCTGGAATCTGTGTTCTATAAGCTTTCCAACGATATATTAATCATGATCCTGTGATAATTAGCAGGGACACTAGGGGTGTTAACGTGGAGGTCTGCAACAGCCTTCGAAAATGATATATGGGGCCTTTTTTTCATAGAAATTTCGTTCTGAACTTTTATCTCGGTTTGTATTGTAGCAATGGCTGCTTCTTTATATTACTGTCATAAGTGCATTTGCTACACATTAGCATAATTTTGTCAGCTTATGATGACTGCAAGGGTTGCCAGGACCCCAAAATTCTATTTGTTTCATCATCTAATACACTGTATATAGTATTTTGTTAAGTATCATGTGAAATATTCAATTTCAGACCTTGTTAGATGGAATTCAATGGTAGACTTTATGTACTCGTTTTCAGCACACTTGAATTGATTAAAAATCTTTGATAACGATTAACGATTCCGTTGCAATTTTGTCTCTCATCACTGCTTTTCAGAGCTAAGCTTAAAATATATAAAACGATAATCATGTCTGTTGTTCTGTATGGTTGCTAAAGATGGTCGCTTACTCGGAAGGAAGAACATAGACTGAAAGTATTTGAGAACAAGATTCTGAGACGAATATTCGGACCCAAGAGAAACGGGAATGGGGAATGGCGGAAACTTCATAATGAGGAACTTCATAATTTATACGGTTTACCAAACATTGTTAGGGTCATCAAGTCTAGGAGACTCAGATGGGCAGGTCATGTAGCCAGAACGGAAGAAAGTAGGAACGCTTTCAAAGTAGGAAGACCAACCGGAGAGCGACCATTAGGAAGACCTATGCACAGATGGGAGAACAATATTAAGATATATCTCGCAGAAATAGAAATACAAAGTAGAAGCTGGATCCAGTTGGCTAAGGGTAGAAGTCAGTGGAGAGGTTTTGTGAACGCGGCATTGAATCTCCGGGTTCCATAGGCCATAGAGTTAGTTATAGAAGTTGTTGAGGTTACTTTCCGAGAGGTTGTATCTCTGAAGCGCCACGAAGCTATTATGTGACGAGTTTTGAAGTTACAGCTTTCACTACCTGCTTCTCATCCTAGAGTATTTTCTGAGCTGTGTCGGTCAGAGTGACCAAGTAAAAAGTCAACGTAAGCTACGAATTTATTGATGACAGAAAAAAATTCTATCCTTGGTAATGTCCAAACGGCAACCCTTAGTACATCATATTTCATCGCACAATATTCATTGTGTGTCTTTCTATTATCAGGTAACCGGCCTATATTTCCATCATGGAATCCGAGTCTCAACCAGTATATCAACATTGTGGATTACTACAAATCATCCCAGATCCACCTTACTGTTCTTACTGTTCTTGGGAGGTAACGACGCAACTAGTGTGCTCAGGACTCGAGACGATCTCGTTTTGATCACACTTGCCATCCACTATTTCTCACTTTTTTTTAAAAGAAAGCACATACGATCAACGATTCCGAATGTGACCATGGCTCCGCATAAATCTTGGTGATGGCCAACCATTTCAATCTTTACAAGATTCACAGATCCCTCCAATACACAGTTTTATCCCTCAAAAATTTGTTCCCAAATCTACCAATCTCAAAATCAGGTAAAAAAAACTATTGATGAACTCCTCACTACGAGTGCATCCATCTTCAGACGTAGACAACAGGTTGAGGCTCTTGGCACTCCATCATCTCTGTTAATTTGATGTGAAAAATGCATGGTGTATAAGTTGCATCATACAATTAAGTTTACCAATAAACCGATATACGGCTTTTCTTAAGGCGTCACTATATAAAACTGGCCAATTCACAGCAGCAGCCTAAGGGTAATAGTTGCCCTGAGAAACACCTCACGTTCAGCTACAAATGCAAAGCTAGAACACCTGCAGATGAGTTTAAACCTGAACTCATTGTTCCAATTCGTCCACCTAAGACTACATATTTCGATTCTTCACCTATCATCTCCGCCTATTAGTCAATTACAATCGAACAACTACTCGAATTTCTCATCGTCGCCCTGCAGAGCACCCATAGGTTTCAACGAAATTTTATAATCCGACAAATAAAGCTCGCAGTCGTCAGGCGACTTTTCATGTTACATTGAATTCTACTTCTTCTGGTACGTATGCTTATTTTCATGCTACTGCCGTTCTATTTAGCTCTACTCACCAGATGACTATGGCTTTAATTTTCTTATTTTTGAACATCTGATCCATTCAATCTCATCAACAACTCTGCAAACAACTACTACTTGAAGAAGACGTAAGCGCATTTCTTCTAAACGAAAATCATCTTAAGCCTTACAAACACTGTAAATTGCTCAGGCAAGACACTACAATATCAATGCGCCATGCAAATGGTGAAGTTGAACTTTGATTTTTTTCCACTATCGCTCATAGCCATCATTTTCTCTCTATACTCAATCTCCTAGATCGCGTCATCACCACTCTGTGGAAAAAACCTTGGCCACTGTTTACATCCATCATGATCATATTATACCTCTCCAATTTTTTTCAATATATCTATAATACTTTCCGCATATACCTAATTATGACAGTTATCAATTTTCATAGTCTAATGCTACGCCAAAAGGAACAATTTCCAAACTTCATTGCAACGCAAACCACAGGTATGTTCCCTAATCTTCAGCATCCATCTCGCCTGATCTCTAATACTGCCCGAAATGTATCATTACTTCTGTCAGTCGTTCCGTTCGCTGCACTCTCACAATTCTCGGTCCTCTTGGTAGTGATCATGTTCCCGTCAAATATCTCTCTTGTATTCCACTCGTACATTACTGCAATTACTCATAGTTCAACGTACAACATTAAGCTTCGATAAAGTTGATTGGACAGAATACTACACTTACATCAGAACTACATATATATATATATATATATATATATACTAGGGATGGCCAAAAATTTTCCGGAATCCGGATTCCGGAAATTTTGTTTTCCGAAATCGGAAAATTTACTTTCCGGAATTCGGAAAAATTCCGCATTTCGGAAAAATTCCGGAATTCGGAAAAAATCCGGAATTCAGAAAAAATCCGGAATTTTTCCGAGATCCGGAATTTTTCCGATTTTACTTTCCGGATTCCGGAAAGTAAAAATTCTGGAATTGGCCGTCCTTAGCTAGTACTTGTTAAAAGAGAAACACAATAATGAATAGGCTATATATACTCTATTAATTTCTTGTAGTTGGATATGTCTTTATCATTTACGTAGACAATTGCTACTGCAGTTATTTACTACTTTATGAGAAAGATCTTATTTTCACACACAAAAAAGTCGCCGGTATGTCTCAAACATTATCGCGTTCCCACCTGCAGCTTATAACGACTCACCAAATGTAGCCGTTAACCCTGGTTCAGTTAATATAAGTATATCTCTAGTGGCAATACTCATTTATACCTTAAAATATCTTCTGATGTTATATTCACTAAGATGATCACCTTTTAACGAAATTACAAGTTCATGATAAATATTAATAATTTATTCTTTGATTACCTTTTAACGTATATTCACACAAACTGTCTTGCAATCAAACATGTTAAGTAAGTATATATAAACAACGACATAGCAACCAACAAGACAATAATGTATATTTCTTATATATTAAAACATTCTTCTTTTGTTATTTTTAATTAACATTATAACAGGTATAGTGCTTGCGTAAAAGCACTTTCTGCCCAAGATATATGTAATTATGAGCCGATACAAAAGTATCTCGTTATAAGCTGCTCCAAAGCACTGCAAACTACTTTTTAATCAGGCGAAAGGCAGTGAAGGAAAATAAATCTCAACAAATATTCTAATAACATTCGCTTATTGTCAACATACCTACAGTGAGCGCAGAAAGTGTTCGTACACCGTGCCTACTTTATATTGAAAACAGCTAGCATGAGAACGGGAGGTGGAAAATATATATATAACCAGAATTAAGACTACATATTCATACATTTTATTTCTATATACAAGAGAAAGGCCAAACAAAACACAATCACTGTTTTGTTCGAGCACAGGGTAATCCCTACAAAATATTAAAGTAACGTAATATACTTATAAGCATTAATTCTTAATGCTTATAAAGTATATTACGTTATTTAATATTTTGTGGGATTACCCTGTGCGTTAATGATTGTCTGTAGTCTTCGTGGCATTGATTTCACCTGTAGTAGTTCGTAGTTCTGTAGCTTCGGGACTGATTATGTCCCATTCTTGAATAGCTTTTCTTAGGCCTTCTTTAGTAGACAAGCTGTGCCTTCTGATTCTTGTCTCCAGAACAGATCATAGATGTTCTATGGGGTTCATGTCTGGGGATTGGGGAGGTGTGCGAAGCTGTTTCAAGGTATTATAGAGTCAGGGGCGGGTCCAAAGAGGGGCGTCGCCCCCCCACAAGAGGAAACTCTTATTTTATATATAAATAAACCCATCCATAACAAGTTTGGAGCTCTTAAAAGTAGCAGTATTACCGCCGACCGCCCCCCCCAGAAGTCCGTCCTGGATCCGCCCCTGGCAAACCTTGTAGACAGGCCTTGTTCAACAGTACAAACAATAATTGCGATGTATAATGTTTCTATCACTGTGCGAAACCATAAAAAAAATAATAAAAAATAATAATAATAAAAAAAGAACTGGAAGACCAAGAGTGTTGAGTGAACAAGTTAAACGTTACATTATTAGGGAAAGAAAAAAGGTTCCAAAAAGTAGTGCTGTGCAATTGGCAACGGATCTGGAAACACGCGGTGTTAAAGTATCAGCCAGTACAGTGCGGAATATTTGCAGGGTATCATGGTCGGATAGCCAGGAAAATGTTCTGGGTGAACAAGACAAATCGTATAAAGAGACTAAGGTTTGAAAAAGAGTATAAAGATAAGGGATCAGGCTTCTTTCTGGAATAGGGTCATATTTTCGGACGAAAATAAATTTAATTTTATCGAGTCCAATGGGAGGCGTATGGTATGGCGCAAGGTGAATACAGAGATGAATCCTCAAAATCTCGTCTCTAAAGTAAGACACGGAGGAGGGTCCGTGCTCGTCTGGGGTTGTATGAGTGCCTCAGGAGTGGGTCGTCTCCACCTTATCGATGGAGTGATGATCCACCAAGTGTATATTAACATATTAAAGGAATATCTCCATACTAGTGCGCAGAAGATGGTTCTTGAAAACAATTTATTGTTCAGCAAGACAACGACTCCAAACATACAGCGGAAAATACTCGATTGTGGCTACTCTATACAGGGGCGGATCCAGGACGGACTTCTGGGGAAGGGGCGGTCGGCAGTAATACTGCTACTTTTAAGAGCTCCAAACTTGTTATGGATGGGTTTATTTATATATAAAATAAGAAAGTTTCCTCATGTGGGGGGGGGGGCGATGGCCCCGATCGCCCCCCTCTGGATCTGCCCCTGAGGTTTGCTATCTTTCTCAAAGACTTACCCTTCTTATGCACTTTAATAATTACTTTTCTTGTCTCCTCATTTGTTTCTGTTCGGTTGCTTCCCATTTCGACAGCCCACCGTGCAGTTTTTTCACTCCTATTCACAACTAAACTCATTCTCTTACTCGTCATGCTATACAGAGGTGTATACTCAGGTGAATACTAGTGAACCCCAGTTGTGGTATCTTTGTTTCGTATTCGTACGTCAGGTGTACGATCACTTTTTGCGTCTACTCTATATATTTTCTACGGAATTTATTTACTTTCTGACCATTAAACTTGTCTTTGTGGTTCTTTATTGATATATTCATAAAGCTTAGTTTTCATTATTCATATTGTGTGTGTTATTACACTTCTTAAATTTTCTGTTTCTTTTTCGCAGGCATTCTCGTTTCAATAGCATAGGTGTACGAACACTTTCTGCGCTCACTGTATGTACAGTAAATACAAATTTATAATTTTTGACTTTACGAAGTATACAATGTAATTGTTCAATAATTAACATAAGCAGGCATTCATTAATTTATATTAATATAATAGTTAACAAAACTAATAAGCGGGTGATTGATGACTCAGTGGTAGAGTTTTCATCTATGGTATTCTAACCCAGGACATGTGGGTTTTCGATGGCTAATTTTGTGTTCGAAAATTTTCCCGGTGGTACTCTTGGTTCCCTTTCTTATATTTGTTCCATCATCACTCATTAACGAATTTAGTTTATCAAAACTCTATAGCCATATATTCATTCTGTCCGTCAGTGAAACAGTCTCAAGAACTATCTGATGGATTACCAATCAATTTTGGCCATGATGTACAGAGTCAATAGTTAAGAATCGAGTTCCCTGATGAATGTAATATTCAAACCGGAAGCGGTACAAATCAACCATTTCCGGTTTTAACGTTAATCATTATATAGTAAATATAGTAATAGATAGCGAGAAGCGGTTTCCAGTAATCGACATATATAACATTCATGTAGATAGAATGTTACCCAGTTTGTGCATCTGCTGAAAATAATGAGCTTAGGTATTTAGAGAGCATTTTCCGCTTTAGAAAATGTGTGCTTGGTAAAGAATGTAGAGAATTAGCTGAGTCAGGCACAGAATATGGTAATAGGAAGGGGGGATCTGTCACGAAATACTGTGGTTATTTACCAGGGGCTCAATCATTCTAAACTATTTTATTGGCAACATATATTGGTTCGTTTAGCCAAGATTTCTAATGGGGGCATGATATGAAATACTGTGGTTACACACCAGAGGCTCGATCAATCTAAATATTTTACTGACAACATACCCATATTGATTGGTTAGGACAATAAAATGAGGATATATTAGTAAGTATTTTAATAAGAAGCTATGAAGAAATCTCGAGTAAAAGAATATAAAAAAAAGTATTGAAAAAGATATCGTCTTCCGAGGTCATGCGAACGGTGTCGAGAATTTTGCGTCTGGGAAATTTGCGCCCTACCTCAAGAACAGGGAAAATTGCGCCTGCGATGTACCTCCACCGGGAAGTTTGAGCCCTGCGAAATAAAAGAACCTATTGGAGCTTACGCATTTCCTCGGAGGGACTGACATTACAGCATAAACAATCCTCCCCCCACAACCATGCCATTTGTGATTTATTTTCATTGTGGCTATATAAGGGGAGAATAAACTTCAATATAAGCCAAAAGAACACAACGGATCAACGCAATCACTGCTTCTTCCAGAGATGATTTTGGGGGAACACTGGCCTCCCCAGAGCTCTCAGAGTGCCCCCTCGGAGGAGACCAAAATAATACGTCTATAATATAATAATAAATAGAATAGTACCAGCAGTGACCCCCCTCCGGAATACTAAATGTGCCCCCCGGAACATTTTTCCTGAAAGAACGACTGAACGCAATTGTGTGTTTGAAGTGTAATTCCAGCAAGTAAACACACAGTACATAGTTTTCTTGATAATATTACTGAACTGATTTTACATTCACTTTACATTTTCTTTTCTATATTTTGTGTCCTGAAAAGCCAAACAACTCTCAAGGATTGTGAACAGAGATATCTGGGTAGAGCCAAACAGCCTTTTGTAGATTAAATTATACTCTTTGATTATATTAATAAATAATTATATATCAGTCATTTATACGTTTATTGTAAATTTTGTAGTATAATGAAAAATTTAGTGAACTAATGATTGCCCTTTAGTGAACTAAAATTGTATTTTTTCATTTGTTCGGAATATTATAACGGATGGAGTAACTCACTGAGACGATGAGAGGCAAGCCTAGTTCAAGTGCGAGTGGAAGTTACTTTACACAATACAATAATAAATCGAATTGTAGGGCGCTAACATCCCAGTGCAAATATATAGCTGGCGCATTTCCCCCTCTTTTTGGGGTAGGGCGCAAACATTCCAGTGCAAATATATTGCGAGCGCATTTTTTCCTATTTTTGTGGTAGGGCGCAAAATTCTCGCATTCAAGGAAAATATAATGTCCGTGAAGTTGACAAGCCACTTATGTCAGACTCCAATTTCGACTTTAAACGTCACTAGTGCTACGTTAGTGTTCGATAGTGACGCAAATCGTTAGTACTCCAACTGCATGCCAACACGCCCACTTCTAAGAATCATCTCAAAAGTGAGGTTAACCGTTAGAGCAAGTAAGTGCTCATTGGTGCCATTAACATTAACGTTAAAGCCTCCATCGTACGGCCCTTTGGGTAATAATAACACCACGTTTTTTGCTAGTCTCAATGGGTCCCTATATTCTCGCGAATATTCTGACGTGCCCAAGTTAGTTACTTTTTTGGGGGGGGGACTATTGTTTATGTTATTGTTTATTGTTTATTGCTAGTCTGCAGAGTAGTCCTTACATTAATATGCCATTGTCCTTGATAATCATTGCGTATTTACAAGCAATTTGTTATTACTGTTAGAAGATATCAAAAAACAACAGATAACATCTACTACTTAACGGTTCATATTTTTCTTTTACAGTACATAAACGATTAATAATAATAATAATAATAATAATAATAATAATAATAATAATAATAATAAGACTATTCCAGCATAAAAGTTATCAATTACATCACACTGGCAACAAGCGACGCATATTTTAACTTCATAAAAAAATTGTTTCTCACGATTTTCTGGAAGACTACGTATGATAACATCTTCATTATGTCAAGTTGTTTATCTCAGTGTGATATGTCCTACATCTGGACAATATCACAGTAAAACGGAAATTAAATATTAGGAGTACATCGTACTTTTGGACTACATCTCATTAACCATGGGAAGATTGAGTAATGTATACTTTAGGATGTAAGTTTCAGCTTAACTTGCATCATACATTCTTAGGATTACAAAAAGGAAATTTGTTCGTTTGCATTTGAACAAAATTCTTAGGATTACAAAAAGAAAAAATAATTTTTCCGAATTCCGGAATTTTTCCGAATTCCGGAATTTTTCTGAATTCCGGATTTTTTCCGAAATCCGGAATTTTTCCGAAATACGGATTTTTTCCGAATTCCGGATTTTTTCCGAATTCCGGAATTTTTCCGAATTCCGGATTTTTTCCGAAATCCGGAATTTTTCCGAATTCCGGATTTTTTCTGAATTCCGGATTTTTTCCGAAATCCGGAATTTTTCCGAATTCCGGAATTTTTCCGAAATCCGAAATTTTTCCGAATTCCGGAATTTTTCCGAATTCCGGATTTTTTCTGAATTCCGGATTTTTTCCGAAATCCGGAATTTTTCCGAATTCCGGAATTTTCCGATTTTACTTTCCGGATTCCGGAAAATAAAAATTCCGGAATTGGCCATCCCTAATATATACATACAAGAACTTTTGCATTTAATGAAGCGACCAACCCTTTCATACCGACCAGTACGTCCCATGCTTATATATACAATTATATTAAAGCCTACAAGTTTTGTCAGTAGCTAAAGCTTGCCCCAATTTAGCTGACATTTCATACCTATCCCGATACTGGAATCATTGCCATATGTTTACTGATCACAAGAGTCACACTTCTTATTATCCCATCAACCAGGATCAACTTCACTAGACGGATAAAGAAAAAGCAAATGCCTTCGCACAATTTATCTGCTACTATCTTCACACCGTTAGAATCTGACATTCCTCGGAGGCATACAACACGCCATTTCAACATCAATTCAATATAACGTCAACCGAACACTTGCCATACTCTGCCCGATCATTCTCTCACTGCTCCTATTACTGTAATGTACATCACTTTTGCCACAGCTCGTAAATGCAACATATCTCCTGGTCTGGACTCAATTACCTACCACACCTTTCATCAAAGAGGCAAATTTCAGCTTCTTTATCTGTTCCTAGCTATCTTCACATTTATTCTTCTTACAGGTTACTTTCGTATTCACTGGAAGACTTCTAAAACTCATATGTTTGTCAAACCTTACAAACCTCTAAACATAGTTTCTATAGAATTAACGCCCACTTTAAGCAAAATACTGGAACACATACTTGTCAATAGATTTCACTTATCTGGCATTCAACAATCTGCTTCCTTTACACGAAGTTGATTTTCGACCAGCTCGTATTACTAGACTCCGGATTCTTAGGTTCGAACCTATTTTATTCCTGTACAGTGAATGCAAAAAATTCGTGTTTTCTTTACATTTCAAGTTGCTATAAGCAGAACTATATTAGTTTTATAGAACCTAAAATGTCCTAATTGGAGGGTTAGGACCTAAAAAATCCTAAATTAGCTTTTAGAACCTATAATGTCCTAAATGATTCTTTATAGTTATTTTTAACTTTAAAGGATCATTTAGGACATTATAGGTTAGAAAAGTGAAGTGATATTTGTGGTGTCGTATAAAATTTCAAATATAAGAAAACTGACAAAAACTACTACTACTACTACTACTACAGGCCATACATATGTTAAACTATATTTCAGCTATCAAAAAAGTCCAAGATAAGAAGAGTTTTATTATTTTTATTACGCAGAAGACTGGTTAGCATAAAGCTTACTAAATTAAGGTTACCATTTAAGTATGAAATAGCTAACAAAGTGTTTAAAGTGTTGTAATATTCCGTTTTCAGTAATATAACGCTAAAAATCCTAAACCGTGTTTTTAAAAACCTATAAAATCCTAAAATGCACTTTTTAAAATCCTAATTTGAATTTTTTGGGACCTAAAAATCCGAAGCCTACGTATTACATTGACTCATCAATTATTATAACTCTTCAAAGCCGTCTTGTTTAATTTTATTCGATCTCTAAAAGACATTTCATAAGTTCTGGCACCTAATACTTTTTTTTTTTTTTTAAAAAAATTGTCTTTCCGTCTTCCTATCACGTACACAGTGGCGTCGGCTTGCGCCGTTCGCAAGAGCACGTGAACCACCAAATATCGTGCACTGTTTGTTGCTCCTTAAGATAATTTAATAATATTTAGAATATTATTATATTGTCGTTTCGTCTCTATTCTCTTCTTGTTTTCGGGGGGCGCGGTGGCTCTGTGGTAGAGCGTTCACCTCTGATGCATGGGGTCCCGGGTTCGATCCCAGCCCCCGCCAAGTGAACTTTGTGGTGGACAAACACCGTGCTCGTGGGTTTTCTCGGGGTTCTCCCGTTTCCTCCCACATTCTTCATTCCACCATTTCACTCATCTCTCATTATCACCGTCTCCTTTAGCCTAACCGGCATAACCGTGGGACGTAAAACTCAAAGATTTCATTTCATTTTTCTTCTTGTTTTCCCCTTGCGTGTATGCATTCCATCATCACTACTACGTTCAGAACAGAGCAGTGAGCGTTATAGACTGTTCTGTGTGTAGTACAGAAGGGAAACGCGGGCAGCTGATTGGAGGAACTGCAGTCTCCTGACGTTCAAATCAACATTTGAACGAGCAGCGTTGAGAGCTGTTGTTGACTTATTTCCCGTAATGAGGCGCTCTAAACACAATCAAAGAATGCACTTCTGCGTTGACAGCTGTTGTTGAATAATTTTTAGTAATGCGGCGCTCTAAACAGAATCAAAGAATGATTTGCAATTTGAAATAGAACATAGTAGTAGTATATAACTCATTCTTTCAATCAGTTATCTACATTTCTTTTTATCTCAATTTCTTGTAATGAAAATGCATTAATGGAACAAACAAAATTACGATTTTCCGAGGTCGTACCGATCGGAATGGGAAGTTTACAACCCTTCGCCAGAGATTCTTAAGTTAACGCAGAACAAAATGAAATTTTAATTTATTTTCAAGACTTCGTTTTAAATAGTACAATCTTAGATTTTTCTTTATGGTACGGTTTCCCTGCCTAAATAAACTGATTCTAAGAAAAGCGAATAGCTTGTCAAAACTTGCTAACATTGATACAATAGTAAAATCTTACCTTATGTATTGTGGAAATCCGAAGGAAATTTTGATACTGATTTCATTATTTCAACATTCATCTTTAACACATGCAAAATAGAAAATGATTGCTTCTATTCGTTACTTTGAATTGGTATTTGTAGTAACGTACGTTCAGCTGTAACACTTCTGTAAAAAGCGGAAAGTTTTTTTCTTATTGGGGAAGGGGGCGTAACTTATTCAGAGATTGTACTTTATGCGCAGAAACATTATTCTCTAAATATATTTCAAAGTGGAAAAAGTGAAAATCTGTTGTGTGGTGATATACTGATTGATTTATAAATGTGTTTGCCAGTATTTATTATTTCTTTTCCATTACATTGCTCAATTTAAGTAAATATATGGTGAACTATAAAGATATTAAGGTGGGTATTCCGTATACTCCCATATACCCTCCTGCATAGGTTTGCAGTATTAGGTTTTCCTAAAATACTTTCTCGATACTAGTTTCGACACGGAAACATTTTTCGAAAAATTTCTTGTAAGAAAAATCCTATCATTACCCTATTTTGTAGAGGATTCTATTGAGCGATTGCAAACTACTGCATATCTTCTAGTGTACTGACGGATTGTGAAAGTTTAGAAAGAAGTTAGAATATAATCAACCAAAGCTAACTATCATCTAGAGGTGAAAACTAAACTGTGTCGAAATTTCAAAGTTGATTTGAAGCAATAAATGGCTGATAGATTATGAAAGGAAAATATCATTGTTTTGCTTTTCTCGCGTCTTATATGAAGGAAATTTGCAGTGGACCTGAAGTGTATAATATATTTACGACATCTGGTTGAAAAAGTAAAGAAGTATGAGAACTGTAATAAACAAATTATAATTATGCTGAATTTAACTAGTGTGAGCACCGGGAAGTACCCACGTGGAGTATCTATCGGGTTCGGGTCTCCCCTCAAAACTTCTTATCTCGACATACGTTTGAACACTTTCATAATAAAACTATAATTGTTTACTAGAGAAATGACTGATGTAGGCTAAAGATCTGATGTTACACTTTATCTGTGCTCTTTCTTTTCTTAAAAAAATCTATTTTCTTAGAATATAGATGGCTGAACTTAACAATTACACATCGTTCTTCGGGTGTAGAATTACATCGGTTCAATCATAAGTAGATGTAGTGTCTTATAGTGTTGGACCCCTTAACAAAATTGGACTCATGCAACAAAATTTTATACCTGCCTGACAAATGTTCTATCACGATTCGTTCGAATGATCATTTCTATTAAGGCTCATATAACATTGTAGAAAAATAAGTCATATTTGCTCACATTTGATTGATTGCATCAAATGTTGGGGTGTTTGAATATGCTGTATGTCTCCATTAGAAGTCCGAAGATTCTAGTAGCTCTGGTGTTTTCCATGGTTTAGTTGACTTCATGGAGTATCCTGTCCTCTTCGTTTGTACAGTTCAATTCCGGGTGGAAGAGCATCAAATACTCTACAGTAATCTCCATTTAAACTGTAAATCTCGTCTTAGATTCTATATAGCCTAACCTCTAACATAGAATGTAAATACAAAATAAACGGTGTTTAGTGTCTTGAGACAACAATGCAAAAGTACATGGACAAAGCGTTCGTAATTAAAGGTGTCTCTGCAACTACTAATTTGATATATTGCATGTTTCGTGTATACTGTTAACAGTTCACAAAACAGCATATTTAGCAACTTAAATATACGAGATAGCAGACATTGGAGTCTAATGCAGATTCCACTTACTATATTGTCGTGAAATTGATTATGAGTGTGTAGAAAGAGAATGGCATTTTTTTAAAAATCGTGAAAACCTCAGTAAATAATCCGACGCTGACTTCAGAAATTAAAAATTGTTTTACCATATTAAAGAATATAAAAGCATTTAAGGGAGTGCTGCAGCTCAAAATAGACTCAGTGCATTAGCTATAGTATCAACACAGAAAAAATTATAAAAACTAAACTTCAGAAAAGTTATTGACAAGTTGATTGCCCAGAAGAACATGAGAAGTGATTCGATATACGAATGAAAATGACCATTAGTTTATGAATGGGTAGTTCTTATATATATATATATATATATATATATATATATATATATATATATATAGATAGATAGATAGATAGATATAGATAGATAGATAGATAGATATAGATAGATAGATAGATAGATAGATAGATAGATAGATAGATAGATAGATAGATAGATAGATAGATAGATAGATAGATAGAGATAGTTACTTTCATTGAGTTACATCGTTTTTCTAATTAATTTAGGAGATTGATAGAATTCTAGAATTTGAATTTTCTAACGACTGTGAACTATCGAAAAATTATGTCACGAAACGCCACTGCATGTACATTCGTTTCATCTTGAACTTTCTTAGCAATCCTCTAGCATATATCTATACAAATACCAGTGTCTTTTATCCTATATTTCTTTATAGCGGTGTGCCTGAAAGCTCTGCATTGTAGCCACTTGTATATCTGTTCAAGTTGCTGGCATACCGCCATTCTCTGTAATGTCCATATTTCCCAAGACGCTGACCTTCCTACCTTTGGCTAAGACTATTTCCCTGATAAATACTGAAATGAAAACTAGCTTTTCAAAATCTTCCTGAAGAATATTAAATCCTTTACCATCCTCTCTTACTTCATTTTCTACTTCATCAACTAGAGCACGCGGTTTATCCCTATTTTCATACAAGTCGTCAACATATTATTTTCATCTTCCTAAGACTTCATTCCTGTAGGTGATTACTTTCCCATTCCTATTTTCTACTGCCATCGTAATACCTCCTTGTTTCCTATGAAGTTCCATAGGTTTCACTTATCTGCATATTTCTCGTATTTCTTAACTCTTCCTAATTCTTTTATGTTTCACATTTTCTTTTGTAAAACTCTCCCTAACTCGTTGCTTACCTTCCGGCACACCTTTCTGTTTTCTTCTGTATTAACCTGCTCCCATGCTTCTCTTCCTCTCATTTTCTGCAAAATCTGTTCTGTAACCCATGGTGACTTACAAGGAAGGTGTCCGAAGTGTAAATCTCAGATTTCAAAAAGGTTTATGCAGATTGTTAGGGGGGCTCATGGAGTAAAAATCGGCACAACAAATTTCGGCGGAACCCCATATTTGGGTGGGGCAGTGCCCCATTTGTGATTTTCGGCTTTCGTAGGAAAAATCGGCCTTTTGATTTGAAAATTGACTTATTGTTGTCTACAATCGTTGTCATTTGTCTTCATTTGCCTAAAGATGCTTTAATTGTGGGTCTGGGATCGTGTGGGGCGTGTGGCCCCCCCTCACAAGTTTGATACATGTTCCCCGTTCATTTTGACCAGCTGAATTCAAATATGTGATTAAAAGTACTTTGTGGAGCACATGTGCGGCACAGGTCTCTACCTAGTTTCTGGGATGCTAAATTACAAGTTGAAAGAGAACTGAAGGGCTTGAAATAGGAGTTTGGCAGAATCAGTGTTTACTGCGTGGATTGTATGTTTTACAGAAATGGAACGCTCCCCCGGAATTAGTAGTAACAAGGATATTACAATGTAGGTGATGTCATATTTACTTTAAATTGTGTTCATATTTGATATTTTGTAATTAACGATTAGCAAGTATGTACTGCAGAATCTTTTGATACGTGTACTAGAAAGCCCGTTTGTTACTTAGTGGCTAATAGAAATAGTATAGGGGACATAACGAACAAACAAAATACTAAAGGAAACGGCAGAGACGTCAGCTAATCCAATGGTTTTGGGTTACTCAGGGCGCGGGAGCGAGGACCTCTCTCCACTTGGTTTACTAAACTGCTGCTTGAGCGAAGCCTGTCTGACCATAAGCAAATAAACTAATTTAGACATGGACAAACTTTGTACATGCATTTATTTGGTACTTATGAGTATTTTAAAATTATAAAATTAGTATTCAAAAATACAGCACATTCAATTCTATATTGTACAAACAAAATTAAAAGAAACCCCAGGTGGGGTAAACGACGAAAAGATTGCGTGTACAATGTTAAATACACTCACAGTTCACTTGGCGCCATTTAAAGCATGCGATACAAACCTATTTACTCCATTCGCGAATTGCACGCGTTCTTGCACAGACGCTGTTTCGAGTTATCGTCTTATATAGAGATTCAATATCTGTTATTAGGAAGCCAGTGTCTTATGTCGCGTTATGAATTTCGTTTAGGTTCGCTGTATTTACTTACGTATTATGTACTTAGGTATTTACATACGTGTTAGTAAATTGAATACGTTTTGAACACGTGAAGTCTCATAATGAATCCTGTGAATATCATTTCACTTTTACAAACTGTATTTCCTGCTGAAAAATATGTAGCAAAGATTATTACAGATAAGGAAAAAGAATTGGTATCATCTTTCATTGATATTTTAGAATGTGGTATGAAAGATCCCATTTTTGTTGTCGAAAAGACGGCAGAACTCGACATCGATAAATGCTTAACAGTGACCATAACCATAGACGATCCCGAATGCGAAGTTGTAGAAGATGACATCTCTAAAGGCGATGAAGTACCAACAGAGTACAAGAAAAAAAAGTCGTCAAGTTTTGGAAATCTAAATCAAGTCCTGGAGGTTAAAAAAAAATCAAGTGTACAAATTAAATTTAAAAAGTAAAACATGCTTAAATTAATAATCAAGGAACACGCAATGAC
Organism: Thermobia domestica; assembly: GCF_964235325.1. Lineage (NCBI taxonomy): Eukaryota > Metazoa > Arthropoda > Insecta > Zygentoma > Lepismatidae > Thermobia > Thermobia domestica. Next base: position 191,514,752 of record NC_137455.1, on the reverse strand, counting down.
AAATGTTCATCTATTTCCAATTTTGTGTATGCAAAGTTCATTGAAGCCAAAAGAGATTTCATGCCTGTACATGACATGGATCTCCGGAAATGAGCAATTGAAAACACGAAAGAAATTAATCTTGAAAACGTTAAGGTTTCCAAAAGTTGGTGCTCCCACTTGTGTGGGGAACCGCCCCTACACACAGGGATCTCCGACCCATCATTGAAGTATCTTTAGGCAAATGAAAACGAATGACAAATTGTAGACAATACGTCAATTTTCAAATCAAAAGGCCGATTTTTACTACGAAAGCCGAAAATCGCAAATGGGGCACTGCTCCACCCAAATATAGGGTTCCGCCGAAATTTGTTGTGCCGATCTTTATTTCATGAGCCCCCCTAACGGTATGCACAAACCTTTTTGAACTCTGAGATTTACACATCGGACACCCTCCTTGTTAGCTGTTTTGCGTTCGTGGTAACCTACTGCAAATATTTCTACAGCTGGTTTGTAAAGATTAATACCTGCCCACCGCCTGTTACTATCTGCACCTGTTCTGTTGTTCTTTGAGTACATTTCTTCGAAGTTTTGTACGAAGATATGCAGTTGTCTGAGTGTATGGAATAACTGAAAAAAAAAATGATATTCAGATTTATAAACACAAATATAGGCTACTATCTATATACTGTAAATAGTGTTCGATTTACTGGGGGAATGATAGGGAAATCCCCCTCTGTAGGGAAACAAAAGTATCTCTGGGGAATGTATATGTGACCATGTACTGCAAATATAATGTTTATGTAATAATTTTCTTCTCAATTACAAGACTTGCCCCTGTAAAAGTCCCTTTATATACTTACTGTCTCTATTAAAAGTAACTCAACAAGAACATGAAACATTATTGTTACTGAAAATATAGACAGAACTAACCAACCATGACGGTTTATGGATTTCTTGGGGAAAAGTCTGCAATAGTTGTCAGTCGTGTAATCCTGCGGATAGTGGTCTCTGGTTGAAATTTGGGATAGTTGAAGAGATCATTGGAAGATTTATTTTCAAATTTCAGAAAGTATTTTCTGTGTTTAATATATATGAGCTTGAATAGGAGCTTGAATGGAAGAACAGAACAAGTCCAAAATTATACCTTATGAGTATTGCAATAAGAAAATCATGTTATGCTATTTTACCCATAATTTTTTTAAAACTATGTGATAACTTGAAAACTGTTATACCAATCCATAGGAAAGCGTTATTCTATGCATTTAGTAATTATTTTAACATTAAGTATAATGGTTTATTTCAGATTTATACTGTTCTTCCACTCATCAATTCAATTACTGTCCGTGTCCATATCAGAGATTGTCCGGAAAAGGAATCATATTCTCCCATAATAATTCATAAAAAAAAAAAAGTTTTTCTGCATTGTGCAGGTGTCCGATAGTGAGTGGTGTCCACGAAGGGAAGTTTTATTGTATTAGTGTTAAGAAGTTTCCGGCTTTATAAAAGTTGGAAATCGGTACTTTATAGATTAAGATGGATTTTGTTGCATCCTATGATAGAAACTTCCAATCTAAACTTGAAAATGAACAATTTACTTTAATGCTTAGAAAATGAACAGTTTACTTTAATGCTTATTACATACTTATTTGCTGTAACATTTGTTCTAATATGTATAACAAATGACTTAACCACAAAGCAGTTTGCGTTGAACTTTAATACCTTGCGAAATGTTCTGATGCTAAAAGCCATAAAGGAGAGTGGTGGTGCGGGTGTGAGGAGAGAACAGTAAAGGTTTAATGCATTTACTTGATTCATTTTATCTGATTCACGGTTACGCTCAAACTCCGAGCATCACGCAATAAAGAATAATTACATTCGTCCTATCTCAATTAAGTTTAATTGTAAGATAGGTGCAGAAGGTTCGGTTTAATTTTTCAATGACTTTTGTAACAGAAATTGCAGTGTTGTGATTCAAACTTGGGGCAAAGTTTGTAATTCAGCTTTACCTTGTAATTGTGTTTCAGTTGTTTAATTAGCTGTTTCCTGACTCATTGAAAGAGATACAAGCACAACTTGCACGCCGGCGACCGGCAACGAATTGCATTATCTATTTGGTTAAGCACGCGATCCAACATCGTTCTTTGGTTTGCATTCAGTGTGTGTGTGTTTTCTTGCCTGGTTATGCGGAAACTAATGTAATCAATTAGACTTTCTTACATTTATAATGAAAATCGTTGCAAAGCTAATGTTTCATACTTTATATTTTATAACATAATATAAAATATGAAACTGTTTCGAATTGATTTCCATTATAAATATATATAGGGTGTTTTGCAAAAAAAAAAAAAAAAAAACCTTTAATGTTTGGGGAGGCCGTAGGATCGATTATTATTTTTAATATTCATTTCAAACAGATATCTATTCGATTCTCAATATTGGAGATTGCGTCAGTTTCGAATCTAGCGCATAAAAACCAGGTATGGGAAAAGAACCGGTTCTGACCCGCTTTTGAACCGGTTCAGGCACCAAGAACCCATGCTAAAGATAGGAACCTGTCCGGAGCGTTTTTTACAACAACCGGTTTATTTTCCATCCCTGATAAAAACTTGTTATGAGAGAGGCACTATTTATGCAGTTGCTCATTTAAATAAAATGTCCTCATCGTTACTACCACACCAACTGGAACTCCATATCTCTTTCTCTACCTCTACAAATATATATATGTAAGATGTTTGGGTTGTCAATTGTTAGATGGCAATGGAGCGCCGGGTTGTTGGTGTACATGTGTTAGGGCAAACCTCTCGTACTACGTGAGAAGCAGGAGTAGGACATCTAATGTCATGAAGCAAATTGGGGAGTCACGTAAATAAAAGACATGACGGCCACTAGGTCTGGAAAGCTTCTGATATACGCCTGTTAGAGACAGGGCGATGTCACTAGGCTGGGCTTAGTGCAGCCAGTCGATAACAGATGACGTTGGAACGGTTCAGGTCAACAACAAGGGCTGTTACGCCAAGTGGTTTGATTGACAATGTACATATATATATATATATATATATATATAATTTGATATATACAGTATATATATATATCTTTGTCTTTGATATATATTGTCTCTCTTTTATAATTTCATTAGTTGGATTTAACAGTTGATAATTAATAATTTATCTAAAACCAAATTAATTACCTCCCTGCACACTTCATGTGACCCCAAAACCAAATCTTACAAAATTGAGAACAATAAAATGTGAGTATGTTAAAATATATATCATGAAAATACGTAATTAACAAGAAAATCATACTTTAAAAAATCCAAATCTGGCTGTATGCTTTATGGTTGATAGCAGAGATGGAGTGGGTCAGTGGGTCAAGTTTTCTGAGTGGGTCAGTGGGTCACATGCTGTTGACCCACTGTGACCCACCACCCACCGTGACCCACTACGACCCACCACCCACCGTGACCCACTGCGACCCACCACCCACCATGATCCACTGCGATCCACCGACTCAGTATGATCTACCGACCCTCTCTGCTCACTGCATTGTAGACAGTATTTTCTGAAGACTGATAAATTTGTCTTCGTTTTACTTTCAAGACCTTCATTTCCCTTCCTTTTCCACTTGTTTCTGTCTACTTACCTGAGGCGAGTATATCTAACCAAGTGAAAAAAGAACTTCAGGACTTTTGAATATTGATATTTTTAATTGTAATAATAGCAATAGGACTTCTACTACACTTGGCTTTCGAGATCTGTGAGTTTTTAGAGGAGCTAACTACTGGAAAAAATACATTTTTGAATCACTGTAATATATAAATTATTATATAAAAAATTGAATGTAACTATGTGTGCCTGATCATCGTGGTCAAATTGCAAAGTCAAATGAAATTACTTTTGGTATATAGTTAGGCCTTAACCCAAACTGGGATGTTATATTGCTTTTATTATAATGCATAATATCCTAAGGAGATAGAGCGGATCCGATTTTTTGCGAAAGAAAAGAGTATCTCGCAAGCCGTTAAACTTACGGAGCTGAAATTCAGTGTATTAACTCTTTATTGAAAATAAACAGAATGTGTCCTAGCATTTTTTTAAAATTCTCCTTTATGTGTATGTGGGGGAGGGGGCACTTTCTATATATGGAAAATTGGTAGTGAGTTGGTTTGTAAAAATGATCGTAAACGATCGATGTTATTTAAGAAAAAAAATCAGAAACAAAAAATACAGTGCTTGCCTTCATATATCCATTGCTTTCTACTATAATAATTGCTGAAGCTTATGATTATTATATGGAGCGCTTACAGCACAGGGCAATCAACCCAAAAACTTGTGACTAAAATAGGCATAAAATTTGTACTGTAAGCTTAATTACACGGAAGTTTTAAGTTTGGATTGTACGCATAATTATATGGAAAATTTACACTTTTTTCCCTTTACATTGGTCTACTTACTTTGATTAGGAACTTTGAAATTTCATCATTTTTTCCATTGAAAAGTATTGATAATTCAACAAGGAAATAATTATACTATGATAATTTAATTTAAATTCATCGTAATTTGGCACATGGCAAACAGCAGTGTGGTAATTGAAGGAGAAGAAGGAGGGAAATTCCCATTCACCTCTGAACACTCCAGGAACCTCGCTTCCTTTCACTTTCTAGACGGGGGAAGGAACTTGGTAATGGCATCAAACCTTCATGTGTAATTACAAAAATTAAATGTATAAACAAATAAGAAATCATCAGTTTATCAGGCTTTAATTGATAATTTATTCACAAGATTCCCTATCGAAGGCGTGGTAGATGAAGTTCCTGTTCTGCATGAGTCGACATTGCCAACTGAGATGGTCGATATGGAAAAGATGTTGTATGGTGATAGAGAGATTATACTTCTTGCTGAGTATTTCAAAACTGACTAAGAAAAATCGTTATCAGACTTAAGTCTAACAAGTAGATTGTCGATGAGGAGTTGCAGAAATCGGGTAGAAGTATTATCAATTTTCACGACAGAGTGCGAACGGGGATTTCTCCTTATGAATTTACAGATGACTGATATTAGAAATAGACTAAGTGCTCAAACATTGTCTAATTTGTTGTTCATCAATGTTAATGGCCACCGCTAGACAAGCTCAAAGTAGACGAGCTAGTTATTTCTTGGCTGAAGGATGGACATCATTCCGCTGCGGATGATTTACCACGAAAAAGTTACCAACAGGAAATAAACCCGATTTCAGGTTTGTTTTAAGGTGGAAAATTACGAGTTATAGAAAATGTATACTTGTATTAGTAATGGCTTATTTGTATTATTGAACTTTGTACCTATTTTTTAGTAAGTCTCTTCTATGCTTTAGGTAAACTACTTTGAATAAATATTCATAATAATTGCCATTATGCATATTTGTAACTTAAATTTAACGTGGTGTTTTAGTGATTACACAAATTACAATTATGAGCATACTTTATGGAGATGCTCTCACATAGGATACCCGTGCACTTTTATAAACTATGAAAAACTGATTTTTCAAGTTTTTTGTGAGAAAAAATACTGTGAAACCATAACCTTTTCCATATTGTACAGGGGTATTTTCCTGCGAATATAAGTTTCTTGTGGAATGCGTTGAGAAATTAACACTTGCAAGAATACTCTCTTAGTACAAGTATATTTTAGGCACACACTAATTTCCCCCCACCTCGAACTGTTTCAATTTTCTCACTGACAAACACTTTACCATTTTATATCATAAAGGTCAGATCCACCGTTATTCTAACAGAGTGGTGCTTGAGCGATTGACTAGAAATTCAAACTCCGATTAGTGACAATTTCACAGTCTTGTTTTATTACAAGTGTAAACTCTTTAGTCAGTACAGAAGAAGCCGTGGATCATGTTCAGAGTTGATGACGATGGATTTTGGTTAGTCAGAATAGGTCACAGTGGATGAGAGTGGTTCATGGTGGGTGGGGTCACGGTGGGTCACTGTGGGTGGTGGGTCAGAGTGGGTCACGGTGGGTGGTAGGTCAGAGTGGGTCATCGTGGGTGGTGGGTCACATTGGGTCATGGTGGGTGGTGGGTCAGAGTGGGTCACGGTGGGTGGTGGGTCATCGTGGGTCGTGGGTCAGAGTGGGTCCCGGTGGGTGGTGGACCAGTGGGTCGTGGGTCAAGTTTTCATTGACCCACGCCAACTCTGGTTGATAGCTATACTACATTTAATAAAAGTAAGGAATTCTTTCCTACTTAATATTTTATTGATCCGGAAATACTTTCTCTAAGCGCTAAGAGTTTTCCTAATTAAGAATCTTAAAAGAGACTCAAAGGTCTTTTAAGCTACTTCTCTTGACTTTGAGTAAATAGCTGCATCAAATTTAAAAGTCAAAATCTCATATTAAGTTTCAATCATTTCTAAATTGCTCTAATATTTTAAAGATCTGTGACACAACTTTCTTTTTCATGCATTTCTAAGATGGGTGATCACTTCTAAATTTTTCAAAGGTTAGCTTTATCTTTTATGGCTGACCTGGCCTAATCCTAACCGTGACATAACCTCTTGAAGCTAAACTCTCTTTCATTAAGGATTCTAATTTAACTTATCTTTAAGGAACAAGGTTAGGTTAAGAAAAAAGAAATACCTCAGAAACAGATTTATTAGTCCGAACAAGAACTAGTTACCTCAAGGTTAATATCCAATCATAGCTGAGCCGAACTCCCTTTCATTTAAAAGTAAATACTCAGTCTTTCAATAACAGATATACCTATTTCATAGCTGCCTTCAAAATAATGAAAAACGACAAGTTACATAATAACTAGACAACTTTACTTCCATTGCAACGTCTATGTTTCTATAATGGGAAACCTTCCATGGATCTACATTAACAAATTATAAGTAGTCCAAGATACGTTTTTGTATGAAAGTGCGTAAGTGAAATATTAGTTTAAATAGTTAGGTAGGCATAGGAATATGGCATATCATAAGGTTTTATTTATATATAAGTCCATAACATTTTTTATAATAGTGCCTATTTTATTAATACGTAATTAATGTGCACATATGATATCGGGAAGTAAAATAATATAATCATCTTGTTTTGTAGTGAATATGAAAAGCTGATTATGAGAATCGACTTTTTCTAGTAAAGTATCAGCTCTCTGCATAGATTTGAAATAAGAGGGTTGTAATGAAAATGACGTATATTGCTGTGCTAACAAGGGACGTATGCGAACCGTGACAGCTAGATATTTATGAAAATCGGTACTCCGATCATTTGTGGATCCCTAGTCATCGTGGTGAATCGATATCTCGAACAGGAACGGTTCGAGATATCGATTCCATACAATTGCCATTGGAGTTGCTGCGCTACAGGAATACTAGTTGTTCACATTTCCTCATAATCTCTCATGGAACTTCTTCTTTCTACGACAACTCTACCATGTGCACTTTTTTTGGGTGGAAAACCTGTATCAAGCTGTTAGTTATTGGATGCTGTGCATGCTGTAGTTTATTCTCTACTGTAAATTTGGTTCTTCTGAAGTCTTCTTCTTCTTGTACATTTCTCTGTACAGAGCCCATAATTTCTCAACTTTACAGTCTCACATCTCCCTTATTTGGCAACACTGAAGACCTACTTTTTGCTTATTTTCTTTCATATTTTATGCCAATTGTTTTATTAAAATAAAATGGTAGACGTTCTATTTGAAAAACCATAAGTTTGTGTTGGGATCGCAACACTGCTTATGTCACGCTACTGCCGTGGTCTTGGTCACGTGTCTCCCTCCTGTAGGTTTAAGGTTACCTGCGTACATTTTTTATTTTCTGCCATTTTCCGGCGTTTTGAGGATATAACTAGGCACAGCCTCACCCGGTCACTGTTTGGTAGTATTTTAGGTAGCGAGTAAACAAGGCATTTCCGCACCGAATGACTATCATCACGATGATTAGTGACCCTCAATTAGTCGGGGCACCAATTTTCATAAATATCTAGCTGTCACGGTTCTCATACGTCAATTGTAAATAAATTAAAAATATAAATAAAACTAAACTTCACAGAAACTCATGTTGTAAGTTAATTTTTGCTCTCACGCAAAATCTGTAGAATGAAATGTACAGTTACAATTATTTTTGGCATTTAGTTTGAATATGGACTGTAACTTCATCAATCTCTATTTATGCAAGTCGTTGTGATCATAGCTGCACAGAAGAAATTGAATGTATTAGTTTTATATATTGTGGTGCTTTGCATTTAGAACCTTAGTGTGTAAACAAATGGAATTTGGAATTGATTTTGGTTCATGAATAACACGCCAGTATGTGAATATCGACCGTAGCGTTTTAAAATTTTCTTCTTTTCGTAGTCACATTAGGTTTCAAAATTCGTTGCCCCCTTTCTACGAAATATAATCACGCAATTAAATTTTAACTTTCAAAATTTATGGTATAAGAGATTCCGCCTGGCACGAAATCTCCTGCCTGAGAGGAGAGGAGCAGGTTGCTCCTTCGGTTCATAATTTTTAATTCGGCTTGGTGTTCATATCAAAGCAGGGTCCTAGAAGATTGAACCAAAGGTATAAACATCTACTTCTGAGAGGAGAAGGGATGCGTGTACTACCTTATGCCGTCAGCCTATTTGAGTTTGCCTTCTGTCGCTTTCCTGTGGCTCAAGTATAAAATTCGATTTAAGTTCTGAAATCAATTATTACCAAACTGGTGGAGGAGATGTCAATCGAACTAAGTATAGGGTTTATGAGTAACCGTAAATGGTTAGAAAGAATAATATCAAGATTAATACCTTATTTATTTACTTTTCTGTTTGTTTCTTAACAGTGGCTCTTCAATCCAAGAGAAGTAGTACATAATAAAATATAGACTACTTCCACCTCAGAATGTTGATATTATTATTATTATTATTATTATTATTATTATTATTATTATTATTATTATTATTATTATTATTATTATCATTATTATTATTATTATTAGTGATAGTAGTAGTAGTGGTGGTGGTGGTGGTAGTAGTAGTAGTAGTAGTGATAATAGTACATTGTGTCCAATATACAATGCAATCCGGAGTTTGGGATAGTAGAACTTTTGAACCCGAAGGGATACACAAATAATGGTTATGCCAAAATGAAGCTTTGCTCATGCATACATTTTTAAACTAGGAAGGAACGATTGAAGTACACTCGGAACTATACAATATTGACAGATGTAACCGAAGGTGTAAATCATATTTTATGCAAAACGCGTAAATTGACTCATAACTCATACGTATGAACGTTCAGTCGTTAAATTTCAGTTTGTATAGTTGGAATAGCTTGTAAACTATGGAGGAAGAAAAAGAAATTTTCATTTCCACCGAGAACTAATCGGATGAGGCCTCTGTAAGGGGAAACTAGGGAAATCGTAGTTTTCATAAATTAAGACTCAGAATTGGCAACACTACTGATGTTTCAGTGCATCAAAAGGTGTGTGAAGGACCTGTCTATATTATGCAATTCCTGGAAACAACGAGAAAGAAACTTTAAAATTATCATGATAAAACTGTTACTTACATACACCTTTACGAAGGGTAGAAGTGTTAATGTTTGTTTCCAGGTCTTGTATAGTTCGAGAATTGTTCTTGTATACCTCTTGCTTTAAGTAGACCCATACCAATGAACAGCAGTGTTGCCAGGTTGAGGATGGATTCTGAACCAAAATCAGACCTGAATCTTTGCGACACCTTTTAGTTTTAGTTTAGATGTAGGCTAAAGAAAATACATTTTCTTGAGACGCTGAATCGATATGTAAAACACTTCTCACTATCTATTATTGTTTCCGTCCTATGATGATCAACGTTGAAACCAGAAACGATTGATTTATACTATTTCCAGTGCGAATAGAGGATTAACAGAGAAGATAGAACCTATTCTTGGGATAATAAGTCGATTCCAAAATTCCGCTTTCCGATATCTCATACCGTTGGTAATCAGTTGAAACCGGTATTGTTTCTACCACTTCCCGTTTTAGTAGAGTTTAGCGGGTGGAGATGGTACATTTCCTTAAGACGTTGAATCGATTCAAAAAATTCCCTATCACTATCTAGTACCGTTTTCGTTGTGTAACGATCAATCGGAAATTGTTGATTTCGGCTACTTCCGGTTTGAGTAGATGGTTAACGAAGAAGATGGAACCTATTCTTGAGACGTTGAATCGATTGTTAAAAACTGCTTCTTCATGTCTCTCACTGTTTCTCTGATACCTGTCAACAGACAAACAGACGCACGGACGATCATAGCAGTTCAATGAGACTTCCAACCCTTAGGCATAGCATAGTATGGAAGTCTAAAATGTAATAAGTTCGTGGTAGCAATTACGCTTTATCAACCACATGTTGTGAAGGAAAATGTAGCTAGTCTGGTTATGCTTCCTCCATATTGCTTTTCGACATAATGCACCAATTTTATATGGTGAACCAGAAACAAGATTTAACGTTGAAGTGGAATTCATATTGATTTTTCAAGGTACAGTAAAAATGTATTCATATTTTCATATCTAACAACAATAATAAATGACTAGAGAACCGCACAGAGATGTCATTGTAATTATTGCCGTGAAAGAAAATATTAATTTACTCTTCTGGTGTGTGTGTATTCAGGTTTACGGTTTATTCAGTTCTTGTGGCTAGTTTGTTCACAATTTTAGCTTAGATCATTTTACCTGTGTGGTATTGGAAAGAGTTTCAGTTATTGAAATTTCATTTTTGGTAAACTTCTTTTTCTTTCTTCCCACTGTACCACAAATATTAATAAATATAAGAAATAAATGCTATAAACCATCTATGTTAAAACCGCAGAAATTAATCAAAATCAATTGTTATTGACTACCTAACCTAACTCAAAATATTATTTCAAAATGAAGCAGAGGGTCAAATTAATGTAATACGTAGATTATTAGTATAATGTGTATTTATGATAGGGGAGGAGGTGGGAATACCTTTTGGTTTTCCACTGCTAATCGAAAAGTTGGTGATTCTGAATATTTTCCCATGTGACATAAGTAATTTTTTTTTAAGTTACAGCAAATATATTTATAACATGCATTTTTTGCTATAAAACACAAGTTAATTTTTGTTACATGTAAGATTATTTTCTCAAACTTATATCCTGTAACATACATTTAATTACATAATATGCTACATATATTTCTAACATTCTTCAGAACATCGTCAAAGTGGTTGTCAGCCTTCTAGGATGTCTGTACTTCCATCTTATTGTGAGTTATAGAAGAAAAATCTCGTCCAGTTCTTTACCAGGAGGTAATGTGCCCAAGATCGATGACACATTCTCGCGCTGGATGGCGATACTGATACGTTCAAAAAGGAATACAGTAGCTCGGGGGTCACCAGTTTTGATCGCTATTCGATGACCAACTTCGTTAATGAAATTAGATCCTTCGTGACCCCAAAACCCACTGACTTCTATTGCTACTGATACAAACCAATATTTTCCAATAGGTTTGTGTATTTTAGGCTTTTCCTCTCTACAGAAAAAGATAAATTTATACTTTTATCTTTGCATTCCTGAACACCAGGGTCCGAACTTAAATCAATTTCACCGATTGATCCGATACCCTCTACAAAAAAGGTTTTTGGTTGCGCAGCAAGCCATTAATGCATCGCTTCCTTCACCTGTTGATCGGAGTTGAATCGACGGCCTCTAAGAGTATCTTTAAGTGCAACAAACTCCGTAGGGGAGAGATCGGGACTGTATGCAGGATGCTCAACACCTCGAACGGGAGCTCATGTGGTTCGGATTTCACATTAATCAGTAGGTCCACGTCTCATATAGCCTCGCTGCTGAACGGGACGTTAAACTCAACTCAACACCTCGAAACACAGCATCTGAAGAGTTAAGCGCTGTGGGCGGCGGTATGTGGACGCGCACTGCCATGCAACATAAGAACGCCTTCCGACAATCGACCTCTGTGTTTATTACGAATTGCAGGCTTCAACTTGCTTACCAACATATCACTATACCTTTATTGTTGACTGTTGACCCATTTTTCCAGATAATGTTCCAGGACTGTCCCTTGAGAGTCCCAAAGCACTATGAGCATAGCCTTCCCTGGATAAAATTGACTCTTGAATTTCTTCTTGATGGGAGATCCGGGATGCTTCCATTCCGTGCTCTGGCATTTGCTCTTTGGTCCAAAGTTATGAATACATGTTTTAATCTCCATTGATGATTCGCCTGAGAAACGCTTCACCTTCGTTAGCATAACGGTCCAGTAGGTGCTGACAGATTCTCACACGGTTTTGCTTGTGCTCTTCATCGAGCTTTCTCGGAACTTATGTAGCACAGATTTTGTGAAAGTTTAGTCTGTTATGCGTTATGTCATATGCAGAACCATGATTAATCTGCATATGTGTTGCCACTTCATCAACAGTCACTTGTCTGTTATCACAATCAAGGCACAGATTCGATCAATGCTGTAGCTCGACGCCCTGCTCTTTCATCATCCTTCGCATTCGTTTGATCACTTTTAAAATGTTTAATCTAGTGGTGAATACTTCGATGTGGCAACACATTGTCTTCGTATTGTGCTTAAAATTTTCTATGAATTTCGCTCCGGGTACACCTTCAGACCACAAAAAACGAATGACAGAACGCTGTTCTTTTTTGATGCACATAGAGAGTGATGCATCCATCTTTACTTCGCACACAGGCGAAGCCAACGGTGACATCTAGCGTTTAGTAAGCACAAAATACCATAGAGCTAACTTGAAAAGAAATAGAAAAATATTGTAATTACTTTTTGACTTACCCTAGTATTATATATAATTCGTTTACAACAATATACTTAAATTTTAATTTTTTCCCAAGAAAATTATATATTTCTTTCAATAAATCACTTCACAATCACTAAAAGAGTGGTGTTGCGACTGTATACTTTTCAGAGATGATCTACAATTATTAGTTACTTGTAGGCTTACATGTGCGTAATGCTATGTTCAAATGTAGCTTCCATCTGTTTGATCTATTAACTTGCACGCACTTTTAAGCTGCAAGTTGACTGGAAATGTAGGGACCCGCAAAACTGTTCTCAATTAGGTCCCGCACCTCCAAAGGCATGTTTAAAACAGCTCCCAAGGTCTTGCAGAACGTATATTTAAAACAGTACACTAAGTACTGAATTATATAATTTCGAAGAACAAAAAATTCCAAAATTGAGGGTTTAGAAAATGGGTGTGATAATATGAAACAAAGGTAAATTTTAAAATAAAAGCAGAGTTCTCTCACTTTTACCTAATTTAAAATTCTCTATATGATACTGACATAGGCCTGATCTGCATATACAGTTTTATTGCAGTATTGAGTGTGAAGAAAACAATAAGCTAATTGTACCTCAAAAGTTAACATGGTGAAGAGAATAGATCTACGAATTCAGAACTAAAGCATCGCAATTGTCTTATGATGTTTAAGGCTTTTAGGAACAAAAGGCACAAATATAAATGTTTTGTCACATGAAGAACAATCAAGATGAGGTTACATACCTTTTGTCTGATGACTTTCCTTATGAAAAAGGAACTATGTACCGAAATCTCTCTACAATCACTGTCGATTTACTCCCTAAATGCATTGATTAATAAAAGCTGGCAGGAATTGTCACTGTAAAAAGCAATGTGTGTCAGCCTGCCACACATGCACACAGAGGGTATATTCTTTCATAATATTAACCCTTTGCCTCCTTTCATCAACATATATTACCGCTATACCTTATTTTTAATTTACTGAAACTTATAACATGGATTTTTTTTTAAATAAAGCTTTATTCAGCTTTATTTCAGAAGCTTCTGCTTCCTTTGCAACAGGTAAAATTAACTTCTCTGTATATGCAATTTGTCACTGAGAACCGACACTAACCTTCCACTTACTGAATGTTTCTTCTCGCGTGCGTGTATGATCACTAGCTTTGTCAGACCTTAAAAGTATCAAGATCTCCCTAAATGACCCTATATGCTGCAGATATATTACAGCAAGTAAAATTAGAGAATTCTATTTCAAGTGTGCCTTAGGTAAAAAGTGAAACATTCTTTGGTCTCACCCCCGCCGACCCCCAACGGAGGAAACCTTCCATTTGCTTTGAGAAAAGAACCCTCTCCGCATCCAACTATTGAAGGATCTTGGACACAGCAACTTGTTCTTCCTCTTTCGAGGGAGGTATAGGAAAACATATATCAACAGCAGCGCTTGAAACAGAAAGGCTCTAGTATCAGACGAAGAAATAGTTTTAAAATTAGGTATATTTTCCGGTTTTTGCCAATATTTCCAAAGAACTGATTTGTTTCTAATGGATACAGAATTTCCGGAAATTTTACATAGCACAAGGAAGATATCTCTTTAAAATACATGTTTGAAATAACATATTAACTAAAATTACTCTGGCCCCGTTATATTAACACTTCCCTGCCATCAAGCAAGAACTTCGTAAGATTGCTTAAGATAATTTAAACGCGTCTACATTAATTAAGCTAACTAGAATAGCCATAATTCCATTCCATCACAGTGCTAACTCTAAAGTGTTTGGATGAGAGGTGCACATGTATTTCTTACAAAAAATTTCCCTTTTCTAATACAAGCAATATAAATTTTCAGTTTTCTTAACTCTATACTAGTAAATACAAATTAGTTTTCACTTTAAGAGCACAATATAGTAAAATATTCGAAAATTTCAATTTTTCCCAAACTGTCCGTTTTTATACAAACTCAGGGAAAAAAACGTAAAAAAAAAAAAAAAAATTTAAACCCAAAATTTCCTTTTTTCCCACTCGTCACAACACTTGCCAGGAGAGGTGGAAATACCATTGCTACAGTCTAAATTGGCTTTCTTTTCTTTCAAAATTACTTTTCCTAATTGAGGCAGTTGCATATGCTCTTGTCGTTCGATATTCTTTCACGTTGTTTCCACTGAAATATGAAGCTTCTGTATTTGCAGTCTCTGTTGATGCATCTAATTTCGTATATCATTCTCGAACTTCGTGATAGACTTAACATTCCTTCGCAGTTTCACAGTAATTTTTTCTAGCTTTGAGCGTGGTACAACATTCTTATATGGAGAACAAGTTAAAGTAATGGCTGATAAACTTTTGCGGCCTTTGTTCGATTTCTTCTTCTTCTTCTTCTTCTTCTTCTTCTTCTCCTTCTTCTTTTTCTGCTTTAGTACGGATACAGGAGACGTTTCCTCAACAGTTAGGTAACCCTTTCCGTAAATTAGATTTACAAAATTCAGAATGTTCGATATAACTACCGTCAGTTATTTTCTAAACACCATCAAAAATTTCATCTACACCACCGCTTCTCATTTGATACTATGGAAGGGTTATCTGAGTACTTGCGAGATCATTTAACTGAACTTTTCTAACATAAATGAAATTATATCAAAATCATACTCATTGCAATTGTCACATTACAGCTGCTCTTTCTCACGACAACGATGCTTACTCAACTGCACCAATAGGGGAGGGGGGGCGGTGGCTCAGTGGTAGAGCGTTCACCTCCGGTGCTTGGGGTCCCTGGTTCGATCCCAGCTTGTGGACCTTGTGGTGGACAAACACCGTGCTCGTGGGTTTTCTCGGGGTTCTCCCGTCTCCTCCCACTTTCTGCATTCCACTATTTTACTCATCTCTCATTATCACCGTCTCCTTTAGCCTAACCGGCATAAACGTGGGACGTTAAACTTAAAGATTTCATTTCATTTTCAACTGCACCAACGTGCTCTAGTAAGTTATGGTGAATACTTTTCAAGTGTTAGCAACTGCCAACATGAGATCCCACCACTGACGAGTACACAATTGTAGTTGAATTTCATATTATAACTTTGTTTGATATTCATACCTTCTCTCCTATAGATTCTGCTTAGATCTTCAAATGATATAAAAAATCGTTTTGCTCTTCAAACTACATGTAATATTGTAGCCGAATTCAAGAAATAAGAAAAAAAAATTTTCATGGCTATTTGGTTAGTTTACGCGTGTTCGGAAAGGATTATCCGAGTTCGGTTTCAGGTGGAAGCTTACGTGGTTCGGATCTCTCGTTCTGTTTTTTCACATCTCTTATCCCCTAGGTGTTAAACTTCAAATAAAACAATCAACTAAGTAAGTAATATTCATATTTTATATTTTTATTGCTTAATTCTTTAATATATTGATCATAGTTATTGATAAAATAAAACAAAAATGCTTTCTTTATTAAAACCTTTGAAACGATATAAGCCATCCTATCTCTATTTGTAAATTTCTTGGGTCGGGACTGGAAACGTGGTCCTGTAATCTACTTGCTTGAGGGTGACATAATGTGGTGAGGAATAGTCTCTAATAGGTGGATTTTTATTGTATGATTGTCTATGCATCCACCAATTACACCGGATTCAAAAACTTGTTATGGTTGGAGTCTACGTAATGATAGGCCCTATCCTTTATAGCTTTGGTGTTGCATAAGTACATACAATCCATAAACTTAAATTAAAATTAAAATTTTGGGGTTCAATATCTCCTACATCACATTAAGGTGTGGATCGGCAGGGTGAAACATTTTGACATACAAAGCTAACTCCATAAATGAATTTAATACAGTCACTGATTCCCTATAACCGTGTTTATAATTCATTGAACATTTCAAATGGTTGTATTTTCACAGAGAGACATAAAACTTATTTCGGTTATCATAAAATAAGAGATGCGATTACTGAATTATGTTTCCATATATTAATAAACCTTCAATTTGTCCATCTTTGGTCACATATAACAGATTTATACAGTCTAGTTTGGTCCATATTAAGATCAACAGAACATAGATGACTGGCATTAGCTGCCGTGATATTTCCAAGACAATAGAGAATCTATTTTAGATGCTGTACGTTAACTTCGTTCTTCGCATAACGTCACAAAAGGAATTCAAATACGTTTAAGTCTGGTGAAGTTGATGATCAACGCGTAAATGCTCGGTCATGTTTCGATACATGATCAATCAACCCAACCCTCATGAAGCAGCCAACAAATTACTCATTTAGGTACCACGAACATAATTGTGGAAATGTTGATTAGATGAATTCCAGTTTAGCGTCACTTTCAGCAGCGAAGCTGTATGAGAGATGACTTCCAGCTTATCGTGAGATCTGAACACATGAGCTCCCACTTGAAATCGAACTTGTGTCTCCCTATCCAAAGGCCCATACACATCTATATATCTACGAAGAAGTTGTCATTGTGACAATATAGTGTGATACAGTCTAACTACAGGACAAGGTCCCTGTTATCAGTCGGCAGTTGAGCCACAATTGTTACATGCTCAAAAATGGCATTCCAATATCTCTTGACTCAACGAAGAAAGGCCATACAACTGCTGTCAGAAGTAGTGCATAACGCGTTGATTTTTTTTTGGCAACTTCCGAACATCTACATCTGTAGAATTTTGGTTTTCATTTCCTGTATGCGGGCGTTATGACGATTTAGGTGAAAATTGGCTTATTGTTAACGATTAACTTGCTGATGAAATCATTCTGTTATATGCATTGTTGGTTTTAAGTAAAGAATTTCAGACACAATTATTTATC
This sequence comes from Thermobia domestica, assembly GCF_964235325.1. NCBI lineage: Eukaryota > Metazoa > Arthropoda > Insecta > Zygentoma > Lepismatidae > Thermobia > Thermobia domestica. The sequence goes on along the minus strand of NC_137455.1, from coordinate 191,497,189 downwards.
ACTATGGGTATCATTTCATAGAGTTGCGATTTGATCCGTCTTACTTTTAAATTCTTCCGTGCAGTATTTAATGTTCAGTTACATACTTGTCCTTTACGTGGACTTAATGGAATTGGGTTGAAAAACCTTCTAAATGTTTATCATCACACAAACAACCCTTCTATCTAGATTCTTGTGCCGCTTCATTATGCGACTACCAACAGTGACTACGGAGCTGTCTGTAGTTGTTAGAGCAACTATGACGACTGGTGAATGCTAGACATTGTAAAAGTTAACAGTTAGGGGAGTTCGTCTTGTATTTTATAATGAGTCGTGCGTATGTTTAATGTTTGCAATGGAACTATGTTTTACGTTGTTATTATTATTATTATTATTATTATTATTATTATTATTATTATTATTATTATTATTATTATTATTATTATTTATTTATTTATTTATTTATTTATTTATTTATTTATTTATTTTCTCTAAGCCTTCGGTTCGCTGTATGCTAAAGCTTCAAATAGTGATTAATTAAAAGTTCTAATTGTTTATTTTATTATTTTTTAGTTCGCCCAACTAACTTGCGACTACATAAATACTAATGCTCAAATCTAAATATCTCTACGACCTGTTAATGGCAGTATACTTTAGGTGGGTTAAAGGTTGTTAATAATGCACTATTCTAAAAGACAAGGGTGACAACTGTTTGTAGTTAATATGCCGTATAGCTATCCTGCTTACAAGCAGCGTACGGAACAAGGCAGGATTAGATCCGACTCAAACTTCGCCCAGAGGACACATAATAGAAAAGAAGAAAAATGCCAAATTGGACTTGCCCCAAACCAGAAACAACAGAGATATGCTTCGCAACGTAATGCACCACGCGACAATATGAATAAGGTAAACATCGCAAGATACCCATTTATGTCGAAAACGGAAAGATTGGGCAGCACCAGGATGGTATCAAGATATTTGATATGCTATAACACTGACTTGGCGGCCATCTTGAAAGCCGCGATCTTGGATATAGCTTAAGGTATTGAAATGAGAAGCGTGGTGTGTGATATATCAAGGTAAGGTAAAATGCAAAAGAAAAACCAATAATGTAACCGCGAAAAACATATGTGTAATGTGTGGACGAGACGAAGTGTAGGAGACTCGGGCAAAACAAACGTGTATTCGAAGGACAGAATAATAGGGCAAGACCCCCGACATGGTACGCGACAAGTAACTCCAACAGTGTCTATGCATGGAAGAGCATCCGTCTTGACAGATTATGCCTTTCGAGGATATTGGGATTTCGTTTGGAAAAGTGAAAACCACAGATGAAACCCGCGATACGAGGGTTCGTTTGGAGACTACATAAACCACAAAGGACTATTACTTATGGAACAGCAATTCGGCAGCTCGTTCCGGAGTGTAGGATATATTATCTTGCATTGGTGATCAAAAACACTACCTACCTGGGATTGAAGCCCACTCCTGGACAACGTTTTGTACGTTTCTTGTCCAATTTTCTAGCTGTTTTGTGTGAACAAGGGACATTTCGACCCACGTTTCTTTAAACAACACTATCTGAAACAAAGTGTGTACAAATGAGAAAGCCCAGCCAAATTCTAGCTTACATTTCTTTATGAATGTTTCTTCTCTTTTGTACGGTTTGCTTCACTGTTTTGCAACGGTCCCAAACAGTCACAATATCAGGAAAAGGCAGCGTTCTGCATTGACTCGATGAGTTCCATGAGTTTTTCCAGTCTCAAAGTAGAAGGCTAGTTTATGAAACAATGAAACGACTCGAATTGTATCTACTGGTTTCGAGAGTCTCATCACATTTACTTGTTACATCGTGGTTGTTCAAAATCTCCAGCATTGTTTAGTTGCTTGTCGTTCGTCCACTGTCGGTTCTGTCGATTGGATGTACACTTATTTTGGAAGTACACTTTACATTAGTAATACCACATTGAGAGAGTTGGCCATTGCAACTCTACATTGGTGTTTGTAGATGAACGATACTGCGGACACATTCACTACAAAGAATATTGCGCGTTTTTGCTTGCGTATGCCACAAACACACTACCACTTCTCACTTGCCGGCCTCTGCTGTCACGTTCACTTCATTCCATATGTGCCAGTGAAACCAGTAGACACAATTCGAATCCTTTCATTTTGTGGTAAACTAGCCTTCTAGTGGGAGACTGCAACAACTCATGGAATTCATCGAGTCAATGCGGAATGCTGTCTTTTCCTGATATTGTGACTGTTTGGGACCGTCGCGAAACAGTATAGCAAACCGCGCAAAGGAAAAGAAACATCTCGGCTTTCTCATCCGTACATACTTTGTTTTAGATAGTGTTGTTTAAGCAAACGTGGGCCGAAATGTCCTTTGTTTACACGAAACAGCTAGAAAATTGAACAAGAAACATACAAAACGTTGTCCAGGAGTGGGCTTCAATCGCAGGTAGATCGTGTTTTTGATCACCAATCCAAGATTATATCTCCTACACTACCGAGCGAGCTGCCATATTGCTGTTCCATAAGAGATAGTCCTTTGTAGTTTATGTAGTCTCCAAACGAGCCCTCGTATCGCGGGTTTCATCTGTGGTTTTCACTTTCCCAAACGAAATCCCAATATTCTCGAAAGGCATAATCTGTCAAGGCGGATGCTTTTCCGTGCACAGACTCTGTTGCAGTTACTTGTCACGTACCATGTCGGTGGTCTTGTCCTATTATTCTGTCCTTCGAATACACGTTTGTTTTGCCCAAGTCTCCTACACTTCGTCTCGTCCAAACATTACACATATGTTTTTCGCGGTTACATCATTGGTTTTTCTTTTGCATTTTACCTTACCTTGATATATCACACACCACGCTTCTCATTTCAATATCTTATGCTACGTCCAAGATCGCGGCTTTCAAGATGGCCGCCAAGTCAGTGTTATAGCATATCAAATATCTTGATATCATCCTGGTGCTGCCCAATCTTTCCGTTTTCGACATAAATGGGTATCTTGCGATGTTTAACTTATATCATATTGTCGCGTGGTGCGTTATGTTGGGGAGCATATCTCTGTTGTTTCTGGATGTGGGCAGCTCCAATTTGGCAATTTTTCTTCTTTCCTATTATATGTCCTCTGGGCGAAGTTTGAGTCGGATCTGATCCTGCCTTGTTCTGTACGTTGCTTGTTAGTTACTTAATTTTATTGTGCTTAGCATGGAATATATATTTGTGGGTTTTATGTAAGTGATTACTACCTTATTTACATTTAATACCCTTGGTTTAATAATAAACAGAAAAGCACTTTGAAGTTTAGCATCATCATAACTTCTGTTTTCAAATGAAGGTGGGCAGGTAAACAGGCAGCAAATGCAGCGTTATACACAGACTGATATGATTTTGTATTATAAACAGATATCTTAAATCGTACCTGAAATTCTTGAGACGAGTATACCCTTTATGAACACAAAATTCCTGACTTGTGTTTGGTACACTTGTTAAAGAAACCACTCTTAAATTTTGCTGGTAGCTGCTTTTAAACGTCTTGTATAATTCATTCTCGCGAAAAGTATAAAAGGGGGTCAACGTTATGGATTCTAATTCTAATTCTAAACAACCTGCAGATTCCATGAAATATGCCAAGCAAATAATATGGATTTGTATTGCGAACAAGCATACAAACAAACATACATTCAGTTTTATTAGGTCCTACTGTATTATAGGAAGATTAATAACGGGAAGCATGTGATAAATGAGTAAATGATGTAGGCCTAACTGGAATTCAAACTTCGAATCCTATTTCAGAAATGAGAGAATAGTAGCTTTACCTTGAGCTATTAGAAAGTAGGAAAATTTTCCGTGATTTAATTTATTTCTTTGATGTTTTAGGGTTTTAAACTTCCTCATATCATAACCTTGTTTAGAAATAATGGATTCACTGACAGCAACGCCACATTCAATTTGCAATGACTTAAGTTGTCAAGAAATCTGCTGTCAGTTGTTTTTCTCCTGCTTAGAACTTAAGTTGTGGCAGTTTAGATTAAACAATCTGGTGTGGTTACAGATTTTCCCACGGTGTAGGAAGTTTCTGTACAAGGAACAGTAGTACTGTGAAAAGAATACTGAAAATTAATTTATTTATTTGATTTTAAGCTCTTTCTCCCTTGTTCTGTAACTAATAACATATCAACTTATGTCTTTAGATGTACTGAGTTAACGTTACTTTGTAAAATAAATTATGTGTTCTCTTTCTTCTTCTTCTTCTTCTCCCCCTACCTCTTACTACTTTGTTTTCTTTTAGACATTGTTCTGATGTATTATATGTCAAGATTATAATACCTTGTCCTAAATGTTTAGGAGTTTGGGGAAAGTCATTTAAATGGTTATATGGATTGTATCCTGAATACTCGTATATATACTCGTATATATACGTATACAAGCCACACGAAAAGATGTAAACTATGTTCTTCATTCTTCTCCTTTTCCCCCAGTGTTTACCCAATGAAGCTTCCCACAATTTGAAAACAATTATTTAATTATGCAGCCCAACTCACGCTACTTAAATTGGGTGCAGATCTCCATCCATTACTTTTCCTCATACTGGATTGCGTGCAAGCGTCAACGACTCCCTGCTTTGCTATTTGTCAAACGAATTACGATGTAATCTCTCTTTTTATTTCTTTCTTTCAACTTTTTCCCTCTTTTCTTCCCTTATCCAGACTCTAGAGTAAGAAGCAGTATTGCAAGGACTCGAGAAGAAATCGCTCTGAAAAGTAATTCTACTAAAAAGTAAATTACGCCGACTCATAGACAGAGAACGTTCTTCAGTTGTTTATTTTCGTAATCATAATCTTATTGATGATGATTTTTGTCGGTGTGAGAATGAATCATTCACCTACAATAGAATTATGAAGAATAGTACTTTCAAGAAACGGAAAATTAACTTCGATATAACTGGCTGGCCACCACTAGGATCTTCACAGAATTTTCGAGATAGTTTGTAACCCATTTGGTTCTTCAAGTGGCTGTCGACTATGTAATACTCAGTTCTTTAGTGTGTAATAGCTATAAGAAGTTCTTCGTTGTAACAAATTGGATAATCAGTGTACAAACAAATCATTCAGAAAATGCTGATAAGAATTTTGAAGGTGGTGTTCTCGTGCTCAATGAATTGATCTGGAACTTTGATTGTGCACTACTGAGGAACCACATTATATGCTTATAATACTTCGTAAGTTGAAAGCAAGACGAGGTCTATCAATATGAAAAGTTTGAACCAGATCGGATGTGTTTGGCTGAACTCATACGATATATAGTATAGTATCTTTTTAATTGATTTATCAAACGGAGTACGATAAAGACAAGTACCACTTGGGTTTTGTTTTTATCTGCTGTAATTTATGCATTATAATTAGACAAATAGCCTATATTACTGGTAAAAAAATGTAACTGTAAAAAGTAACGTCTTTCAATTCTGCTTAAGGCAGTCATCCTGACTAATAATTTTCCGGAATATTTGTTGTCGCACAAGTAGATGCATATATAAAATACCTAATGACAGGAAATCAATGATGTATATAGCTAATCAAATACTATCTTTGTATTGGTTGGTTAACCTAAAACTTAGTGTCTTCTCAGCACCGAGGCTATAGGAGACATAGACTTACACTTTAATATGGCATCCGAGCCACATGAGTTCACATCGGGAACCGAATTCGAGTTTTCTTCCAAGCGCATGCACTAATCATTTAGCTACAATGAAGCTCACTATATTATGTTATGTGTTCACTATATTGTGCTTTCTATTAAATGTTATATTCATACTTACACTTTATTTCCAAGGGCGCAATAACTTACAGAGTACATAACGTTAAAAAAATCTTATATAAAGTGGATCTAAGATGGTGTTCTTGGGATTTCTCTGAGTTTTTATATCTTTTCCCGTTTTCTCATCCCGTCATTTCTATAATAATAATTCACTTATTATCAGCAAACCCATCTGTATCTGTGGGGGATCAGATTTAATTTAATTTCACTCTCCCATGGTATTTTATTGTATTTTTGAGTCCTGCATTGCTTCACGCTAAAGGATGCAATAATAAATGAATAGTGTTAATTAAATGAATGGCGAAATTAAAATAATCTCATCCAAGCCCTGAACAGTATTCACATCCGCCAAAGATAGAACTTCCAATTACCAGCCTAATGCTTTAGAGTAGACCGCTTGATATGACAACCGGCACTTCGGTTCTTCAATTATTCGATAGAAGTACGATCAGCTATCGAAAGGAAAATTTTTTAGAACATTGATATTAAGAAGAAGAAAAAACAAACAGTTCTTCTTATTCTTTTATGAGAACGAAGAACTAAGGGAAAACATATATTCAAAATATATAATCAATCTAAAGTGAAGAAAATTTGTAAATAAGTAAAATTTTCATCAGCTATCTTCAACAGCCACCGAATATCCAGAACAGTGATTCAAAACCTGGGTCTGGAAGTGATGAAGAGGAGCATGCTACTAACAAAAAAAAAAAAAAAAAAAAAAAAAAACTCTCAAATTATGAATAAAGCATCACTTGTACTAATCTTTTACTGTTTAGATTTAGTAAAATTTCCAGGTGTTACATCTTTGCACTTGCACTTTGTCTTTCTCATGGGAAAAAGGGAGCATGAAATATGGAAGGTTTAAGATGGAGGACGCCGGGTAAACAAGATTTTGATCCACTGTTATAGAGAAATACCAATATTATATGGTGACTGTTAAACAGGAAGTATAATAACATAGACGTCTATACCTGAAAAAAGTAAAACTGAGTATACCTCATAAGAAGTTGCGAAGAATAAGAGGTTCTTTGTAAACAGTCCGAAATCGGAAACTAAAATATTAAATGTTTGATGTAAGTTTAACGGATATATTATGGCATGGATATATAGTATAATATGTATGAACCTTTTCCTCTAGAGGAAATCGGAATATATATATCGCTACTACAAGAGTGAACATATTAGATAAGCCTTTTCTCTTAGCTTAAAGCAATATATATATATATATATATATATATATATATATATATATATATATATATATATATATATATATATATATATATATATATATATCGACTTAACTTTACTCAAGAGCCGTCACTAACTGGTTCTTTAATATGTGTGCAAATTTTTATATATTTCACCTATTTCTTTTAAAACAAGAGTTTCTTTCCCATCCAATGGATGGGCGGGCTGTAGAAGGCAACACCTTCTCTGTGGCCAGAGATGTAATTTCACCTATTATTATCTGCAATGATCAGAATAAATTGATGGAATTATTCATGTGAGTTATAGCCTATTTACGAATAGCATAATTAATTGTCTAACCACAGTGACCCTTGGTATGTCAAATATCATCCTGTAAGAATAAAATATTATATACTGGTTCTGAAAAGTGTCCCCCCCCCCAAACAAAAAATTACTTGTTTCTAATTCCTTTTTGAGATTTTTTTAAACATGTTGCGGCAACCCTGCGCCGAAGATTTGTCTGTTGACTCTTAAGGGCAACATGGGACATGCACAACGGCTACTTATTCCGTAAGACAAGTAGTCGATATTGCATTCGCGTATGACCCCATTAATTTAGCAGAAAATGGGCTTACAAAGATAAAGAAATTACAGTTGACTGGCTTCACCTTTCAGACACAAATGCAAACATAAAAGAACATAAATTTTGCTTGAAATCACCAAGTTAGACACAAAGTAGGAGAAATATGTGTATACGCGTACAGAGCTAAGAGATTTTACAAAAAGAAAGATATCATAGGTACTTTTCTCTTCACTTCTTAAACCACAATTAACGTTGACATGTAATGGACGCTGGATTATTTAGATACACTTAACTGTCTGATTATCCAGTGCTAATTAATGGAGTTTTTCACGAGGAAAATAAAAACGATGATTTCATGCAATAGTAAAAATGAACTATATAGATTATTATAGTACCTAGGTATAAAGTCATTGTAATTCTATTGTAGTTATTCTTTAGAAATGATTGGGAATTTGCACAAACAACTCTAAACAAATTTCCATATGAGATTTAATGGCCATGTAGAGTTCTCATTGTCAGTTTAACATCGTGACTGATATGTGCCTTAACAAACGATACTGTTTACCATGTAACTCCCATATATTTTCTTGTAAAAAACAGAACATCGTTCTCATAACTAATTATACATGGGATGTATATATAATTCGGGTGGAATGAAACTACACAGCTACACATGTGAATGTTTATGAATACCTGTATAAGCTTAAATTGCCTAAAACAGCAATTCAGCTTATGGTCCAATGGTATTCTAGAGGAAGTTAACAGTGTTCAAGGGGATGTCTGGCCCCCTCTTGTTACGCCTATGATTATTTTTCCGTCAAATACGTACACCACTGTTAAGGAGAAAGAACGTTCCACGCATATGACCATTACACACGTTTCTGTGATAAACCTTACGTTTTACCTATAAGGGACATCACCCAATTGTCCGACTCCGATTCCAATTAATTTCTTTTTGCTGATAGAGGACATGTATTCATTACTTGTGATGACAGAATTTTTTGCCGTGGTGCATGTGTTCTATTTTTTAAAAATAATTTTTAAAGGTTGTGATGTGGTCAATAGAGATTACTGCAGAAGTCCCTTTCTACCCTTTGTAAACAGAGTGTTAATGAAAGGACAACCATGTAGATACGTATAAGGCCTAGGAGGAAGTCGTATGGTAGGTATGACCTTGACCGCAGTCATCTTGAAATCCGCCATTTTGAATTAAAGTCAAGTTTTTAAAATGGGAATAGGATTATATGATACATAATTTCGAGCTAGAATTTGATCAGAAAGACAATGGTGAAGTTAGTTTTAAGATACGTCCATGTGGGAAAAGTTACAGGCATATTAATTATTTATACTTGCTATGTGCGTAAGTTCCTTACCTCCGCTTCTAACCCGCGTATTAATGATAAAACGTGGATAAAGGTTTCGGTAATACATATTATGCCTAGAGGGAAGTGATACGATAAGGGTATCCTTGACGGCAGCCATCTTGAAATCCGCAATTTTGTACTAAAGTGAAGTATTGAAAAATGAAAACCATAGCATGTGACACCTCATTTTAATAGTAAATTTTCTCCAAAAGCCAATGGTATGCTTATTTTTGTTCTATAGTTAACCAGTATGAATTTAGGACTCTTCTAATGTGCACCAAACGTCCATTATTCGATCTGGTGCATGAGATCGCAGTTCAATCCTTGCTCCTGCCAAGTGAACTTTGTGGTGGACAAACACCGTGTGCTTCGGTTCCTCGGGGTTCTTCCGTTTCCTCCCACTTTCTTCATTCCACCATTTCATTCATTTCTCAAAATCACCATCTCCTTTAACCTAACCGGCATAAGCGTGGGACGTAAAACTCAAAAATTCTACAATACAGTCGTTGGTCCGTTTCAATCGGAGCAGATTAAAAGTCGTTGCTTACCCAAGATATTCCACCCCGCCACCAACAATAATGCACGATGAAAAATGGTCATCGGTGTGGACCATTGTATGACATCGCAGTTTCCACTGCAACAAACTGCTTTACAGCTATACTAGAAGTATATTGTCTAACTCTTGTTTCCATGCTTTCCATAGTTCATTCAACGTGCGATCCCAACGTGATGTAAGGCGGCGTTGGGGAAATGCAAAAGCATATTAATACACGAGACCAAAATCTGGACTCTTAACGGGAATATTATCAAATAGAATAGCATGGAGAGCTCTCTCGTGGCTAAGCGGTTAGCATACACGCCTTTGATATGAAAGACCCGAATTAGATTACCGGCGAGAGCTCATGGTTCGGATCCCACGTTAAGCTCTAGGTCCACGTCTCATATAGCTTCGCTGCTGAAAGAGAAACAAAACAATCAGTCAGAATAGCATGGACACAAATTGTAGCTTTCCCTTCCATATATGGCCAGCGATGTTTTGGACATGTGACTTAAGACTTTTTCCCAGATGGAGTTCCAGGTGCCATCGACAAACAATGCTGATATTCTTCCTGTATAAATTAGGGAAGGAAAAACCGTTTTTTATAAAAACCGGGAACCGGTTTCTAGAAAAAACGAAATTCGAAAAAGACTACATTTCGGTTTTCTCCAAAATCCGGTACGGTTTCTCACGAGAGTTGAGTTTCGTAATTCTTCGGAAACCGGATCCGTTTACAACAAAAACAGTTTTGGTTTTAAATATATTGATTTTTAAGGATATCGATTTCGGTTTTGGGGGCCACGGTGGCTCAGTGGTCAGTTGCGCTTGACTATTCGTAGAGGCAACACGTCCTGTGTTGCTCGCGCTTTGGTGCTGATTCTTGAAGTTTTTTTTTTTTTTTTGTGAGCTTTTGCTGTACTTTACAGCTTCAGCAAGTGAGCTTACGGTTTGATTTGGGTTATTTTTCCCCATTTTTGTTGAGTGCAATGCAAGATTACGACTGAATAAGATGGCCAATATTAGGCTTAACACACTTTGCATTAGTTTTCAAAGTGCTTCAAAAGTCCCCAATTCGATTTCGCTCCACGAGTGGATAAGGACCACTTTGAACTTTCACAAGATGCAGTTCTCAGTATCATTCTCGATTTTCCACGCAACAGCTGTGTGGAAAGATTATTAATAAATTTGACAATAAAGTGATGTATGTAGATGGCGAAGGCACTTACAACCTTCCGCTTGACTCGGTATTTCATACAATTAAATTGGTACGTATCCACGCGGTACCTATGGAAATTACTGATACCCAAGTGAAACAGGTGCTTCAAGTTTATAGAGAAAATCTTAGCATTAGTGACGCACTTCATACTGAGGGTCATTACTATACGAGTAAAGTACGTACTGGCCGCAAAGTTGTGAAAATGATTCTTAAAAAGAACATTCCTTCCTATATTACTCTTAGTTCTCTTCGCTGTTGGGTGACATATCCCGAACAGACAAAAACTTGTGCGAGGTGTGACAGCGATAAGCATTTGGTGTCTCAGTGTGATCGCCGGACATTTAGCGGTCGTTTAGATAATCGGTCCAGTGATCCTTCTGGAAATTCTACTTTGGGTTACCGAATTGTTCGACCTATATGTGGGATGTGCCTGCTATTCATAACTATAGTGTTTTCCCTGCGTTGCCGACTAAGACTAGTACCACGCCGACAACTCTGGATGACCCTGCACCGACAGTCCCCTGCGTGGCAACTTCTGCGTCCCGACCAAGTGATACATCCCCACAGATCCCTCTTCCTGACGATGGTATGTCTTGCAAGTTACCTAAGGTTAACCCAGACTTATCTGATACGTCCGAGTTTCGTTCACCCCAGACACTGACATTCGATATTTCAGCCAATACTTAACCTGAGCTTATTGTTAGTGATCACCATGACTCAGTGTCTACCTCAAGTGTTGATGGCATTAATGAACCCCCTTTTATTGAGCAACTTAAAAAGAAGAACTCTCCAGTCACGAGATTAATACGGGCGAAGTTCTTAAACTGACCGGGAAGACCTGATATGATTCGACTAGCAGAGTAACCCGTACTAGATTAAGACAAATGTCTCAATTAGAAGCTACTGCTTGCCCTATTGATGGGGAGGATTTCCACGATACTTTGAACAGCACCACTACACAGTGAGAATATGTTAGTGGTCTGTGTGGGACTTTTGTTTAGATTGCGTCTTTTTGCTTTTTTCCTTGAGCCTTCTGTGTTTTGTTTGTATGTTCTCGATCCCGCACCGCGCATTTCATTGCAGCCCCCAGTGTATTCCTTTAAAATAGGAACGGTAAATTTTAATGGTCTCACATCTCCTACTAAGCAAAGTGCAGTTTTGGATTTTATTAAATGCTACTCTCTTGATATACTGTTTGCCCAGGAAGTGACCGTAACCCAACTTCAAGGCCTTTACCAGCACACCTTTTTTCCGGCACAGGTACTGCTCTTATATTTCGCAACGATTTAAGCTTTGAACAGTTATACAAGCATCCCAACGGCAGGACTATTACTGGAAATGTGGATAATGTCCGCTTTTGTAACTCATATGCACCCGGGAGTACGCACAGACGGCATGACCGTCATAATTTCTTTAATTTCGAGGTAGCATTCGCCTTACAAGACAGTTCTCGTTTGGTTATATGGGGCGGAGATCATACCAGTACTATTTCCGCTCAAGATTCCACCTCAACTTCGAACTTCTGTCCTACTTTATTACAGGTGATTAACCAATTTAATTTATGTGATATCTGGCGTCATTTTCATCCCCATAATTCTGGACAAACGTATTTCTACGCCACTGGATCTTCTTGCCTTGATTCTTTTGACATCTTACAGTCATTACTTCCAAATGTGCAATCTATTGAAAGGATCTCAGTTTGTTTTTCCGACCACATGGATCTAGTTAAGACTATCCAGTTACCACTTCAAAAGCTTCTGAAACATAATCGCTTATGGCATTTAAATACCGGCATTCTTTCTGAGCCAGAATTCCAGCAGCTGCTACGCCAATGCTGAAGAGAAATAAATCAGCAACATTTGAGAAGGACCAATATTATCCAATGGTGGGAACAACGGGGTAAACCAGTTTGAAACAAATCTGTAAGGAATACAGCAGAGGCCAGTCACAGCTATTTCATAAACAATATGATTACTACTCTCAGCTTCTACACGACTATCATGCGGCGTTTCTTAAATGTGAACCTGTACTTGTACAAATTAAACAGATAAAGGCTTTTTTGTTGACATTACACCGCCAAAGACTCCATGGTATTACTGTTCGCAGCAAAATCTCATCAGTGTCTCCCATCGAACCTCTGAGTCTTGTACACATCAGTGTTGAACGTCGCAGAGGCAGGCAACAGATTATTCATAATGTACTGGATGATAAAGGTGTTTTATGTGAAGGAAGTAATACTATTTCATACTTTGTGCAGTATTTTGCGGATTTATATAGCAACCATGATGTTCCATATAATGATGACGGTCTTCGATAGCTTGAACCCTCCCCAGGCTGAAACCCATGCAGGTCTTGATGCTACCTTTTCTGAAGCAGAAATTCAGCATGCTCTCCACCATGCAAAAAAGAATAAATTAAGTGGCATTGACTCCCTATCTTACGAATTTAACCAATCATTTCCAGATCTTTTCATTCCCTTTTTTGCCTGAACTTTTTGCCTTTCGATCTACTTATCAAATCGGCAAAACATTTCTGCACAGTATTCTAGTGATTATTCCTAAGTAGGCCAAGAGCACGCGAATCACTCATTTTAGACCTATTAGTCTTGCCGATTGTATTATAAACTTCTCGCCAAAGTTCTAACAGCACGGTTACGTAATACTTTAAGTTCCATTCTGTTACCGGACAATTTGGCCACGATCAGGAGCATCCCATCTATATTGCTTTAGCGAATATTAGTGACACGATAGCTTATTTTGAAAGTCGTCCAAATTTAAATGCCGCGCTTCTGAGTACTGACTTTTCTCAGGCGTTCGATAAACTAAGCCATCAGTACTTATTTACAGTTCACGAGAGGCTTCATTTCAACCCAATATAGTTATACAAACATTGTAGCACGCATACTCCGTATTGATACACAGTTTATTAATAGTGTGCCGTTTTTCCTTTTGCCTGATTTTAAATATTTCCCACATCCTAAACACAATTCTATAGTATGGTTAACTATTCACACAGCGGTATATTACAGAAAATGAGCTGATGACACAATCAATGCACATTTTTAGACTACAGACTCCTTTGATACAATGCCTCCAGATCTACGATTACGTCATTTTGCTCACTACCCGACTGCTGTTTATTAATTTTTATCTGAGTCTGTGTGGTATGAGTCTGTGTGTAAATTTTGTGTGAATATCTTTAACGTGATTTCTTTTTACTTGTATTGCAGTGGTATACATTGGAACAGAAAGAGAGGGCTCTTTTTCCAGGAATTCTAAAAACCCTGTTCACCCCTCTGGACCTTTCCTTATTAGTCTTCGCGACACGTGGTAGAAATTTATGATCCCTTCTGGCTAAAAACCAATGTTGCCTCGATTCCTTTTCTTTCTTTTCTTTTTCCTAGTTGATTTTTTTAAAAATTTTTGTTGTTGTTAACTGAAAATAGGAAGGAAAGCTTTCTCCTTATTTTGCCGGACTTTTAACTACACAAGTTGATCGGGGGTACGGCAACACTGGGAGCAGTGACAGCTTACACGCTCGCGAGGACTAACCGAGGGTTGTGGGGGTGAAAAGAAGCAGTGATTGGGGAAAGAGCCCTTTAAAGCTGTCCCGATGTATATCCTTTGTGTTTTGTGATTCTGTATGTATTATCATTATTATATATACATCTTTTAAGTAATTTTTTGCAATAAAAATGACTGTTAAAAAGTGGTAGAGCGTTCACCTCTGGTGCATGGGGTCTGAGGTTCAAACCCTGCCCCTGCCAAGTGAACTTTGTGGTGGACAATCACCCTGTGCGTATGTTTCCTCGGGTTCTCCCGTTTCCTTCCACTTTCTTAATTCCACCCTTTCATTCATTTCTCATCATCGACGTCTCCTTTAGCCTAGCCAGCATAATCGTGGGACGTAAAACTCAAAAATTTAATTTCATTTCTATTTCGGTTTGCACTTCCTTTTTATGAGATTTTACACATGTTTATGAGGTTGTTTCATATGTGTTCTCGACGCATGTTACAATGCCGAAAAATCAATATAACGAAACCGGATTCGTTGAAAAACAGGTTTTTGAAAAGTTTGAGAAACTAGTTTCAGTTTTCGTAAAACCGGAAACCGGAAAACCGGATTTTTTGCCCACCACTAATATAAACTGAGCTTAGGGTATGTTCTTGGTAATATGCTGTATTAGTTTTCACATTTTTTGACCTTATGAATCTTGAGCTTGCCTCCGAAACAGAAGCTTGTAACAACAAGACAATCCTTTTGATAAGTTTTTCTTTTTTCATTCTTTGACGCACTTAGGCCGTGTCCAAAAGATACAAGTGTGCAATCGAAGTACGCTTATTTCCGGAACTGACGTCACCTAGTGTGCGTCAAAAGGTCCAAGTTCACAAGTCTGCGAGTGCATAGTACGTAGTGTGCGAGGATGTACACTACGTTAGCACACTTGCGTACTTAAGATGGGAGTTCTTCGTCGTAGGAAGAACAATAATGTCAAAGTGACTTAATAAAATTTTAAAAGACATATATTTAATATTTTTGTTGAGGTGAATATATTTGTGGGTGATCTAATAATAGTTTACTTGATAAATATACAAATTAGTGATTTTACAAGTGGAATATAAAAATGTTACGCAAATAACAAACGTATTTACGTTGTGTTCTTTGAGTATGCAATAGACTTTAAAATAGTATAGGGAAAGCAACCAAATAGTTTCTTTAATAATGCTATAAATTCATTTGTGTTTAAATATTACATGGTTTATGTAGCTTAATTGAAATAATTATACTATCGGTAATGGAGCTATTTGCACGTAAATGACAAATTTTAATGGCGTATGAATTAAAATGTTAAGCTCTATCATAGAATAATGAATACCTAGCTTATTCATTTCTCTATACCTACAGCTGCAGCTGCAAATATTAATTCGTAGGTAGATAGGCCTAATTTCTAGTTTTGATTCTAAACAAATTCCTTTCAAAGCTACCAAATATACCAATTACCATACATTTTGCATTTTTGACAGCTGCCAAAAAGTGAAATACAGATCAAAAATGTATTTCTCCACATTTATCAAAGATTTCACAAATTCCTCTTGGTAAGTCTTTACTTTGGCTTTTTTTTTTTTTTTTTTTTTTATCGATTCAGCGATTTGATCTTTCGGTTCCGGTTTTGTGAACTTGCCTGTTAGCTCATATATATATATATATATATATATATATATAAAGTTAGTAACTAGGCTCCTTTCTATACCAAAGTTTAATATTTAATACGCATATTATGCCGAGCGAGCGTTAGCGAGTGAAGGCAGGTTAGAGGCTCGCAGGGGATGTTCTTTTCAGTCTTGGTTACGAATCGGTTCATTGAACGATTCATTGAATGAAATGGTCAAAGTAAAGACTTGCCTTCCTTTTATTTTATATAATCCCATTACGGTGCCCATTATGAATTGATTATGAACAAATAATTCCTTCCGTATAGTTGGACAATGAGAGCCACTACATTGCATACCGTATTTTTTCATAAAATCGTCTCTTAATTTTCATAAAATTCTTATTAGATTAATAGTAGCTTTTTAGGATTATATTTCGACGAGGCGATTTGTTTCGTTACTGAGTAACCTTTTTCGTAGTGGGAAGCATGTAGGAGAGACAGCGGGTATATTTCAAGAAAGATGTAGGGCGCCAAAAGCATATTGAAGTGCACACAAATGTTGAAGTGCATACAATGTACAGAACTCATTCAAGCGGGCTTATAAGATAGTAATCTTTTATTTTTTTAACATATTATTTTAATTAGGGTTATCCACCTTGAGTACATGTGATCCTTATAAATTGGTATTTCATAGTGACATAATAGCTTTTTCCTGTAAATTTTGGTCCTCATGTTGTTCAACTCCACCATTTCTTTCCTTGTCATCCTTATAAGTGTTAACTTTTGGTGTAGATTAAGAATATGGAGACACTGTTTTGAAGATTTACGGGTAAAATCTATATATTCACAAAGAAAGAGTAACATATAAGGAACTTCAACATTAGCACAATATGGTAGAAATAGTCTAATCAGTATGCCTTTAACTGAAGCAATACAGTAGGCCTATAACGACGACAATTATAGTGTCATTGTTGTGTATTTACCGTACATAAAGGAATTATACTCAATATGAACTCTCTCCCAAAGTAGTTACGAGCCACATTATTGTAAATAGCGCTCCCTTCGGTGTCCTAACGCTCTTGCAAATTGCCTACTTTCACCTGCAATAAAATTCCTAAGCTACTTCGCAACAGTGTCATCAGCGCCCTAACCACCAGTGCTACTTTTCTTCCGGGGGATTAATAAATATTTCCTCGCGCAAGCATGCCTAATAAAATAGAACATTGCCATAGTTTAGTGGTTTTCATGCTGATAAATATTTGCAGATAGGGCAAAGCTGAAGCTCTTGGCATACATGAAAGAAACCCTTAAGTCATTTTATTGTTACCCCATATTGTCAATCTGTACGATATTTTATCTTTAATATAACTGGAAAGTCATTCATCTAAAAAAAAAAAAAAAAAAAAAAAGCATGTTAATTTTTTCTAGTACTCGAAATTCTCCCTTCTTTTGTTATCAATGTTCAACATTCCACCAGGATGAGGCGCTGTAAACAAGTGTGGATCAAAAGCTAATTTGACAAAGTGTACACTATTTAGTGTGCACTCCATTTGTAGACTTCGAGTGTGCATCCTCGAAGTGTGCACTATGCGCTTTTGGACACGGCCTTAGTTACATTTGTCTTTTTCCCGTTCAGCCTTGTAAGTGACGACCCGAACTTCCCCAGAGCCACTTATATCTTAGTTAGATCCACTCTTTCTTACAATGTCACATCAAATTCGCAGCGGTCATCAACTAGATGATGCCCGTGCAGTCTTGTGACCTTGCTTCTTTGCTCCGCGATATGTCATAGTGGTAACGCATGCATGATCGCGTAAGTTAACGCCTTGTAAACAGTTTGCAGGCTCAATTTAAAATCGATCGCACGATTTACTGTTCATCGAACATCGGTAAAATGAGTCGGCACGTCATGCCACTATCTACCGTTCCCCTACCTTTTCAGATCCACTTTTACCCTTGGGCTAAACTATAGTCATAAAATATGCTACACTTTTGTTGCATTTAGAGTTAAAGCATACAATTTATTAGTTTTTATATACCTGCACATGTGTGAAGTGGCTTAATGATTCATAGATGTCTCACAAGCTCTAAAATGGTGAGAGTGTACTAATTATTCTTGACTCATATTAGGTACTTTGAAGCAGCTTAAATGATTAGGCACTGACTAAAATAATCACCCTATATAAACTGGAAGAAAATTGCTTGTACATTTATGGACGAAAGTTCGTTCTCGGTTTCATAAATTCCCAGTACTTCACCAATATTCTACAAGCATATTTTCCGGCACTTACTTTGACTTTGGTAACTAGCAATGTTCGATCCACTCAATCTTTATTATACCATTTTCTTACGTATCTCGATCTCAAATTTTAAAGCTTACATTATTCTAGCCGGCACAAACTACCATTCTAGGACATCGGCTCAGCTACAGCGTTTCCAGGACTTTCTACAAACCACTCGAAGCTCTAGCATACATCTTCGAAATCACACTCGACCTGAGAGTAACACCACACTTGATGTTGTCATAGTAATAATCTACAAACTGAAACTAAGAAGTATTTGGCTAGAAGTACTCGGCTCGTGGGTAGCTATGACTTGCCTATCCTTCTTACAATTGTTCCGTCTGGCATTCATAGAACAGAACCACAACTTTCTAGCTTCAAATATAATTCCGCTTAAGCTGACTGGAACAAATATCGTCTCTACATATTGGAGCAGCTTCAATCTAGGAACACTATTATCACATCCTTAGATGATATAGACAGTATACCTACACCTTTAAGTAACATCATCATCGATGCAACCCAATATGCAATTCCGAAAATTAACTTTCACTCTACACAGGGCCGCAACTTGTTCGGAGCAGGCAGCAACCGTCCCCCAGGGAAACTTCTTGCCGTTCGAGGGGGGACCCACATTAAGACAAAATTCTCTTACTTCATATATGATACGAAGATGAAATTATAAATGAAGCATGAAACAGGTTCACTACATTACATAAACATAACAGCATACAAAATTTAAATGAAACAAAAATGAGTCGTGGGACCATTTCAGTAAAAAAAATACTATTAGGGATCCTAGAAATAATATTTATTGTTATGGCTTTGAGATTTGTCAATATTATACCCTTAAGTAATTTCTCATGTATGGAACGGGCCCAGCCCAGGGGCGTAATTAACGGTCCCTCAGACCTTGCGGGAGGGCCTACAGGCTCCGAGAGGCCCATAATAATTGAGATTAAGATGAAGAAAAGGGGCCCAAAAATTGGAAAAGCAACTTTTCTAGGGGGCCAAAATACTGCGTATGAATGCTTGCCTCCCCAGAAAAGCATGTAAGTTAAGGCACTGACTCTACTTGGCTTAGTTTACCTCCCCACGCTCTCACACTTCTTTACTGCTGTCACAACTATCTAGAAGAATACAGGAGGATGCACGACCACCACTTCCTAATACTTCATCGCCAATCCTACCGCCTGATCAAGCATTACATCATCGCACGAAAATGGTTGGATTGGAGAACTTTTGTAGCCATTTACGCAATGAAAAAAACTTTACTAAATTCTGGAATTTATTCAAACGTCTTACTCATCAGAAGTGTGACTCTCACTATCCAATTCATGTTAAAGGCACTGTACCTACCACCGATACAGAGAAAGCAACAGCTTTCGCTAATCATTTCGAAGACGTATTCATCCCTCATTCTATTCCGCAATTTTCACATCCAACTCATCAACACATTAGAAGAACTGGCAATCGTGAACAACCATTATTTACACCATCCATAGATCATTACCTTAATACTACCCAACCAATCACTGCTTCAATCCATCAGGAGGATACTGATATCGTCGAAGCTCTCCGTAATTGCCGTAATACAGTTCCTGGGGCTGATTCTATTAGTTATAACCAACTTCGCTAGGCACCGACAACTTTTCATGTTATCCTTGCAACGTTATATACTGCTATACTCCCTGCTATACTGCTACCGGCTTTATCCTAATTCCTGGAAGCTTGCCAAAATCGTCATTTTCTTAAAACCCAATAAAGATCCTACTAACATTGGATCCTATAGGCCAATCGGTCTTGTCAATGTATTCAGCAAAACATTGGAACAAATTCTGGTAAAGCGCTCCATTTCTACCTCCTTACTAATTCTACCTTCAACACAAGCAGGCTTTAGACTGTCATTCAGCACTACTGACCAACTATTAAATATGTCGATCTACCTTGTTAACCATTTCAGTAAACGACTACCATCTGTCCTCATTTCCTTCAATATTGAGCACGCATTTGACATAGTCTGGCACCAAGGACTTCTCTTCAAATTACTTTTCATTCTACCATTACCGTACGTTAGGCTTATAGCCAACTTTCTTCATAATCGTTCAGCTTTCATACAAATAAATCAGAAACAATTTATCCATCACTTCATCCTACAGGCCGGAGTTCCTCAAAGTTTTGTTTTGTCACAACTATTATACATCCTATATGTTGTTGATATGTCAATAACAGAACTACCAATTTATGCACTTTAGTTTGATGATGATACGCTTTATGTTCTTCAGTGGATCGGATAAACGCGGTATTACAACCAACAATTCATAAAATCTTCTAAGAAGTAGGTGTTTAAAATGGAAACTTAAATTAAAACCATCGAAAACTCAAATGACTTTATTTTGACGTAAACGAAACGAGTACTGCTTAGGAAGAAATCCAGAAGGTCTTACATTGCTACGTTTGCCATTACAATTGCAAAATAGCGTGAAGTATCATGGAATCACTTTCGACAAACATCTCTCTTGTAACACCCGCCTCTCACAATTTACAAGTTAATATTCGACGACCGATCAACTTATTACTCAGTTTGAAAGGCCGTAAGTGGGATCTTAACATCAAACTTACTCTTTATATATATAAAGTTTTTGTTTGTCCTACTCTTCCGCATGGACTTGTCGCCTGGTTATCGACTCACTAGAAGTTTTATGATAACTACAAGTTCTAGAACACCATATTTTACGCTTACTCCTTAACACCATGGACGCCACCACAAGAAGTCTATCATCTATACCACAGCTCACCAAATCTGTACAGTCTTCACTAGAGTCGTCTTACATTCAACGCCACATGGCCGACGCTCATCCGATTCTCCACGAACTCTAGATAAGACTCCAGCTCTACCACGTTACCCATATGCACCGTTAGATCTAGTTTCTTGCTATTCATGAATATGATCAGGCCACCGCTCACTATAACCCCTGTCGTTGTATATATTGTCGCCATTCATTTATCCATTGCACATAACTTAATCAATGCATTCCTTTGTTTTTTACCTAACAGGGCTTCAAGTGTCTAAATGCGCTCTGAGTAGGCTTATCCTCAGAGCAGAAGATTAACACCATCTTCAGAACTAACATTATATATCCTTTTGTTTTGTTACCTGCACTTCATTTCATCATACATATTATATACCATGATCAGGTCAATTTCTTCTATATGCCTAACCAGATAAATACTATATCAATAAATAAATAAGTCCTGATACCCATCTTCTAATGATACTACCAATAAATGAATTATCATGGCCCCAGAGAAAGCCTTACCTTCTGTGGCCCGCCCATCTTCGGATGGGAATGAAATTGCACTTAAAACTAATATCGGTATAATCTTTTTAAAGAAAATACGGTCAGCTACGTCACTTTGGAAATCTCCCAATTCCAATTTGTAGATTTCTTTCCAAGCAATTATTATTATTTTATCCTTTAGACTTTTCTTGCAATCTTACTCATAAGATAATGCTTCAACGGTTCCGAATAGATTATTTGTGATAGCACTGTAGTTAAGATTAAAAATTAAAAAATACACATTAATACACTAAGAAGTTGTTTACACTTTTCTATAAGACAAGTTAAGTTCCAGTAACTACATAATTCATTGCACAAACTTAATTTGGTTGAAAACATCACACTAATATTTAAAATTTAAACGTGAAAGCACAAAATTATTTTGCAATTATACGCTTTTGTCACATCCTGGCAGCACTCATACATCTTTATCTATCTCGGTGCTTCTGCTCAAATTTGCCTGTTGTTGATAAGAGGTAGCTATGAACTTGGGACAGGATAAATTCTCTCGGAAGATCAGTATACCAGCCGTGACCTACATCTTAAAGTGGGATACAAACTGCATAAATTCCCGCCTGAAATTAAACCCAGGTCTCCCTCATCAAAGTCAGCAGCCTAACATTTTAGCAAACAGAAAGACGAGAACTTCCTAATAGGTCGGTGAATCAGACTTCAGTAAACAATCCATTTCACAATTATTCCGCAAAGTACCACGTATTTTTTTTCATTTTCTCAAATTATTAAATAAGTACTGAATTTTTAAAAACATTCTTCTGGTTAAAATAACTTCTACTGAAACTGAGTATTTCGTCTGCTTTAGAACTTTTGTTTCCCCCCTTTTTGTGTGAAATACTGCCGCAGGGACAAAGTGATACGAAAAGAAGTTTTGACAAACTCCCTCCACATTTCGTTCTTAACTTATCTGTTTCTTCTACCGTTACGATTGTGTGTCATGCAATTCAACAACATCTATGCAATAAAGATGCAGTTTTCTTTCATCTTTATAGTTCGAGAGGATATAAAACGTTCTATCATATCAAGCACATGTAAGTATCATTATTTTTAGTATCATAGGGAAGAATGGCGTACTCTATACGAATAATAAAACGACAATCATCGTACTTTTGGCGTGACATTTGGGTTTATCTTTCACACAGACTTAAAACAAGAAAGTTTATGTTAGGTTATGATATTATATACATTAGAGTACGAGGTTTTACTATGTATTTACTGATAACTCTATTAAAGATATGGTTGATGAAGGGAAGGGAATAAAAAAATAAAACAAAGCCAGGGACAGAAAACGCTGTATGCATGGTGCAATGGAACCAGTAGCGTCATTTCAAATTTTGTCAGGAAGGGAGGCAAGATTGTCCACCGAGATAAGAATTTCACGTTTTTTTGTTAATATACTAGTATACAATTTATTAAAAAAGATGCGTTTCTAAAAATCGTGAGGATAATTTATTTCTTCACCACCCCAAATGACACCACTGAATGAAACATAATTGTTCCATGTATTGACATGAAATCCTTCTTAATTCACAATTTAGCATATCAAAAAAAGTGATCGAAACATCCAGTAGCGTATGCAAGGAATGTTTCCGTGTATACTCCTCCGTGAGCAACATACAGTATTATTCAAACATAAACGTTTTCTGTACTAACACACACACACACACACACACACACACATATATATATATATATATATATATATATATATATATATATATATATATATATATATATATATATATATATATATATATATATATATATATATATATACACTGCTCCACAAAACTTAAGCAACCCGAGAGAACGTGGTATAAGTGACGTATGGGGCCCATTCAACACTGGTTAGTGACATGCACATACACAGAGGCACACAAGCAAGGCGAACACCCGCTCTATATCATAATCAGCACCGTTGCAAGCGCGGTGAACAAATTATGCCATGAGGCGTACACCACAGCCCAGTAGTGTCCGAGGCTCCAAGCATTGAGTTAGTGGTTCTTATGTGGGGTACACACCTTGCAATGGCTAGTAGACGACATTTGAGTGTCTTTGACCGCGGGCGAATAATTGGTCGGTTGGAATTGGGCCGATTGCAAGTGGAAATGGCGCAGGAATTCAACGTGAACAAAAAATTGTGTCGAGGCTGTGGAGTCGCTTCCAAAATGGAGGTGAAGTTAATAGACGTCATGGAAGAGGCCGTCCGAAGAAGACGTCGGCCGTCGATGACCAATTTCTCACAATTGCTGCCAAACGTAACCGTCAAGCTTCGTGCTCTCAACTGGCCAATGAGTTGTTTCAGGCTACAGGACAACGCGTGAGTCGTGAAATTCTTCGTTGGCGGCTCAATAGAGCAGGACTGTATGCAAGAAGGCCTGTGCTGTGTGTGCCATTGAAACTGGAGCACAAACGTGCGCGTTACACATGGTGTCAGGAACATGTTGCTTGGGGGAACACCAGTGGGGGCGTGTCATGTTCTCCGATGAGTCGAGGTTCAGCCTGTCGTCTTATTCTGGGCGGACTTTAGTGTGGAGAGAGCCAGGAACACGCTATCATCCAAACTTCATTGCTGAACGGCCGTCCTATGGCAGTGGTTCCATTATGGTGTGGAGTGGAATTATGCTGGATGGAAAAACGGACCTCCATATTGTGTAACATGGCACTTTGACAGCACAACGGTACCGGGATGAAATTCTCAATACACATGTGCGCAATTTCAGCGGAGCATTTGGCCCAGACTTCCTATTCATGGATGACAATGCCCGCCCACACCGTGCACATCTTGTGTCCGAGTATCTGGAGTGCGAAAACGTTACGCGTATTGCATGGCCTGCATATTCGCCGGACTTAAAACCCATCGAGCATGTGTGGGATGCTCTTAGGCGGCGAATAGCGCAGCGCAGTCCACCAGCACGCACTATCCCTGATCTGCAAACAGCTCTCCTCGAGGAGTGGCGCCATCTGCCGCAAGACTTGATCAACACTCTTATTTGCAGCATGGAGGCCAGATGTCGTGCCTGTATAGCTGTTCGTGGTGGTCACACGCCATATTGACTGCCTATGCCCTCGCACAATCCAGCTTCACCTGTTGAGGTATCGTTGTGCTGAACTTTTTGGTCACTCTGTACATCCTAACTGTATTGTTCATCTTCACTTTTGTTGCATTGTGCATCTGGACCCTCTGGTTGTTCATTATACTTGGTTCAGTGTTCGTGTCGTTTTATTTTCTGCCAATTTCTTCGAGTTGCTTAAGTTTTGTGGAGCAGTGTATATTGATAGATAGATATAGATATAGATAGATATACAAACACCTGATCGATATTACCTTGTGAGATTGCTCTCCCCCTTTGTGAAATTTTACGAACATTACGGACATCAGTTTTTCATCTGGATAATTTTTTTCACGATTATCATCCTGTCAATCTGTTCTTGTCTATCATATTCACTGACCTCAACTTACTGGTGACTTGTGCAAACTCGGTGACCAGGAAATTCTCAAAATCAAAATAGTTTATCTGTGACTACAGGATGGCACCTATAATTTCAGATGTTAAATAAAATTTACAACTGAAGCTAAAATCTCATGTGTTAGGTTCCTGACGTAACGTTTATATTATTTCATAATCACAATCCATGTGCTCTGGGTGTTTTAAGATTATCACTTTTCAGAGCCAATGCTACTAAGGCATGAATTTATAGTTTAATAAGTTCACAAAATCGGCAGAAATCATGAAGAAAGTATTAAATATCAAGAATTATCCTTGATACTTGATATTGCTTCTGTGCAAGAATAGAACCATTTTTCATTTAAAGAAAGAACACGTACTTCTAGTCTATGTTCTGGCATCGCTGGTAATATCTGATGCCATGTAAATGACAGAACTAACCACAAGATCTGTTCAACGCTGAAAATAGGTTAAACCTCTTAAACACCGCTCTATTCTACTTCGAGAATACTCTATTAGAGCAATAATAATCTTTTTTTTCTCCTTGCCACTCAACCGGCTTGTTCACAGGAAAGTTTAGAGAGGCTACCCAAGTGCATGCCTGGAAGATCCTATGTCCTTCTACAAGTCAGATGAATTTTACAAATTTGAACATCATCATCAACCAGGTATCATTATTATAGTTCTCACCTCAACCATAGCAATAATTTTTCAAACATTTCAAGATGCACTTCTCTAGTCCATACAAATTCCAGTAAAATAATCTCTTGTCCTTCTCGAGAATATCTTGAAGATTTTGAAGGTGTAATTTTACTTGAAGAAGACAAGTCGTGCATCATACTACAGAAAATATCTCGCTACAGTGGTCAACAAGAAATCAAGTCATGCATGGAGTTCAGGAACAAATACTTCCCGCTGGCACCATCTACTGCCAATGAAGAAGCTGAAAGTTTGGAAGAAGATGATAACTGATGCACCTAGAACCAAATCCAAACGCATCAATGTTTTTGGAATATAACAAAAGTATATTTCGTTACAAACACTGGCAGATATCAGCAAGATGGAACGAAAGTGTACCAAGTCAAAGACAAAATAAAATTGAAATGCAAGTACTCAAAAGACTATGCTATTTTAATTACTTACTGCAAACAATCACTTCAATTTATCAGTTTAATAGAAAAGATAAACTACTTAAGGTGATTAAACGCCAACTACAAGTTGATACTGACTCGAAGAGTATTTATCAGAGCCTAACGGATGAAGTATTCCTTGCCTTAGAGGTGAAACAATTCAAATACAGAATTAAATATTTTGTGATTCGTATTGTACTAATGTTTCTCATGTCATGTTCACGAAATTACGAGGGTCATTCGGAAAGTAAAGAACGTTTTTGTATAAACACTTTAATAACTGATATACAAAGGCGAAATTTGTGTTACATACTATGTGATGCTTAAGTTACTTTTCGACATAGTCGCCGTGTAAATTTAAACATTTGTCATACCGTGGTACAAGTTTTTCTATGCCTTCGGCATACACAGTTGCCGCCAAACTGTTGAACCAATCACTAACAGCTTCCTTAAGTTCTTGAAATTTCAGGAAAGAATTCGTGCAGCCCATCAATAGTGTATCGCCTATCCTCTTGAATTTTCCGCTCAATTCTTCCTTTGAGTTCGTCAGTCACAACAGAAAACCGGCCCGAGCGTTCCTCATCGTGCACATTCGTCCGTCCGTCAATAAACATAATGCACCACTTACGAACTGATGCTTCATTCATTACATTTTTAAACACCTCAGTGATTTGTCTATAAATTTCTATCGGACGCACTTTTCTTGCATTCAAAAATCTCATCACCTACGAACCTCACACTTGGCGGGATCAGTAATTGTATCGCACATTTTACAGTTGCACAGCGAAGCAATAACGGACCGTAGCGGATCGCAGCTGGTGCCAGACTGAGGCTAAAGCATGCCCAGGGCAATAACCCAGCGGCAGCGGGGGAGGGGGAATACGCGCACGCGCTAGCGCAAAACGTTCTTTACTTTCCGAATGACCCTCGTACTAGATATCTCCAAGTTCTTACTTTATATTCTTATTCAGTTATCGGAAAATACCTACCTCAAGAATTTTTGCAGTGTTACAGATCTTAGAGATGCAAATAAAATTGTAATTTCCTGCCACGATGTCTCAAATACCAAAGGCAACACATAACCAAGAACTACACAAAGTCGAATCATGAAAATCCATCTTACTGATAGAATTGTAAAGATGGCAATCCTGCCAATTTTCGAAGCAACAAACTTTCCCAAACGGAAAACGAACATAGGGCTAAATAAAATCATTACCGAGCATCAACTCTATTTCTAAAGCTACTGTCTCCGTATCAACTGCAGCTAAGACTACACTAACCAAGCTATACTAATCATCCCACGTTAGAACTTCAACTACTGACACTTACTTCAGGAAGCTGCACTTAACTGCCTTTTCATTCACTGAGACTACTGACGAAAATTTTGCCTGAAGTATCAAGGGAAGCTTCAACCTACTCAAAGGCCTAAAAGAGAAAACAGTTAAAACGACTGATACAGTTGCAAAACTCACATACTCTTGGACACTGCAACTAACATCTTTGAAGATTACAAGATTAAAAGAAAAGTACTACTTCATCACTATGTATTGCATACTGGAACCACTTCATCATTATGTGTTATATACTGGAGTACTATTATATCTTTGTAGAGAAGGATATTTTTATTTACATTTTAGTCAGTCAAAAAATTGACTGACTGATATATTGAACGAAATATATATCAAATCTCAATATCAATATAAATAAATATCAATCTCATGCACACTAATTGTAATTCTCGTATTTATAACAGATAAGGTAAAATACTTGGTCCAGTGCATCCACGCCTTTAACTTCAGCATGCATTACCATTGGAAGCAAATTCAATTCTCACAAGAAGGAGGATGCTCTTATGTCCTGAGCATCGTATTATACATAAATGTGAACACCAATACACCACCGGAATCATTAACGCGGAACTCAGACCGTAATCCCTTCATAGTTGAAATAGATCATCTTCATACTCAAATTAAAACTGGCCTATCTGTAAGCAAGTGAACCAATTGGGATCAATAGCAGCAAATCTTAAACAAATAACAATTTTGAGCTCCCCCTCTTACTTCTAGTTACATTGATTAATTGATTGATGAATTAATAGCTTGAACTCAAAGTACCTACGAAATGGCTACAACAACAAACTCAACATTCCACAGCAACTACAGCTAGTGAAAATCCTCCCACAGTGTGCTTATAAAACTAATAAAACGATGGACCAGGAAATTTTAGGAGACCGCCAGACATTCTTTCTATAAAAAGTTGTATAGAATCTCACGTTCTGTTAAAAAAAAAAAAAAAACTCCCCCGAAGGCTGAAAACCTTTGTCTGGATTAACAAACTGGCTATATTTCAGAAATCTGACCACGAGTCCTGTCTTTTTATCAGGAATCTGAAGCAATCTACACGTTCTCAGCTACTGCAAAATTTAAATGGGCTACTCGTCACAATAAAAAGAAGCTGCTGCCTTTGTCTAATGTTATAAGACCAGTTAAGCATCAACAGAAAAGCTCAGATTGTTGATCATATTGCTACATTTAATCGCTTCCTGGGTTAAGCTTATCCTCACAACACCTAAACAAGTGGGTAAAATTATCTGGAGTATGGTTCCAATGAAAGCTACTGGCTTTGATGCCATCCAAATTCTGCCATTAAATACAATTCACGAAAGTTCGTAGTCTTGGCTTACCTGGCTTTAAATGCTATATACCACGCACCGCGCATTACAACAACCATCAAAAAGAGACAATTGCCAACATGATTCCTGAACAAGGAAATGTTCACCACAAATTCATCATGCTATAAGATTATTCAGTCATCTCAGCAAAGTAATTGACCATATTCTAAACAAAGTGACTTCCAGAACATCAGTTTGCTTTCTGCTTGGATTTCAGTGCTTTCTGCTTTGGATGTCACCATTAAGAATTATGGATCGTATCGTCCATACCCGTATCGTCCATTCGTTACTTAGATATAGTGTAGCCAAACCCAAACTATCACTTAACTCAGTATGATGTGCATATTTCGTAGAAAGTACGAAAACTATTTATGGGCTGTTCAAAAATTTTGTGGACCCTATCCAAAAAGCTAATTATTGGCCATGATCGCAGTCTTTTAGTGCATTTTGTTGGATGATTCCTAAAATTCTTGTCCAAGATTACAATCTTTTGAACCAGTTTTTTATACTTCCTAAAATTCTTATACGCATAAACTGCAACGACTTTTGATCATTTCTTTTACATGTAGGCTATATATGCGAGCAAGAGAAGTACAAATTGTATATAAAATGTATAAGAAATGTGCATAAACTTCCAAGGGTGCAAGTCATGACATTTCTCACATGTTTTGTACACGCGTCGCACTCTTCCTGTTGCACACATACGTATATACATTTAAGAGAAGAGATCAAAACTCGTTGCACATTACGCGCACAAAAAGTGAACATTTTTTAACAATGCAGTATAGCATTTCAATAATAACGCATTGTTCATAGTTGCTAAACTGTGGATATGTCTGATGGGTGCCATAATAATAATAATAATAATAATAATAATAATAATAATAATAATAATAATAATAATAATAATAATAATAATAATAATAATAATAATAATAATAATAATAATGGTAGTAGTAGTAGTAGTAGAGAAAATTGAAATAATAAGATTTTTTTTGTATATAACCTATATTCAAAGTTTCGGACCTAAAAGTATCGCGTTACTTTCGAAGTAGGGTAACAGTTACATTTTTGGGGCAAGTAACACGTTAGTAACGCGTTACATTTTTACAAGTAACTTACCCAACAGTGATTATAAGAGTGGTCAAAATTATAAAGCAAATCAATATACGACGAAGTCTAAAACATTTTACATTTATGGAAGGCCATTGGACATCATATCAATAGTGAGATCCAGTGGCGTATTTAGGGGGGCTTCCGGGCTTCAGCCCCCCCGAAATCTTACTTACTATAGTAAAGTACATAAAATATCTTGCAGAATTTTCACATTTTCAGGCAAAGCCCCCCCGAAAGTTAGCAAAGCCCCCGAAACAAAATTGTAAATACGCCACTGCACAGTGGTCCGAAACGCCGCAAAACCTGCGCAAAAATCCAAAATGTCAAGTACTGGAGTATGGAGTATGAGTATCATACACGTTTAGTCCATACAATAGTGCATCTAAAAACAGCATTAAATATTTTTTAAATACGAATAGAACGAACATGTAGAGAAGTAAAGTTCGTGTAATGTGTAATTAGAAGTTTGCTGTACAGGAACTGGAAGCAATACTACAGCACCACTCAGCGTCTCCGTTTGAGAACACAAGTGAACGAAAAGGGAAACCCCATGAAACAGAAACTGTAGGGAAGTAGCAATGAGAGGAAGTATAAAACTGCTCTCCAGAAACGAACCTGGAGGAACAGTGTCATATAAAATCTTAGCATATAAGTAGTAGGAGAAATTCACCGTAGTGGTGATAAATCATTGAATTATAAAAAAAGTACCAAGAGGTACCAGTAAGATTCCTGCATAGGTGTGAAGGACAACATGTATAGGTAACGTGCATAACAAACATTGTTGCACATGTTTGCACATTTTCAGACTAGTCACCTGTTAACATGGGTCAGTACATAAAACAATGCATAATTTGACCCATACTATATCCGCATTATGTACTGTCTTGACACGTTTCGCTTTTCATTTGGTCTTTATCAGAAGGAAGATAGGTGAATTACTAAACCGCACATCGTTCGCTGCACTTTCGAGGAAGAATGGTTTGAGAACAGTATGTATGGGACGTGCAACAGTGGAAATCGCAATCTAACGTAGATTTTCTTTTCAGGCCTAATAGCTTTGATATTGTACACATTAGTCTTTGTGGTTGTTAAATTCAGAAAGATGTTTATTATCTGTTTTTTTCAGGAATAATCGCGTTTAGGCCAACCAGAAGATACCTTTTGAACGTAATGAGGGAAAAGGCTGGCAAACATCATTCTGAACAAAAAGGACACTTGGAAGAGTACATTATAGGAAAGCTGCGAATTCAGGATAATGCAGAAAAGTGCAACGAGATAAAGACAGCTATCAAATTGTTTTGCACCAAGATTTTCCAGGGACTAGATAGTTGTTCCAGAATGGTTGATAGGTTTCTTAAACGATATTCTGATTGGCTTAATGCACCTGCAAAGTTACCATTTCTGGAGCTGGCAACTGAAGCTGAAGAAAGTTCCACTGTTATACGTCCTATACATACTGTTCTCAAACCATTCTTCCTCGAAAGTGCAGCGAACGATGTGCGGTTTAGTAATTCACCTATCTTCCTTCTGATAAAGACCAAATGAAAAGCGAAACGTGTCAAGACAGTACATAATGCGGATATAGTATGGGTCAAATTATGCATTGTTTTATGTACTGACCCATGTTAACAGGTGACTAGTCTGAAAATGTGCAAACATGTGCAACAATGTTTGTTATGCACGTTACCTATACATGTTGTCCTTCACACCTATGCAGGAATCTTACTGGTACCTCTTGGTACTTTTTTTATAATTCAATGATTTATCACCACTACGGTGAATTTCTCCTACTACTTATATGCTAAGATTTTATATGACACTGTTCCTCCAGGTTCGTTTCTGGAGAGCAGTTTTATACTTCCTCTCATTGCTACTTCCCTACAGTTTCTGTTTCATGGGGTTTCACTTTTCGTTCACTTGTGTTCTCAAACGGAGACGCTGAGTGGTGTTGTAGTATTGCTTCCAGTTCCTGTACAGCAAACTTCTAATTACACATTACACGAACTTTACTTCTCTACATGTTCGTTCTATTCGTATTTAAAAAATATTTAATGCTGTTTTTGGATGCACTATTGTATGGACTAAACGTGTATGATACTCATACTCCATACTCCAGTACTTGACATTTTGGATTTTTGCGCAGGTTTTGCGGCGTTTCGGACCACTGTGCACTGGTGAGATCTTATGTTCTTTGTTGCCTTATCCTTCATTATCTCCTACCATCAAGAAAACCACCTCACTCCTATGCAAGTAAGAGCATAAGGTATTGGATTCGGAATCAAAAATACAGAAATCAGTACAATTAACTGTAACTCAGGAAGATCACAAACCACCAGTTTAACAAAATAGGATAAAAGTAACTAATAATATGCTTCAGAAAATAGTTTCAGCACAAGATGATTTCAATATAGAGCTTCTACCTTACTGTTAGTAAAGCCACTCAGATGAGATACAATGGGTACTCTAAATTTAGCGCACAACAGATTAGTATATCTTTATTTTCAATGAACCATCTAAAGCAGTTACATAATAAATTTTAAAAAGATAAATCTTATTCCTCCAACTCAAGGGCAAGGAAACATAGTGGGTAAGAAAACAGACTGCTAGAGGGAGCGTGGTGAGGAGAAA
The DNA here is from genome assembly GCF_964235325.1 of Thermobia domestica. Taxonomy (NCBI): domain Eukaryota; kingdom Metazoa; phylum Arthropoda; class Insecta; order Zygentoma; family Lepismatidae; genus Thermobia; species Thermobia domestica. Next base: position 191,464,707 of record NC_137455.1, on the reverse strand, counting down.
GTTGATTGGTTAATCAGATAGGTGGCTAATCACACAGATAAAATATACATCCTAATTGTGTTGTATATGTATTTAATTATATATCCTATACTAGAATATGAGCTTGAGTAAGTATATATATAAAAGTTAATATATAGCTAAAAATTTCTTTCCAGTTTTAAGATGTTGTCATGCCGAAAAAATATATTTTGTGCATATATTTTAAAATAAGTTCATATTGCAAAGACAGGGACGAAAGAAGAGTTTGCTGTTTGTGATCAGATAAAAAAGCTACTGAAACTAATGATCAGTCAATATCCAGCAACTTGGATGGGGCGGTAAATTTTGACGAAATCCTGGACTCAAGTAGTCAACTCACTCTCCTCAGCTCCTGATGCCTATTGTGTCTTGCTATCGAATAACTAAAATCAGGGCGTCATTTGGTTAGGGAAGGGGAGAGATTCCATGAATTTCAGAAGCACATGTTTTTCAATAAATTATATACTAACAGAAAAAAGTGAAATTCTATGTCAGTGATGCGCGCTTGTTCTTCCCCCCTCCCTTGGGAAACTTGAAATGACGCCTCTGACCGAAAGCAACCACAAAAAAAGAGAGTAGAATATGTAAGCAAGGGAAAACTATTATATATTTTACCCTTTCTTGTAAAGTAATATTAATGAAATAATAATATTCAGAAATAATGTTAGGGATATGTGATACTTCTGTTTCATAGAGAGTAGGAAAGGAAACATTGTATCGTCGTCGTCACTAAGCAAACCTCCTGCGTGACAGAAACTCATAATGTAAAATAGCTGTGCAATGTGTAAAAACTCATTGCAGACTCATGTTAAAGGACAAAGAATTGGAGGAAGCATACAAATATATGTAGAAGTACTGTTATAAGCCCAACGTAATGAAAATTTAATTAATATATTCGCTTGTTTGTGAAGGAAAACAAGATAATATAATAGGGCAATTGAGACGAAATTGAAAATAAAAAAGTGAAACATGAGTAGTAGTATTCTCCAGAGATCACAATCTTCATAGGCATAACTAGAACAGGCATAACTGTTGCCTCACAAGAATACGGTTGAACCAAAAGTAAGGTTCTTTGAATCTTCAGAAGTAAGGTCCATGGTCCCCCTCCTAGCAAAATACCCTGGTTACCCAATGGCAACATCATGAAACATTGTTTGGATCAATCATTTAGATGTTATGTATACAAGAAACCGAAAGGAGGTAAAAGATAGACTAAATATTTGTCCAAGAAACAAACAAGTTAGAATCCTCGTCACATTCAGGTCATGCGACAGAAGAGAAACACTAGCACCACCGCTGTCCACAAGAAGGTATAAAACACCACGCAAGATCTCCATAGAGAATCAGTTTCAGCTGGTCAAATCTCTTCTCTTAGCACATCTGGAGTTCTGAGAGATTCTAACCGCAACCACCTACCTTGTCTGGAGTTCTGTTGTTTTCCTGCCCATCTAACATGTGTGGAGCTCTGTGAGACACCAACCTCTCTTTGCTTGCCTGGAGCACTGAGAATTCCTAAACTACTTCCACGTAGATTACCTGGAACTCTGTGAGAATCCTTCTTTTGGCTGTCTGAACATATTTACCCAAATTACATAGATAACTGTATTGGTCTTAGGATCACGTTTATAGTGACTTTGTGTTACATTGTATATAAAAAAAGATTGTGAGAAAATCGAATCCCGGGTGCTATATTGTTCTACCTACTACCTTATCAAGGTAAACTTAACGGTGGAGGTATAGCATTACTAGCAGAAAGTAATGGAATTCTAAAGTTTCTTGTACATCTGCTCGAACTACTTAAGGAATGATATAAAAATAAGAATAAATACGAGCAAAGGAAAGTCATGAAATGCATTGGGAAAGAGCAATGTGAGTAAAATTGTTTGGAAAGGTAGATAAAAGATTATAGAGAAGTATGGAATTAAAAACTGCGAAAAATCTGGTAACATGAAGAAAAGCATTTTGTAGCAAGTTACTACTATAGGTTTATTTGTTCAAGTTTAGCATTCCTTTTCAGAGTTGAAACAATAGACATGGGACCTAGTTGGAAGTTTAAGGTGGAATCCAATGCACTCCACCAGGTACACCATAATGCGTTTAAAATTTTGCTACCGGTATCACACACATCGAAGGTGAGCAGCTGAGAACACTAACTACTAGACCAGGAGAAAGAGCTTACTATAATCAGAATACATTTCAACAGAAAAGGAATAGCGCTTACGTGCAAGATGGTAATAAGTATATGCAGCAGCTGGCTGTTGATAGTAATGCGTTGAGCGATCGTCTGTAGGACGTCAGACGGGTAAAATGTAGGGACGCATTAAGCGAGGAGATGGTTGTTAAAATGGGAGACTTCTCTGAGTACCGTAGATACCTAGTTGTGGGCATTTTAAGGTACTGAAGAACGGTGTGTTAGATGAGGAGGGCCTACGGAACCCACTGCAAAACAGCATAGGTGAAGAGTAACACTGGGCGGGACAAAAGCCTCAGTAACGTGGAACGTTGAACATTGATGACAATTGTTACCAACAATCGTTGAATGAATGTGACAAAAGTGAATGTTAAACATCAAGGTTACTTTGACAACTGTCTGCGAAAAGATATACAAAAGTGTGTAAGGGTTGCAAGAGCACATAAATAACATGCAAAGTTTACCCCTGGTGATTGTAAACACGCAATATAATCTGCTGAGACATCTTTTATTTTAATTCTAATAATAGGTAATGTTTATGTATGGCGTATAGTTGAACAAGCTAATACACTAAACTTTCACTTTCTTATTGTGAAATCTAGGATGCAGTGAGCTTAAATTTACTGGTATTCCGTAATGCTCACAGGAAGCATTACTGCCAGAAGTTAAATAGACATTTTAGATAACAACGTGCATATTATGGTCCAGATCATGATCAATGACATACTGCTCCAGATGACAATGCGCTAATTCATAAGTTACTATTGGAATTGTTAAAGAGTTGTTTCATGAATATAGTGATCCTACAACACCTCCCCTAAACCGCCCAATGCCGAGATCTTACCACTATTGAATACTGTGACAAGTTCTGGTGTCCAGAATCCGGAGTATATGTTATCCTCGCAAGAGAAATAGTACAGTATTATTCTAAAAACCATTCTACTTATATGGATCTATTCCACGACGAATCACAGGTGCTCTGCAGGTTAATGGTAGTCCCACGTCATAGTAAGAAGGTAATTTGCTTTTTCGTTTGGATACTACTTTGATAGATATCTGTACTTGGTAGAGAACAAAAGTACTCTTCATCAGCCATAACATTTTAACGTCAGTGCGTTAGTAATTCAAACATTACCATTTTTTCACTTTACTATCTATCTCAACTTATTTGATGGTCCGTTATAAGGTGTCTTGCATAGTATTGGGTCTGCTCTGGTTTAAAAAAATACACGGTATCGCAACTCAAACGTCATATTTAGATAAATAGTATACACGTGACATGACGTATTTAAATACACAGTAATAGAAAACTATTTTAATTTTGTGTTCAAACTTATATATTATAGTAGAAGATTGTTAGAAAGAAGTAATGAAGTAACAAGGTACGTTCGTCTTTTTAACAATTTAAACCTTGAAATCTCTTTTAAAATCTCCTAGTTACAACACATCCAGAATATTACTGTTTTTAATTTCCAATTGATTGGTAGATGTAGGTATCTAATTTTCTTCCTGGTTGTAACATGTATTTAATTTGCCTCTCCAATTTATCAGCGTTTAATCAACACTCCTCTCTTCTTGGAATACCGCAGTCGTTTCCTTTCCAATTTCTTGCTGCCTTCAAGCTGCAAACCAATTAATAATGTCACTCCAGCGTTCCGCATCTGTCACTACCAACTACAGAAGAAAACCAAACTTATTACGTAATTTACAAGCATGTTTTCGTTTGGGTTAAATCCACTAGAAGAAGCATGTTTCTTCGCTAAACAGTCGGAGCTAAGCAAAGAGAAACAGAATCTTAAGATAATAATAATAATAATAATAATAATAATAATAATAATAATAATAATAATAATAATAATAATAATAATAATAATTATTATTATTATTATTATTATTATTATTATTATTTTGTGAATAAAAACTTTAGATCCAAATTGAAAGTGACTATGTTTGTGACTCTTAATCTCTTGAACCACCCGACCGATCTAGATCAAATTTTTGAGGTAGATGCAGTTCTGGCCTGGGAGTGCTTTTAGCTATTTACTTTGAAAGTAGAACTTAGGGGAGGGGAGGAGGGGGAATTATAAAAAATAAATAAAACTTAATAACTCTTGAACCAAACTACCAATCGGGTTTGATTCCCGGCGGGAGCTCATGTGGTTCGAATTCCATGTTAATCAGTAGGTCCACGTCTCATATAGCCTCGCTGCTGAAAGGGGCGTTAAACTCAAAATCAACGACTTCAACATCGATCAAGTTTTCAACATAGATGACGTTTGTGCCTGGGATGGATTTTATCATTTCACTTTGACGGAGTAACGTAGGGGATGGACAGGAGGGGGAGATATACAAAGATCAATAAATATAAAAATAAAAGTGACCATGTTCGTGAGTTAATAACGTTTAAACCATCCGATCGATCTTAATCAAATTTTTAACATAAATGAAGTTCGAACCTGGTAAGTTTTTTTCTTATTTCATTTTGATGGTAGAGCTTAAGGGAGAGGGGGAGGGTAAATATATGAAAACGAATAAAACTTAATAACTCTTGAACCACCCGACCGATCTCGATCAAACTTTCAACATAGATTAGGTTTGGACTTGGGATGTTTTCGTCATTTTTCTTTTACGGCAGAATGTAGGAGAGGGGAAGGGGGCATATATGTAAAAAAAAAAATAAAATAAAAAATAAAATAAAAGTGACTGTTTCTGTGACTTCATCACGCTTAAACCACCGAACCGATCTTAATCAAATTATCAACATAGATAAGGTTCGGTCCTGAAGTGTTTTTTGTCATATCCCTTTGACGCTAGAACTTACGGAAGGAGGAGGGGAGGGTATATATATATATATATATATATATATATATATATATATATATATATATATATATATATATATAGGAGGGTTGGGGCAAAAGTCATGGCAACTATTTTTTTTCTTGAAGATACTAGTCCGGTTGGAAAATGTGACATATACAGACGAAAGGACAAGATGTTAAGTACATGTATGGACAATGATTAGCACTGAAATATCATAACACACTAATTTATTACGGTAGTATACAGGGCAATATGGCCTTCAAGGTGCAAAAGAATGACAGCACAGTACGCATACAGTTGACATGACAAACCTGGTCCTAAAGACCCTCAAAGTAGTCCCCTGCTCCTTGCACCACATGCTGCCAACGATGTGGGAGGCGCTGAATACCATCCGCCTCAGCATTTGCCGCAACATGTGTGAATCGGGTCACCTGTTCGCACACAGTATTAGCAATGTCCTCTCGTGTTGCAAACCGCCTACCACGTAGTGGTTCCTTAATCTTTCGAATGAGATCAAAGTCACAAGGCGAAATGTCAGGAGAGTACGGTGGGTGCTCCAATTCTTCTCATCTCCAACGTCACAGTAGCTGCCCTACACACTCTGCTTTATGTGGTTTTGCGTTGTCATGTAGGATTATTGCACTGTCCACAAGATCCGGACGTTTCTCCCGAACGCTACGTCGTACCTGACGCACCAGGAAGTCCCTGTAGTAATCTGCCACGTGAAACAAAGTAGCAAACAATGATACCTCTGACGTCATACGCGACGATCACCATCAATTTGACTGCGGAAGGATTCTGAGGGAACTTCTGTCTCCTTGGTGATCCAGCATGTCGCCACTCCGCGGACTGTTTCAGTTCTGGTTCGTATGCCCAGGACGAAAATTCATCGATGGCGATTATTCGTGACAAGAAAGAATTGATCGCCGTTCTGTTGCCAGCGTGCAAGGTGGTCGGAGCATATTGCATAGCGCATCCACCTTTGACCTTTCGTCAGTCCATGCGGTACCCACCGCGATGCGATTTGCGTAGTTGCAGCTCATTACGCAATATCCTATGGACGATGCGTTTCTCGATGCCACTTGCCTCCTCCAACTCCAGTAGCGTCCATTATCTGTCTTCATCCAGGAGCTGCTCGATGACAGCACGTGCCACGTCGATCCGTACACTGGCAGGTCGTCCCTAACGTTGTTCATCACTGGTTGACACACGTCCTTGCTGAAACTTTCCTACCCACTGTGCTACTATCCGGTATGGTAGGGCATTATTCCCAAGGGCTTCCACTAATTCACTGTCACATTCCATCGCATTTCTCCCTCGGAGAGCGGCTAGTTTGATGTAAGCGCGCTGCTCAATACGGGTTACTTCCATCTCGCACGACACTCAGTAACTGACTGATTTCACAGCCCTCGCTGTGCTACTACCAGCTATCACATAGTCATCTGTTGTTCTGCATACACACTATGCCTGCAGAACTTCCACACGACACATATAAGTGTGTGATCCGCTGATATATCTGCAAGAAAAATATAGTTGCCATGACTTTTGCCCCAACCCTCGTATATATATATATAAAGGGGTTAGACAAAAAATATAAAACGTTTGCAAAAGTGTGAAAATCATACCTAGTGTGGTGTGGGGCTTCCTTTTGCGCCCAAAACAGCTTGGATCCGACATGGAATGCACGTATACAGCTCCTGAAACGTGGTGTGTGGAATTTTGTACCATTGTTCCTCCAAAACATGCTCAAGTTCCTTAAGGGATGTTGGTGAAGGGTAATGAGACCAAACATGCCTTTCTCACTCAGACCACAATGGATCAATTATGTTCAGATCTGGTGATTGTGGGACCCAAGGGAATTGTAGGATCCTAGTCATGCTACTGAAATCATGATTTCACCGTTTTTGCAGCTTGACGGGGTGCCAAATCATCTTGGTACTCCATCACTATCAGAGAAAAATATTTGGGCCAAGGGTATAACCTGGTTTCCTCAAATCGTATCATACGCTTTAGAATTCATCATTCCATGCAGGGCTATGATGAGACCTGCAGAAAAACACGATATCGCTGCCCATACTGTAACAGAACCACTCATATGCTTTACAGTTGGGAGCAGACAGTCTGTATCATAGGTCTGCGACGGTGTTCTTCATACGTAAACACGACCGGTTGTTGGAAACAAGGTGAAGGTCGATTCACCGGACCACAATTACGTGTTTCTACTGCTCTTGAGTCCACTGGATACACCTCTTCGCATTTACTGCTGTGACTAGGGGTTTGACGATAGCGGCCCTGCCATGAATTTTCATTTTATAAAGTTCCCGTTGTACTGTTTTCGATGAAATCGAGTTCTGTAGTCCGGAATTGAGTTCAGACGTAATTTTCATTGCAGTGGTCTTCTTTTTAGCTGCTACAATCCGTTTTAATGTCCTCCGGTCCCTATCTGACAGGATTGTCTTTCAACACTGTTGTGCTTTGCAGACGTCGTTTGCCCATGAATTGTGTATGCCCTCGTGACATTGGACACAGTGCCTTTCGATACCTCACAATGTTCGCCACTGTTGCCACTGAAGCTCCAACCAGACGGGCACCAAAGATCATGCCTCTTTGCAAGTCTGTCAGATCGCCCATTTTACCGCACCACTTTTACACCACGATACTCACAGGTGAACTGATTACTGCTGACGGAAGAGGAAGGACACATTGAAAACAAAAAAACGATCGGCAACTGCAACAGGTGTTGTACAGTGGAGGGCCAAACTTACGTGTCATGTATGAAATATTTTTGAATTATTTTGTCCCACCCGTATATATATATATATATATATATATATATATATATATATATATATATATATATATATATATATATATATATATATATATATATATATATATAACATAATAACTCTTGAATCACACAACCGATCTCGTTCAAATTTTCAACATACATCACATTTTGGTGTGGGATAATATTTATCATGCCGTGCCCCGCAACATGAGGAGGGATATAAAAAAATCACTGAAAATGACCAATATCAAAGAGCGCTTTAGTAATAGTAAAAACAGAACATATTACTATTTTTCCTTAATTTAATCCAGCGAAATCGGAGTGCGTCTTAGATTCGAGGACGTCTTAAATTCGAGTAATTATCGAGAAATTCTTAATTAAAGAGATATTATTAACGTGATATTAAAAGTATTTTGCTAGACATAAATATTTTTAATTTTGCATCATATTCAATCATTCAGACAACGATGGTGTCCTGCGCTTGCGCAGGACGTGGGGGTTTGCTAGTTATTATTATTATTATTATTATTATTATTAATAATAATAATAATAATAATAATATTATTATTATTATTATTATTATTATGTAGAATGTACAGTATTATTGTAAAATAGTTTCCTAGTAGCTGTATTCTTTTCAGGGCTGGATTAATCCACCTAGAGGCCCGGGAGGCACGGCCCTCCCTAAAATTTTTACGGTAGGCTTGTAAATTAACTATAATATGGTTGGATTGGACTCCCCTAACTTCTACTGGGCCCCCTACATTTTTGGGCTGGGTACAGTTTTGGCCCTCGTTGACTTTGCCTTATAGGCTAGAGCGGGGTAATTCGGACAGATTGGGAATTTGAATAATGTTAAGCATTTTACTAGCTGGAGCAGAAACCTGGTTTGCCATGATAGTGAACCTGCGATGGATTTGTGGTTTGCAGAAGCCGCTCTCAGAAATACAAACCATTCTTGCGGTTCTGAACGCCTACATGATTTTTTGCTTGCTGCAAGGTCATCATCATCATACCTGCACCTATTCTTTCTTCGTTTGAACATTTTTCTTCGAATTTTTTAACGAAAAGATTTCTTATTTCCTCGTTTTTCAGCTTTTCAGTATTCCACACTTTGTTACCTACTTTTCTTCTGCCTACATTTTTCAGTTGAATATCTATTTCGGTCAGCACAAGATTATGATCGGAGAAAATATCAGCCACGGGAAGGGTCTTCGCGTTCTTTAAGCTATTCCGATACCTGTCCTGAATCATAACATAGTTTATCTGATATCTTCCGCCGTCTATTGGTTGCTGCAAGGTAAGTACGAGTATTTACCTTGTTTTTAGTCGAGTGTTTTTAGGTCGTTATAATTTTAAATGTTGTTTCTTTAAGCTTTCCTTACTATTAACTGGGTAAAATGAAACCACTCTGGATTATAATCGTATCAGTAGCATGTGGTGCGTTAATATACTGCACGCTAACTCCAACTAGTGAGCAGTTTGAATATCACGTTCTGAATGAAATATTCGTCGACTGCGGGGTAATTTGGATAATTCAAAACGGGGCAATTTGAACCAGTGCAATTAGAACTATAGGTCTACTATTTTAAATTCATTTATGTCTCGGTTCTGATCAAGCATTCGTAATGTTTTCTCGTTTGAGATGGTCAGAAATTATAAGAAGAAAGATAAACAATTAAAATAGGACAAAGAGTGTATGGAATAAGCAATTAAATCGGTTGTTGATGGTGACCTGCCGATACTGGGAGCATCAGAGTTATTTAATGTCCCTTTCACAAGCTTATACAGACGTGTTAAACATCAAGAGAGGGTACTAATTTATGTTCTTGCTGTAGGCAATACGTCTAAAATCACGTTTGATAATATTGGGAGGCCAAGCGTGTTCCCGGTGATGTAGAGAAAAAACTAGCGGATAGGGTAAAATATCTAGAATCCATTGTTTTTGGAGTGACTCCGAAGGAAGTGCGTGTAGCGGCATATTTATATGCCTCTAAATATGAACTTGACATTCCTCAATCTTGAACTGAAACTAAAATGGCATGGAAAGACTGATGTCAAACATTTTATAAGCGAAATAATCTTAGTTTGAGAAAACCTGAAGGTTTGTCAAAAGCGAAAGCTTCTGGTGTTAACAAGGAAACAGTGAATTCTTACTTTGACTTACTGATAAAATTAATGAACTAGTATAATGTCCATAACCATCCTAGCCGTATTTACAATATGACGAAAGTGAACTTCCTCTAAATAAAGACACCCTAAAAATTCTTGCAAAAAATGAGTAAAAAAGAGGTGATCAGTTTAACATATGTAGAGCATGGGGAAAATGTAACGGTGATAGCATGCTGCAATGCTGGATGGTCTTTTATTCCTCCTATAGTAATATTCAAAGATGTACGCCAAAATCCGGACTTTAAAACCCATCTCCCGCATAGATCACTTGTCTGCATGAGTGGTAGTGGGTACAGTGGGTACAGTGGGTGAAGATAGTTTTTTTTTTTTTTAATTTATCAAACACTTTAACTAACTTATAGTTCTGCCAAAGTCATGACATCGAAATGCTTTGTCTACCTCCACACACAACACACGTACTGTTCTTAATGCCCTTAAAGTCAATTACGTTCCACCAAGACGCAACTACCTGGATTCACCAAAATCTGAGCTCAGTGATTAGCAAGTCTCAGATCTGCATTTTGTTCACTGCTGGTAGCTCCTGTTGGGCTGGCAGTTAATGGATTTTCATGTACAGAAATATACCCCTTTAGACCACCAGCTATTAAAGAGTTTCGATTCGCCCCTTCGGAAACATATGACCTTGTTACACATTCTGAGGAGCAGTCTTCACGGGATGAAGATCTTAACAACGCGCCTTCTTCTTCCGGTCGTGGCTCTCAAAACGTTGTACCAAGGAAGCCTATAGATGAACCCATACAACAAGTGCTTCCCAGCCCAGAAAATGCTTGTGTATAGAAGAGACGTCGTGTCCCAGGAAAATCATGCCGCTGACTTATCCTAAAAAATGTTCAGGCAATGAGAGTAAACAGCTCCAAGGAAAGATGCAAGCATCGGGTGCAACAAAATTCAAGAACACTACAAGAAAGAAGAGTACTAATACAGAACCTGCCAAGAAAAAAGAAATGGAAGTTCAAAATAAACTGATATCCTCTACCTCTTCCAGTAACGAAGACGTAGGTCTAAGCCTAAAGATAGCTGTAGGCAAAGAAGATCAAACATGGAATTGCGATTTTTGCCTTCTTAATTACTATTCAGAACGTTCTGCTAGAAAGGGAGACTGGATTCGTTTCCAGCGTTGCAAGATTTGATTCCACGAGGTCTTTGTCGGTGCAAAAGGTCGAAGACAGTTTATTTGTGGTCGTTGTCGTTAAATACGAATAATGGAAGATGAATTAACCTATTACGGCTCTTTAGACAGTGTTCCTAACATTTTTTAGTGTACATTCAAAAAGATAGCTACGGGTGACGAATATTTACAATTTATGTACTTCTTTTCATTTAAAATTAGCATATTTCAACGGCCGTAGAATTTGCAATCTAACTATTAAATAGTTTATACATTATTTTAGGTATATATATTTTCCTTACTTAAGAGTTGCTTATTTTGTTGGTTATTCATATTACCCCGCTCGTTATTCAAATTGCCTCTCGCATTTAAGTTTTTCGAAATTTCACCGGGGAAATTGAATATCCAAATTTCACAATGATGTATCCCAGATACTATCTTAAGAAAATGAAATGAAATCTTAAAAGTTTTACGTCCCACGCTTATGGCGGCTAGACTAAAGGAGACGGTGATGATGAGAGATGAGTGAAATTGTGGAATGAAGAAAGTGGGAGGAAACGAGAGAACCCCGAGTAAACCCGCGAGAACGGTATTTGTCCACCACAAAGTCCACACGGTGCGAGCTGGGATCGAATCAGGGACCCCAAGCACCAGAGGTGAACGCTCTACCACTGAGCCACCGCGCCCCCCACTATCTTAAGAAAAATTGTAAAGTAATAGGCCTAATAAGGTTCAAAGTTTTTGTTCACAATTTTGTATCTGAATACCAGTTACAGTTTCTGAGATATATATGAGAAAATGTCTGAAATTATTCAAATTACCCCGCTATACCCTATATTTCTATGAAAATACAGTAGGAAAGTTAAAACAATATGTTTCATATTTTTGGTCATATTTTGTTTTATGATTGTTGTTATATATTTCTTATATTTTAGATTGCCAGTTGAGATTTTGATGAGAGTGGAGGTCCCCTGTACACCTGGAGGCCCGGAGCTACAGCCTTCCTAAGACCTCCCCTTAATCTATCCCTGATTTTTTCTGTAATTCGTACTACGTTGAGGTGCTATATTCTTTGTGTGCATTATACAGGGCCGGATTTATTAGTAGCCATTTGGGCGCACGTTGAACGAAAATTTAATAAACAAGCCGGAAAATTACAAAAGTTGAAGAAGAATAATAAATATAATTAAAATAATAAACACGCTTTCTTATACTGTAACACTCTTTTCGCCTATTTCATTTGATTTTATGGTAGTGTAATTAAAAAAGTAATATTGAAAGGAAAGTTTTATTGCTTGCAATCAAAATAATAATTTTGTATTACAGTAGAAATATAAATTCAACCATCAAAACAATGTTTCTCATTCATTTTAGTGATGTTTTTATTATTTGAATATTCTCACTATTATGGACGATAATTCAAAACGAGTTTATTTTATTATTGTCCTAGTCGATATTGTAAAAGTAAAAGTAATCATTTTCTGAAACTTTATTTTAAAAGAATGTAAATTTGTAAAAATTCAAATCTTTCTTTACATTAAATTTAAAATAAAGATTCATTAAAATTTATACAAAAATGTTTAAACCTAGTTATGTATAACATAAACTTATTTATTAAATTTTCTATTGTATTAAAATTTTGTAATTCGGAGTGAGTGGCGCCAAACACATTTCGAACTAGGGGTAGCAACATATTAAATTTGGCCAGGTATTATGTTTATTTGTTCTATATTATTACTTGTTGTTAGCAACGAATATATTTCCTTGCTTGTAAGTATACTGAAGGCAATATTGAACTTCAATACTTTGCACCTTTTGTTTACAATTATGGCAATTGTAGCACAAGTAAAATAACGCCTGCACTTTCTGTGCGCGTAATCAAGTGCGCTTTCTCATAACATGTTCTGTTTCTCAAATAATAGCTGGTTCTCAAAAGAGACTTTAAACTCCAAACAATTGTTCAAGCAGAAGAAAGAGTATGGCTGTCCACACATTCGGAACGAAAGGACCTATTGGATGTTGAGAAAATGTATGTTTCATATATAGTTAGCAAAAACTATATTCAAATATTAATCGTATATTCGTTCCAAAGTTACGAAAAATGAAATGAAATCTTTCAGTTTAACGTCCCACGATTATGCACTTTGGGTTTAGAGGGACGGATGATGAAAGCAAGTGGGTAATGATGGAAGAGTCAATGGTATGAGAATGTGGGAGGAAATGGGAGTACCCAAGAAAACCTACGAATACGATGTTGTTCACCACAAACTTACTTAGCTGGACATCGAAAGGGGACTTCACTTACCAGTGGTAAGCACCCTACCACTGATCCAGCCTTCTCTAAGTTATAAGTTATAACCAAAGAAAGTATGATAAATGTCGGCTACTGTGATTATTTCAGATTATACTAAATGTTAGAAATTGAGAGGCCGTTAGTATTTTTCTCTAATGCCATTAAAGTGAAGGATATGGTTTTAAAGTGAAGAATATTAGTGAAAGATTAAGTTTATTCTAAATCTAATTCTAATTTATGAACATCTCTAGGCTTTCGGAAGCAAGCGGAATTTTTAGTATAAGATGAAATGAAATCTTTAAGTTTTATGTCCCACGTATATGCCGGCTAGGCTAAAGGAGACGGTATATTTTTAGTATAGTGAAGGAAAACTCGTGAGAGTATACAACAGTTACAGAGACTGATAATGATTATATTACGAAATGCAAAGGGCACGATTGAGTGCAGGAGCGACGCAGAAACGTGAGCTCGAAACTTTCACCTCTGAGGCATTAGTATATTATGTGTCTGCTAGCATGTTGTGTCAAGTTCAATAGGCTCGAAAGTGAATCGATTCTGGGAAGACTATATTGTAGCACTTTCCAGCTCATATATAAGTTTTTCCAGCATTATTAAACAACGCTAGAACACGAATTTGCTGTTAGACACTTAACTCTGAATACCATAGTGTGACAACATACAATATGACGTCCTCCAGTCTGTGTATCATCGAATAAGCCATATTCGAAACAGACCCACAGTGAAGTTGACACCTCCTGTGTTGTGGGGAAGTAAGTTATTGATGGCATCGAAAAGTCCACGAACGTAACATGCTTTGACCACCCACTTCTGTCTGTGAAAATTAACCATTCACCATGTCATTCACAAATAGCTACGTCTTAAGGTGGTTCATAAAGTGCATGTTCAGGCTTTGAAAGCTGGCCATGTCATGCAATGGAAAACTAACCGCTGAAAGCGATACGAGTTCTACTTGGCGGATATCGGTAAAAGTTTGAGGATATGTTTGGCATGGATATATGTGACCGATTATAGACAGGTTCAAGTAATTACATACAGACAGGAGTAAAAGTGAGGGGGAACGCGGAGGGACGTCTTCCCCTAACTTCCATAAACATTTATGACGACCCCTCACTTTGTAAAAAAAGTTACAATGGAGAAAGATATGCAAGGGGGACGGCGTGACACATGCGTCCCTCTACCGCAGCGTTTCCCAACCTTTTTCAACTTGCGGCACACTACGGGTGTTACTTGGATTCTCGCGGCACACTTATAGATATTATTATTTGTTAATATAAAACGCAGTGGTATTTTTCTGTGATTATTGATCTCCTCACAGAGGAGAAAGCTCGATCACTGGTTTTTCCCCATGGTAAATCATTATGCTTATTTTTCATTCTAATTTAAAAATAGAAAACAATTGCAATGAAATATTGGAATCAGGTTTTTAAAAATACGCTTTCTTTTTAAAAACTGTATCAATGCTTAGATCACTAAATAACGAACGAACAAACAAATCTCTTTTACTTTTAAAACACAAATGTAAGTAATTTGTCGAAAGAATTGAATGATATTTTAAATTTTCAAGTTACGAAATAGTCTGTAACAATAAAGAAGCACTAATGGTCACAACAATGATAACAAACACTTTTTTCAACATTAGAAATGTATAGAACAGTAACCCGGTATGAAACTTAAAATTGTAGATTCATAGTAATATGAAATATAAATATAAAATTTTCCCTACGTTTTGCAATTTGATTGCTATAAAATTAATAATTTTGTTTTGATTCCTCGCGGCACACCAGCGGCGCATTCACGGCACACCAGTGTGCCGCGGCACACCGGTTGGGAAACGCTGCTCTACCGTTTCAGATCCATTTCTACCCCTGCGTACGGAAGTGTCGATGTAAAAGGACGAATTAATTTCGTTCGTCAGAACATCTAAAGTTATACACGCTGTTTCATGGTTGTTGGATTTTGCTAAAGGGGACGTTAAAGCTACTTTGCATCGTCAACAATGTGAAAATGAATCTACGTATTATCAAGAACATGTTTTGACGATTATTTACAACCAAGTTCCTACACTCTGTGGAGCGGAAACCAACTTGGTGTCCAGTCGTCGTTCAGTCATAGTGCTAATCATTAATAGAATACAACAGATAGATGAATATAGGATCGCGATTTATGGTAGTCTCTTCTCTAATGTTCCTATGAAGAGCCCCAATAGCATTTCAATAGATTGCTGTGCCAAAACACCGCCTTTTTTTCTCGTAAAATATGCATACAGCTTCCGACCTCTACAAAGTGTTTCAGTAGTTATGGAATATAATGCCTCTTGTCCTCTCTAGTGGAAAGGGCTATGTTGGGCAAGCATTTAGAGTTACATAGAACACAACTGGTAGTGGAAACACGGACTGTTATAGGTGAGTGAACACTTCAAAGTTGTCCATATGGAAGCCTATCAGTTTTGTATTTGGAGTGTGTGCTTGCTTCAACGTAAGCACTACTCTAAGACTGGATTTTAATTTCAATATCGGAAATATTATAAGCGACTACCAAGATCAAGGGTGTAGGGAGACCAATGACTTTCTCAGGGGACTAGGCTTGTTATGCTAAATGAAAACCAAGAGTCTTATTTTTATATTAATGACTCAGTGTACAATATGCATCGGATAGCCATGGGGAATCAAAAATTGTCCGCCTTAGAGAGGTTTCAGTATTTTATGACGTAAATAAGTAAACAAGGTAATATGCAATTAGAAAAAAATATTGTTGCATGAATCATGTATTTAGGAATATTACAAAAATGCCTGCATTGACTTCCGCCACCCAATGCTCTATGTTCAAGGCACAACATGGAAATAAGATGGAATAGTTTTCTGCTCTTTACACTTATTACTACTTACCACATTTTTGGTATGTTGTTTTAATTTGGGAGTTAATTGCAGACCAGTAGTGTCTTTTTTTAGACAATATGTGTACCCGCAGGCCAAAAATACCAAACTTGTCTTTGCTTGCTTACAGATTCCAGCCGGACAGTACCGTAACGTGTCATTCCAAACGGTGGGTAACTGTCAATCACTTTTGTGTCTAATACAGCTTGGGTGGGAGTGGGATGCAAGCGAAGGACATGAGAGTGTTGTTAAACAGAGATTTCGTCTGGGTTACTGAGCAGCCAGTTGAGGAGGGAAAATGTTGTCACAATACTTCCTTGATGACATATGTATGAATTACTAAAAATGTATTTTTACTGCACTTTTCAACTTGTTTCTAAAGAAAGTGTCCGCAATACGGAGATAAATAATACCTATAAAAGACAGGAAAGACTGTCCGTGTCCGTCCTTGAAAGTGTCCGCTTTATAGAGGTGTCCGTTAGTAGAGGTTTCACTGTATATATATGACTGTATATGTTTCACTGTATATAAAATGTAGTAAGTAGTAATAAGTGTAAAGAGCAGAAAACTATACCATATGATGTCTTTTTTGAAACAGGGTCTTGATGACAGTGCATGAAGTTGTAATTACAGGTTGAAGGAAATGTACGAATAAGCAATTCGTAACGAAACGAACACTGTTTTTAGAAACCCATTTGTTTGACTACGTTTATATGACTATAAACGTTAAAAAAAAAAAAAAAAAAACTCGAAGAAAAATAAAATTAAACCCAGAGACTATATAGTAATAGTATAGTAGTAAACGCAATTATGTGTATGCAGTTTAGAAAAATGAGAGTACAGAGTGAATGGTTAACTTCAGTTGTCTTAGTTATCTGAACGTGTTGACATAGTTTATTCATTTCAAAGAATATTTTTTTACATTCTGTTATAAAACACACTGAGATAAAAGTATTTAGGGTACGTATAAACGTAGGTCACATGTGTAAATCCTGTAGTTTTTAGACAACGTACACCAGACGTATAACTAAAAAAGTATGTTTTATACGTACTTTCCGTACAAGTGTTCCGAATAAATGTACTTTCCGTACAAACGAAGGAACTGTATATAGGCGGTCAGGATCTCATGTACGGATGAATGGATGTAACATATAGCTGACGTATGTAACACATCTATATGTGTGTAATGTACGAAGGACTGTTAGATGTCATACATTCTGCAACGGCGTGATGTATCATCTAAGCAGGAAAAGTATGTAGCAAATGGATAACTCCATACTGATTTCCGTAGTAAACAGTATGTTTCCGTATATTTGTACAATATACTGCTGTCCGGATAACGGATTTTTATGAGTGCACTCTTCGTTTGCTGTATTAAACAACTTTATTGAATATATGGATGGATCTTATTTGGGAAGCAGGAGGACGCTTGGAAGAGCCCGGCCCCCATTTACCCACTTACAGTAATAATCCTGAATAGTAGTATTACATAATATAAAAAGTTACGGAATTTCGTTTTAAAAAATCTATGTAAGATGTTTATTTCTTTATCATTTCGAAGGTAAAGAAAGTTTCACAAGTCTCTGAAGTTTCATAAATCTCTTTAGAATGTGTCTAGAATAAATATTGATACAAAATTATTTACTGTGAATAGTTCCAGTTTAATTTCCCGTAGAACACAAATATCTTCAATAGAATTACAATATTTCTATTCGATTTTTACCCTTACGTGAATGAAGAAAAGCTCAATATTTGCATTACTGTGGTAAACATTTTGCGGAATTTCCAGTAGGCCTACTGGGGACGTGTTATCTAACTATTTTGGTTAATATGACGAATTTACAAGTTCTTGTCTCACATAATCTTGGTATTGGAAAGAGACGTTGTGCTCTAAATAAACTAATCATCTTTTCTGAAATAAAATAATGTGTGCGTGCCTGTCTGTCCGTTGTCAGCATTTTATATAGAAATAAGTGACCAAGTTACACCAAATTTTCCACACATATATATCTTCACCAGATCTAATCATCTACGAAGCCTTTTTTATTTTCGACACGGGAATTGGATTTACGGCATAAAAATATATTTGAGCATGTATATACCTTTCTCGCAGTTCCTAAGAATACCTTGTCTATATGCAACCAGCATTACATTGTGGTTGTGCGGGCGTACATTACAGCAAAGGATAAATACCCGGGCAATGAATGGTAGTGGGAAAATTATTTAAGGACATTGTTCTTCCGTCTTTTCACTCAAGTTCTGAATTTAGACCCTGCAACAATGGTTACTTACAGCTAGTCTATTATAAAGTTCATGTCACAATGTGTCTAAATAGAAAGTCTTAAAGTTAATAAGACATATGGTCATTATCTTATTAAACTTTCTTACTCCCACGTCATTATATCTTCTGATTAAGTTTCCCAACAAAAATTTCGTCGTTTCGTCGTCGTTTTAAAGGTTTCTTAATGAAATATTATTAAATACGAACAAAATGTCATGAACCGTTTCGGAGAAAACCATCCAAAAAAACTCATTTCCCCCGTCTCCAGATGCGTTTCCGGTAAAATAATCCGAAAACGTTACACCATCAGTAACCTATTATTTCTGATTTTTTCAACGCCATATTCTAAAGTTTTAATAAAATATTTGTTTATGAAATATGAATAAAAATTTTTGAGCTAATTGTCCGATAACAACTCACTTCACCAATCAAGTATCATTCTATCACTTCTATATATATATATAGGACGTAAAATATAATGTCATATCGTAGAAATGAACTCTACTTGTAATGAATTGCACCTAGATGAAAGTTACGAGAGAAATCATGTATGCCATATTTATATTTTCAAATAATTGATCTTAACTTACAGGTAAATACTAACAAGAATAGTTTATACGAGTGCGTCACAAAAGTATGGATTCAAAGCATATGTGGCAATAATTATAATTTATGCTGTACATAAATCAATACACATTGTCTGCTATAATCAACACTTTATTTTTCAACAGAGTCGACAAGACGATTGAAGCATTTATATAACCGTAAGACTAATTTGTCCATGTCACTTTCGTAAAATGTGGCGTCTTAACTGTTGAGGCACCGTTACACCCCTGTTTGGACATCTTCGTCACTCAAATCTGAACTCTCCAAGATGTTCTTTCAAGGTCGAGAAGAGATTATAATTATTGGACACTTGATTAAGGCTGTATGTGTGATGTTCCACACACTTCTGCCGAATATGTCGCACCAGTTCTCGAAGTAACACACTCTTTGGAAGCAATCCAGAACGGTTTTGGCAAATTGAAGCTCGTATACGTTCCAATGTTACAACGTAATAGTTGCATTAATTGTTGCTCCCTCCTTCAAGAAATCGACCACTAACACACATTTCTAATAATAGTCTTATGTTCGTTACGGAAGTACAAGAATAAACGAAAAATACTATTTTCAAAAAAAGAAACAGAAAAGAGAAAAAGCATGAAAGAAAGAAATGTAGTACCACACACATTTGATATACAGTGGTACTACAAACCCTTCCATCGTAACAGATCAATACATATGGTCATTGTAAATCAACATACGTAGGGGGACGCAGTGGCTCAGTGGTAGAGCGTTCACCTCTGGTGCTTGGGGTCCCGGGTTCGATCCCAGCCCCCGCCAAGTGAACTTTGTGGTGGACAAACACCGTGCTCGTGGGTTTTCTCGAGGTACTCCCGTTTCCTCCCACTTCCTTCATTCCACCATTTCACTCATCTCTCATTATCACCGTCTCCTTTAGCCTAACCGGCATAACCGTGGGACGTAAAACTCAAAGATTTCATTTCATTTCATTTTTTCAACATACGTATGTATTTTTTTCACTCATGATGCAACAATACGGAATTAGGAATTAGATTTCTGGGCTTTCAGCATCTATGGCCATGTTAACCCGCCACGTATGAGGAACGACGTCTCTCGGCGATCACACTATCCGAGGAAAGCAAAAGAAGGAAGCGGCCTGGGACTTGTATGTAGGTACTGTCCCGACATTTGCCTGATGTAAATTAGGAAAATATCAGTCACGATGACTGACCTGAAAAAGCTTTTACACTTTTTCGAACGAGTGTCCCCACCCTGCAATAATACTTGGAATATGATGTGAAAAAGGGTGCTGAACAATTCTATCAATATAACATCAACGGTGGCGATTTCTTCACTTGGTTTTGCATTTGTAATTTCTGATCGTCATTTTAATTGGAGTGAAGTGCTATTTTCAGAAGTCACTATAGAAGCACAGAAATGACAGTACAATACAATGAGGACAGTAAGATATTTAGTAAATAGTAAATTTCATTAATATTCTTCTGTCACAGAAGAGAAGAGCCTATAGAGAAGCTTGTCATAAAGATATAAAACTTAACATTTATTACATATTGTAATACGTACGTATTCTAGTGTATCACTATAATATTTGTATGTGTTATATATATATATGTGTGTGTGTGTAAGTCAGCGTCTGTTTCTTGTATTTTTTCCTTTCTTTCTTTCTTTCTTTTTTCTTTTTTTTTTTTTTTTACTACTGTAAAGTCCTTGAATTTTGTATCATGTTTAGGTGGTAGATAAGGCTTCATATAGCCTTAATCTCGACATATAAAACAAGTCGAAATCAATAAATAATTGATCCCGCACAATCCTTATGGAAATTGGGTTTCGGTGGAATTGCTTGAAACCGTGAGATGTTTTCGATTTTGTTATCCTGAGAAAGAGTCTCAATCGGCACAACTACCAAGAACCGACTGTTTGGTCACTGTATGGCTACTCTTTGGAAAACAGCAGAAGATAATGAATGATATGATGGATTTCAGTGAAAATGACTGAAGCCTGATATGTTCTAGATTTTGTCATCCTAAGTAAAACTCTCAATGGGCACTACCACTAATCACTGACTATTTGCCACTACAGAGCCCCTTTTTTGAAAACAGTTGAAGATGAACATTTGCTGGAAAATGACTGAAACCGTTATATGTTATAGATCTTGTCATACTGAGAAAAAGTCTCAATAGAAACAATCACCAATCACTGGCCATTTGGCACTACAGAGCCACTTTCTTGAAAACAGTCGAAGATAATGATATTCTAGACTTTGGTGAAATTGTTTGAAAATGTGATATATTGTAGATATTGTGATAACTCAAAAAGGTCTCAATGGGAATAACTACCAATCACTGACAGTTTGGACACTAAAGGGCCAGTCTTTTGAAAACAAGCGATTACAACGATATTTTGATGAAAGTGGATGAAACTATATGTTGTAGATGCTATGATAATGATAAAAGTGTTAAGTAGTGACGTATGCAACATATCACAGTTTCAGTCTTTTCCATGGAAATCCAGAATATCATTATCTTTAGCTGTTTTCAAAAAACTGGCCTCGTGGTTGCCAAATGGTCAGTAATTGGTGGTTGTGCCCATTGAGACTTTTTCTCAGGATCACAATATCTACAACAGAGTATTACGGTTTCAAGCAGTTCTACCGAAATCCAGTTTCCATAAGGATTGTGTGTGTCCTTTCATTTTCAATATTGAAATGGATAAATAGTGTAGATATTAACTTGATTTGAGTTGATTGTCTAATATTTCCAACATTTGTAAATTGGGTCGTTTAGAGTGCAAGGGAATTAAGTGCAATTACCACAGTTATAAAAAAAAAGAAAAAAGAAAGAAAGAAAGAAAAAAAAGCGCTTAAGTATTTGAGAAAGTTAACCTTGCTTTTTTTGGATCAAAAGATCCAGTATATTTCAGTCAAAAATTTTCTTGTAGGCCTTATATCTCGAGAACTAACTATAGTGTAGCCAAACCAAAACTAACACTTTACTCCGTATTCCGTAAAAAATACGAAAACTCGATTTAAAGACCATTCAAAAATGTTGTGGCTCCTGATCCACAAAATTCAATATATTTAATTCAATCAAACATTTTCTTACCCGCCCCATATTTTGAGAACTACTTATAGTGTAGCCAAACTAAAACTAACAATTTACTCAGTATGATGCGCTTATTCCGTAAAAGAAATACAAAAACTCTATTTAGGGACCGTTCAAAAATTTTGTGGACCCTGATCCACAAAGTTCAATATACTTCAGGCAAAAATTTTCTTGTATGCGTTATATCTGGAGAACTACATATCGTGTAGCCAAACCAAAACTAACAATTTACTCAGTATGATGTGCTTATTCCGCACAAAATACGAAAGCTCGAATTACGGACCGTTCGAAAATTTTGTGGCCCGTCATCCACAAAATTCAATATATTTAATTCAATCAAACATTTTCTTGTACGCCTTATATGTGGAGAACTATATATAGTGTAGCCAAACCCAAATTATTACTTAACTCAGTATGATGTGCTTATTCCGTAAAAAATACAAAAAAACCGATTTAGGAGCCTTTCCAAACTTTTGTGGCCCCTGATCCAAAAACTAATTATTGGCCAAGATCGCAATCTTTTGATCCATTTTTTTTATCCTTCCTAAAATTCTTGTTAATATATTGAAAAAAAATATGAGTTATTTACAATATCTGGGCATGAACCTTTTAAGTTGTGAGAGCAGCTTCAGACAGAAATCTTAAGGATAAAGTACGTCTAAAATGACCAAAAGTGGACTTCAATCACTTGTGCACTGAATACATAACATATGTAGTAGAAAGCTGTTTTAGTTAGAAGAACAAAAGTTATTATCAACATTCCTAATTACAAGGAAAGAGATTGTAAATGAACTATTAATATAGAGGTTGCACATTATGCTTAGCCTTTTATCATTACTTTATCAGTACCTTTTAAACTTTCTTGGTATATTTTGTTATAACCATGTGCTTCAAAGAAAAGAAAGCCAATAATTTGTATGGGCAAAACATTAATTTACTACTATAGTATGATTTCCTTCTAAACCAGAATTTCATTCGTATAACCTAAGATTCAAATGGAAAGTTAGACAGTGAATTCGTGCACGCAGTTCCGATTGATTTAGACTCCTTTTCATCTCAAATTCCTAACGAAAAAGTCAACTGTGTCTATTAAACATATTCTTACAGCAAGATATATATATAAAAAAAGAAATGGCATTTCTGATGTGACGTAACAAAAGATTTTCTTCTTTTCATGCGAGAGCCCATTGGAAGGAAATTTTCTGGACAATCAATCTCCATTAAGAATTGACAGATATCAAAATCTTTCGGCTTGAATTTTTTTGACTGGCTATGATGAACAGAACTTATAGAAAGTGACAACGTAATGTTAAAAAATGAAGCAGCGTTCTTTGAAACGACTATTTACTAAATTCTGATCGATCATTCTACGGATGAAGAAATAAAAGTTTTCTGCATATATTTTTACCATTAGTTAAACCTTAAATCTAAAATTCGTGAATAATAAGGGGAAGAGTTTTTTTTTTTTCACTTTTGGAAATTTCTTTAAAAGTGAGAGATTATACGAATATTCTTTCCATTCATGGACATGATCTTGGAAAATGTCCTTTACCCTTCTCTCTCTCTCTCTCTCTCCCTATATATATATATATATATATATATATATATATATATATATATATATATATATATATATATATATATATATATATTCATAGTAAAAATTCTGTATTCCGTTCTTTTTCGAAGTTGCTTAGATAAATTAGCTTCTGCTAATAATATTCCAACCATATCTCTTACTTTACGAACCATTTGATTGTATTTTCCATAACTGTAATTTCATAGGGACAGACATTAGTTTTTACCCCACAACCTCTCGGTGTTTTATAGATTCACTGACACCCATTAGGGATCTTTGCATCGGGCAAACAACGCAACCACCCGTGACCCAGTGCATAGTGAAGATCCGCGCTTCAAAGTTTTACTCTTAATTTTTAAAAGCGTATGGACAATGCTATCATTCAATACAATTCTAAAGTTTACAAAATCCCAGAACAGTCAACCCAATTACAATTGGTGAGTTCCATTGTTCTTCAATTTATCCTGTAGTCTTACACTGTAAGACAGTCTGTCCGCAATAAAGATAACATGCAAACGAACACTGGTGGAGCAGTTCGTAAATGAAGGTGCTTGTATAAGTACTGTGAATCTGGTAATAATTTGGTGTTAACTCAAAAGTGTTAGTTAAAATTTTATGTTCTTCTTGGAAAATTTAAATCTATGTTGTGTGTCTATGACTTTATAAAATCTGATCGCAACACTAGTACAAAACGTAGGAAAAGGGATAGAAGAAAGGAACTAGCATAGCAGCTTCTTGAATCTATGGCAATGTATTTAAAAACATTGCTTAATCGAGTTGGAAGTAGAATAGGCTGTGAACTGGACGGTTCATCTAAAGATTTAAAGAAAGAAGATAGGATAGAACACCGTCACTGGTTTTCACTGAATTAATATTTTCGACATTGACAACGCTCTCTCCTCTATCAGCAATGAAAATTCCATTAAAAACACCTGAAGTTATAAAATGATCCAGGAATATGATCACTGCAGATAAGTGACATAGAGAAGAACACGGTTGTTATTAAACGTCCTGTTCGATTCACAATAATAATTTTGAAAAACCTAAAGTGAAAGTGGACGGTATTTTAGTAAATTTTATAAGAGAATTTGGCTAATGGCAAAACTCAGTATAGACACTGACTTATTATTCAAAATTTGAAAGTTTTGCACACCGTTAGGCCTATCGTTTGTTTAATTTCGATCACAGAGGTTTCGGTTGAACTCATAAAACATATAAGACAGAACATATGGGAGAATACGTGAAGTATCACGCAAACAACACAATGAATTTAGAATCACAAAGTGTATGTTGAAGTTGTTCGACCTCGTGAAAGGACTGAAATGTAAGACAACTATCGTTTGCTTATCCCAGATCCAAATTGGAGTAGAAGAGAGTTGAAAATATATTTTAGAGAGACGATTAATCATTGTTAAGTTTCTAGGTTCACACAATTTATCATTCAGTAATCATAGAGATAATTTGAACATTCCCAATTTTGGTGGTAATGTTTTCAATTTAGTCAAATAAATTGTGTTTCGTAACTTTAAAACACACAGAGAGAGATTTGTTGTTAATTTAAATAAATGATTATAGGATATTGGTTATTGTTTATTTTTGGTAGAAAGACAATACTACTTTAGATGCATTTTGATTATTATTGAAACAAGTATATAGAGAAAAAGGTTACAAAATAATATATATAGAAATTATAAATTTTATTAATTTACTCCTGTCATGGAGGAAGACCTCCATACACGAACTTTTTATGCGTTGCTTTTTAGCATAATTAATGAAATACTTACAGGAAGGTTTGATGGTATAGGCTGAGGTCCATAATGCCAAGGTTTCAATTTTAGTGGGACTAACTATGTTGTTCTGACTGACGGACCTTCTGTCTAAATGATTGACCAAATAACTGACTCTTTGTTTATCATTTGTTTAGTTTAAATACCCTATTTTTGGCTTTTCCTCTCTATAAGTTTTTTTTTATTTTGTTTTTGTATTTTGACATTTTTACTTTTATTTGTAGATTTCACTTTCTTGAAAGTGCGTTTACGGAACCTTAGCCTGTTTTTTTTTTATTATTATTTTAAATTTTAAGAAGTTTTTAATATGCACTGATGAGTTGAACTTACATTACATTGCCTCTTCTGAAAAAAAATGTATACCAAGTGCTTTTTTAAAGTTATTGGTTATTACTTTGCTCTCTCCTTACTTTATATATATAGTATGTAACGCCGGCTTGTGGAACATTGTATGAAGTGAGGAGCACTGAAAGTTTATTGTAATGATAAGAGTTAAATGTACTTTAATTAATTTTGTATTTGGAGAGGTAGTGTTTTTTTATTTGTAATGAAAATATATATAAAAAAGAATATTAAAACAAACTTTTAAAACACAACACCATATGTTGGATATTAAACCAGTCCATATACATATTTTTTTATAACAAGTAAGTGTTTCTGAAGGAATATATTTAGTGAATTAGTTATTTAAGAAGTTTGCGATGGTGAAAATTAATATTAGTTTTAGGGCTTTTTGTTTATAGTTAATTTATATTTTGCACGAACAACGTTTAAACATTATAATTATGTGTTCAGTATGGTAGTTTGAGGCACATTGAAGGAATGAATTTATTTATGTTTTGGAACCAAAGACCATTAGTAAGATTTTGGGAACGTTCGCTGGAAGGTAAGGCTCGAAGGTGTTTTTTAGATATGGGGAAAGGAGCCAGGATTGGAAATGTATGTACACAGTAACGTAAAATGGAGACTTTGTGCAGGAGTGACGTTTAGTTGTGAGGTTTACATGAATGATGTGTTGGATGACGATTTTAGCTGTATTTGGAAGTGGTTGTGGCTGCAGTGATGAAACCTGGAGTGGCTTAATTGCAGCTGGAAGGATGTTATATTTGCTGCGATGAATTTTGGCTTGTTGGTGATAATGGAGAACTGGGCACCAGGCCTTAACAATGCTTGGTTTGGTGTGTTTTGTGGCGATGAACATCGGCTTGACCACTGGAGTAGTAGTATTTGTTGTGATGAACTTTTTACTTGTTGTGTACCTGATTAATTAGATTGCGATTTAATTGCAGCATGAAGAGAGGTTACATCTGTGGCGATGAACATTTTTTGGTTGTGCGCCTGGTGGACAGGACTGCGGCTTTACTGCAGCTTGAAGAATGGTTATGTTGGTTGTGATGAACTTGGCCTTTGTATAGGAATAAGTAGGGTGCAATGTAAATTTAATTCATTAATGTATATTAAAAACTTTTAAAAATAAAAAAATAAAAAACTAACAGGCTAAGGTTTCGTAAACGCACTTTTAAGAAAGTGAAATTTATAAATTGTAAAACTCATAGTAAACAAAAAATAAATAAATAAATAAAATAAATAAATAAAGAAAGAAAGAAAAGTTATTAAACATTAGCATTACTCCATTGTTCTTTGTTGTACACGAAATATTGCTTGTGTTGCAGTTCCCTGAAATAATGTGACTTGTGAATAAGCACCGCTAAAACCGAGAAGATTTTTTAAATTTCCTTGTAGAAATTTTGGCAGATGATATTCTATCGACGACACTTTTATTTTTGATGTTGTGTCATGGCATTGGCCAATGGCTTGCTTGCCAGCCTAATGCCATCTAGGCTGACATTACCATGTTTCAAAATTTTGTATCAAATACATAGAGTAACCTTAGTCACCAAGCCTTCTAGGTTATCAGTTTAATAATGAACTTCACTCATACATCCATCTAGATCTGAAGACGATTTAGAATTTTTTTCCAAACCATTACCACACTTTTCCCCAGCATCTTACAATCTTAACACTGTTTATATAGATTTCCTATCTGGCAATGTAAGTGTGGGAATATGTTTATTCAGTATTTCTCATTGTTTGTCAGAATACATAGTTTTAAAAACTACACCAGAAATGACACGATTCAGAGTTTGATATCCACAAGGAAGAAAAGTCTGTCTTCTGTTCTAGGCTAAAATTCTTCATTTAGTCTCCTTGCATTTCTCCCTCATGTAACTGCCACGGACACATCCTTGTTATCACACATCTTAAAATTTGAACTGTTTTGAGACAGTTTCCAAACCAAATTTTATTACTCCTCTTTGTTTTATGTATTTAACCATATTTATCTTTTTTTATCTCTTGTATGTCCACAACTGTGAAAGGCTTATTTTCTTAGCCACTTACATGTTGATTTTAAGTACGTGCGAATGAAATGCTCATCCCACGTCGTCACTTACAAAGGCCAGGAAAATGAAAACTATTATATTGGGTCGATGCATAAGTTAGTGCTGTTTTCTTTTGGATTGGCAACAATGCGGGGTAAGCGATTGTTTATCGTTATCCCATTGTTTTACCGTAGTTTGGAGTTTGTGTTGTGAATTTTTTTCTGTAAACGTATTATTGTATATATTTCAGACAAACTAATATGGAGTGTCAAGTTGAGAAAAGGGATAATTTCCCTCACATTTTACACTTCGAATTTAACCGAGGATCCAGTGCAGCAGGAGCTGCGAGAACAATTTGTGCAGTGTACAGGAATGAGGCAATTGCTGAAAGAAAAACACAGAAAAGCTTCTCTTGACCAATGGCTAACAGACAATGGCAATGCTATTGGCAATGGTTTTCTTCCAGTCAAAACCAAAAGAGTTCTGCAGGCGAGGCATTGAACTGCTACCTGAACTCTTGGCAGAAGGTCATAGATAATGGAGATGAATACATCACTGAGCGATTGTGAGTTTATGTGAGTGACGGTAAAATGTATGCAATGTATTGTTACACTCGTAGAATATGCTAATGTTATGTCTATGTTGTATTTGTATTTGATTTAACAGAACAGCAGAATAAAAATAAAATATAAAATATAAAAACCGCACGAACTTATGCATCGACCCAATACTTCTGTACATGGTAAATGAAAATAGTCGTAATCTATAACCACCTAGACCTGGGGAAAGGCCTGGAGTCTGTGTTGCGAGGAAGTCTTTAACTGCATGTTGAAGTGTCCGATCATCAGGGAATGTCTCTCCTCTCAAGAAATGATGGAGGTACCGGAAGAGGGTGTATCAGTGGGAGAGATAACGGGGAAATACGATTGGTGAGGAAGGATTTCACATTTCAACTCGTGGAGAGAGTGCACCATCAATCGTGCGACTTTTGGCCGGGTAGTTTCCTGCAACATGAGAATATAATGTGCATTGATAATTGCTGACTGATTACAGTCAAGTTTGCGGTGAATTTCATGGAGTTCAGTACTAATGAACTGCACTGATAGTTTCACTTCGACGGAGAAATACCCCACCATAGATATGTCCATAACTTTAATGCGTAATTCGTCTATAATGGCACGAACACAATTTTGAGGGCTCGCTTCCACAGTGTATGTCAGGCACTCATCCGAACGTGATGTTGGTATTTCAGCTGCAACTCAATATGAAATTGGATACACCGAAATTAATAACTGTCATTCACTAAAACAATTTTTAGGAATCAAAATATTCTTTCCATAGGAATTATCACTTCCTGTCGTGTTAAATCTTTCTCCCAGTGTAAATGATAGGTAGATTGCAAGCTACGAGTTACGGCAAAAAAGAAGAAGAGGAAGAGCTTTCGCTGACTAGCAGCGGTGAACTAGACTGAAATGACACAGTTGAGGACCTAACCTAAGTACATACAACTTCATATTACCAAATATTAATCTACAGCTGAAAAATAAACATAAATTGAATGGAATAAATAAACACACGCACATACACACACAGGGTTACAACATGTATAACTGTTCTTCTTGAACCTGGGGGAAGATAGGACGATATATTTTGAAATGCTAATTCGATGTGGCGAAAGGGACAGATTAAAAGCTTTTTCTCCGTTCACTAGATTTTTTATACTGTTAAACACCAGGCAATTAACAGCATTAGACAGTTATTGAATATAGCAAAGCTAGTAAGAATCAGTTAGCATTATCAATAATAAAATTCACGAATCTATATATTCACTTATTCTCATTACTAGTTTCTACATAACTAAAGGAAAAAGTTGCATTGCATTCTGTGCTTTTAAATTTGAAACATTTTCCGTCAAAAATTATTTCTACACAGAAATCATTTTACTCCCATAGATTTAGGGTGGGGTTACAGAAATAGGGCCTAACATTTAAGCTTAGATTTACATCAATGGACCTATTTAGCCAATGATAATGTACCACATAATAATATAGTGAAGCCATTATAATTAGCTCACGCTTTAAAAACTAAAATTTTACAACAGTATAAATGTAAAATGAAAATAAAATATCCAATAGTGAGACATAATTACATCAATCAATAGGTTTCATTAGGCTGAACTAATGAAAAGTGTGAAAATAAATCTTCCTGCGTAGTTTTTGAAAAAATCGATTGAAACTAATTTTGGTGACGGAAAAATATATTCGGTAGAGCTCTCAGACGTTTCAGATTTACGTAATCTGTATATCCTTTCTTCACCCCCTACAAAGAAATATTGAAAACTCCAAATGTCCCGAGGTTTCTCAAAAACATAAGTTAATATAATTTATGAGACTTTTTTCTTTAAAAAAGACATGGCTTTTCTTACTTACTGTATAAGTAAGTACTGTAAATACTTACTTACTGTAAAAGTCTTCAGGCTTATTTAGTCTAGAAACATTAACACCTTACAGTATATTCGTGGCCATTAATAACATATAATCAATCAAGGTAAAAATGATGTTAAAATATACCACATCAAGCCTTTTAGTATCACACTAACAATAGGAGAGTGCACGCTTTGATTAATACGAACCCAAAATTATTATTAACTCTTAAACTTTAATTTGCAATATTTCAATTAATCTTTACAGAATCGTAATTATTCCTTGTAAAACAAAAGTAAGAAAGGACAAAGGATAAAAAATTAAATTAATTCAGAAAAAAGCAAAAGTCCTATTTAGGCGCACTGTTACGTGAAGCTCGTTCTGAAATAGTTTGGTTGTTTAATATCGTGTTAAAAAGAATACTTTTTATTCTAAAGCCCAGAATATTATTATTTCACTAGATGCAGGACCTAAAACTCCGGATTTATTGATTAGCATATAACATTTAGAGCTGTCCAAATGCAAATTAAAAGCCGCAGATACTAATGTGATACAAAAATAAAGTATAACTAAACATTTGTTCATCCCCTACCCTTTCTTTCTCTCCCGCACTACCTGCATGTTGACCTAACAATAGAAAATGCTGTTATCTTCTCCCTCTTTTTTGGATGTAGGGATGTGAAATCCATCTTCGTCTGTCATTTGTTATTGCGAGATAACAAGAACATGAGCAGCACCAATTTCAGACCGGAAGCTAAAGGGGGCGCCTCAAATTGTGAAGTAAACAGGGGCAACATGCAATCTGCGCCCGCACACGCAAAGAATCATAGGAAGTGGATGGATGAAAATTCGTTAACTCAGAGAGAGGTTCCCTCAAATGTTGCACACAATCTAACTCGACGAGACGGAATTTAAATTTACACGAACAGTCCGTAATTCAATTTCCGTTACTGATACCCACCACTGTTATCCTTTTTTTTTCTAAATGCCACCATCCTTCTTTACTTTTTGTTTCTTTTTCTTACTAAGATCTCTGCTGAAGGTAAAATTAATTTTCTACTCGGATTCTTACATCTGGAAGATGTATCACAAATATAAAGTGGATTCACCGTCACTTAAATTGAGGCTAAATTATTTTTGACTGATTTTCGTATATTTGCTTGTGTCACTTTCAATTACATCTGTTTTTAACGCTGCTTATAAATAGGCTGTTGATTGTAGATGAATATGTAATTCTACTAGTTTCGTTCAAATCACTTCCCAGGACCAATTAAATTCTAACTGGGAATAAATGTCTCTTTTTTATATACAAAAATATAATGATGATGATGATGATAAATAAAAAGAAGAAACTGGGCTTATGTGAACGGAATATACCGTGAAGACTGCAACCACACCGTACAACTATGTTGTGTGGATTATCTAATCACCTGGGTGTTTTTTCATCCTATTCAATTGACACTATATAATATAAGTAGTATGTACATCATTGATAGGAAAAATTAAACAATAATAGGTACAATCTATTACTAAACAGTTCATATTTTCTTTGTTCTATCATTTCACTTTCACGGTACAATGTAGGGTAGAATATGGATATAAATGATCGAAAATGATAACCGAATCCGTAGTTTTCGGGTCGCTGAAATGAACAGTCACACTTTTGATGCAGTTTAAATCCAAATTCAGCCCTGCAACTTGGGGAGTAGCTGAGATGAACAGTGACACTTCCGATGTCGTTTAAATCCAAATTCAGTCCTCAATACTAATCAAAAAACATCGTCTGTTAGAGAGTTGTTTAGTAATAATAAAAAGTGACTGACTAACGGAACATATTATTAATTTTTCTTATTTTAACCCAACGAAGCAGGTAATTGACACTAGTTAATAATTTTAAAAAAAAAACTCTTTCAGTATAATTAAAACTCGAACAAATTGCATCAAATTGACAACGATAGCCATAAAAATTCGTTTCTCTCGATTTTCTCGAAAACTACGCAGAAAAATTCACCCTCGAGCACGTCATTTTGCATACCTTGATGTCATCTAACGATGGATAGGAGTTTATCATTATGATGAAAAGGCATTGTGTCCATCTTAAACACAAACTAAATACAACTTTCTTACAAGACTGTCTATAAAGTTTATTATAAATTAATTAGAAATGTTACAGTTTCAGAAGTACATCACTTCCTTCTTCAGACTACTAATCCAACTGAAATCTTAAATAATATTACATCAATTGTTATCTCTACCAATCAGAAATCACTTTTCTTTAAAATTCAATATATATGTCCATTGTCGTAGGTCTAACATTTAAATTCTTAACATACAAAGCTAATGAAACAGGCAAATGAATGAATGAATGAATGAATGAATACATTGTTAATAATTCTTTATATTTCTTTTAAAATATATTAACTAAAATAAACACTAATTAACTACCTAAATATTGAAATTTTCTACCTTAATATTGAAAACTAATTTATTACCTGAATATTGTAAAAACGCATAAATAAATTTAACCATATATTGTCCTTATATTCTCCCTTTCTTATTTCTTCTTTTTTCTCTTTTTAATATGTCTTCCCACTCTTCATTAATATTCAGACCATTATTCAAGTTCATAGCTTTATCGTAAACTTCTTTTATCCTCTTCCCTTCTTTTCACTTTCTAACTAGTTCTTTCCCTTTATTTTCCAATGTATTCGCTCCTTCCCAGTTTACTTCGTGGCCTGTTTCCTCTACGTGCTTGTAAATTGCATTAGTATCTCTCTTCAGTCTTATATCGTCTTTACGTTGTTTCAAACCTTCTTGCATTCTCTTCTTGGTTTCCCCTAT
This sequence comes from Thermobia domestica, assembly GCF_964235325.1. NCBI lineage: Eukaryota > Metazoa > Arthropoda > Insecta > Zygentoma > Lepismatidae > Thermobia > Thermobia domestica. The sequence goes on along the minus strand of NC_137455.1, from coordinate 191,431,418 downwards.
ATACACCTTATTACACATCCCACACGGTACTTCATATATCACTTCTTTTTTTTTTTTTACATAATTCCGCTGCCGTTCTCATCTTCTTCTTCTTTATGATATCTATTATCTTCATTCCTCCTTTCCTGTACGTCTTAATACCTTCTCTCTTAAGAATTCTTCTTTCTTCACTGATATCAATCCTGCACTTTCAATACCATGCCAACATTTCTTCTTGTCCTCTTCTTTTTCTTCTTCTTTCTCACTTTTCTTCCTTCTCTTTCTGCTCTTTTTCTTGTCCTTTTCACTGTAACCATTCTCTTTCAACTGTTTCCATAGTCTTTCTAAATCCTTTTCGTTTTGATCTTCAATCATATTTATCATTAATTAGGAATATGGAAGAGAGGATCAGAATGATAAACATGAATGAAGATCAAAAGGGAAAAGATTTAGAAGGACTATGGGAGCAGCTGAAAGAGAATGGTTACAGTGTAAAGGACAAGAAAAAGAGCATGAAGGAAGAAAAGTGGGAAAGAAGAAGAAGAAAAAAGAGGACAAGAAGAAATGTTGACATAGTATTGAAAGTGCAGGATTGATATCAGTGAAGATAAGAAGAATTCTTAAGAGAGAAGGTATTAAGACGTACAGGAAAGGAGGAATGAAGATAATAGATATCATAAAGAAAAAGAAGATGAGAACGGCAGCGGAATTATGTAAAAAAGGAGTGATACATGAAGTACCGTGTAGGATGTGTAATAAGGTGTATATAGGGGAAACCAAGAAGATAATGCAAGAAGGTTTGAAACAACGTAAAGACGATGTAAGATTGAAGAGAGATACTAATGCAATTTACAAGCACGTAGAGAGAACAGGCCACGAAGTAAACTGGGAAGGAGCGAATATATTGGAAAATAAAGGGAGAGAACTAGTTAGAAAGTGGAAAGAAGCGAAGAGGATAAAAGAAGATTACGATAAAGCTATGAACTTGAATAATGGTCTGAATATTAATGAAGAGTGGGAAGACATATTAAAAAGAGAAAAAGAAGAAATAAGAAAGGGAGAATATAAGGACAATATATGGTTAAATTTATTTATGCGTTTTTACAATATTCAGGTAATAAATTAGTTTTCAATATTCAGGTAGAAATTTTCAATATTTAGGTAGTTAATTAGTGTTTATTTTAGTTAATATATTTTAAAAGAAATATAAAGAATTATTAACAATGTATTATGTATGTTAAGAATTTAAATGTTAGACCTACGACAATGGACATATATATTGAATTTTAAAGAAAAGTGATTTCTGATTGGTAGAGATAACAATTGATGTAATATTATTTAAGATTTCAGTTGGATTAGTAGTCTGAAGAAGGAAGTGATGTACTTCTGAAACTGTAACATTTCTAATTAATTTATAATAAACTTTATAGACAGTCTTGTAAGAAAGTTGTATTTAGTTTGAGTTTATCATATTTAAAAGTTAAAGTTAAGAGTGAATCATAGTATTTTTGAGTTATATTTCATTAACCCTTCTTATACTGATCTATATCATTTCATAATCAAATGCTTGAAAAGTGTATATTTTAGGATTAAGTTTGTTTTTAATAAATGGCGTGATTACATACAGAATATATATTTCAGGTTTAAATAAAAGAAACTTTTTCTTGTCAATTTTTTCGTAAACTTTGCATGCAAATTTGCAGTCAGCAATATTACTATTATTTTATTCAGCTCAACGAAGTCTATTGTTTGTATATTTCATTTTTGGACTTCTTCTCTTTTTGTTAAATTATAGAATATCCAGTATTTACTGTGCGAGTTTCATGACTACTGGATTTCACTTTGCTTTTAAACGTACCATATAGTTAGGAGTCTTAACCTTTTGGAACTTTCTTGAAACAATCACATATTTTTATACATATATGACTGGAAAACTAAAAATTGCTTATACAAATCCAGTTCAAAACCAGAAATTATAACATAATTAAAAGAAAGAAATAATGAACTATCATGTTGTTGATCTTACAAGGAGGGTGTCCGAAGTGTAAATCTCAGATTTCAAAAATGTTTGTTCAGATCGTTAGGGGGGCTCATAGGATAAAGATTAGCGCAACAAATTTCGGCGGAACCCCATATTTGGGTGGGGCAGTGCCCCTTTTCGATTTTCGGCTTTCGTAGTAAAAATCGGCCTTTTGATTTGAAAATTGACTTATTGTTGTCGACAATCGTTATCATTCGTCTTCATTTACGTAAAGATACTACGATTCTGAGTCAGGGATCTCTAAGTGTGTGTGGGGTCCGTCTCACAAGTGTGATACATATTCCCCCTTCATTTTGACGAGCTGAATTCAAATACGTCAGTAAAAGTTCTTTGTGGAACCCATGTGCGGCACAGGTCTCTACCTAGTTTCTGGGATGCTGAATCAGAAGTTGAAAGAGAACTGAAGGGCTTGAAATAGAAATTTAGCAGAATCAGTGCTTACTGTATGGATTGAAGCCAAAAGAGATTTCATGCCTGTACATGACATGGATGTTCGGAAATGGGCAACTGAAAAAGCGAAAGAAATTAATCTTGAAAACTTTAAGGGTCCCAAATTTGATGCAAACGTTTTGAACGGAAACATAATATTGTGTAGCGAGAAATAACAAAATTCGTATCGCGAGCAGACGTTGACACTTCAGAACAAATAGAAACTTCGGCCATATCTTTCCAGCTAGAAGTCAGGGATACGTTACCGAAATTCGATATAGACAATACTTACAATTCCGATCAAAGTGTTTTTGCAATGGAACTGCACTATAATCGTATGTTAGGCATACAAGGTCGGAAAAAAGTAGAAGCTTCTACACAATCCAAAAATGCCTTATCTCATAGCTATGCGATAATACCCTTTATGTCTGCCAATAGAAATTTTGTTGGGTCATTATAGATTGTATTCCCAGAACCGACAGGAAAATTTGGAGCACGGGTCAAGAAAACTTTATTTCAGCTCCCAAATGTTAAGGCTTCTGCATCAAAATCTGGGTAAGCTGCATTTGGAGGAATGGATCCGTGACGTTTTAGTTCTTAACATAGGGGACAAAAGTGTCTTGCTCGTAGATTCATGATCATCTTTTAACGAGAAAGAGACGCAACAACACATTCCGGACGAAAAAATGCTATGTAAACAGATTCCACCGGGAGCAGCTTGGGGTGTACAACCACTGGATATTTCGGGCTTTAGAATATGGAAGACTGTTGTACGGAAAATGAGAGATTTCGTAATTTTTCACCAAATTGATATACAACTTCACAACGTAACAACATTAAAACTGCAATCGCTAGTTTATGAACAACTATCATCGCCAAGGTACCATGATGTGTTCAAATATAGTCGGTATAAATCCGGATATGTAGATGCGAGGCCGCCAGAATTTGTTAATCCTGTGAGTTTCTCATTTTCCTTAAACGACACTATTATATGTGATGAGTGCGAAGATATAAACTCCTGAAATGTAGTTGGTGCTGCAAAAGAATTTCCGCGGAACACTTTTTCGAGCAGTTCCATTTCTGTAAAATACACAATACATAAAGTAATCACGAATTCTGCCAAACTTCAGCCATTCAGTTCTATTTCAAGCCCTTCAGTTCTCTTTCAACTTTTGATTCGGTATCCCAGGAACTAGGTAGAGACCTGTGCCGCACATGTGCTCCTCAAAAAAAATTTAATGACATATTTGAATTCAGCTCGTCAAAATGAAGGAGCAACATGTATCACACTTGTGAGTGGGGCCGAAGTGGCGGACCTAGCCCGGGACCGGGGGGGGGGGGAAGACCCCAGTGTTTTAGTGACAAAAATAATTGAATCTATTATTTATATCTTCTTGAAAGTTTATAGTAAACTCATGATATAGTATCATAGCCTGGGGTAGGCCTCTCCCAGTTTTTACCTTCTAGATCCGCCACTGGGGACCCCCCACACAGGGATCCTCGACGCACAATTGAAGTATCTTTACGCAAATGAAGATGAATGATAACGATTGTCGACAAAGAGTCAATTTTCAAATCTAAAGGCCGATTTTTACTACGAAAGCCGAAAATCGAAAAGGGGCACTGCCCCACCCAAAAATGGGGTTCCGCCGAAATTTGTTGTGCCGATCTTTATTCCATGAGCCTCCCTAACGATCTGCTCAAACATTTTTGAAATCTGGGATTCACACTTCGGACACCCTCCTTGTTAGTTGTAATCTAAAGCTATTGAATCAATAATATATATAAGAACGTGTTCTGTCTTTCGTAAATATTCTGTCATCTCTTATAAACACGGACATGCTGGCCGAAAGCGTGGGTGCTCCAAGGCTTTAGCACCCACACAAATAGTCTTGTGGGTGCACCGCATTCACAAGACTTTTAGTTTGATAGAAACAAAATAAAATAACTACTTCTCACTTGCCATTATCAAAAAATAAATAAATTAATTAAATTAAATAAAACATTGAGACGGAAGTTAAAATTTCTAAGCTCTAAAATACGTACAACTTGCTTGCTTCAAATGTATTTGTGTAAAGGCATCGAAACAACAAACACCCTTCCCCCTTTCCCTGTATGTCACTGGCCTAGTCAAAGGCAGTCCCCACAATAAAATATGAAACTACATTGTGAACAGAATTGCAAATTTTCGGCTTCCTTTGATGCTTCCTTCCCTGAAAACATATAACACGTCCCGCCATTGTTATGCACCCACTTAAAGTTTGCGAAGTAGGCACTGTTGAACACGGATATGAAGATGAAATTTTTAGTTGAACGTTCCACCATTAAACACCAAGGCTAAGAGACACAGTGATGACGAAAATGATTGAAATGATGGAATGAAAAAAGTGGGAACGTGGAAAAGGTGAAAAATGGAAACGAGAGAACCCCGAGAAAATAAACGCACATGTTGTGTGTGTGTCCACCACGAACTGGGATCAAACCAGAGACCGCACGTGTCACAAGTGTATTACTACTTTCAATAATTTTGTATTGCAAAAATAACATAATACAACAAAATATTAACTAAAAGTCACCTTACAAATATAAAGACAAACATAATTATCCAAGCTAAAACTAAGAAGGCGGGAATATAAGGTCACATAGGAGATGTTACTTAATCGAATCATGAACGAAGAATAATGAAATGCGTTTCGGAGAAGGTACAGAGAAATCTTTAAAATAAATGCGTATACAATTTAATGGTGCACCGCTAAGACTTGCAGTGCATTGTTGTAAACAATTATGACCTTATTCATTAAGATGTCACCGACGCAAGGTGACCAGAACTTTTACTTTCAAAAACGGGACGCATACGAATCAGTGACGGGGAGGGGGTGACTTCCACATTGCATTTTGGGACTCAGCAGTGTTTTCAATTTACAAAATACACACGTAAGAATGATAACACAGCGTTTCTAACTTAAGTACTACCCAACAATACTTTTAACTACTTGAACACTCAAAATTCCCACTCAATTCCCACTTGAACCACAGAACACTCAATTCTCATTTGAATATTCAGAATTCTAAGCACGGCTGAACCTTCCCAATGAGTGTTGGTACGGAAGAGTGTAGAATTAGCATTAACCATTTATATTTAGAATAATAATTACGGGACACCTGGGTCATGTTTGCTTAAAAACGGGACATTTAGGCGTCCCGTTTGAGAATCAAACAAAAACGGGACAACTGTTGAAAATAAGGGTCTGTCCCGGCTAAAACGGGACGTCTGGTCACCTTGCACCGACACCAATTCTGTTCCTTGTCTTTCTCGGCCACAGTCCATTGTTATATTGATTTCTTGAAAAGCAATGTTCTTTCTTTCAGGGCAACAGATGACTTTTTTCTTCTTTGTAACAAAAATAAAGACATCTTTATTCAATCGTTATCGCGACTTGTGACATCATCACCACACATATCCGACTTAAGATAATTGTATATTGAAGAGAGTACTAGAAGCAGGCACATAGTGCTGTAATCATATTACATTACAATTGAAATATGTTATAATATTTAATTTTGAAGCATGAAATATAAAATATATCACTCTAATTCTGTTAAGGTGGGCGTACGGATCGGTAATCGTCCATCCCAGCCTACTCTTGACACTGTGCCTGCTTCCCTCAATGTCTGCTTCTCGATGTTGCATTTTTAATGGCGAGCAATGTATAAAAATAACATCAAGGTGTCTGCTTTATCATCACGGAAAACCGGGTAAAATGTTTGAACACAGCTTTAACCGCGGACTGAGTTTTTTTTATCATGTTACTTTCATTAAAATGCATATTCTAAGGGAAAGGAGAAATAAACATATACGAATATCTTACAAGATTTTCAGAGAGGAAATTGGGAATTTAAAGACCTTCTTAAAAATAAATAGTCACGTGCCCAAGCCTTTTCGAAAATCCAAGCGGAAACCATTCAATCGGAACGAACTAGAATTTGGGCATGAAGAAAATGTCCGCGAAATTTGATCCAGGCTTTCATCGCCAAACACAACATTCCCGTGTGTCGTCAGGATCCCTACTCACCCGACATGGCTCTGTGTGAGTTCTGGTTATTTCCCAAGATGAAAATGACACTAAAAAGGACCCAATTTGAGTCAAGACAAGACATCGTGTGGAATGCGACCGCACGGTTGCTCCATTCCAAAGACTGCGTTTCAGAAATGTTTCCAATAATGGCGGGAGCGCTGGGAGAAGTGTATGCATTACCAAGGAGACTACTTTGAATGGAATTACAGTTATGAATTTCCAAATCAATAAATGTATTTTTGCCAACAAAAGGTTCAATACTTTTTGAACACGTCTCGTATTTAGATACTAACTGAAATACCATATGAAGAATAGTTTTAGAAAAATATTTGAATTCCTTCTCCTTAGAATACACATCGGGGATGAATTTAGACTGAAATGGAATTTGGAGTGTCACTATTCATCCTAGCGACTCCGAAAACTATGGATTGCACACCAATATCGATCGGAGGCCTAGAAGAGGTCTCATCTCTGATCCGTGTGGTCCCTAGTTCGAAACCAGCTCCCGCCGTAGGCTATGTTGTGAATAAACACTGTGTGCGTGTTTTTTTCTGGGTTCGTTCGTTTCCTCTTTTTACCGTCATTCCACGATTGCCATTCCTTTTATTATCACAGTCTCCTTTAGCCTTGATCCATAATTATGGTACGTTAAATTAAAATAAGTTGAACTTCCTATGTAACGTTTTCGATTATTTTTACATGTCAACACTTGTTTCAGCACATGCGGAAGTTGATGACATTGTACAAGAATCAAGAGTGACTCCTTTAAATGTTTGATACACACAATTAATGATTCCTATAATTTCACTCATATTATCTGCACAAGACTCTCCAGCTTGTTTAAGACTAAATTAAATTCATTAAGTGTTTCTTTTATAGCTGCCACAAATCAGGATAGGACCTACCACAATGCGATAGTTCAACTAATTTCAGTTTTTATTTCAAACAGTTTTTCTTTTACACCTAAATTTAGTTGCAGACTTGTGCAGCTAACTTCGTATATCGAACAAGATGACCTTTCTTTCTTTCGTTTCTTATGGGAAAAGCAGAACTTGCCTCCATGCTACATGGAATTAGAATTATAAAGGAGATTGAGAACTTTCATTTGATTGCATTAGACTGGATTTTCAAAAGGAGCTGCTCACTTTGCCTACGTTAGTAACAGTGGCACATTTAAGGGGGCTTCCGGGCTTAAGGCCTCCCCCCGAAATTTTATTTACTATATTAAAGTAAATGAAATATCTTACACAATTTCCAGATTTAGAGGAATAAAGTTAGCAAAGCAGCCCGAAACAAAATCGTAAATACGCCACTGAATAGTAATGTAATATCTCTACTATTTGAATAGTTCCGATTCATTCGTGAGATTAGAGAGCCAGTGTGATATCAAAAATCTACTAGATTTCCACTAAAAATAACTCACAACCTACTAGATTTTCCCACTAACCAGCAGCCAAAAAAAAAAAAAAAAAAATCCTCAGCAAACAAACATTCAAAACCACTATTTGGTAGGAAAACTACTAAATGGGCAACATGGGTTATCCTATCGTGTAAACTAACACTAGGGATGCGCACGAGTCGAGACATGTCTCGAGTCTCGACTCGACTCGAATGTCTCGAAAATTTTTCTATAATTTTTAATATTATTTTGAAGAAAGTACTCGCTCAGAAACACTCGGCACGAGAATTTCGGAAACTGCAGGACTTGTCAGGTGTTCGAGGAGTGCTGTGGTGATTGTCTTCAACAAGTGGCGAAACCAAGGGGAAAAGACGTCCTAATGTCGAGGGGTTGGGTGCCCCTCACCTCATTACAGATGTCGAACGTCGTAGGCTGGGCAGACTGGTAAAACAGAACAGGCAGCGAACTCCGTCGGAACTAAGATCAGAGTTTAATGCTGGGCAAAGTACAAGTGTGTCTGAACTAGTCTTGTCAAATTTCCGGAATTTTTTGAACCTGTTTTTTAAAAAAACGTTTTTTCGATTTTCCGGAAAAATTGATAAAAATAAATATGTTTCTATTAGGTTAATTTTACTAGTAATGATATCTCTTTTTTTTTCAAACACGCGAATAATGTAAGTTCAAAAATTTCAATATTGCGAATATTAAAAAATAGCACTCGAAAATAAAACTATTCCAATTATTATCTATATATTAAAATACTAGATTTACGCGTATATGTTTCTCCTCAGAGAAAAGTTTATATGTTTGTCTCCAGTCCTTTCAAAAATGAGATCTCGAATCCACAAGAGCTAGAAACGTGCCGTTTTCATTTGTCGATTCCAAATTTTGTGTAAATTGTGCAGTTCTAATTGAATATTTTATTTAAAAAAAAAAAACATGGCCATTAGTTCTTTATTACATTTATAGGGGTACACTAGAAGTACTGTGGGGGCGCGGTGGATCAGTGGTAGGGCGTTCACCTCCGGTACTTGGGGCCCTGGTTTGATCCCAGATCGCGCCGTGTGGACTTTGTGGTGGACAAATACTTTGCTCGTGGGTTTTTTCGGGGTTCTCCCGTTTTCTCCCACTTTCTTCATTCCACCATTTCATTCATTTCCCATCATCACCGTCTCCTTTAGCCTAGCCAGCCTAACCGTGGGACGTAAAATTCAAGATTTCATTTCACTAGAAGTACTGAAATTTTTGATAAAGTAAAGCATTATACTCTACGAGTTATATATATATATACGAGTCTACATAGTTGTATATAGGGGTTGTATATCTGTCAGGCGTTTGTTTCATGGCCAAATGATAATGAAAACGAAGGATAACCATTTCGCCAGTCTAAGATTAATCTTCATTGTTTGGAGAGGGTTTTTTTCAATAAACACCGTTTATCACTGACATAATTATTTTGTGTGTGTACTTTATTTACTTATTAAATAATGCATGCAAATGCATGCATACACGATATGAGCATTCAATAAATGGATACTTGAAAATTTGAATTCAATTATCTATACAAGCCGGCTACGAGTATTTTGTTAGCCGGCTAGGAGTGCAGTCCAAACTACTCTTTGGATTGAGCTTCTTACCAGATGTGTAGCCTACCGAAGGACCACACAGATGTTATCGAAACTATTGTGCTATTGTATTTTTTCTTTTCTTTTTTTTTGTATGCTTTGGCAGAAACTTCTGTAGATATCGAAGCCCACCAGTGAAGCCATATCTAGCATCTTGGTGCTAGATCTAACATAATTCACTCCCATTTAGCATCTAGCATCTTGACTTTAGCATCTTAGCAAACTCTCATTCTTTCCTCTGGAGAACAGAAAAAGAACGAAAATTTAGATGACTCACTGACCGTTGGGAATTATCCCTTAGTTGAAGCGATGGTTGGAGTAATAAAACCAGTTAGTATTTCCGCTGTTGTATTGTTGAATTCACAGAAATGTTCAAAAATAAGCAAAACGTGACTCTGCACAAGATGTTTACTTAGCCATAGTTTTATTATTGTCAACTGATCCTTGAGTGTCTGGGATGTTTCTGTCCCTTCTCACTTTACAACTTGAGAGGGGAGGGGGTATGATCGTCAGAGTACACCGCTAAAAGAAATGCTTCAGTGCTGCGTCGGAAGCGGTATGTTTTGTATATATTTCTTAAAATGTTATCCATTCATGAAGTATAAATTCCCCCTTCCTCCCCTGATTCTCTTTCCAATACAGAGAACCGACTCTTTAAATGAAGAAAGAACCCTAAACCCTCCCGAAAATACAAAAATGAATGATGCGTACAAATAACAAATCTGTGGATGAATCAAATAATGCAGATACATGAGAAGATGATGACGAAGATAACAGTGCTTGATGCAGCGCAATCCGCCACATGTAAATAGATTTGAACTGTTCATATTTGTGTATATGTACGTGTGTATGTGCTTGTTTCTGAGTATTTATATGCGCGTGTATCTTGTAATTGTTACATTAATATCCACTGGATTAAGTGAAAGTATAAAATGGATTTGATAACTGCCAATTTGACGTCACCTTGGTAAGTCATTATTTTTTAATATTTAGTAATATTAAATTAGATTATAGTTTAGCGTCGTTTTCAGGAGCAAAGCTCTACAAGACGTGAGCGTACAGTCGGATTTGAAATGCGATCAGAGTTTCACCATTTATTTCAGCGACCGCGAAAACTATGAATTCTACAGTAATATCGGCCATTTCCTACCACTTTTACATGTCCCTGTAAACGTCCCCCTGAGACCCCCTGGTTGGATTCCGAGACATGTAAAAGTAATCCAAAATGATCGATATTAGTGTCAGATTCATAGTTTTTGCGGTCGCAGAAATGTATGGTAATACTTCAACAGGCGTTGTCTTCCAAATACTGCCCCCATGCGAAGAATGGGTATATTCAGCTGTCTAATATAAATAAAACAAAAGAGTTTGTTTGTGTGTTTGTCTGTCTGTGCGCGGCCTGGGGACCAGATGAGTGGACCGTGAGTTACCAAATTTTGGTCAGGGGTACCTTGGCCTAGGCCCCAGATCAAGACGAAAAGTTGTTTTCAAATTTCGAACCAGGGGACTCTCAGAGGGGCGTTTACCGGAACCGGCTTGGGAACCAGACAAATTGACCGAGAGTTACCAAATTTTAGTCACGAATACCTTGGTCCAGACTCCAGATCAGAGTTAAACGATTTTGTCAAAATTCGAACCAGGGGAGTCTCAGGGGTCGTATACCGGGACATGTAAAAGTAGTAGAAAATAACCGATATTAGTGTTGAATTCATAGTTTTCGCGGTCGCTGAAATCAATGGTGAAACTCCGATAGCATTAACTTCCAAATTCATGCTATGCTGCACCGGGCCGGGGGTCAGCGGGGGGAGGGGAGTTGAGATATCGAGACATATAAAAGTAATCCAAAATGACCGATATTAGTGTCAAATCCATAGTTTTCGCGGTCGCTGATATCAATAGTGACACTTCCATTAGCGATGATTTGCAAATTCAGCTATAATGAATGTGGGCCGGGAGTCAGCGGGGGGGATACCGAAGCATGTAAAAGTAATCCACAATGACCAATATTAGTGTCAAATCCATAGTTTTCGCGGACGTTGAGATCAATAGTGACACTTCCATTAGCAATGATTTGCAAATTCAGCTACAATGTATGTGGGTCGGGAGTCAGCGGGGGGGGGGCAGATACCGAGATAAGTAAAAGTAATCCAAAATGACCGATATTAGTGTCAAATCTATAGTTTTCGCGGTTGCTGAGATCAATGGTGACACTTTCATTAGTGATCACTTGCAAATTCAGCAAATGCAGTATGCGAGCCGGGAGTCAGCAGGAGGGGGGAGCGGAGGATACCGAGACATCTAAAAGTAATCCAAAATGATCGATTTAGTTTCAGATCTATAGTTTTCGCAGTCGCGGAAATGAGGGTAATACTTCCACAGGCCTTGACTTCTATACGGAGAATGGGTATATTTAGCTATTTAGCTAATATATATATATATATATATATATATATATATATATATATATATATATATATATATATTGATCAAAAAATTAGGGAATCAGATGAAAACACATGTAAAACTTCTTACGAATAATGGGAGAACACTGTATCTTGTCCAGTTCAGATTAAAATCATGAAGGCCCAACGTGCAAACGAACCGTTTGGAACATCTGTGCACGTGATCAGTGACGTGGCGCTACCAGATATCATTTTGTAGTGTGGCGCTGCCAACACATTTCAGCTCCAGGATACCTTTGTTCTCATTGTGTTTAGTGCGTCACAAATCTACGTAGTAAAATTGCGCAACAACGTGATTTGCCAGAATCGCTGGCATGGCGAGCTGTCGGCAGGTTGGAAGCTGGTCAGTCACGGCGGAAGGTGGCATATGCCATAGGAGTGGCACAAAGTGTGATTTCCCGATTGTGAAATCGATTTCAAACAACTGGAAGTGTTCGAAGAAGACAAGGACAGGGCCTTCCACTAGTAACCAAAGCCAGAGACGATCGTTATATCTTGTTAACAGCCCGTCGAAACCGGCGTCAGAATACAACTCTGCTCCCGCAAGCCTTCCGAACAATAACAGGACGCACAACATCCACTCAAACGGTCCGCAATCGCCTTCAAGAAGGTGGTCTCTACGCACGTAGGCCTATGGTGTGTATCTCATTAACTGCACGACACCGTGTTGATCGAAGAGCGTAGGCGGAGGAACATCGTGGGCGGGGACGCAATGAATGGGGCAATGTTTTGTTCTCTGACGAGTTTCGATTCAGTGTAGAGCCTGATAATCGACGTATTTTCATCTGGAGAGAGTGTGGAACACGGCACAATCCCATTTTTGTGCGAGAAAGATACCAGTATCATGGTGGTGGACTGATGGTGTGGGCAGGAATCAGCATTGGTGGGCGTACTGAGCTCCACATCATCCGAAATGGCTCTTTGACGGCTCTCAGATATAGGGATGAGATCATGAAAACTCTTGTTCTTCCTTATGCTGGTGCCATTGCTGATTCTTTCCTTTTCATGGATGACAATACTCGTCCTCACAGAGCTCGGTTAGGGGATGAGATGCTGGATGCTGAGGGTATCGCTCGGATGAAGTGGCTAGTATGCTCTCCGGATCTCATTCCAGTTGAGCATGTCTGGGATATGCTTGGCAGACGAATTGCCGCTAGGCCAGTAAATCCAACAACTATTCCAGAGCTGGAAGTCGCTCTTCTGGGTGAGTGGCACAATATCCCCCAAGAACTCATCGATAATCTGATTGAATCCATGCCACGCAGGTGCGAGGCTCTGTTGGCTATTCGAAGTGATCATATGACATATTAAGGAACAATCAGTGTTGTTGCCTTGCCTGTTTGTGAGCAGTTCGAGAGGTGCACACATAACCGTCTTGTGTCATGAACAATGTGAACAAGGTTTTCCGTGCCCCAACACCAGTATGTGTCCCATTTTCTAGTGTATCTTAAAGCATTCCTTCTTGTATGATATATATGAGTCAAACACAAGCTTATTCATCCACTATCTTAAGGTCTTGTGTGATATTTCAGCTGAACCCTTAATTTTTTTGAGCATTAGTACTCTAAGGAGGATGCTGACATGTAAAGATAATTGAAAATTATCGATATTAATGTCAAATTCATAGTTTTGGGGCTTCAGAAGTTCATTGGTGACAGTTTTGGTGCCCTTTGTGTTCAAAATGAAACGTATTCTCCTTTTGCGAAGAACGGATATTCTGCTAGTCTGTAATAATAACTAACGGAAGTTTCACTTAATATATTTCTCGCTGCTCAAATTTACTCACTTGTGCGGTATATGTGTGTAAAGTAGACTTAAAACCTGTTGCTTTAAGTATTTTTCCATTAACGAAATACAGGGTGTCCGAGAAGTCCTTCCCTGATTACAGAAATTGATAACTCAGGCTAGAAATAAGATAGAAATATGAAACTGGTGTTGAATTGTTTACAAACTATAAAAGTTTTTGTCTGTGTTAGGTTTGTTCGGTTTTACCAAGTCTCAATTTTGTTTGTTTTAGGTTTGTAATACGTAAGTAAGAAGCCCAAGAAGCCATGCCAACCAACCAGGAGAAGGCACAGTGTGTCCTGTGGTATCATGAGACACGATCACCAACCACGGTGCAGAGACAGTTCCAGACAACATTTGGGAGGACTCCACCTGATGTCAAGAGCATTAAAACCTGGTATGAGAAGTTCAAGAACACAGGGTCGGTTGCTGACCTTCCAAGGTTTGGGCGACCAAGAACCTCAGCAGACACGGTGGAGACTGTGCGGCAGTCTTTTCTGAGAAGTCCTAAGAAATCGATGCGCAGGGCCTCACGTGAATTACAGATGCCAAAAAGCTCTATCCATGACATTTTACACAAACGTTTATTGTTTTGTGATTACAAAGTGCAACTCGTTCAGGCCTTGTTGCCCGACGACGGTACACGTCGATATGACTTTGCGGTCGAAATGCTATCACGTATTGAGGACGATAATAGTTATCTCAGACGAATTGCCTTTTCCGACGAAGCGACATTCTTTGTCAGTGGAGTAGTGAATCGCCATAATGTACGCATTTGGGGTTCAGAACCCCCCAGGGAGGTCAGGGAGGTCACCAGAGGCAGTCCAAAGGTGAATGTTTGGTGCGCGTTATTGCACGATCGAATTATCGGGCCATTCTTCTTCGCTGAGGATACCATCACATCTGCAGTGTACCTGGATATGTTGCAGCTGTATGCTGTTCCTCAGCTGCTTCAGTATCGCCCCGATGTCGTTTTTCAGCAAGACGGTGCACCACCTCATTGGGGTTTGGACGTCCGTGCCTATCTCGATAGGACATTTCCTGGGCGATGGATTGGTCGTGATGGACCAAAAGCTTGGCCTCCACGCTCTCCTGACATAACCCCATTAGACTTCTTTTTATGGGGTTATGTCAAGGATTAGGTCTACCGAACACGTGTACCAGATCTTGAAACCCTGCAGCAACGAATAACCACAGTCGTTGCATCGATCCCTCCAGTGATGTTGGCTAATGTGTGGATGGAAATTGAATATCGCCTAAATGTGCTACGTGCTACCAAGGGTGCTCATGTGGAAGTGTACTGATGTGACCAAAACGTTTATAGTTTGTAAACAATTCAACACCAGTTTCACATTTCTATCTTATTTCTAGCCTGAGTTATCAATTTCTGTAATCAGGGAAGGACTTCTCGGACACCCTGTACATTGCATATACAGTAGGACGTCGATAATCTTAACATCAAAAATCCGAATACGGTCCCTAGAATCTTTTTACATTTTCTCTTAACGCTAGCGTTAAACAAACAATAGCATGTCCATCGATGTTATGTGAAGTCAGTGTTTTTACAAAAGTTGATTTATATGTAATTGTTTGTCAGGTATTTTTATTTTTATTTTTTCTTAGGCCTATAAGTTTTAAGTGTGACTTACAAGAACAGTGTTATTTAGAGTACAAGCAAGTTCTTCAGAAACATTAAACGTAAGTAGCCTTACGTACGGTATTGTAATTACTGTATGTACTGAATAACTACTGTATCAATAGAACATATCGTACAGTACATGTAATCCTAAATGGCATTTTCTTGGTCATTTTCGAAAATCCGAACAATTTGAAAATCCGAATACCTGTGGTCCCAATTAATTCGGATTTTCGACTTCCCACTGTATATGCTGCAGACATGCTACAGCAAGTAAGATTACTAGCATCAGGCCTACAAATAGTTTTTAAACTATATTTTCCTGTTCTTGCCAATATTTCCGAACCAATGATTTTTTCTAATGGTTTCAAAATTTCCGGAATTTTACATAGAACAATGAAGATATCTCTATGAAATGTATGTTTGATTTAACATATTAACTAAAATGATTCTGTGATTAACAAAAATGATGATTCTGATAATACCCAAATTTTCCGTTTTTTCCCCAGCTCGGGAAAACCGTAAGAAAAACTTTTAAAAAAATTCCGTTTTTTTCACAGGCCTTCACAACACTAGTCTGAACACACAGTGCATCGAACACTCCTAACGATGGCGAATGTTAACACCACGAAATCGACAACTATAACTGAAATGAACACGTGAACATCGCCACTAGACCTTGGCACAATGGCAGAGCGTTGAATTGTCTGATGAATCCCGACATCATTTTCATCATGACGATGTGAGGGTGCGAATCCCTCGTGTTCAAAGGGAACAGCTCCTTGACATCTATACTGTGGGACGGAGACAAACTGGCTGGGGCTTAATTATTATCTGGGGAACATTCAGGTGAGCATCCATGTATCTAGTGGAGCTCGAGCAAGGCACCATGACGGCCGAGGCGTCGCACGCTGCTTGCAGACTACGTACACCCCTTCATGACGGCCATGTTTCCCATCGGTAGTGGCATTTTTCGACAAGATAATGCACCATGTCACAAGGCCAGGAGTGTGATGGAGTGGTTCGAGGAACACAGGAGCGAGTTCCAAGTGATGTGCTGGCCCCCAAACTCTCCGGATCTGAACCCAATCAATCACACGTGACGTGATTGATGTAATTGAACGTGACGTGAGGGCGCATCGCCCCCTCCCCGGAATTTACGGGAATTAGATGACCTGTGCTTGCATATGTGGTGCCAATCTCTCCAGCGACCCACCGAGGAACATTGCGACCATGCCAAGACGCGTTGCCGTTGTTATTCGTGCCAAAAGGTGGACATACTAACAATTAGGTAGGTAGTCATAATGCTCTAGCTGATATGTGTGTATATTTTAACTCGTATATTTTGTCTCGACTCGAATTTCGAGACGTCTCGACTCGAATTCGAGTCGAGTCGAGACACGAGTCGAGACAGCAACATATTTTCGAGTCGAGACACGAGTCAAGACAACATTTTCTCGAGACGAGTCGAGACAGGCTTAAATCTCGACTCGACTCGACTCGAACGCATCCCTAACTAACACACGTAAATTATCCATTGGTTGTGCATTTTGACGTGCAAATAAAGGAAAACAACGTACTATTTACAATTCCTTATACTAGAACCACGCAGTTGCACATTAAGATATCACAAAATTTAGTTTCAAGTCATAAGCAATTGTCGGTTTTCCGTCATCGACAAGGCAACCAAATATCCCAAATCTAACTTGAAATAAGTTAAATTGATAAATCTCTTCTTATCACAAACAGGCATGCGTAGACAGTCATGTTTTCTCTATGATCAGTGACTTCCTGATCCATAGGTTTCTTCCGAATGCACATATGGGTCCTATAAGAATTGTAATGTTAGTTCTTAAGTTTGTTACTTCACCCGATAACTCTTGAATAAAAACGAATTTTTTAATTATGTTTTTGTAATAGATAACTAGAGCAATTATCGCGGCCAGCTTCGTTAATGGAGTCAATCCCGTTAACATCTTCACAGGTAACGGCGACTTTAACGTTGGTTATCCATATTCCATTTTCTAGTATTGAAACAAAGGTGCATAAATCTATAATGCTAGGAATTATACATCGCACCGATAGAGAGCAGCAAACATTTTCCAGTGGTTGAAACTTTCCGTAATATCGGCACTGTCTGTATTAGAGTTGGTTAAAATTAATAAACAAATAAGACAAACACAAGAATAATCCACCATGAAAATAGGACGCTACAAACAGAAAATGTAACCAAATACAATGCATTGGTCCTATGTTATAGTTAAAGTTCAGTCTACGCATAAAATAAACATGCATTTCAGTTATAATCCTGGCCTGGTTATCGGCTCCACAGAAGTTTTATGATAAACTACAAATCATGGAACGCGGTGTTTTACGCCTTTGCTTATTCCTTACCACCACGGGCGCCAACACAAGAAGTCTCCGTCGCACATCTATACCAACTCTCTTACCACATCTATACACTCTTCGTTCTCGTTACATTCGACGCCGTATAGCAGACGCTCATCCGATTCTGTATGGACTCTTAGACCAGATTTCAGCTCTACCACTTCACTCATGTTCACCGTTAGATCGCCTTCTTGCTATCCATTAATATGATCATGCCATCGCTCACTATACGCCTATTGTCGTATATATATATATTGTCGCAATCCATCATACAAACCCGTTCTGAATAGCCCCAGAGCAGAAGATTAACATTCTCGTCGTAACTAACATCATATATCCTTGTGTTCTGTTACCTGCACTTAATTGCATCAAATACATTACATACCATGCTTAGGTCACCTTCTTCTCTATGCCTAACCAGATAAAGTTATCAATAAATAACTAAATCCTGATACCCATCTTCCAATAATACTACCAATAAATGAATGTTCATAGCCCTAGAGAAGGTGTTACCTTCTGCGGCCCGCCCATCTTCGGATGGGAATGAAATTGCTCTTTAAACAATAATTACATTCCTATTCGTTTCTGAATACGATAACGAATGACTTACAGAAAGTAGGCCTAAATGTATTAACTTCAATATTTGAAAAGTAGGCATCATTCTGATTTCCTGCACCTATAGTCAATACACAATATTTGATAAATTTATAATATAAATTTTTGTAGTCAAATAAAATATGAAGATCGTAGATTTCTAAACCTAACACAGTCAAAATAAGAAAGGAATATGTACTGTATTATACCGGTATATTACTTACAGAAGTCAATTTAAATAACTGTAAATAATAATTTCCAAGGCGAGGAGGAATTCGATCGTCACCTGTATGAAACCAGATGTCTTAAACGCATCAACATAACACAGTAATTCTCACGGTAATCTATGTTTTAAGCGAAAAAATCAGAATCTCTTTGAGACACCCTTTTCTGTGAACGCAACATTTTGTTTTAATGAAACAGACATAAATAATAGATAATAACAATGCAATAATTGATGTCTTTACATGCTATATTACAAAGATTACAGACTTGTTTTAGAATAATCTTCTTTTGTTCTGTTACGAAATACGACTATCATAGTGTAAGTAACAGCTTATTTATGGCTTAGTAAGGAAATAAATCTTTATAACACAATGTAGAGTTTTGAAATGTTGTGATTTAATATGCCTTTATTTCCAACTCAAATCTTGCAATTTCTACATTTGAAAGCATTCGTTTACGAGTAAATGCATTTAGAGTGAATTAAATAGTAAGTCATAAGATATTACACATGTCAAGAGAAAATGGTTAAAAAAAAATGCTCGAGAAGAATTACTAATGTAAAATTCATTTTAAAAGGTACTTTGGCAATTACGTCGCTTGCTTCAACGAGAACAACTTTCATAACTGTTATTTTAAAGGTAGCTTTATTATTGCACATAACTTGATGTGCAATACCTTTTATGTATTGCACGAACAATTTTCCGTACTAATCTTTGATATTAATTATTACTTAAGCTAAAAATTGTTGTTTTATTATTGTTATCATTTTGTAGTTTATTAGTTTCGTAACAAATATTGCTAATAATTAATTTTTTAGTGCTTGTACAGTACAAACATAGCCAAGATTCTACTTACAAGCATAAACAGGGCCTATTACAATCAGTTTCTTTAAAAAAAAAAAAAAAAAGTTCCTGCGGGCACACTTAATATTCGAAGGGGCACCAGTGCCGTGCCTTGTGAGTGCAAGCCGCGACGGTCCGGGCACCGAAGTAAAGGGGAAACAAAGTTCGTGAAGAAAAAGAAAAGATATATAATGGAAGGAAAAAGTAATAAAAAGTGCAAAAAATCAAGGAAAAGCAGGGTTTATTTTTAAAAACTATCTTACACTTACCTCATTCGCCGTCGTATACTCTCTCCCCAGACGTTAATTTTCCACGGCACGGTACTGAGGGGCACATATTACTTTCACACGGTACTATTCTCTTTATTATTATATTATAGACGTATTATTTTGGTCTTCTCCGAGAGACTCTTTCAGAACTGCGAGGGGACTCTTTGAGCTCCGGGTGGGGGCAGAGCCCGCCAAAAACATTTGGTAAAAACATATTTTTAAGATTATATTCTACAGTTTGTTGAACATGCTCGTATCAAGGATTCACCTTTGCTCCATCTAACAACGTTTAGTTTGTAACCCTGCACAAATGGACGAGTTTCATCACTGAAAATCATATTCTTCCAGTCATCAGTAGTCCATGATTTATATTTTTAGACCCACACTAAAAGTTTGTTTTCTTCGTGGCAGCAATCATATATATAGGGTGTTTCAAAAACGTTTGGGAGGTGATTCCTGACACCAAGATTAGGCAAAAAGTATAGACCAACCTGGGTGCACAAATGCTTCCTTTCGGAGTTATAGGCTGCCAAAAACTTGAAAACATGGAGTTTAAAGGTCCTTAGCTCCAATACTATGGGACCTACCGTAGTCAGGTCAAGACTTCACTGAGGAATTAGTATTTTCTCTATCCAAATATCCATGTTTCAGAATCCCGCGGTGCTTCCGCAACAATTTTTATACAGGTAGTTGATGAATACTTCAAATTATATGCGAGTAGCCATACTACCTCTATAAAAAATGTTGCGGAAGCACCGCAGGATTCTGGAATATGGATATTTGGATAGAGCAAATACTAATTCCTCAGTGAAGTCTTGACCTGACTACGGTAGTCCCATAGTATTGGAGCTATGGACCTTTAAAGTTCATTTTTTTTTCAAGTTTTCGGCACCTTATAACTCCGAAAGGAAGCATTTGTGCAACCATGTTGGTTTATAGTTTTTGTCTTATCTTGGTGTCGGGAATCACCTCTCATGTTGCATTCCTTCCAGCTTCCAGAAGCCTACAATTTACGGTTGAGTCACTAACATTATAACCAATAATCAATAGTGATCTCTTTGGAGATCTTTGCTGCTTTTGTTGAAATATTTTTTTGTATTTTCTGACTAAAATTTTATCGGTTTGTGGAGCTTTTTTTCTCTCTCTCTTACAGTTCTACTTTACCTTTTTGGAGATGATGATGTCGTAACAGTGCTTTAAATGTCGTAAGAATTTTTGGTACACGTGATTTGTCTACACCAACTGCACACATGATATCTCTCACTGTCATAGAGGTGTGCTCTTTAAGAGAAATTATTTTTGCATGCTTCCTTTAAGTAATATCCATTTTTCAGTGGAGGAAAGCAACACTTTTATTTACAGAGAGCAATCACTCATAAGAACTCGTAACTGAAAATGAAGTGGCTATTCCCGTTTAAAACGAGACAACCAACATTCAAATATCTCGAGAAACACATTCTAATTGTCAAGGCCAAAGAATGACCCTACCTCAAGCTAGAAATTGGTTTAAGCCGAGTCGAGACAACAATCGGCAATCACATTAAAATTCTAAGAGAAAAATGGGTTATCCTAATTAATTTGGACAGTAAACTACAAATTATAAAGAGTACAGAATAGAAATAATGAATACTAGTATACCATTTTTTTCTGATTTACTTACGCATGAAAAGTTTACCCAAGCTAAATGAATAGAGAGTACGGTGGTTCAGTTGTAGAGCGCTTACTTCTGCTGCGTGGGGTCCCTGGTTCGATCCCCGGATAAGTAAGTTTCGTGGTGGACAACATTGTGTCCGCGAATTTTCTCGGGGTACCCCCTTTCCCTCCACATTCTCATTCCACCAATTCTTCCATCATCATTCACTTACCTTAGCCAGCCGTTTCCCTTAGGCTAACAGGCATAATGATGGGACGTTAAGCTGAAAGATTTCAGTTTTCATTTCAAAGTAGATGAAAGTAATAATGATCCAAAATCACAAATAAAAAAATATATTCATTGAACCATGATTTTTAAGGTGTATAAATCATGAGGCCATGACCACGAAGTACAGAGGTCTTTACCTGATCATCACTGTCAAGCACTTGACACTTAAGTTATTTTTATAGAACTTCGAAAAAATCTGTCAAACAGCCACAATTCCAGGTTATATAGTAGGTGGTTCAAAGTTTCTCACTAATATATTACCACACTGAGAAAAAAAAATGTAGGTGGCATACTTAAAAACGTAGGTTACATTCGTAATTCCTGTAGTTTCTGGACTTAACGTACAAACGTAACATCCTGCAGCAAACGTATAGCTGAAAAAGTATGTATTATACGTACTGTCTGCACAAGTGCAATGACGTCATTCGTGTGACGTTATCTGCAGTAACAAGTATATACGGAGGTAATATCTAGCTTTGTGACGTCAGGGTCGTATGTAGCATGTGGGTTAATAATGACGACATACACTGACTATCAGGACGGAGCATGATTTCAAGAAGTATGCAATATACGTTCTGTACGTATGTTTCTTGCGTTCAACCCCGAGACAGCATCTATATTGTACTTGTGCCCCATACGTACGACTAGATACAGTATACGTATTGTACGTATGTATTATACAGATTTTCCTTATGTCGCACACAGCTTGTCCAGATACAGCATACAGAATATCCGTATGCACCATACAGAGTGCATATATGTAGCTTACAGACTGTCTGCATGCAGCATATAGATTATACGTATGTCGCGTACAGGTTGGCCATATGTAATGTATAGATTGGATATATATAGCTAATAGGTTGTCCATATGAAATATACAGATTTTACCTGTATCGAATACGTATTGCCTTCTTGTAATGTATGGATCGGACATATGCAGGATCTAGAGTGTACGTATAGTGCACCATTATTAAAGTGCTGCAACATACTGCAAAGTGCATGATACATTCTTACTGTAATGTTGTCAAATATTGTTTTACTCTGTATGAAAACAAAAATAGCTTAAAATATGGTTGATCTCCTTTGTGCCAATAATAATAAAATTAACAATACTACACTTTTCAAATCTTAGTTTGGAGCAGTGAAACTGTCCAAAGAAATGTATTTACCTGCAGGGTGTCCTATAAGTTTGGGCTTCCTGCTAATTCGTCGGAAAGCTACTGCAAAGTCAAGTGTTGAAAAGTGACACAAGCGTTAATTTTAAAATTATGGGCACAAAGCAGGGGCGGATCCAGGACGGACTTCTGGGGGGGGGCGGTCGGCGGTAATACTGCTACTTTTAAGAGCTCCAAACTTGTTATGGATGGGTTTATTTATATATAAAATAAGAAAGTTTCCTCTTGTGGGGGGGGGGGCGATCGCCCCGATCGCCCCCCTCTGGATCCGCCCCTGGCACAAAGGAGGTTAACCATATATTAAACTATTTACGTTTCCATACAGAGTAAATCAATATGTGATATATTACTGTAAGAATTTATCATATGGTTTGCAGTTAGTTAGTTGCAGCACCTCAATAATAATGCAAAATGCACAGCCTTATACAATCCTATATTCAAACTCAAACAAGATTTACGTACAATCATTTATTAAGCTGTTATCATCCATTGCTTGTACGATATAAAGATTATTTTACCTCATTCTTTTCCTTAATAGTATCTTCTACTAAAGTGCAGTTGTTACCACAAGAGGCCTGAATAGAATTTTCCAGAAATAACTTCTCTGTACATTTTAATTAACAGGTTTTTTTTTTTTTTAAATGTCGCAATAATTAAAAGTGTGGTGTCAGCCGGAAACGCATTCGCTTACAATATTATTCCTACTCAGTACTCGCCATTAAAAATGAAACACCAAGAAGGAGACTGGGTAGATGCGCCAAAGTTCCCAGGCCGATACCTAATAGTAAGTGCAGAATACTCTTAAACGTTCGCTGTATTCGCTGTGTGACAACGTGGTGACAGCGGAGGCGTTGTGCAGCCATCGACTAAACATATTTATTCTTCCCTGCTATAGACATTCTGCAAATTTGGACTTTCCTGGATGCATCCTTCTTAGTGCAACATTTTAAGGAAAGAGCAATTTAACAGTCTCATACATTGCTTAAAGAAAGAGCAATGATTCTCAGAATTACTCGGAAGATATATATACACAATAATTTAAAACGGTTATTTCAAACTTTGCAATTCAAAGCACGAAAAGAACTATAGATAAAGGAACACTGATTTTAGCCAAATAGTAATTAGTAAACTCAATCACACTCAGTACCATTAGTTGCTTGGTGTTATCCGTAAGTCAGAGATCACGGTATCTCATTTTGTGTAGATTTTTGCATTTGTTTAACGCTAAAAATGTATTTTATCGCTAATTGAACCCAGTACCATATATATACCGACACGACGTACCTTAGTCACAAGGTGACATGAGTGAAACACTAAACTATTCGATTGACACCTGCGGCCTTGTCAACACTAGAGAAAGTTACAAAGTGATTAAGTAAATACGGAACATAGTTCATACAAAGTATAGCGATGTATGAAGTCTCCGTTTCATACGACTTGGATAAAGGATACATCTGAAATAGCAACAAAGAAATATATAATTATTTCTCTGGATAATTTGGATTAGTCCAGAATTCGAACACACACACGCTGGTAAGTCCAACATTTTTTTTTTTTTTTTAACTTCTTTCTTCGGATTCCCAATAAAGTTGACTACTGAAAAGCTGAGTTATAGATTCTGTATTAAAACAACACCTTCGCTAGACATGTTCAGTATACACATTGTCTTACATACAGAACAATACATTAGTTATTAATGCATGTCTGAAATAATAGTGCTTCGTATAGAATTTTACTTCATCCAATCGCAATAGCACAAAGATAAAAAATATTGCTAGGGATAATGTTCTTATTACAGAGAAAAAGAATTAAAATGACTTAACATTAACAATCATTTTCTTTAAACAGAGATAATATTTTATTATAATTTATGGAAGAAAGAAATAATTTGTAGTACAGTATCTTTATTAGGGTTATATATTCGTACAAAATAATGTAAGTACAACTGAGTCTGTCTTCAGAAAGGGCGTACTTTTAGCCACAACCTACACTGCTTCTTTTGACTGTCTTTCAAGCAGAATCCTGGTTTGATGCACGAAATACCTGCAACAAAAATCAGAAAATATTTAAAATGTTATATTCAGTGTGCTTAATTTGGTTGTACTTAACAATACAAAGTATCTTAACATTTTTGAGATTAAATGGACAAAATCTGTTCGGTCAGGTATGGACTTTTGGGTTGCACGTAGAAAAACTATGAAGTGTTTATTGATGCTGAACAACAACTCAAAATGTATTACCATTCAAAAGTAAGTGGGTACCTCAATGGTGTTCGGGCTACCATGGGGTACCTAATGTCTGTATTTTTTAGATATATGAAAATATATGTCTCTAAAATGTAAGGAACTGACATCTGTTTACCGAAAACCTCAACTCGGTAAGCCTTATGGATATCGAGATATGGGAAAATAAAGAGCGACACTACAGAACTGTGGAGTTTGCGTACTAGATGGTGCAGTTTCGGAAACGTAATTACGAGGGCTTACAACAACCTCAAAAGTAGTTTCAATTAAATACACTACACACACGCCCTGATGGGGGTTTTCGGGTACCATGATATTCCCAGAACTCTCATTTCTAAATATTCTAAAATATGTCTTAATAACGTTTTAAAGAACGTTAGAGGTGTGTGTTTACCGAAACCGCAAGTCGGTACGCCTAACAGTTACCGAAATATGGTGAAATAAAAAGCGACACCATAGGTACGTGGAGCTTGCATATTAGACAGTACAATTTAGAAAATTAATTAAAATATGACTATCAAGATATTGTCAAATAAAGGGAGGATCCATATAGTTATGGGGTTTTCGTGTTAGGTGGTAAAATTTCCGAAACCGGTCATGTAAAGTTAATAAGCATCAGTAGCAATTTCATCTTAAAATAATTAGGTATTTCCATAGAGTTTAAGAACATCATGGGGTCTACCAAGATTAAATTTTAAAAGTTTTGTAAAATATATTTTGACATTTGTAAAGAGTATTAGAAATATGTATTTACCTAAAAGTTCCAGCTAGTACATCTAGCAGCTAGAGAGACACCATACAATAAAAGCGTATTAGATCTTGAAATTTCAGAAAACAATTATTGATCCTAACAAAAGTTAAATAAGATGGTACTTATATGGATTAAGTGAGTACCTCAGACTCGTCAGTACAATTTCGATCGAAAGATTAATTTAGCTCTAAATTTTCTTTGGACAATTCCAAGCGTTCATCGGGCTCTGAAATAAAGTGAACATTTTTTGTCAATATCTAATATAGCAAGCGAGATATAAGGAATTATGCATTTTATGACGTCGTAAAAATAGAGACCCACATGGATTTGTACTTTTGAGTATTTGCTGTAAGAAGAAGAAATTTCAGAAAACAACCGTATATACCTTAATAGACAATTAAATGGGCGAGGGCACGATGGCTTAGGGGTAGAGTGCTTACCTCTAGTGTATTGGGTTCTTGGTTCGATCCACGGTCAAGTCAGTTTGTAGTGCACATCGTATTCGTGGGTTTTCTCGGGGTACTCTCTTTCCTCCCACCTTTGCATTCCATCAATTCTGTCAACAACATTCACTTGCTTTAATCATAATCTCCCTGAGACTAAAATGCATAATCGTGGGTCGCTACACTGAAATATTTCCTTTTATTTAATTTTAAAATTAAATAGGGAGTTAAGTATGATCGTATCTCTACAGGTTAAGTGAATACTCCAATAGTTTCTGCAAAAAAAGATTAGTTAAATACCCTACCACTAAGCTACTGTGTCCCCGCCCACTGAATTGTCTATTAAGGTATATACAGTAGTTTTCTGAATTTTTTTTCTTATAGGAAAGAGCCAAAAGTACAAATCCGTAAAGATCTCTATTTTTACGTCATAAAATATATAATTCCTTATATCTTGGTTACTATCTTAGATATTGACAGCGAATTTTCATTCTTTTGCACAGCTCGATGAACCCTTGGAATTGCCTGAAGAAAACCTAGGACTGAACTAATCTTTCGATCGAAATTGTACTGAGGTACTCATTTAACCCATAGAAGTACCATCTTATTTAATTTTGTTGCCACCAATAATTGTTTCCGAAATTTCAAGATCTCGTACGCTTTTATTTCACAGTGTTTCTCCAGATGTTAGATGTACTAGCTGGAAGTTTTGGGTAAACACATATTTCAAATACTGTTTACAAATGTCAGATTATATTTTCAAAAGCTTTTAAAATTTAATTTTGGTAGACTCCATGATGTTCTAACACTCCATGAAGATATCTAATTACTTTAAAATGAAATTGCTACTGGTGTTTATTAACTTTCCATGACCGATTTCGGAAATTTTAGCATCTAACACGAAAACCCCTTAACTGTGTTGGTCCTCCCTTTATTTGACAACATCTTGATAGCCGTTAGTCATATTTTAATTCAATTTCCGAATTGTAGCGTCAAGTATGCAAGCCCCACATACCTATAGTTTATTTTCCCATACCTCGGTATCCATAAGGCTTACCGAGTTGCAGTTTTCAGTAAAAAAAAAAAAAATCAGTTCTTTACATTTTAGAGACATGTATTTCCATATATCTAAAACGCAGAAATTAAGTACCGCATTGGAACTCCATTGGAGTACTCACTTACTTTTGCATAGCAGGGTAAAAACGCCAGTGGTTCTCACTTTAAGGTTGAAAACATACTATTTTGTCTCTTCTCTGAGCATCGTGAATCTGTCGGAGCTGTACCATAGTTGGAAAGACTCACTGATCCTTCCTATAATGACCATGTAGTTAGAATTAAAAAAGGAGTAGCCGTTGGAGGAAAAACAATATTTTAAAATCCTTGCACCAGTAGTCGTCACCTTAAAATCAAAATGTTCCAGTAGTAGTCAGGATTTTCTACCAGTGTTCGTCACTCAAATAACTTGACATAATTTATTCAAAAACGCACTGTGTATCAGTTTAGGGTTAAGAATACAATATAAAGTAGTAAGCTTAATAACTTTGCATCACTTTTAGCACTCAAGAAATAAAATAAAAACGTTTTTACATACTTTTTAAAGCAATTTCAGAGAGAAAAATGTTAACTGAATTCAAAAGTTAACTGTATATCACTTCCACGTTAAGAGTACAATATTAAATACTATGTTTAATAACTATACGTCACTTTAAACTCTCAAGAATGAAAATAAACGTTTGTACATACATTTTAAAAACAATCTGAGAAACAAAATAAGTTAACTGAATTCAAAATTTAATTATACATCACCTTAAGCTTGAGAATACACTATAAAATACAGAGATTAATAAAAAATGAAATCTTTAAGTTTAACGTCCCACGATTATGCCGGTTAGGCTACAGGAGACGGAGATAATGAGAAATGAGTGAAATGGTGGAATGAAGAAAGTGGGAGGAAACGGGAGAACCCCGAGAAAACCCACGAGCACGGTGTTTGTCCACTACAAAGTCCACACGGCGCGAGTTGGGATCGAACCAGGGACCCCAAACACCGGAGGTTAACACTCTACCACTGAGCCACCGCGCCCCCCTGAGATTAATAATAATGCATTACTGAAGAATGAAAACAAAAATGTTTTAGCTACCTATATTGTATTTACATGTTACCGGTATTTCTCATTAACTTTTTTTTTTTTTTGATACATCATGATCAAGTGTAGGGATGCGCAAGAGAAAAGATTTGAGATTGTCTCCTCTCGAAAAGGTGCCGCGAAAGTTATGTCTCGTCTCGAAAACTGGATCCGTTTCTATTGGAAGAGCTCTATCTCGTCTCGAATTTCGTAACAAAAATTCTGTCTCGTCTTGTCTCGTGCGCATCCCTAATCAGGTCCATAGCCAAAAACTTCATTTCGGAGGGGGTTCGATAGGGCTTTGGGATATCCGAATTTAGATATAGATAATCGATATTGACAAACTATCGAAACTTGTTCGAAATATCGAAAAATACAGCAATATCGAAATATAAACAATATCAAAAATCGAAAATATAGAAATATGAAAGAGATCAAAAATATGGATATATCGATCAAAAATGGATATATGATCTTGGAATACGATTTGGTGGAATAATGAGGGAGAAAAATAATCATTGATTAAATATTAAATTGAAAAGAAATAAGAGCCTGACGCTCAAATACTTATCTATCCGGCACCCATCTTGATCCCCATAAAATATCATGAAGTGCTTGATTGATTCTAAACCCAATAATAGTAATAGTAATTTAACAACAAACACAGAATATATAATTTACGCACCTTGAAATGATTGTAATCCCCAGCTTTCCAATAGACGTTTGATTTCTCCAAATGAAGATTCGGATATCTTGTTTCTTCTCAAGCAATAATGGGTTACAATAATCAGTTGCAGTCCAAAGCCAAGTCACTAAGTTAAGCATGAAAATAAAGAATTCATTAGTTAGATGCATACAAAATCCTACGCATATAAATCCGAATCTACTTGTATTAAATTGTAAATTTAAACAAACTAAATTATACTACTTTGGAAAGCGTCTCCAAATATAATGTTTTCATTCTAAAGTGAAGGAATTTTTAAAATCGGATGACCCGTTTGCGCTGTACACTCGCTATGCGTCCAATGTGAAATGAAAATGCAACATTGCCATTTACCTGGACCCACAACGTAAGTGAGTGAAGTTACTGTCTTTTACGCTAACATGTCGATGGCCAGCCCCCGTTTCAAACAGTAACTTCATTCACTTATGTTGTGGGTCCAGGTAAATGACAACGTTGCATTTTCATTTAAAATTGGGTGCATAAAGAGTATACAGCACAAACATCTCGTCCGATTTTTTTTAAAAAGTGTTCACTTTAGATTGAAAACGTCATATTTCGAGATGTTTTTCCTCTTACATTTTGTTGTAACTCTGATAATAACAGAGTTATCCTATGTCAGGGAACGTTTGAGACATCCTGTATACATCATAAGAAGTTCCTTTCTAAATTCTACACGGATGTGGTTTCATTGAATGTGAGGTGGGTGATACACATTAGGCCTTTTGGGAGTACGTCACACGGACGACCGTAATTTTGTGTTCAAAATTTTTATGAATTGATGGGATATGTGATACATATGGCCACGGACTAGAATTTTCTCAGTATGTCAAATATGCAATCAGATTTCATGCAGCTTAATTTGGTGAAAAGCTATTGCCAATTGAACGTTACATTTACCTCTTTCTTGCAGATGTTGAACCATGCCGTTAGCACGTGAGGAATGGATCGAAATAATCAAACTGTGGGGCGGGGTGCAGTGGTTGCCGATTGCAGTCATCCACAATGTGACTCTGTGTCACATGTTTCAGTGTCACAGTAATTAACTAAATTTGAGAAGACGGGGACATTCGTGAACATACATCGTAGCGGTTCAAACTCGCGGAACCTTTTTCCTTCCCCATTTTGAACCGGTACATGAAAATGCCATTTTCTCCATGTTTGCCTGCGCCGATTTTGAAAATTCCTTCACTAATCGATTTCTCTCGTCGAGTACTACAAGAAACAGTTAAAATCTCGCGGGCCCTTTTTTCTTCCCCATTTTGAACTGATACATGAAAATGCCATTTTCTTCATGCTTGCCTGCGCCGATTTTGACAATTCCTTCACTAGTCGATTTCTCTCGTCGAGTATTACAAGAATCAGTTAAAATCTTGCGGCCCTTTTTTCTTCCCCACTTTGAACCGGAAAATGAAAATGAGATTTTCTCTATGTTTGCCTGCGCCGATTTTGAAAATTCCTTCACTAATCGATTTCTCTCGACGAGTACTACAAGAATCAGTTAAAATCTCGCGGAACCTTTTTCCTTCCCCATTTTGAACGGGTACATGAAAATGCCATTTTCTCCATGTTTGCCTGCGCCGATTTTGAAAATTCCTTCACTAATCGATTTCTCTCGTCGAGTATTACAAGAATCAGTTAAAATCTTGCGGCCCTTTTTTCTTCCCCACTTTGAACCGGAAAATGAAAATGAGATTTTCTCTATGTTTGCCTGCGCCGATTTTGAAAATTCCTTCACTAATCGATTTCTCTCGACGAGTACTACAAGAATCAATTAAAATCTCGCGGTCGTCTTTTCTTCCCCATTTTGAACCGGTACATGAAAATGCGATTTTCTGCATGTTTACCTGCGCCGATTTTGAAAATTCTTTCAGTAATTTATTTCTGTTGTCGAGTACTATAAGAATCAGTTAAAATCTCGCGGGCCCTTTTTTCTTCCCCAAGCCAATATTTTTGTATATTTTGAATGTATTCAAGTATGGAACAAAAGTATTATATAATTCCCTTAGTAGGTTTCTCAACTTCATATTTTTCAACTTAAATTTTATTTATTTTAATTATTTATTTTCTTGTGACTCAATATTTAATTGCAATCGTTTATTGGGGAGAAGGGTGGCCATTCTCAAATATATAAATATAGTATTCTTAAAATTTATGTGTTCTCGTACTATTAGTTTCTTCCACTAGACCTGGAAATTGAAAAATTAATACCTGGAAAACCTGGAAAATTCAGGGAAATTGAGTTCCATATTTATATATGAACACTGCTATTTACAATTTTTTTTTCGAATAGGGAGAACTGTACAAAAGGGTGTTTTGGGAATGGTATAACAATAGGTTTCTGGGAGTGTTGTTCGAAATGAAATCTTTAAGTTTTACGTCCCACTATTATGCTGGCTAGGCTAAAGATAACGGGGTGTTGTTCGCAGTGTTGAATTCAGACATTTACACCCGGGGGGGAATGTCAACTGCTCGGGGGAGGGTTATTTTTCTGTATTTTTTTCAAGAAAGCAGCATATTTAACAATTCCATTCACATACACATCTTACCTAATATTGAGACTAATTGCTGATAAATATTCAATGAGATTATAATTTTAAGAAAACAATCGTTTGATTTCATCTAAAACATTAAATAAAGACTGGCAAAAATAGTTTAGACTAAACTTTAACTGCTATTTACAGTAACTATTTTTATTATTTCCTATATTCAGTAATTACTGTTTGTTACTAATGTAAAAATTTTTAAAAAGATTTAAATTAACTGAAATATTTTTTCTCCTAAAACAAACATACTTAGGAATATCTTAATAAAAAGTTATCATTCTTTCTCACACTTCTGATTCTAAATCAAACATATTAGCCTTGGTTTCTTCACTGCATATACATCAATAGTTTAGTTGACGAAATCTTCAGTAGGATTAGTGCCGTGTCGTGGAAAATCAGCGCTTGGCGCGAGAGTATACGACGGCATCCCCGTATATATGAGTGAGGTCGACAGACCAGCCGCCAAAGGTGGGAAAATTTTAAAAAGTAAACCCTGCTTTTCCTTGATTTTGAGCACTTTTCATTACTTTTTTCCTTTCATTTTATATATGTCCACATGTATTTCATTCCTCTGTTTTTCTTTCCTTCTTTTTTCTTTTTCCCTCCCGAATTTTTCACCCCTTACTTCGGCGCCCGGGGCCGTCGCCCCGCTTGCCCCTCCCCCATGGAACGGCACTGAGCAGGATCTTGGCCACCTTCAATAGCAATCTTTCACTTATATACTATTATCATATTGATAAATTCTATATAAGTCTCTAATCAAGGAGGGATAACTGTTCCTCCCTGATCCCTCTAAATGACGCCCACTGAATCTCACCCTTTAACTGAATTATTTTTAATTAAAGAAAGATGTGTTTACTTTAACAATCGTAAAACACATTTACGTCTGTTACTTCCGATGCGAGAAATGGGATTTAGGCGCCCTATTTCAAATAATGTAGGAACTGTATATTTTCAAGAACTGAAGTCTGCTGACATGAGAGATTATATGGAATGATCGAAAGATCTTCCCTATCTTTCCTTTCGTATCTCAACCTGTGCTAGTGCTACCTACTAATATATAATATAGGGCGAGAGTATAGTACCTACTAAAATACAAACCTTTCTTCAACAGTTAACAATTTCATGTTCTGCCAAACTCAGTCATAGCGTTAAGAAATACAAGTTTTATTCACTATTTGGTATTCTATCTTAGATGTTACATGTTAACATTTATATAGAATGGGTCTGCGTCATTTATATGCATATTGAGAGATCGGATTTCGTCTGCACGTACACGGACAGAAAAGCAAATAATTGGGTGAAGTAATTTCTACATTTTGTGACTGAAATTTTGGGAGTTTCTCCGGGGGGGAATGAATTTTCTTCGGGGGGGAGATTCCCCCCGGGCTACCCCCTGAATTCAACCCTGGTTGTTCGGTGGGGGTCAATGTTGCCAATTTTGGGTAAAGTCGCTAAATAAGGGGAATTCGACCTCAACGATAGCGTAGGTTGACCATAAAATTTTCAGTTAAAAACGGGACAGGTTCTTGCAACCCTAGACTTTTAGATCTACCTTTGTTCTTATCAGTGCCTTGATATCAGATTTCCTCCTCTCTCTCTTTGTTACAGAACGGGTACTTATGAAAAAGGAAAGACACGTTGAAATTTGTTCAACACACAACCAACTGCTAAAACCTCTGCTGCCTTTCGAGCAGTACTGCGAACTATAGAGTATGTTTAATATAGGGAATTTCAGTTCAATTTTTGCCTCTTTGTTATTATTAATTACTAGCAGCGTTCACCCCGCTTCGCTGGGGTCACCCCGGAACGCAATAAACCTTGTTAATTAGATAATTTTTACTTTTTCGCTTTCAAGTGATATGATAAAAACCATAGTAGATTGCAGTAAATGTTAACATTATATCGCCTGTCATTTATGTTAACCCGCCGAGTCACATGGTCATGCGGGTTGCATATAAATACGTTTATTTTTACCTATGATGAACTAATAACAAAGGATTTGTACGTATGGACACTTGAATGGTCAATTATCTCAAGACACTGGTAATTAAAAATTAAAGTGATATGATAAAAACCATCTAGGGTCCAAATCCTAATAACCCCCCAAAAATGAAAGAAATTGGTTCAGCCGTATTAGCGTGATGAGTTCACAAAGGATTTGTGCGTTCTCTTTTATATATATAGATTAATACTTTTAAAAGGAGTAAAGATACTGGGTTTGTTATTTACTTCTTTCATTTACATAGAACGGGACGAATACTACTTTTTCCATCTACTGACGGGACGGCCGGGACACGCCACTAAGACGGGACTGTCCCGGTCAAAACGGGACGTATGGTCGCCCTACGATAGCGACAAAAAATATTTTTTTCCGATTGGAGACTTTTTTGGGTGATTTTTAAATGACGATTTACCTACTTACACATTTAGCGACTTTCTGCTCCAAACAAAATGTTCATCTGTAGAGAAGCATTATTAGTTCAAAACAGTTTTTACGTTCTTTTTTTCTGTTTGTTTGTTTTAATCAGCGCAACTGATGAAGAGTTTGGAAATACAGCATACTCACTGCCCCACAATCCTGCATTGTTATGTTACCCTTGCCCTCTAACGAAGAACAACTACAAACTTGATGTCCTTTAGTTCGCAGAGTTTCCGTTGCGAAACACACGTAATACATCATTACCGATAGCAACAAGATTAGCTATAGATTGCGTGAATAAAGGCGAAGAAGATGTTTGTTATATTTGTCCTTTGGGGTCTTTTAATTATTCTGCACTTTTTCTTTTACAAAAAAATGATCCCTGAATTAAAGGATTGGTTGCGCCCTATTTACAAAGATGTGAGTAGAACCAGCGGCGCAAATCTGTCTTCAACATTGGGAGGGGGGGGGTAAGACCGTTACCATACTTTTTTTTGACGATGTCCAAAATACTTATGAAGTTGAAAAACAATGTTGTGGAGGATCAGAGTTGTTTTCAGCGTTGGGAGGCTGCAGATTTGAGGCTTATTCTGGGGGACATCTATTTTATCTCACGTTCCTTTGTAGCAATCGGACAAAAATAATCAAATTTCTCCCAAAAAACACATTTCAAATCGGATTATTGGGGAGAAGTCCCCCTCAGTTCCAAGATTGGAGGGGACATGTATCCGTCATCCCCCCCCCCACGGATTTGCGCCAGTGAGTAGAACATATTGTTTAGTTTACATCTACAACTTTAAAACAATGCTTATAGACAATGAATTTCTCTATTATTTTTTATAGCGACTTTTCACCCAAAATTGGAGTCGTCATATCCCGTTTCGCAAACTTATTGCCAACATTTTGGAAACTGGTTGCGAAGAGAGCTACAATGGATGAGTCGAGTTATTTCGTCGCTTCCGCTGTGAACCTAAGTACAAGATTCCAAAGAGATTAAGAAAAAATGAAATGAAACCTTTGAGTTTTACGTCCCACAGTTATGCCGGTTAGGCTAAAGGAGACGCTGATGATAAGCAATGAATGAAAGGTGGAATGAAGAAAGTGGAAGGAAACGGGAGAACCCCGAGGAAACCCACGCACAAGGTGTTTGTCCATCACAAAGTTCATTTGACGGGGGCTGGGATCGAACCCGGGACCCCAAGTACCGGAGGTGAACGCTCTACCACTGAGCCACCGCAGCTCTTAAGAGATTAAGAGTCACAAACATAGTCACTTTCAATTTTGTAATATATATAGGTCTATATATTGCATCACTGACTAATAACTAAAATCCTTGGATTGTATATATAAAAGTCGCCCCCTGCCCGTAAAAAGCTTCATTCGAACTCGGAATCGAACAATTGCATCTGTAAAACAGTGCTGATTTGATTTTAACGTTCCTTTCAGCAGCAAGGCTGTATGAGACGTGGACCTACAGATTAACGTGGAATCCGAACCACATAAGCTCCGGCCGGGAATCGAAAAAATGAAATGAAATCTTTGAGTTTTATGTCCTACGGTTATGATGGTTAGGCTAATGGAGACGGTGATGAGTAATGAATTAAATAGTGGAATGAAGAAAGTGGGAGGAAACGGGAAAACCCCGAGAAAACCCACGCACACGGTGTTTGTCCACCACAAGGTTCACTTGGCGGGGCTGGGATCGAACCCGGGACCCCAAGCACCAGAGGTGAACCTTCTACCACTGAGCCACCGCGGCCCCCGGCCGGGAATCGAACCCGGGTGTCCCACGCCAAAGGCGTGTTCACTAACCACTTAGCCACAAGGGAGCTCATCTATAAGGCAGTGTAAGCAAACAAAAAAACACACACTGGATGTTTGCGCAACTGAGGATCAAAACATTCTCAATGGAGTATGAGAAATAGTTAACGCCAATCAAAGTGTGCTTTTGCTTATTTATTACTTCGTTAATACTTAATTCCTTCTAGAAATAGTGAAACTATACTATGAAGAAACACTAATAAACTAATAACAATTACGTTGTATTTCTTACCACACCACGACCATTTTTACCACCCATAGAATTTGAACCTAGTACTATACTGCATTAGTCACGCCGTAACGAAAGATGAACATCTGGCACTCGTAGCTGTTGAAGCTACCTGTATATCACGCGGCCTGCGTTGGTACTCCTCAACATAAATACCTCACAGCCCAAAGCCAGGAAACATCACAGACAGAAGACAGGGGCACAAGCAGTGCCTGACACTTCACGAACTCTAAACCCGCCAAGACTCAACTCAACATGACCTTCAATTACGTTCTAGAAACCAAACCAATGCTAAGGCACAAACTTACCAACTTCCTATATGAAAACACAAGAAAAAAAATCTAACTTTTTTGGTTCCAAAGTGATGACATAACAATAATACTAAAAAGGTTTTAATTTTCAGTAACCCAAACATTAATTAACTAGGGAACATAACAAAGCAAAAATAAATAAAAATAAAAATAAATTAAATTAAAAAATAAAAATCTGACAAGTAAACTCTCCCTGACTACTTTTTTTTTTTTTTTTTTAATTTCAGTGAGGCTGTAAAATATGTTAGTATCTTCGTAAAATATATATATTTCAATGTAAACAAGTTCTTTAAACAAAAGAAAGCTTTGTAGTAGAGCGCTTACCTCTGACGCGTTAGGTCCCTGGTTCGATTCCTGCTCCCGACAAATAGCCTTTTGGTGAACACTGTAGGTGTGGTTATTCTTAAGACTTTCCAGTTTCCTTACATTTTCTTGATTCCACCATTATCATGTATCTCATTGTCACCTTCTCTCTTACATTGATGTACAATCATGGAGCGTTAAACTAAAAGCAAAAAAAAAAAAAAAAAAAATTTTTGCAAATATCCTAGTAAAAATGAGTTTTCTAGACTACACAAGTGGCCCCGCGTAGGGTAGTCGCTAGCGCTCTCGCCTTCGGTGCGAACGGTTCCGGGTTCGATCCCGGGGGAGAACTCGGTCGAAAAAGTATCAAAAGATTTTAAGTCCAGCCATCCTGAATGAGGTTTCCTTGGGTTTTCCTCATTCACAGCAGGCAAATGCCGGAGTGGTACCTAACATATAGGTCCCAGGCCGTTTTCTTCCTTCCCCAATCCTTTCTTCCCTTCCTTTCCCCGGATAGTGTACTCGCCGAGGAAAGTCATCCCTCATATGGGGTAACAAGGCCATTGATGCCGAAAGCCCAGAAATCTAAATCCTAAATCTTCACTACACAAGGAAATTTCCGCGCTGAAAACGGTTTATTAGCAATTATGTTAAGCAGTCCTGTAGTAAATCTGCACCAAGTAATAAATCGTCACATATAAAATGGAATGAATAAACACATAACATTCATTTTGCTACCTTGAAACATAATATGTTTCAAAACATTAATATTCAAAGTTTTTTCAAAATTCAGATTCACCCATTCCATTCTCCTCAATCATTTACGAGTTACAATAGTAAGAATTGTAGTCATAAACTACATTACTTACTTAGTACTATATTAAAGCAAGTTACACTAAAAGAATATATAATTAATGGGAATATTTAACTAAAGTAATAGTTAACTATTGTACTTACCCAGGCTTCCCAGGTTTCCTTCCTCTCTTCTGTTCCGTTTGTAAACAACCTCGTTTCGCAAGCAAAAGACGGTAGTTCAATGACGTCAGCCATGGCGAAAGAAAGAGTGTCTATAGGCGGTCTGGATCTTACACACAGATGGACGTATATAACGTATAGCTGAAGTATTTAACATACGTATACGTATGTAAAATACAGAAGATTGTTAGATATCAGACATCCTGCAGAGACATGATGTAATATCTAAGCGGGTAAAAGGCAGTACCTATGTAGTATATGGATAAAGTACGCTCCGTACAGATTTCCTTAGTAAACATAACGAATCCTTGTATTTGTACAATATACCGCTGTCCGGATAATGGATTTTTCTCAGTGCAACATGTCCTTCACCTGGTAGGAAATGTGAATCAGTGATTTTCAGGGTTAGAGTTTTTAGTCTAGTTTCCCAAAACTCCTATATATTTATTCTGAGCACGTGTTCGTCCGGTCAGTGCAGATATAAAGGGGTGGCCCGGGGGCGAAATTTCCCTCCCGAAACAATTTATCCTATCGATCAAGATGAATTTTGGCAAGAATATTGTAAAATTCTCTATTTATGTACGATGGAACAAAACATCGTACACGGGAGTTTGGACTTTCCCATCACCTTTTTATTATAAAAGATCCTATTGAGTACAGAAATATATCACAATAAGTAGTTTCCTCTAATATTTTAGGTAAGAAAGTGGAAGGAACCCAATGACCAGGCGTCTTAGGGTTTTTGTAGGTGAGATTACTCTCTTTGACCAGGCGTCGTGAGAGGGAATGAGAGTTTGTTTGATTAAGTGTCTCTCGGTGACCGGACGTGGTGAGAGAGAAATGGGAACCCAATGACCAGGTGTCTTAAGGCTTATAGGAAAGGTTCCTCTCTATTGACCAGGCGTCGTGAGAGGGGTAAGGTGTTCCCAATAGCCAGGCGCCTCAGGGCTTTTGTTAGTTTGATCAACTGGGAGAGATTGATGCTTCTTGAGGTGTGCTGTCGTCTTTTATCCTAAAATGTCGGCTACGTTCGTTGATCTCCGTCCTGCTGACTGTTGGAAATGGTGGGCGATTCCTTTTCGTTACTGTCGTCTGCGTTGTGTTTATTTACTGTAAGCACGTGTAGTAGACATCTGGTTACAGCATGGTGTGAAGACATGCGGAACCTTACATATGGAAAATAGGGAGAATCAAAAGTTAGATGTGAAATTTATTGATGGAGCTGCTATTCAATCCGGAAATGTTGCTCAGCGTAGAAAAAAAAAAAAGTAATAAATGTACTGAAGCGGTTTTTACGAATCGATTTAACATTCTAAGAATAGGTACCATCTTCTTTCTTAGGCCTTTATTCAAAGCGGAACTGCCAGAAATGAACCACTTCTGCTTTTTAACGTTAATCGTTATAGAGTAAAAACTGTAGCAGATAACGAGAAACGGTTATCTGCAACCAATTAAGTGTCCCAAGAATATATTCATTCTGCACTCAAATTTCTCTACTAATACCAAAGTGATAGAAATCTACTGCCACTTCCAGTTCCAATATTAATTGAAAAAAATATCACGCCATACAAACCAAATTCCTTCCTGTGTTGTACACGTGACAATGCTACTTGTTTAAAATTGAGTATTTTTGCATACATCATGCTCTGAATGTTTTAAGAGTGCTAGTGCATTTTATATAGCAGTTTGCATGAGTAGGCCCCTTTAAAAGGTATCTCAAATTTATGTTGTTTCTTAAATTCTACAATATTATTAGCGTATTAGGAGAAAACTGTCTAAGGATTAGACTTATTCCGAATAGACCTAATTCAGCCGAGCAAAATAATATGGCTGTATGCAAATCTTCATACGTAGTTACCAAAGAAACCTTAAAAAAAAAAAAAGATTTGTTTGTAAATCTAAAGGTTGATGCTGATGATAACCAAGCCATCTGTAAAGCTAAAACTGATGGTGAAGTATACTCTCATCAAGGTTTCTGTTATCATACTATCGAGATGACGGTACACAGTATAGTTAATGAGATACAGCTAATCGTAATTTACAAGAAAATAAAAGAAACAACAGGCCTTATGCAGAGCCGTTCTGCAGCGTGATTAGTGACATACTAAAGAGCTCGACTAGCATATGTTTCCAGCAATAGTCAAGCCTTTAGTATGACGCTAATAATACGTCAAAACAACTCTGCATAACGCCGAACGAGTTTTATAGAAACTATAACTGAAACTAAGTTAACCTAAGAGAAACTAAAGTAATCTAAATTAAACAATCAACCGAAGCTAAAGAGAAGCTAATGTAATCTAATAAATAATGCTTCCCAGCTTACAAAGTGCTCTTAAATTCCTTGAAGGTGTGGACTTTTTCGCAAAGCTATGGTGCTAATGAGCATAAATAAGAAGGCTTTGACGCAACAGGATTTGAAGATCGTTCATCGGGATAATTGTAAAATTTTAAACCTAACTGTCTTTAAATACATGTAAAATATTAATGTGAAACTTTGGTGGCACTGTAAGCATGGTAGTGGTGTCGGATCTCAATAGTCCAAATGCCTAAGGAAATTTTGAGAATTAGAGCTCCTTTATAGCTAGAGCTTATATACTCAGCAATGGTGCTGGGCTCAATGTTTAGCTTTGAAAATAGAACATAACAGATCTATGCAAAAGAAAGCCTCAAATGAATAATTGATAAAGTAGAATAGAAAAAAGAAATAATGAGAACTTGAAAGAAAATTCACGATATCTTGGCTGTACTTGTGGTTCTTCAACATTCACGTAGACATTATGGCTCGTTGAGTGGTTTACATGGACGAACAAACCAGATCAATCTCTCTTCATGGACTCCTTGGGAATTCTAATCTCCGGACCTCTGGCCAGGCTCTCTACGGTGTTTGGATTTTTACGAATAATTCTTAGATTTGGCATCTCCCAAAACTTCATCCTTTTACACATCACATTTTCTATGTTTAATCGATGGTTATGAGTGGACACATAAAATAAATTGGATTTTTATTAAAATGAGCTATCATATCATGTATTTGCATTCTGCTTCGTTTTTGGTCAAATAACAGTTGTGGCACACACATCCTTCTTCCTGTCGCACAATTATTTAGTGAATTTGAGAAATATTCATTTACTTGAAATACCTTTAGCTTGTTCAATATTACTCACCTTTATCGGGAGTACCCTTTCCATACTGACCCACATAGTTGTGCAGTTGGACAGGATCACCAATATTGACACCCGAACAAACTATCCATTGTGCATGTCACTATTTCGAAAATTAACTGTTATTTTTTTTTTTTAATGGTGATTTGAAGTTTAGTAGAAAATGTTAGAAAGGTATTTGTTTTCAATCACTATACCATTTTTTATATATAGACAGCATTTTTAATTTTTCGAAGTCACTTCAGAATTAAAACACTGTAGAAGCTGAAGTCTCACAAACTTAAGTACTCTTCTTTCCTCTGCAGTTATCTACTTTGATCTCTCTAAGGTTTTTGATTCTGTCAGTCACATTCATTTTCTCCACGTTTTCCAATAGGTTTAATATACAAGGCAAATTTCCCTCTTTAATCACCAGCTACTTGAAGGACCGTAAACAGAGAATTGTTCTTTCAGGGGTGACTTCTAACCCCCAATCCCTGATCTCAGTTTTGCATTAGGGGAGTGTACTTGAGCCCCTGCTATTTGTCTTGTATATGAATGACTTCTGCTCACACTCACCAGCTCATCCGTCTTTGCTTACGATTGTCAGTTACATAAGGAAATATCGTGTCTCCATGACACGATTGCCCTACAGGAAGACATAAATTACCTTATAGGCAGGTGAAAAGTATGGCACTTGAAACTTAACAGCAAGAAATATGTCAGTATTACCCAGAGCCGTAGCTAGAGATTTCGGCGCCCGGGGCGAAGTAGAATTCGGCGCCCCTACACTCATCTTACTAATCTTACCAATCATTATATATATATATAAGAAAAGCAGCTTTTGTTGTTATGCTACGCTGAATTTTTATAAATCTTCTTGGAAAGACCATTGCAACAACTAAAAACGATCATTATGTATTCTTTTTCAAATAAGAGTTGTTTTCAAGAGTCTTATTTTGGACTTTTTGTTAAGATTGACAAAACTACGTTTGGTTGTATAAAAATTCACTAGGAGAACAGTTCAGGAAAATTACTACTATGTACAACGTTTAATACTATCGATAAGAAATTATATTTCAATACATTAAAAACTATGTGCTTCTAAATTGTTCGAAATGGGTGACAGTATTAATTTCCAATAATAATTGTAAACATTTTATTTTTATTCTGTATGTGACCACATCAATAGCATTTTAATTTCGATCTTTTTACGGTAAAAAATATTTTGTGAAATGTAATGGAAATTCAGAAGGAGCCTTCTTTGTGAATTTCTAAATATTGATCGATGGAGGTGAATAATATGCTCAATGTTTGTACTTAAAATCCAAAATATACTTTGGCTACTACATATGTCTGAAATTATAGTAATTACTTAATTTCTTAATGAATGAAAGTTCCGAATTTAAGCTACTTATTATTAATTAACATATTAAAATACACTAACACGTACTTATATTAAGAGTGTGCCTACTTATGTTCTGTATGTATGTAGATAGATAAAAACATCACACAACTAGACACGTATGCACAAAATAATATGCTGACAATACAAAAAGTTGATGAAAAAATGACTCCAATAAATTCCTTCAAACTGGAAGAATTTCATATGTTAATGGAATTTAAAAATAAATCATTGGTAGTGATTAGCATCTAAAAAAGTTGAACTTCTTTGGGCTAAGTTATGATCCCTTAAGTCCCTATTCTACAACTGCTTGAAGTTCGAAAATATTATTGTTCCCCTCGTTTACCTTTATTTTTAATATTATCGCACAAACAGCAGCTTGAATGTGTCTCTTCACTCTTCTCACTTTCATACCTTCATTCTCACTGTCGCACAGTGGGGCCGAACCAGGCAATTCTTAGCAAAAACTCGAAGAATGAAGTAAACGATTGACTTGATATAATTTGTTATAATGAAGCCTTAATAGTGTACACGTAAGATAGTGTGCAGGAAAATAAGTGATAGCAACTTACAATGAACTCATGGGACGTGTAAATTTGGTTATCCGCTGAAGCCGGAGAGAAGATAGGAAATTGATTTTGAATGCGACTATTTCTACATTGCGTGTAGATATTCAGTAACTGGTAAACATGGTGACATGACCGACATATATGTATCGTTTTGTATATTTAGAATATTGATGTGATGTGTAGTCAATAATCATATTAGCAATGATGCTAATATCATTATCATATCCTTATGATAATCCCCTACTTAATATCATATTTGGAAAATGCTGTGGTACTGAAAGCATATAAAGTATGGTCAAACGATAGAATGGCATTTTACTAGAAAATATGGCATAATATGTCTGTGATTTTTTAATATGTCGTAACAGAAACATTGTTCTTACTGTATGCAAAGAGAAAACCTGCACATATTTGCACGTTTGGAAAATATAGCACATGAAAATGTTTGAGGAAAACCGCATTCTGGATGCAATGCTGCTTTTGAATTGAGCTGGGATGAATGTGAGAACAAGTGTTAGGTTATTAGACATGCACGCAGTGACAAAGTTGAATATAGGTCGATTCTGGGAATTTTGCCCCCAGACCCATCTTGTTTCCAACATCTAGTCATACTTCTCTGTCATCCACCAACAGAACTAAACTCTAGTCAAACATATTTGATTAATGGTGGCGACATTTTGAAACGCCAATGCTAAACAATCTATGAACCATATTAAAATGGTGTTGATCAATTCAGTATTGTGTTTTTGTGATGCATGCACAGAAGTGACATTGGGATCAACTGTAATGAGCCTCCGCTCGCTCCAGCTCAGAGTGTTCCAATCAAGCTATGAAATGAGCTCACGTAATGCACGATGCAATATATGAAACAACCTGAACAGGTTACTGATGCTTGTAAATCATAATATGTTTAATGTATCTGATAATATATTCATATCGAGAACTTGTGATGAGATAATT
Organism: Thermobia domestica; assembly: GCF_964235325.1. Lineage (NCBI taxonomy): Eukaryota > Metazoa > Arthropoda > Insecta > Zygentoma > Lepismatidae > Thermobia > Thermobia domestica. The sequence goes on along the minus strand of NC_137455.1, from coordinate 191,387,607 downwards.
TTTATGTATTGAAGGTCCTTGCATCTTCATTGTCATAACGAATCCTCCACAACTTTGAAATAATTTTGAGAAGCAAGAACTTTTCTTCAATTTTATTACTCTTCAGTTGTAAAATGAATAAGTACACTCTTTCCTTTCATACATAAGAATATAAGCCAATCGTAAATTGCCAAATCAAAGCATATTGCCCACGCGTTTCTTTATGCCAATCATATAATCTGTTATACAATTTAGGCGCGAATATAAGGGATATTTCCTTTTATGATGTAAAACTCTATGTATTTGATTAAATAATGTCGAAATAACATTATTGTAGCCACTGCATACGCCGAACTAATGATTTCAATTTTCCGCTTCATATTGCGAATTCTTATTTTTGCCAAGAATTCAGTGCTTTGGCCCCAATGTGCGTCGTGATTAATCCGATTGGGTAGAAAAACGTTTTGAAGTCAGCAAATTCATCACTGTCAAAACGCCGAACACGACTTTGCTCGTTTCTGATTTTGAAAATGCTCATGCGTACACTATAAGTCATTACTCGGCACCTTGTATACCACATGTCATTAAGAAATCATGTATAATAAATCTTCAAGTAATAAGTAAAAACTTGTTGTGACTCATTTAAACTCTTGCATTGCGAGCGAAGCGAGCAAGAAAATTTTTAAGAAATCTATGTATTTCATTGATAACCTACAGCAATATTTATCTAATAGGGCGCCAATACTTTCTGGGGGCGACTCGTCTTTTACTCATGTTCAACACCACTTTTTCTTTTTCCTTGCTCGTGCGGCGCCCCCTTGCTGTCAGCGCCCGGGGCGGGCGCCCCGCTGCCCCCCCCTTAGCTACGGCTCTGGTATTACCATTGCTCTGTAAAAGTCTCCCGTTCCCTTCACATACCATATCAACAATTCCTCTATTACACATTCTACTACTAATAATGATCTTGGTGTCGTTTTTGATTTGCAACTCACATTTTCTGACCACATCTACTCAATATTTAAGAATTCCATGCGCATGTTGAGGCTTCTTCATTGATTCACTGAACTACGTACTGTGTCATCATTAGCAACTTTTTATAAAAATAAAACTCTAAAAGCACCCAAGATCGAATACTGCTCTCCCATGTGGACCATGGCAGCACTTACTTACCTTTCTAGACTTGATTCTATTCTCACCTCCGTTATTGCTGAGCCTCGATGCCTCAGTGGTAGAGCGTTCACATCTGATGCGTAGGGTCCCTTGTTCGATTCCCGCTGAAGCCAAGTGAATTTTGTGGTGGACAAACACCGTGTGGGTGGATTTTCTCGGGGTTCTTCCGTTTCCACCCACTTTCTTCATTTCACTCATTTCCCATTTAGCCTAGCTGGCATAAACGTGGGACGTAAAACTCACAAATTTCATTTCATTTTCATTTTCCTTTATTGCTATTGTACATTTTCGTGTTCCCACACTTTGAATATTACCTAAGGAGGAACTCTTGCGATATCTTAATATCCAGACTCCGGCAGTACGCAGAAATCTCTGACCTAAAATTTCTTCATAAAATACGGTAGTTAATGAAACCTAAAGTCCGGCACATTACTTCAGGAACTATCCTACAGTGTCCCTCCCCGCATAACCCAAATACCTATACTGAGAAAAATCCGTTCTCTGGACAGCGGTATATTGTACAAATATACGGAATCCTCTAGCTTACTAGAGAAATTAGTATGGAGAATACGTTATCCATATGCTACATACGCACTGACCTTAGATGTTACATCATGCTGTTGCAGGATGTCTGATATCTAATAGTTTTCCGTATATCATATGCATATATTTTTATTACATTCCTGAACTATATGTTACATACGTCCATTTGTATGTGAGATCCTGACCGCCTATATTGTTTCATACTGAAAGTACGTATAGACGGAACACTTATACGGAAAGTATTATAAAATATGCGTTTTCAGTTATACGTTTGCTGTACGTTAAGTTCAAAAACTACAGGAATTACGCATGTAACCTACTTTTTTAAGTACGCCACCTATAATTTTTTTTCTCAATGCACCTATTTTCCATCTTGCCCGCTCTAGGCTGGCTATTATATTGAGATCTCTTTTTGACAGAATACTCAAACATGGTAAGCAAAGAACATGGTACAGATATATAAGTGCCGTACTTTTATCTATGTGTATTTTCGTTCCCAACAGAAACGTTTGAGATTATCATTAAATTAAAAAACGAAAATCATTCTTAAAAACAATTAAATGGGAAAGTATAAATTATACATATAAAAATAAAGAAAATATGAATTGTAAAATGACAAATTAGAATTGAAATGGCCACATTTTTACGATATTGTTTAATTTTATTTCTCTAACGAAAAAAGAATTGATTCACTGCTCTCTCTCTTTTGAAAAAGTCTGTAGGTAGATGATATATATAAATGAAGAAAATTGCTGTTTTTCCTGCCTCCTAAACTTTCGCCTGAATACACCAAAATATCTGCTCACTAAATGATGGCTATTGGGTCTTTGTTCTTTTCTGCAAAACTAAATTCAACAGAGAAAATAGATTGAGGGGGAGGGGGAGGGTACTATAAATGGGTTGATGAAGAGGAGGGGAGGAGAGTTGATTTGATGCGGAGAATGGAGAAAGGAAAGTAGAGAAAAGTAGCGTATGGGAGGCAAGAGAGAGTGAGGGAGTGTATATGTGAGAGAGAAGGAACAACCATGCTGAGTGACTGAATCTTCTTAATAAACTGTTATGAAACATGGCTGAACCCCACATGTGTAAATATCCTGAGGACCACTCTTTTAGCTTTGGCAAAAGCGTTTACCGAGTGTCTCTTTTGCTTCCCAGCCAACTTCTCTACTACTTTGGGCCTCACCGAATCCTACAACCAACCTTCCCATCTTTTTTTCTTTCTCTTCCTCGCACTGTCTGTATGTATGCAGCAGCCAGCAAGTCCCCTCTTACCCCCGCGTGCTCCTCCCCTTTTTGTCAAACAACAAATGAAAGCCACCGAGCATGCTCTGTAGAGAGAGAGGCTACATTTCTATCTTCTCTTCTGTGTTCCCCTTGCCTCCCCTCATACTGTAAACCCCCGGTAATAGGAGTTTAGTTAATACCCTACTGATTGTGAAGCAACCGGTCCCTCCAATCTTCAATATTATAACATCAAAGGCAGCCGTTTTAATTCCACTTTGTCTGAAGGGAGTATCTACACGCACAAGTGCTTAGGTAAGGCAATAAAATGGTAATTCGTGTTTGTCGTTCCTAATCAAGCGAGAAGAACCAAAGGGAACATGTTCCAATAAAATTTTCCGAACCATTGGAAGACAAATATGGCCTGTTAGAGGTATATTAGGAATCCATTAAAGGTTCGTAATGTGATGAAATTTGTTAATACAGTCGGTATAGTAGGCTTGCAAATTGAAAAACCTCTCTTTCTCTCTCTCACTTATTTTTCGTCTTTTTCTCTCCTTTTGTATATAAATGTATGTATGTATGTGTGTGTGCTGTTGAAATTGTCGTGAGGTAACGTAATGAAAGGAAAGGGATGGAGATAGAGAAAGAGAGAGGAAAAACCCGAAGAGAAACTCAATTGAAAAAGAAAGGACAGATAGATAGGCACACACACACACACACAGTAAGAGAAAGAAGAAAAAACAAGGAATGAACGAAACGATAGAGAAAATGAAGAAGATGAAGAGACAGTTCATTAACTGGGAGACCGTATTACTCGAGGCTTTGTCCTTGATCTTTGTTCGAGTGGATACGTGGTTTGGTTGCAGGAAACGGGAACTTTTTAAGCAAGGGGATCCATATCCATCCATCCATCCAGTAGGGCCACGAGTGGGCTGCTGCTACAAATATACGGCAGAAACGCACAGTGTAGGATAGTTAGTACGGAGAGAGGGCTAGGTACAGTTAGTAAACTGGAATGGAGATGAGGTTAGCGACATTTTTTCTTTTTTCATTAATTTTAGCTAGTTTTGATGCTGATGAAAGAAGAAAAGCAGAAAAAAAGAGAGTCAAATGCAGTCACAGAAAGTTTACATGAAATGAACTTTGTAGCCTCTTGTCCAGACCACGAAATCATTATCGGTGGAACTCTTTCATATAGAAAGACCACTACTATATTTTCTTCTCAGCAATGAGTTTTTCTCTATTTAATATGCTAGTTTTTCTTCTTTATTTGTACATCCGCAAAGAAAATAGAACTTCAAAAATTTTTAATTATCTCTTCGTTTTCGAATACTTTTATAAAAACTAAATTGTTTCATGCGATGCTCATAAAGACGTATATTTACTATGTAAACAAAAATTTTCATATATACAGTGTAGTAAATCATTAATGAGGAAGATGAAGTACTGAAAAAATCATTTAAATACTTCTTTTTACATAGCAATATTTCTCTCTTTTCCTTTTCTTGTCCTATGTGTTCCAAAAGTCTACACAAATAAGAGATTATAAATATTCTAAGTTTTTTCTTTTTTTAAAAAAATGGAACTTTAATATCTTTTTTGAGTACCAAGCCTATATGAAATATAGTATATACTTTCATATGAGAGTCAAATCCCATAACACATAAATTGATCCAGATCTCCAGCACCGAAGTCTGAACAGTGCATGCTCTACGAACTTCGTAGAGTTTCTATTTAATATCGATTTTTTATTAATGTAACTCCAACTTGTAGTTACGTAAGTTCGAGAAATTTATTTTAAGATTGAGAAATATTTCAACCAAAGCATCACCTTTACCTAAGAAGTGAAAGAGGAAAATCAAGAATACAAATACAAATTTAATATTTAGTAATAATATATTTGTTACCTATATCATTGTCATGGCAAGGATTGTTTCGATCGTACTAATTTCAAAACATTCTAAGCCACACTTCCATAGTTCTGAGAAAAAGAAATGTATGACTTCTTGAGTATATACTCGACCTTATCAGTGAGAGATATTCTGTCCAGACAGTTGAGAATGAAGTTTGAACTATAGAGTTAGGATATTTGTCGGATTGTGAATAAGCCCAAGTTTAAGATATATTGTGATTGCTTGTCACCAATGAATTGGTGAAAGATGTAGGGATATGACCAAGCCAAAATTATAGATCAATATGGAAGATCAAGAAGTTTCAAGACTAAAGTTACAATAATACTGCTTAATTCTTGTTTGTTGTCACTACTCCCTGTTCTGTGTATCAGCGAATACACCGCTTGCTCTAGATAACCCGTGGCTCAAGATTAGCAAATAACATAAAATGACCAGAAATTTGTCAAATGAGATTGAAGGGGTTTTGAAAAGTCTAATATAAAATTTTAGTATTACTTTAATATATATTTGGAAGCAGATGGTCACTCGTTTTCATACTTCAATATAAAAAACTTGAAGGTGATTCCAATTTTCCGTTCTCATTCTTCTGAAAGCAAAATTACGAGGCTATGGTACATTAGAAACAAAAAGTTTCTTTACATTTAATTTCATGAATATTTTTTCCTGTTTTAGAATCTGTATAGGCTATATCCAACATATCTGAAGGATCTCTTCAGGTCTTCCATTCCAAGTACGTCTACACGGAGAAGTTTGCCCAGTACTTATTTTGTAAGTTTCGAGTAATTTTTATATTAATAATAGTTTAAAACACTATCTCAACAAAATATTTTGGAATGTCAGAGCTACGACTGAAGAGAAACTGCTGCAAAGCGTAATGAATGGTATATAGTTTTTAAAATAGTATTAAAAATCGCAAAACTCTTCCTTCACACGTTAACTCTTCTACGTTGAAAATTTAAGAAATTCAAAGTCCTAACTGTTGTAAAATTGCTTAGTAAGAAAGTAAAATAAACGGAAATTGGTTAAAGTACTTAGATATTTGAAATTTTGAAATTGTAAAGTACGATTTTGCCTGATACCGAAGACTCAATTGAAGTTATGTACTTACGTTAATGTCTTGAAATGGTAGAGTACACATCTTGAATTTAACGAAAAAGTTTGTGTTATTGTACGGAATTTGTAATGCCTAGTTCATTTAAAAAGTGAGGTAGGAAAAAGCAAACTAAACATTTGTTTCATTACTTGATGCTATAGAAATCCCATCCCACGATGGATTTTTGAAAAAGCATCTTTATTTACTTGAATTTCAAGGGATGTTTTTTACTTTTGAAGAAAAATATAACCTTGAAAAGAATATATCACTGAAACCGTATATGATATGGATAGTTACTTTTCATTAGAATATATCACTGACTAATGCAAAGTAACTTACTGTTTATAAATGCTATTTTGCCATGGCTGCAACAGTGCAATACTGTATGTGGCAGCCGCTAAAGCACGGAGTTTTCAGTGTTATGCAACACACAATACAGTACTGCGAAATGCATACCAGCCAAGGCAACGATAAGATCGCATTCTTTGGATTTGCTCAAATCCGAATTCATAATCATTTTGACATTAAATATTAAGAGATGCAAATGCGGTGGAGGAATAAACGAGACAGAGAAGAGACAAGACGGAGAAGACAATCCCCACACTGCTATAATGTATTATACCAGCAGGGATCGAAAATGTATCTGTGACTAATAATAATAGTAAGTGGTAAACCAGAAGCTAGTTTTCTTTAAGGATGATGGCTCTTCTTGTGTTATGCAGTTTACAAAGTTTTGTAATTTTATAAATCTTTCTTAGAAACATGTCTTCTGTTAGAAACAGGTCTTCAACTAAGCGTTTTGTCCCTTTAACTTCAACACCGTTCACCTCTATTCAGTGTGAATGTTTAAGAGCTTATCGAAATGATATGTTACTGCAAGGAAGTTTCCGCTTTCACCCTCTACGGTGAGCACAAATTCTGTGAGGCCAAGGAGGATCACGATCCTTATAAATTGTTTGGACCCCTTCCCCCCCAAGGCCTGAATATTTTTGTTCTAATCTTTGAACTCTCCATCAGTAAGAAATCCAGAAATTGCCTCCATTGTCCTCTACTATTATTGAACTTGAGTGATACATAAATTTGAATCATTCTTGATTTTTAACTGCTTTATTTTTGTAAATTTCAACTTATTTTTCATATATTCTTTCTTCTTAATACATCTGAAACTACAGGTAACTTTAAACTTATTTCCATATTTGAGAGTTTACAATGTTCTTATTTTGACATTACTGTTATCTTCCTCGCTTTTTTCTTGTTTTTGTACCATCATGTCATCATACTCCAAATGCAATCACTAATTATATTGTGTAATACAAATACTAAAGCCTATAAGGATCAAGTTTCAAACTTAGGATTTATACAGAGTTCTCACTGAAGTTATCCACCTCCTCTTTTCAATTTTGTAATTTCCGTATGAGTTTATTTCTAATAAAACGAGACTGAAGAACCAAATTTCGTGTTTTGAGAAAATATTTCAGTTTTACTTTTCTCTTTTGTTCCTTCAAATAGAACAATTTCACTGATTTTTTTTAAAAATAAGAATGTTACGATTTTTTTTCGGGCACAGTGATAAAGATTGTGGTTTTAAAAAAATCTGGTAATCTCTTGTACAAGGTATCCTAGGATTAAGTGGCAATATTTTGGGAAGTGGTAGTATCGGCGATTTTATGCAAAAAAGTTCATATGAACATGGGTCCGATTTTGAACGAGAACTGAGATAGGAACATCAATAAAAATGAAGTAACAAAACATAAATAAATAACATAATCAAATCATTTTGTAACAAATGAAGGTATTTCTGTATATTCATGCGTTTATGAAGGATAAGGGGTCCAGCAAGAATGTCATCAACGATGACATACACGTTTATGGAAAACTAGTCTTGGTTTTTTGTGACGAAATTTACGTTAAGGTATTTTCGATCCCAGTTCAAACCGGTACGAGTGAAGTGTGACTCATTAACGAATAAAACGTATGGCACTTGTACTGCATTGTGTAGTAACCAACGACGAAATTGAAGGCAGGAAGCGTAAACAGCAGGATTAAGTCCTAGACCAGTTGGTGGTGAAATAGATATAAATTGTCTGCAAATAGTATCCACCACACACAGGTACGTGGAATACCCAGATGTGCCGATATTCGTCTGATATTTGTGGTAGAACTTTGTTGTACCAGGGCAATTATTTCCAACTATTCTTCTACAGATTGTCTGGTTTCACGTTCGAAAGTCACTTTAGCACTAGGAACTGTTCCAATCTCTCAATGCGCGAAAACTATTAACAAACACTGCCTTGTTTGGTATCCTACATAATAGAAACCGCCTTCTGCATTTCTCAACAGCCGTGTAAGCATTTCCATTACAGTACCCGCACGGAAAAGCATTTCCGCATATTCCTCATTTGTGTCTGTAGGTGCCATTTTACAGTAACTGTGTAAAATGTTTCGGAAACAACTCAGATAATAGTAGTTCACAACTATCCACATGTTAATTACACACTCTCACAACACGCTGTATGCGTATGTGACGCTTCGATGAATACTTGTGTAACGTATGCTGCCACCTGTTGGAGAACTTGCGAACTTGATATGAAATATTTCTCATCGATAATCATTGTACAGTATGACCCGGAAACTACTATTCAGTAATTGCGAGGGAACGTGATGATTTATCTACTAGCTACTACGTAGCTCTTACCTATAACAATAAAATGATTTACCTCCAAAACATGAAATGTGTTGATTTTGGTGGAGTCATCTTCATTTCTTTTCATATTTCAGTTATCGTTAAAAATCGGACTCATGTTCATATGAACTTTCATGCTTAGAATCACGAATACTGTCATTTCCCAAAATATTGCTGCTTCTTCCCGCGATACCCTCTATGAAAGAAGAACTTCTGAGTGAGTCACTAACCGACTGACCAAACAACAGAGCAAATCGTTTAATCTAAAAACTTGAAATGTGGATAGCGCATAGGATTTCTAATTTAAGGTAAAATTAAGGAAGGAGTTTTGGAAATACGGAAAGAAAAGAGAGAAAATAGCTGAAGTAATTATTATATTAAATGCCTATACTTCGAAATTCCTGAAGGTTAAAAACATGCATGTTGGTACATGGACTTCTATTTATAATAAATTAGATACGTATTTCAGAGTTTTTCTTTGTGTTTAATCTAGAAAGAAAGAAAAGGGAATAAGAAGGAAGAATGGACAGGGATTACAATTATTATAAAAAGATGCCCATATCTTGCAATCTCTTAAGGTTAGAGACATAAAATTCGGTATTCAGACTTCTCATTTAAAATAATTAGATGCATAGGTATGTGAGCATTTTCTTCATGTTTGATGTAGAAAAGAAAAAAAGAGATTGGAAAGAAAAAGAGGCAATTATAACAAGAGTCCATAACTCGGAAACTCTTAAGGTTAGATGCTTCTCATTTAAAATAGTAAGACACATTTTTCAGCAATTAAAAAAAATAGTAAGAAGGAAGAAAATGAGTTGGGAAGGAATAAAGAGGGTATTATAATTATTATAATAAGTCTATATTATAGAAACAGCCATATCGTGGAATCCCTTAATGATAGAGACATGAAATTGGGTATTTGTACATTTTATTCAAAATACTTTAACACATCTTTTGGTGGTGTTAGATATTTGTTCTAAGAGGGAAGAAGATATGTGCGAAGAAAGAAGAGTATGGGTTGCAATTTTTATAATACGATGTCCATATCTCAGAATCCCGTAAGTTAAAAAGATGAATCTTTGTTTTCGGATTTTCTTCTAAAATTATTAAACACAAGCTTCAGTCGCAATAGCAATGGAGAATGAAGTAGGAAGAAATGTAACCAAAGTGGAATGCTACAGTGATGAAAATACAAGTGTATATGCCAACAACTGACCATGATGACAATGAACTAGAAGTATTATATGATGAGATTAGTGACATATTCCATCAGGAGGCCAACGCCATAGTAATGATAGGTATCAACAGCGTAGTAGAAAAAAAATACGAATAATGTAGTGGGACTATTTTGACTAGGCAGAAGAAACGCATGGGGCCAAATGCTTATCAACTTCTGTAGGCAACATGATACGGTGGTGATGAACACGTGGTTTAAAAAACAAAACAAGCTGTGCAGGTGAAAGAGTCCAGGAGATATGAAGTGCTACCAAATCGATTGCATTCTTGTGAAGCAACGTCTCAGGAATACTGTACGAGACGTGAAGACACTACTAGGAGCGGACATTGATTCGGATCACAATCTCTTGGTGACGAAAAATGCAAACGTGGTTAAAGTCAATAAGGAAGAATGGGAGGACAAATCGAAAATGGAACTTAGACCAGTGATGTAAAAGAAAAGATTGAAGAAAATTTCTGTGCAATAAGCTATATGGTAGAACATGTAGAAAAAAGTTGGTGAAAAATTAAACAGATTCACTAGACACGCTCTACAATAACAGTGATAGGATGAAAAAAGCACCTAGAAACCATGGATAACTGGGGCTATGCTTAAGAGGATGGAGGAACACAGAAAGCCAAAAACCAGGGACATCAAATAATACATAAGTCTAAATCATGAATTGAAAAAAAGACTGACAAAGCCAAAGAAAAATACATACATGTAGAAGAGATACGTGAAGAAATAATGAAACTTCAACGGCGCGGCAGATATGATCTAATGTATCAAAAAGCACTATAATTAGGAGGGAAATTTAACAAAAGTATACACACATTTGGAATTGAAGAACAACAAGTTCATGTAGTCACTGACCATCGAAGAATCTTTAGAGTTTGGAAGGAATACAGAATTGGGAAAGATCCGCATGACCAGAAGAACTGCTCCTAAGAGAATGAGGTGAATGATGAAGAAAAAAAACACAATATATTGAAGAGTGAAGTAGTACAAGCCATCAAAAACATGCGAAGCAGGAAGCAAACTGGAGACGACGACATACTAGCAGATTTGCTCAAAGGATTCGGAGACAATGCAATGAAAGTATTGACTTCACTTATTAACAAGAGCTACCTGAGTGGAGAATGGCTAAAAGATTTTCTTATTGTTACAATGATTGCATTACCCAAGGGAAAAAACAAGCAAAGAAGTGCAGCGATCACAGAACCATTCGCCTTATTTCTCATACTGGAATGATTATTGTGAGCATCTGAACAGGCATCTGAAAAGTACGATAGAGGACATGTCGGAGAAAGATCAATTTGCATTCAGGAAAGAAAAGGCATCAGAGATGCTATTGAGTTGATGAGAATTATATCAGAACGAGTTCTTGACGTAAAGGAAGAGTTGTGTTTGTGCTTCGTCGACTGGCAACAAGCTTTCGACCTGGTCAATTGGACCAAACTTCTGAAAATACATAAAGAAATCGGGTCAACTGGCGAAACCGACGACTGATTCGCAATCTACATATAGCTCAACGAACTCAGTTCGAATTGATTAGGATTTTTAGGATTCCTGTGCTCTCGGCATCTAAGGCCATTTAGCCCGTCACGTTGTTAGGGGATGACGTCCCTCGGCAATAACACTATCCGGGGAAAGGGAAGGAAGAAAGGACTGGGAAAGGAAGGAAGCGGCCTGGGACCTATAAGTTAGATACCACCCCGGCATTTGCCTGGTGTGATTGAGGAAAACCCAGGAAAACCTCATTCAGGGTGGCTGGCTTTAAAAAGCGTTTTACACTTTTTCGACCGAGTGCCCCCACGGAAATCGAACCCGGGACCGCTCACACCAAAGGCGAGAGCGTTAGCGACTACGTTAAGCGGGGCCACTCAGTTGAAATTGAATCAAGGAGAAACCAATAGTGTGAGTATTTGAGAAGGATTCAGGCAATTACCCCAGTTATTCAACATTTACATAGAATATTTAACGGAGGAAGTATTAATGGGAATTTGAGATTTAAAGGCTGGAGGGCAGATCATTAATAAGATCAGGTATGCAGATGATACGGGTAGGTTAGCTAGAAACGAAGAAGGGCTAAAGGAAATGATTGATAAAATAGTTGGCAGTGGGAAACTATATGAAATGGAAATTAACAATGGAAGATCATGAGAATATACCATAGAAACGCGCCCTTACGGGTCAGAGTAGGAAAAAGAGAACTTAAAATCCATAATTTCAAGTGTTTAGGAAGCATTTTGAATAGAGATGCTTACTGTAGTAAAGAGTACACTCAAAAATTACCATAACCAAAGAAGTATTCAACAATAAAAGATCACTCTTAACTAGCAGGCTTAATACTGGACTAAGGAAGACGTTGGTCAAGTGCTATATATGAAGTATTGGGCTATATTGTTCAGAAACTTGTGCATTACAGAAGTTAGAGAAGAAATATTTTGAGTTTTGAAATGTAGGGTTGGAGTAAGATTGAGAGGATAAAATAAACAGAAAGAGTAACAAACTAAGGTGTTTGAAACGGATAGTAGAAAATAGGACACTTTTAGCCAGCCTTCTTCGTAGGAAGGCCAATTGGATTGGACACATCTTGCGAAGAAATTGTCTTCTTCCTACTGCCAAGGAAAAATAGAAGGAAAGCGAGGAATAGAAGGAAGAAGAACACAACTGATCGATAATCTGAAAAATAGAAGAAAATATTGGGAGTTGAAAGACGAAGTTGAAGATCGAAAAATGTGGAAAAATCATAGCCAGGAACAAATCTAAAGAATCATGAGTTAATAATAATAATAATAATAATAATAATAATAATAATAATAATAATAATAATAATAATAATAATAATAATAATAATAATAATAATAATAGTAATAGTAATAATAATAATAATGACCTAGAACGAAGGAAAAAGGTGAGTGCTCAAAGGTAAAATGTTTTAAATCCTCGAGGTGGTTGGTTAAGCCGTTATTGTACCATTGAAGAAGCGCCATACTAGACACACTTTATGTCAGTTTATCTTCTACAATATCAGATTTCAGGCAAATCGATTGTGACATTCAAACTAATGGATAATTTAGTTTTCTCTGATAGAAGATAGGGTCGTTAAAGCAGTGAATGTGCTTTACATAAAGGAGGCCAACAATTTGGAAGTAGAAATTAAATAATGCGTAATATTTAGGGACTGATTTTAGTAGGATAAGCAATTGCAGTCGAGCAACTTGTTAGTGTTGTATTACTAATTTCTTAGAGTTTAATAATTTATCATATTCTATTTCAATGTCATTTTGGTGTGTTTAGACGTCTCTATATTTCTGTGTAAATAATAAATACTAACTTTATTCTAAATCATACAATAGTTTTCTAAAACTTTGAAGCTATAATAGATGATAAGCTAGAAAAACTAATATTCAATATTTTCTATAACTTTGTAGCTATGACGGATGACGAAGTAGAAAAATTAATATTAAATATGTCAACTTTCAGGAAATTAAAAAAAAAGAAAGGTTGGAATTATATTATAATAAAATGTAAAATATTATTTTACATGATGGTTCCTCTGATCTCTAAAATTGTTTTGCGTTATTACAGATATAACTTCATTATATGATAATACAGAAATTAAATCAGTGATAATGGGTAATACTGTTTTAATATTTGACGATAATTCTCATTAGCATTTTAATGAAAACTTTTCACTCAATTAGAAGATGATGAGGGGAGGAGCTTTTTTCATTAACTTTTCTTAACGTAGGCCTAGTATATGAACACTGGAACTTCAAAAAAATCCTATAGCTATCTCATGATGAGGGGAAAAAAATAAAAGCTCAATATACGTTTATTTTTTTCCTGATAATGGAACTGAGCGCTTTTGGAGGCCTTGGAAAAATGAAGCATGATGGGTAATTGAAAATTTCCACATCGTTGGAGGAAATAACTGATGAAATGTAATTGAAGGTCGTTATGAAACGATAATTAATATCCAAATGGATTAATACGCTTGTCTACGATCAATACGACATTTTTTTGTTTTTCAAGAGGAAAAGAGTTCTGCTTAAAAACTGAGTCAGGTTGGATGGTATACTGTACATAAAGTACAATTTTATGTATTTCTTCGTAGATAAATGTATGGAAGAAGTCTTCTACATCACATGCTAAGAAGTATATTGTTCGTATGGCAAGATATGTGTGCTTTCGAGTTACAGGCGTAAAACTCATAATGATACTTTTACATTACAATTCACTAGCAATAAAGAATTACCAAACAGCCTGGCACAGTTAATTGTTATTACAACATTGCTTCGTTTCAGGACTTATTGAATTTATGAATAACAGATTAGAGTTTAGAAAAAAAAACGAAAGAATTGTCAAAATGGAATATGTGTATAAAACTTCGGTAAATGTATTATAACTTTTATTAATGGAACGCAGAAATGTGCAATAATTTGTGTAATATGGCTCGTGTCGTGAAGTAATATATTACCAAATTATGCGAATAAAATAGTAACCCTAGTTGCACATAAAAAGGATTTGTAACTGTTAGTGTTATGTGCAGTATCATCATTTCATATCGCTCTCCAGTAAAATTTCACAACATTGAGCCATTTACCTTTAAACTAACTTTTAATTTATGCATTGTTTGTTAATTCTTAAGCTAATATTAGAATTGAAAAATTTTTCACCATTTTCACCATTTCAGTTTTCCAGGTAAATGTTTCGATTTACCTGCACACAATATTTTCAGGGAAGTCTATCTCTTCCTTTGCCCTTCTTTATACCTTTAATATATTAGGAAGTACAATGAAAATATGTAAACCTCTGGTGCAAGAGGTCCGTGGTTCGATACCAGCTGATATCAAGAGATGGACAACATACACTTATGGGTTTTCCCGTTTTTCTTTCACTTTCTCATTCGGGCAACTCTTTCAAACGCCGTCATTTCTTTTATCATCATGTTTCTTAAGCATAAAGAGTATAAGAGTGAGACTTCATTTTAGACTTCCAAATGCTATTTAATACTATGTAGTGGTGGAAATTATACGGTAATTACAATTTTCATACGATAATTTTGTTAACTGTCTGGTGTACGATGGAAACATGATAAATTACGGTAATTTTGAAGTCGTAAATATGAAATTGTCTTGGATAGCAACTCTGTTAGTAAGTCAGTGTATCCTCGTATCGGCAGCTATCAGGTTAAAAATGGTAAAATATAACAAGAAATGACCTTTAGATAATATGGACTCATCGTCCCAAAAATATGTACACCTCCACCTTTAGTACAATGCTACTGAAACCTAACTTGGTAGAATAGGTCCTATCTACCCAAACATAAATCCTGTTCCTCCATTGAACCTGAATGTGGCAGAGTTAATCTCTTCTGTTTTCAATATTGTGTTCTCACTAAAGAAGTGTGATGTAATTTATGTTATAGTAGGAAAAGTTAAAGAAAAAACTTTAATTTCTTTTCTAATATTTTATATTAGATAGAAAGTGAATATTTAGTCTTTAAGGAAGTAGAAGATCTACATTTAGCAGAGAAAGGCAGATGTTCTATTTTAGATTCAAGCCTACGTGACCAGAATAAAAGGAAAGTCATACTAACACAGTGAGGTGAACAGTAGAAAAGTTCAACTTCTTTTAATGGGTTTGTTTTCTTGGAGCTGTTTCCCTTTGGCATTATTCATCTAACTGGTCACTACGTTTTGGTGAGCAACACCAGTACCTGCGCTATCTTAAGTTGTTACTTTTGAATTAGTGGGTAAAGGCAGAATGGAAGGATCGTTGTAAGTATTAAGACAACTTTTTACCCATAAAGGTGCAACCTTGGGCTAAGGACAATTTTGGATATGTCCAATGTCACAGATGGTATCTTTAACAGGCTAACTTCAAATATTATACATTGAAATTTAATTAAACGATTCCTCGCTGTTCTATTAATAATTAAGTGTCTAATTAGACTTATTCAAATATGTGGAATGAAAGTTCATTTTGATGTAAGGTATATTTCTTATTTTTCTTTGCTAAACACATTAACTCATTTGTAAGTTGATAATTTATATAATATATACACACATTATGACTCCTTTTGTATTAACAAATTGTTTTAGCCTTACACTTCTCATTAGATACTTCCACTGTTACTACTGAGTGTCTTCCCATACTTCTCTTTTGCATTAACATAAGTTGATCTAACATTTAGAATTCAATCATTCGTAATTTAGCTAAAGGAGAGGGACATCACACAAGAGCGGCAAGAGACAGAAACGTTATTCCAATTTTAATAAGCATCCCAATAATTTAGAAACTTTTTAAACAATGTTGCCCACAAGATGAGAAATTTTTCATTTCGTCTAGATTCTCGTCTCAAAAACGAAATGAAAAGTAATTGTCTAAATTCGAGACGAGATGAGAAATATGACAAAGAACGTCTCGTTTGCGAGACTAAAATCGACACAAGGCAAGAAAATTCACTAGTTTCGTGCGTAACACTAGTTCACCCAAGTATTAGGTCTCAAGCTCTGTTTTACTGTTACTTCATTATTAGTATGAAAACTATAAATTGGTAAAATGATCGTACGACCACAATGAATAGTATTTATCAACATTTAAAGACACGCCAGTTATCACACAATATACTACAAGAAGAAGATATGGCTTAAATGTTTTTAAATCACAAACTTTGTGGATGTCTCTTGACGGGAAATAATTCTGATAATTTCTAGATGAAATTTAAAATAATCAGAACATTCATTTTGTACATAAAGTAACAAAACGAGATGAGACAAGAAAAGTTTTCCAAGAATCAGTATCAGAGCAGATTTCTGTAGTATTTACGAAACGAGACGAGAAAACCTTATTTCTTTACTAGATTTGTATCATGACTAACACTACTTCTAAAACCTTACTTTTCTGTTGAAGCTTTTAGTATTGGGAGCTTATCATAGTTTCACCATGTGAAACGAAATTCAATAGATTAAAAATATCAATAATGGGGCTCTGGAGGGACGAGACATACAGAAATCTGTTTCTTAGGGTTGAGTTCTGAGCAACTATACTCCGACCTGTACAGTGGTCCTCCTAGTGAAGAAGTCAGGACTATAGGAAAGCTCCAGGCGTGCCTGTGGCAGCAGTAGACAACGGCAAAAACAAGTACAGTATTAGCAAGCAATGCATTTCCAACCGAACAAAGGCAACGGGAAACCATCACAATATCTCTCCCAAGAATACGCAGCATGATAATGACAACACTTCTAACCGGCAACATCGACATAAAATTCAAGAAAAATGTGATCAAAGCATACGTGTGGAGTTTGTCATTGTATGGATATGAGCCATGAATTCTTGGAGAAGAGGAAAAACGGAGAAAGAAAGGTTTCCAAATGTGATGTTATAGAACGACGTTGAAAATGAGATACGTGGATAAGGTGCCAATTAAAGAGTATTAGAAATGCTAGGAAAAAGGAGAAATATATTGAATAATATAAAGGTAACCAAGAAAGTTCTGTCGCTTTTTCACCCACCACTTTGGAACATCGATATGTCCAAAACGTACCTTGAAGATCAAAACTAGTACCCATCAGCATCGACGACCTTCTGCCAACTTCTGGGAGGCCATGGATTCCATCGCGATAGAACTTGGTGGACCGTAAAGCGAAAAAGGTATCAAGTGCATTTTGCACCTCTACTAGGGTTTTGAACTGGCATCCTTTAAGATGATTGTCCAAGGAATGGAACATGTGATAATCGGATGGTGCAATATTCGGGGAATATGGCAGATGTAATAGTGTTTCCCATCCAAGGCGTAGAATTATGTCCCAGGTCATCCTAGCCAACTGGGGCTTAGCGCTGTTCTGTAACAGAAGAACTCCTTTTTCGATTCAGAAGTGCTGGCTCCAGAGTTGTGATTTTTCCTTGAACACGGCTCAACTGCTAACAGTACAAATTTGCACCAGCTGGTGCTCTGACCAGCTGGTAGCAGTTCTCGGTGCACGATGCCGCGAGCAGTACACCAAATATACAGCAAGACCTTCTTCTGGTGCAGTGCTGGTTCCGGCGGTTTTGGAATTGGTTCATAGAGTGCTAACCAACGATGACGGCGCCGTAGAGCTTCGTACAGGATCCACTTCTCATTACATGTCAACACCTTGTCCACAAATATCTCCTTCCTCAGACGAGGCAGCAAAGAAACAC
The DNA here is from genome assembly GCF_964235325.1 of Thermobia domestica. Lineage (NCBI taxonomy): Eukaryota > Metazoa > Arthropoda > Insecta > Zygentoma > Lepismatidae > Thermobia > Thermobia domestica. The sequence continues at coordinate 191,369,590 of NC_137455.1, read as the reverse complement.
AGGTGACTGTTCGCGTTGCCTTCTGGAGCGAAGTCAAATCATGTGGGACCATAGACCTAACTTGTAGTGCTTCCCAAGTTGATAATGATGATACCGAATGGTTTCTCCACTCACATTGTATTGTAGTCCCAGTTCCTCACATGTCTGGCCACTGTTTGCCTCAATTGCTGCCTGAAAATCTTCATTTTGTACATGTATTGGTCTTCCGGCACATGGTGCGTCTTCTAGTATTGTCACCGTCCTTAAACTTGTTAAACCGCCGCTGCACTGTCCGCGTAGTCACGACACCCTCACCAAAGGCCTGGCATATCTTCCGCCCTGTTGCAGAGGCGTTTGACCCTAGTTTAAACTCGTACAGCATACACGCTCTTATGACGCTCTGTGGAGGTCCCATGTAGACTCTGTCTTTACGCAAGTTCATGGTGTAACTGAACTGCCACAACCAGGTAGTATGTTAGATATACCCACACCAACAATTGATCTTTGCCTTATCTCCATTCGCATTCAACTCACGGTGTTAGGGCCAACTGAATACTGACCTCCACATAAAGCGACAGAACTTCTTTATATTTCGAGAAGAGATAAGATGATTGGATACAGTGTGAGAGATGGAAGAATCACTATACTATCTATGGGAAAAGCCTCAGAAGAGAAAATACCGAGAGGAAGGACGAGATTGAAATATGCGGACTAAGTAATACAAGATGCAGGAAAGAAAAAATACATGAAAATGAAAAGTTTAGTTTAGGATAAGGAAGAGTAGAAAGTTGTGTCAAACAAATCAGCAGATTGATGACCTAAGTAGAAGCGTCAATCTACACTTACCTCTCAAAACATTACACCATTACCTTATATCTAGTATGTCTACCTTTGGTTTGTATGAAAGCAACAGTGTGGTTTGACATGGAAGCAATGCGGCTTTGGTAGGTGGCTGGAGGCATAGCGCACCACAACTGCATACAGAATAATTTAATTCCTGTGAATTTCTGGAAGAGGATGATAAATTCAAATCTGACGTTCAATATCCTAAAGATGTTCTATTGGGTTAAGATTAAGAGAGTTTGAGGACAATTAAAATTCACTACTGTACTCCTCGAACCCCTATAGCTCAACGTGAGCCTTATGACAAGGAGCGTTGTCCTCCTGAAAGATGCCATTTCCAGCTGAAAATATGACCCTTATGAATGAGTGTTCACGATCAGCAATGATCTGCCAGTACTTTGGAGCCATCATGTTGTACCTCCACACGCACTACTGGGTCCATGGATGATCATGTGAAAGTTTCCCAAATCATAGTGGAGGCACAACTGGCATATCGTCGTTGTGCTGTGCACATCTCGAGTAGCTGTTCCTCTAAAAAGTGACAGCTTCTGATCTGGCCATCAATGAGATGAAGGCAGTATCGTCATTCATCAGGCCATATAACGTTGTATCACTACTCTGCGGTCCAATGACGATGAGAATATGCCCATTCCACTCGTAATCGACAATGTCGAGATGTTAACAACACGTACTACACGCGTGGAACAAAATGTGGCACATGGCTACATTGCTACACGGCTGCGGAGGCCATATCTAAAAATGTATGGCGAAATGTGTTCTCAGATACCCTAGTGCTTTGTGCATTGTTAAAGTCTGCTGTTAATTGTGCCACAGTTTGCTCCCTATCCTGTTGTACCAACCTCGATGGTGAACGACGTCCGACATCTTAATTCTTCCTCATTCTACACACAAGCACCGACTAACTGATCGAAGCCTTTGTCATCATCTGGTGAGCGGTTTTATTGTGTCCTTGCCTTTTACGTCAACCCAACGACTTCGTTGAAAAAAAAAAAGAAGGGGGTGGCCATAATGTTATGGCTAGTGAGTGTATACGTACGCAGTAATCTTTTTAAAAAGTATATATAAGTAATCAGCTGTATAAATAACAATATGTTCAATGTTAAAATTAACTGTTCTACATTTTGTATAATTGCATATAAAGTAGTTACGTACATCTAAGAGAATAATTCGTCACATTAACTTACTAAAGTTTGCACTCAGTCGTGTGCTACAGCTTTTGCTGCTTCGTCGGCACCACTCGCAAGCTGTTACCTGTAGTGGGCAGTGTTGGGCAAAATCAATTGAAATCAATTGCAATTGATCAATCAATTGAAAGTAATTGCTCTGAAAATCAATTGCAATTGATTTCAATTGCAATTGATTTCAATTTGTAATTGACAATTAATTTCAATTGCAATTGAATTCAATCATAAAATTTGCAATTAAATTTTCGTCAATTGTTAATTGTTAATTGGTCACCAGGCAATTGAAACTTTTAATTATTAATTGTCAATTGCAAAGGGTGCAATTGAAACATTCAATTGACAATTGAAACTTGTAATTGTTAATTGTAATTGTTAATTGCAATTGAAATCAGCAACTAAAACTGAAGATAAGAAGATGTGTGTATATTGTATTGTCCACTTGTTACTGTTTTACATATTTCAAATAAGGTACTTATAAGAAATGCTGGATACCTACCATCCCTTTCCCCCCCCTGGGAAGAAAGCCGTGAAACTAAGTATTTTTTAAATATATTATGTTTATGGTTCTATTCCCCTCGAAAGAACTCTATATGCCCGTCATGCATACAATAGGAATGAGCACGAGCGAGTTCGAGCGAGTTTTCTTTAAAACTCGACTCGACTCGAAGCAGACATCTTTGAGTTCGACTCGAGATCTCGGCTCGAAAAATTTCCCCCAACTCGACTCGAATTCGGACCGAGTTTCCAGTCGAGTCGAGCCAATTCGAGCTAAATCCTTTCTGTAGTTCCAAGTACTACTATCTTCAAGTATCCTACATAGACAATATAATTATCAATGATACTACTACTACTACTATAACTAATTATTATTATAACACCGTGTACCCGTATAAACATGGAATATAGGCGGATTGTATCGGAATACTAAAAATTAGTTAACTGTCGATCTCGGTAGCCAAGAAATCTTCAGGAGGCAAGGACATCGGTCACGAGGTTCTTGGCTTGAGTTCAGGAGGAGCAAGTATTCGGGCTCGAGCCAAAAATTGTTAGAAGTTATGGGACTCCAGCCAAACATGTTTAAAACTGCTCGACCCGGCTTTAGGGTTGTTAACGACTCAAGCGGCTCCCTCACAGCTCATTCACTTATCGAGCCGAACCGAGAAGTGAGCCGAGCCAACAGCTCATCCAAACGAGCCAGCTCGAGCCGAAGGCTCACACGAGCCGAACCGAACCGAGCTGATTGCTTACCCCAACCGAGCCGGTTCGAGCCATTGGCTCAGTTAAGCTTACTCGAACCCAGCCTATGGACTCGTTTTAACGGAGCTGGTTCGAGCCATTGGCTCCAATCGAGCCGAGTCGATAACTCGCCTTTACCGAGCCGGTTCAAGCCATTGGCTCAATTGAGCCCAGTCGATGGGTAATCCCAACCAAGCCAGCTCAAGCTGTACGCTCTGTTGAACGGAGCCGGGCTGGTTGACATCACTATTCCGGTTGGGCTTCTACTTTGGCTAAAAAATTGGACCGTGCAGTTCTCAGCTTTGATGGTAAGAACTACAAAAAATTATATGAAATCTTTAGTTTTACGTCCCACGCTTATGCCGGTTAGGCTAAAGGAGACAGTGATGATGGGAAATGAATGAAATGAAGAAAGTGGGAGGAAACGGGAGAACCCCGAGAAAATCCACGAGCACGGTGTTTGTCCACCACAAAGTCCAAACTGCGCGAGCTGGGATCGAACCAGGGACCTCAAGCACCGGAGGTGAACGTTCTACCACTGACCCACCACGCCCCCTGGTAAGAACTACAGTATATACTTATATTGGTGCTCACGGCGTCACTAACTTGTTCCACCACCAACGAATTTCGAGGTACTTTGTTTTGCATCTTTTGTGCGTGTTTTGTGTCGCTTTGTGCGCCTATTCCCACATTTTGTGCATCACCGGAAGTGGGTCAAAATGGGCCTACAAATATGACGGAACAAATTATTGCTCTTCCGCCACCAATGAATTTCGAGGTCGTTTCCTCCAATCGTTTTGTGCCGTTTTGTGCGTCTACTTCCGTTTTGTGCGTCATCAGCAGAAGTGGGTCAAAATGGGCTTCCAAGATGGGACGAAAATGACCAAGAGTTCCGCTACTATCGAATTTCGAGGTCGTTAATTTCACACCGCGCACCCTTTTGTGCGCCTATTTCGACGTTTTGTGCGTCACTGGAAGACGGTCAAAATGGGCCTCGAAGGTGGGCCGAAAATGACCCACTTCTCCGCCACTACCGAATTTCGAGGTCCTTCCTTTTGCATCGACTACTGAATTTTCGTGCTATTTCGTGCCCCCATTTCCACGTTTTGTGTGTCACCAGAAGTGGGTCAAAATGGGCTTCCAAGATGGGACGAAAATGACCCACTGTTCCGCCACTATCGAATTTCGAGGTCGTTAATTTCACACCGCGCACCCTTTTGTGCGCGTATTTCGACGTTTTGTGCGTCACTGGAAGACGGTCAAAATGGGCCTCGAAGGTGGGCCGAAAACGACCCACTTCTCCGCCACTACCGAATTTCGAGGTCCTTCCTTTTGCATCGACTACTGAATTTTCGTGCTGTTTCGTGCCCCCATTTCCACGTTTTGTGTGTCACAAGAATTGGGTCAAAATGGGCTTCCAAGATGGGACGAAAATGACCCACTGTTCCGCCACTATCGAATTTCGAGGTCGTTAATTTCACACCGCGCACCCTTTTGTGCGCGTATTTCGACGTTTTGTGCGTCACTGGAAGACGGTCAAAATGGGCCTCGAAGGTGGGACGAAAATGACCCACTTCTTCGCCACTACCGAATTTCGAGGTCCTTCCTTTTGCATCGACTACTGAATTTTCGTGCTGTTGGTCTACTTTACGTTGATTTGGGACTTTTAAATTTTATTCAGTTTTCCACTGAAAACTATCTATAATTCAACAAGGAAATAATTATTAATTATAATTATTATCTATATAATTGAATTCATTGTAATTTGTTCCATAACAAACACTTTACCATTTCGTACTAGCTGTTATGCCCATTCTTCGCATGAATCAGATAAAATATCAATGTAAACGAACTGAACAACGGGAGAACAATTAAGAAACATTTCTAAAATTGGATATATTTTGTGTGAATATATATCCAACAACGTACATGTGTTTTCATAGGGAAGGCCGAATGGGGCTGAATTTGAACGTATACACTATCGGGGATGTCACTATACGTCTGAGCAACCCCAATAAATATGGATTCGACACAAATTCTACTACTTTTACATGTCCCGGTGAACCACCCCTCAGACCCCCTTGGTTCGTATTGTGAAAAAATCTCCTCTGGCCCCCATCAACCCCCAACCAATACCGCGAAAACTATGAATGTGACACTAGCATCTGCCATTTTCTACTACTTTTTACATATGCCGGTAAAAGTCCCTATAATCCTCTGGTTCCAATTTTAAAAAAAAATGCCTTTGGCCCACAGCCGATGGGGACTGTATTTGGAAGTCAACGCCTGTGGAAGTATCACCATTCATCTCAGCGACAGCGAAAACTATGGATTTGACACTAATATCGGTCACTTTCCATTATTTTTACATGTCTCGCAATTCCCCACCCCCGGTGACTCCCGGCCCGCATACAATGGTGGCTAAATTTGAAAATCATCGCTAATGAAAGTATCACCATTGATCTCAGCCACCGCGAAAACTACGGATTTGACATCGGTCATTGTGGATTATTTTTACATGTCTTGTGATCCCCTTTATAATGCCCCCCTTTCTTAGCTGATGGGGGCTAAATATGAAAGTAAACGCGGTCTTGAGTTTCACCATTGAGCTCAGCTATCCCGAAAACTATGGATTTGACATTAATATCGGTGATTTTAGATTATTTTTACATGTCTCTGAATTCCCCCCTCTGGTGACCCAAGGCCCGCATACAACGGTGGATGAATTTGAAAGTCATCGCTAATGGTAGTGTCGCCATTGATATCAGCAACCGCGAAAACTATGGATTTTACACTAATATCGGTCATTTTGGATTACTTTTACGTTTCGGAACCCCACCCCCTCCCCGTTGACCCACGGCCCGCAGCCGAACACGGTGAATTTGGAAGTTAATGCGATCGGAGTTTCGCCATGGATCTCAGCGACCGCGAAAACTATGAAATCGACACTGATATTGTTCTACTTTTACATTTCCCGGTAAACGCCCCCCTGAGACCCCCTGGTTCGAATTTTGTTGAAAACGCTTTGCCTTGGTGTGGGACCTGGACCAAGGTATCTTTGATCAAAATTTGGTAACTCTCGGTCGACTTTTCTGGTTCCCAGGCCGGTCCCGGTAAGCGTCCCCTCGAGACCCCCTAGTAAGGAAAAAAGAAAAAAACTCTTCGTCTTGGTCTGAGGCCTAGACCAAGATACCCGTGACCAAATTTTGAAAAGTTTCGGTCCACTCGTATCGTCCACAGGCCGCACAAAGATAGACAGACAGACAGACACACGAACAAACTCTATTTTATTTATATTAGAAAGGTCAGATCCGCCGTTATTGTATTAGTGTGGTGCTTGAGCAATTGATCGTAGAAATTCAAACTCCGATGAGTGATAATTTTATAGGCTTGTTTTATTACAAGTTTAAACTCTTTAGTCAGTAGAGAAGAGGTCGTGAATCATGGGTCAGAGTTGATGACAATGGGTTTTGGTGGGTCTGTGGGTCACAGTGGGTAAGAGCGGTTTATGGTGGGTGGTGGGTCAGAGTGGGTCACGGTGGGTCATGGGTCACGACGGGTGGTGAGTCAATTTGTCGTGGCTAAAGTTTTCATTGTCCTACGCCCTCTCTGAACTACAGTGTTGAAAATTAATCAGTGAAAATCAATTGCAATTGATCAATCAATTGAAAGTAATTGCTGTGGAAATCAATTGCAATTGAATCAATTGCCAATTAATTTCAATTGCAATTGAATTACAGAATTCAATTGCAATTACTTTCCACTGCAATTACTTTCAATCAATTGATCAATTGCAATTGATTCTCCTTTTTCAATGGCCAACTGCAATTAACAATTAACCATTACTTATTTCAATTGTTAATTGCAATTAACAATTAAATTTACAGATTAATTGTTAATTGTTAATTCAATTGAAATTTGCCCAACACTGGTAGTGGGCTGTATTATCGCTACAGTAAGAAGACTGTATTATCGCTTGCTGCTGGGAGCCGGGAGATTTCAGCATTCGGAGAAACAAACGTGCCGTGCAGCCAAGAACACCTCATTGGCAGGGTTAGAATTAAAGCACTCTTTCGTGCTCTAATGTTTGTAGTTATTTCCTTCTACTACAGATACGCTCTCACTGGCAAGCGAATTGAAACCATACCAACACGAATTGTCTTGCGTATTGGACACTCACATCTCAAACATTCCTATTTAATGGATGACACTAACCGCCTGTTTTGTAAATATTTGACAGTCTTATAGAATGCCCAGAATACTTAAATCTTCAAGAACATTTAGGAATGCTGAAAGATCTTATACTTTGCTGAATACTGTAATCTTTGGTGATTGTATTCTTACTTATATTTCTTAAATTAGGATTCTTCCCGTTGCACATTATTATCTAATTGGTATTATTAAATTATTTTGTAGTTATATGTTTTACATATTATTACTTATTCTGTAAGCTTTTTCAGTTCTTTGTTTTGTTTCAAGCTCTCACTTTGTTGGACTTATATTTGAATTACATTTTTTGTTAGAAGTTTTGTTTTGACTTTTCTTTTTAATGAACAGCAGATTTTGGATGCTAACGGAGACAAATAGCCTCACTGATGGCGCTCCCATTGAAAAGGAAAACAATATTTTACCTATATATAAGAGATTAATTCACTTCTGAAAGTTAGTCACCTCACGAAACCCTTGTATTTTGAATCAAAATTTGTCACATAAAATAATAGAGATTCCATTAACTCATTGTATATCTCAAATATGTTACTATAAAATTAGTCAACTTGGTATTTTATGAATGTTTTATTATACAAATGGCAAAAATAAAATAAAATACAGTTTATGCAGATATGAAATACAAGCCAATCAAATAAATAAAGGCTAATCATAGTGCATTTCACTTTTCAGAAGAGTTGTAACTGCTTTGAGATAGACGATGAAACGATGGAAGAAGGTTATTCTTTAGAAAAAAAATATCCCCTTCCACGAAAACTGTTGGTATCTCTATCTCAGAGTCGTTCTTTCTTCTCGAATCTTCAGGAATAAAATGCATATCCACGTTCTTGTTTTCGAACTGTTTGTTAGCATTGTTTCTAGTTGATTTACTTTACTACGAGCTTGGGGTGAACAGGATACACTTTCGTTAAATTGTCCTCATGACGCGCTATTCACTTTCGCAAGGCTGATAGCGATGTGCTAAAGTTCCGAGAAAAGAGACCCTGACGAAAGACCATGTTATGTTATACAACTCCTTCAAACGTACATGCAGAATCGGTTGCATAAGTTAAGTCGTTGTTTCACTTCATTGACATATATGGAAGAAATTGCTTTTCGATGGCTATTTCCATGCGTAATTTAGGGATCAGACATTGTCCTGTTGGAAGGTTCACGTATAGAGAATTTGACTTCTGGAATGTCTTCTGGGATGTTAAAGAACAAGATTTGGTTTGGTCACATCATCATCTTGAGTTTTTTCAACATGACCGCCAATCATGGAACCCGCTACTAACTTTAGAAAAATTGGAGAGCTTGACTTGCACAGCTCTTATGCAGCTCCTAATTAGTGTAGCGCAATGAATGATACACCGTTGGAAAGCTGAAGGAATGTATGTTCAAGTTCATTCTGCTCAAGAGTCAGACCAAAACATTCGAATTTTTTACATTATTCTGGAAAAATTAAGAATAACGTAAGCTAGCAACACTGTTATTTAGCATACAGCTGCTACACAACAGTAATAAACACGTTAAACATTTGTGTACATTATAAGCAAGGATCGGATAGATTTTCTGAAAAAAAAAGTGCAAAGAATGGGATATCCGATTATAGTACGACATACGAATATGACCTTAAATACTGGTTGGAGACCATTTTTGCTTGTCGCCTCCCGTTGATGGAGTGCACAGATGGGTGTGGTGCATGTCAACAGTAACTCGGTTCCTTCGGAAATACTTCAAGACCTAAATTACCCATGGTCCATTAACAGCTGATTTAGGAGCTATGTGTGTTTTTGTTTGGGCATCAGAACGTTAAATCTGTTTCCTCAGAAAGGTTAAGCAGTTTCTAAAACGGGCAAACTTTGAAAGGATATTATAAAAATAAAAAGAATGTTTAAATTTAATGCTGATGATTGTACTAGTAAAGTGGACACGAAAAGAAATTGTCAAAGAAAATAAACTGTTTCATATAAAAATTATCAAATCTTTGGTTTATTAAAAGCGTATGTGAACTCACCAAAAGCAATGACCATACTGCACCCAAGTGATTGCAAATATTTAATTAAAAAAATATCTCTAATAAAAACATTATTCTGTACTTCGGTAGGTTTTAGCAACTACAACTCCTGCTACAGTCACAAAAGTTGGGAAAGAAAATCATTTTTGCACAGGAAGCACTTACAGTTTCTCGGGTACATTTTTTGCATTTACAGGAAAACAGGAAGTCTTTTGGTAGTTTATCTTCAAAGATGAAAAATTACCATTCACCATTCTGTTCTATGAAACCATATTCAGAAGATATAGTACTGGAGAATCCTCAAGAATATGATACCAACGGTAACTTTGAAGGTAATTTCGTCTAATATGAAGATATGAGGAAGGCGATGTTGGTGCCAGCTTCGTAAAGTAAATACGCTTCACTTGATGGTATTGTGCTTTGCGGCATTCGTTCATTGATCTAGAATTTGGTTTCAATATCCTTGCAAAATAAACTTCCGGGTCCTGAATCATGGTGCTCTTAATTCTTCCTTTCCAAAATGTGATAGAAGATGAGGTGACTCTTTAGCAAGTTTCAAAGCAGCATGTTTGGTGCCAAAGTTGCATATGGGTACGCTTTTCCGTCCATCAACTTCAAAATCTCAAAGGTAAATGATAACACTGTTTAACTGATCATGCTCCTTTTGGATATAGCCAGCAAAGAACTGTTGTAATTTCTATTTGTTTTCAGAAGTCCAGAATGCATTCATAGATTTCCAGAGAGGAGTTTTCATGCCAAATATGGTGACCTCAATTCAATCACATTTCATCCTTCTATTTCTTTCTGATGATTTAATGCTTCCATCTTTCTAGACATCCACTACAGTATTCATCCCCGAGGAACCTCGATATTTGACAAAATCGCTGTAGTGTCTGCTTCACAAGATCTCCAAAAGTTTTCAATTATTTGCCAATTGATGATGCCACTGCTCTTGCGTGAAGCATAAAATCAAACAAAGTTGCTGTGGGAACAGGTGACTTAGACAAATGTGGGATTTTATCTGGAAGCAATTCTTTTTTCGAGTACATGAACTATTTTTGATTTGTTTGTTTTCGGGAGAAAACCATCTTTTGTCAAGAAAAAAGAAGTTGACGTAAGCTCCCAGCAGAGCAGTTGATCAACAGAATATCCTCTTTCACGTGTTATATCAATATGTCTCTGAGCGTCATATTGTCTCCTTGTGAGCTCGATTGTTCTTCTAAGGTGTATGATACTCTTTTTGAAGCGACATATTAGAAAGAAGAGAGTAGTTTTCTCGATGAAAAGTTGATTTCGAAAATTTAAATAAAGTTGTTATCCCATGTCCAGACAATTTAGTTTGAAATCTTCCTCACTATTAGGGAAATGTTTTCCAATTGTGAGATTCTTCAGGTCTTTGCTTATTACATCAAATGGATTTCGTGAATGAAGTGTTGACTTATCCTTACTCTTTCTTTACCTGCACCTGTTTGGGTTGATGAAAATTCTTGATGGATCACATATAATAATTTATTTGGATACCACACTTTGCTAATAATAATTGCTTTATCTGCGTTTTTTTTTTCATGTTGAATAAGATCTCTTTGTACAATAGTTTCTTTGTGTCGGTCTTGTCATTTCAATAAATCCATCAGGACTTTTGGCTGGCTTATTATATATCTGTTCAAGTACTTGATCCATTGCTACGCTACTGAAACGTTTTTCACTTTGCTGAACTACAAATTGCCCTTCCATAAAGTCTTTGTAGATATCTCGATGCTCATCCTTTAGTCTCAGACAATCCTCGAAGTACATACTCCCCCATCTGGCGTAGTTAACTTTACCAAAAACAAAGAATAACGGAAGTGCTCTACGAAATGAAGACATATGAAGTTCCCTTTCACTTTGCGCTATATGCGTACCACCAATACAAGAGAACGTGTCTTTCTCATGATCAAAAGTATCCATTGATGCTCGTATTGGTTTATAAGGTACAAATGATGGTGACAAAGATATTCTATGCCCTTCACTCAGAACAATTATTCTAGATGCAAATAATGATCTTGTTGAAAGTTGTCGTAGCTTATGCAAAGTCGTAAGTAATTAAATCAGTAAAGATTTGAACTGCATGTTGCTAACAGATTGCGTTGGCAGATATTCTGCATTCATGAAGGGACACAAGTCAGACAATCATAAATTGGAAAGGAATACAAATTCTCGTAGTAATTTTTGAAATGCAGCTGGCAACATCACTCTCCTGGTCCGTCTGCTTATTCTCAATCACCCTCCTATATTTTAGCAAATAAGAACTTATACATAACATCACTAGCAAACACGTTACTCTTGTTCGAATAAATAGTTCACCTTGAACATAGCGAGATGCGACTAAGAACTGGGATGCTCTGTCCCTTTCACATATTCTGTAAAATTTCTATCACCTCTGTTACATTTCCTATCACATATAACACAATTGCTTCCAGGTGCACTCACGTTCTTTGTACTGTTCAGAATATGATGAGATGTGCTACACTTTCCATCATCACACGAGTATTTATTGTCAATATTTTCCGATGGTTCCTTTTTACGGTTTCTTTTCAACACATAAGATCTATAACACTCCATATGGTAAAAAATATTATTTATATCCATATTTTCTAGCAGATTGTCTTGACACTTCCGAGAAGCACAGCGTAAGCTCTCACGCCCGCTTTCACTTCCATCTGTACACTCCATCAAGGGAAGGGGACAAGTAAGAATGATCTCCTACTAGTATTTAAGGTCATATTTTTGGGACAGCTTATGTCGTACAATAATCGGATATCCCATTCTTTGCACCTTTTTTTTTAATCTATCCGATTCCTGCGTATAATGTACACAGATGTTTAATGTATTTATTACTGTTGTGTAACCGTTGTATGCTAAATAACAGTGTTGCCAGCTTAGGTTATTCTTAATTTTTTCCAGAATAATGTAAAAAAAATTCGAATGTTTTGGTCTGCCTCTTGAGCAGAATGAACTTGAACATACATTCCTTCAGCTTTCCAACGGTGTACCATTCATTGCGATACACTAATTAGGAGCTGCACAAGAGCCGTGTAAATCAAGCTCTCCAATTTTTCTAAAGTTAGTAGCGGGCGCCATGATTGGCGGTCATATTGAAAAAAACTCACATGATGATGATGTGATCAAACCAAATCTTGTCCTTTAACATCCCAGAAGTCAAATTCTCTATACGCGAACTTTCCAACAGAACCTATGTCTGGCCCCTAGACTAGCGGCAGGTAGTATTTGATATTTTATTTTATCTAAGCCTGACTATCGATGATTTTAATGGTTATGCAAGGTTTGGTTGAGATTTGCCAAAAGAGTTAAGAACTTTCAGGGAAAAACAGAACACCCCCTAACGCTTGCTCTGCTCCAATAAGCTATGAACTACCGCCAATGGTCATCTAAAAGAGCTATTGCTCCTTCAATTATTTTATAATTCGCCAAATGTTAATGTATACACCTTAACGAACCATTTTTTTTATTATTTGACTGCAAGGGGAATCTTCCCAGGGAATAGCTATTGTAACTATTGTATTTCGCTACAACAAAAAGTACTTAGCCGATCGAGCTGAAATTTAGTACATGGAAGGAGACTAAGTCCCAGGTCTGAAAGGGTTCTATTGAGTTGAGTTGGTTTTGAGTTTAACGTCCCGTTCAGCAGCGAGGCTATATGAGACGTGGACCTACTGATTAACGTGGAATACGAACCACACGAGCTCCCGCCGGGAATCGAACCCGTTCCTCCCACAGGGTTCTATTGAGTATATATTAAAAGTGTGGTTAATAAATCACAGAAAATTATATTTAATGTGTGTACGTGTGCGTACTGTATATTCCAGCATAACTGGAGAACGGATGGAGAAATTTCGACAATGAAAAATATTGTGATTGACTACAGTATGATTTTCTGAGGAATTGTTATTGAAAAAGAATTGACAAGTTAAGCCTGTGTTTATGTCATTTTCGATAACCGTACCATACCATCTCAAATTTACAATTTTTGCTAGAGTGATTTTGTGATGCTGTTCTGTAAAATGATATCTTAAAACCTACATGTTTACAAAAATGCGATCATGGTTGAAAATAGTCCCAAAGTTCATGCTTTGTTAGCTTACGAAACACTACCTTGATCAAATATTTTCCGGAATTCACTTACAAAATTAAAAATACAAGTTTATTCCTTAAAAATTGATGTTGTTTCCTTCGAAGGAACCACATCAACTGCAACGCACTTATGCCAGCGCTTGATCCATTCTCAAAACATTTCGGTATGTATCAGAACCGTCTTCGATTTTCGTATCATTTCCTCTCGACTGCTAAAACGTGTTCCCTTAGGATTCGATCAAACGGGAAAATGTCGCACGGAGCTAAATCCGGTGGCTGCGGAATGGTATTCGTTACGTTCTTGGTGAGAAACTTGCGGATAATGCTAGCATTGGTCGACGCTCCGTTATCATGATGGAAAATCCACAAGTTGTTTTTCCAGAGATCCTTTCTTTTTAGGCAGATTGCTTCACGTAAACGCTTTATAACGCCCAAATAATATGTTCCTTGTTGACTGTCTAGCTTCTGGCAAAAATTCATGATGTACAACACCCTTGTAATCCATGAAAATCGTAAACATCACCTTTTTCGACTGAAAACGACGTGTAATTTTTCGGTTTTGGCTCATCGGGTGCTTACCACTGGTAAACCACTGTTTTGTTTACGGTATCATTACCGAAACACTTTTCCAACATTTTCAAGCTATTTGCACCATTGAATTTGTTTCTAACGCAAAATTTAATACACACTCGTTGTTGCAAAATTAACTCCTTTGCTAAAATCGAAACATGCAGCCAAATAAATGTACCCAACACTGCTTCACTTTCACAAATGATAAACCAGGATGTTCAAATTGGGAGGAAATACCTCTGACAGGTGTGGCAACCCACAGAAGAAGAAAAAGTCAAATCAGGTGACTGAGAGAGCCACACAGCGGTGATTCCGGGAACTATTTGATCAAGGTAATAATTTCTGTAAATAATTTGCTAAATATTTCAACTTAGGAAACTGATTTACATTGAATAACGTTATTTTTTGTCATGCAGGTACTCTTCAATGAAAAATAAGTTTTCATATAACTTTACTGAACCAAGAAATGCAATTGGTCGCTATTGTTTTGCTATATCAATCGTATCTCTCGGCGTTTATTGGATTTTAAGATTGAAATAATGTTTAGTAGTGTACAAATTTCTTATGACTCGTTATATTCTTAGCTAAATTCCATGTCTCTAATGTGTAGTAAATATGTCTCTTTAATTGAAAATGAGCTCACAAAGAAGTTTTAGATACAGTTGTTACATAGAAATAGAAACATATTAATGATTTTAATCTATGTTTGCATTCTGTTTATTATAAGGAAAAAAATTATAGGGCTATATAAAAAAAAGGAAGATTACTATTTTCCAATAACAGTTCACGTTATTCAATGCAATTTTTTTTCTTTATATCACGTATAAGTAATTATCCAACTCAGTCCTCATAAAGAAAATTGACAATCTAATCTTACAATCTTAATATACTAATGGAGGGGAACATTAGCAGCTGTTTATGTAACGACAAGTATTGATCGTTTGAGAAGTTGCTGGACATAAAGCCTTTTGGTGTAATCTATCACGTTACAATATAACAATATTATTAGCTTAATTGTATGTCTGGACTACTTTAAACAACGGTATTCTACGCAAGGACGTTGGCCATTCATTGCCTTTTGATTAATTAGAAAGAATCCTTATCTGTACACTTCGAATTATAAGAAGCGTAGTTGTGATAGAAATATAGAACATGCTCTGTTTTGTGTTTCTGATAGATGCTTTACTAATTATTGTAAGTAATTATGACAGATGTGTTTTCTGTGATAACTTAGAATAACAAGGCTTTATATGTAATTGTCGATGGTTCTCATATGTAAAGAATGCATGCTACTGTCGCATGCATTCATTTTCTTAACACATACACGTAAATACAGTTATCGTTGTACCTGTCGATTTCTTGCGTTAGGAACGCCAAGTTGTTGTCTTTTCTCTTTTTCTCATTCTTTCTTTTCGACAATTACCTGAGAGTACGTAGAAACCTAAGGCTGAACAATTCCGTGCTTTAGTTTATTACAAAGACTATGGCTAGCCAGATTGTGCACTATGATCAACTGAAGAATGTATGGTCAGCACTTTAAGTACCAACACCTTTATTTCTGTGCACATCTGTAGTCAAGTAGCCAAAGGACATGCTTTCTTGGGGCGTGTTCAGTTATTTTATTCTCAGTTGGAGTGCCTGCCTCAGATATGAACTGTGGTGGACACAAAAACGGTTTTTCAGTTCATAGAGGAAAAAAACGGTTTTTGAAAACTTTCAAAACACCAGTTTCGTTTCCTGTCAAAACTGGCTATGGGTTTCAGTTTTAAAGCTGCTTCAGTTCTATCAAACCAATTTTTGTTTTAAAATAGGTTTGATTTTCTAACAAACTTTTTACTCTTCATTAACTTGTTTGGAAACAAGTACTTTAGGAAGAAGAAAAGGTACTGGCTTTGTCAGAAATCACATTGGTTTCAGTAAAAACGCAAAACTATTGGGGAAAAGTAAAAACGGTTTCGGTGAAAAACCGAACAGATTTATGAAGAAAATCGAAACTGCTTTGTAGAAAATCGAAATGTCGATTTTTAGATCTTCCTAAAAACCTATTTCCTTTTATATATATATATATATATATATATATATATATATATATATATATATATAGACAGAGAGAGAGAGAGAAACCGTTTTTGCAAATACTTAAAGTCACAAATAATGGTGCAGGTCTCAGTTTAAAGAAGCTACAGAGATGGAATTGAGTATCAATTTTCCATCAATAAATTAACCATTAGATCTGTCTTTGAAGACCACAGGTCACTTGATCACAATTTAGTTACGTCTTACATTATCTAATTATAGAGAAACAGTATGAAAAAAATTGTATCCCTTCCGGAAATCGAACCTATGACAACGCACAGGAAAGCATTCGCACCAACTATAGCAGATTCTCGCGTTACGAATTTAATCCTGTTCGTAATGATGTTCGTAAGCTGAAATATCCGTAAACCGAAATTTCTTTTCCCATTGAAATTAATGTAAACGCAATCAATCCATTCTGGCCAAAGAAACATAGTATTGTATTTATTTACTACATTTTTTGATCTGTGATGAAAAATATAAAATGAAAATAGCACTATTTTTAAAGATAAATAAGTAATAATAAATTAAACAAAATAGTATGAAGGCTAAAAACGTAAGTATAACAAGAAAAAAACAAAAAAAAAAAAATTCTTGAACACTGTAGACTGACGCTAATATTTACGGTAAATGCGCAAAAGCATTGCATACTAGGCTTGTGGAATTGTCGATACAGGTGTTGAATAGGTTTATGTCCCGAAATATTGTTCGTAAATATTGTTTGTAAACTATGTATCCACTTTACTAAATTTATGGGAGCGGACGTTCCAATTACAAAAATGATGTTTTTTTTTGTTTGTTTTTTTGGTCAAAGACTAGTTTGAATTTTCGAACAGCCTTCATATGTGGTCTAGTGATTAGTGCGTGCGTTTTTGGCGTGGTAATGAAACTACCACTAATTTTAAAGTTTTTTTTGTTATATCTTGAAAACAAAGAACATTATTGGAGAAACAAAAACATAGTGCACTAGATAATATTCTGCATGTGATACCATTATCACAACTCACCTATCTTCTTTGGGTGTGCCGCTATTTACATAACCCGCAAAAAATGCTAAATCTTTCGACAGTTGCAAATGGAAAGCAGATAAGTGAGTCGTGATGACGGTATCACATGCAGAATCATAATATCTAGCGCACTATGTTTTTGCTTTCCCTATATTAGTATTTATTTTGAACATTTTAGAGAAAAACTATAAAATTAGCGGTAGTTTAATTTTTGCTGTGGTGAAGACCTTTATGCAACCACACATAGCGAATATGACGTGTCCACCATTTCGTCTCTGTTTGAGATCCCGGCATGGTACAACTAATCATGGTTACCAGGTGGGAAACCTATCCATTCACGCCTATTTTGACGTATCTTTACCTGACAGTTTCTCCGGGAGTCCCTACGCTCCTTTGGGGAATCCCTTGTGCACTGATTTCACGATTGCGACATACCCATCTTTGAATAGAGCAGGTTTCGTTCCTTTGAGGTGACCATACCGCCTTGCCTCTATCATTCGAAATAGAGAAGATATAGCGCTCTGAAGTGTATTTTGCCACGTTTTCGGCATCATGTAGCTCCGAAACTATGTGTCCTAGAGATAAGTGCAAAAGGACTTTTTTTCTTGTTTAGGTGTCGGGAATCACCGCCCGAATTTTGTCGGTGGAGTTTCCTACCACCCTGTGTATACAATATATATATATATATATATATATATATATATATATATATATATATATATATAATATATATATATATATATATATATATATATATGTGTGTGTGTGTGTGTCTTTTTCAGCGACAAAATATCGCCATTTTTATTGTTTGAGAATAGGCCTATGCTATATGGTAATTCATGGACCTAACAGATACGTTTACACATCAAATATGTATGTTATTAACTTACACTCATGTCCAAAATTATTGTCGCATGTCTATAAATATGTTGTTCTACGAATTTAATTTGATAACGAATTTGCCCGGTATTTCTTATAATGTTAGTATGTGTATAGTCGGTAAAGACATGTGTGTGGCAAATTTCTTGTTAAAAGAGCAGTAAATAAGAACAATAAAACGAAAACAAAACTTTCTTCTCCACTTAGCAACATTTTGTTTTACTCATTCTAATTTTCGTATTTGTAATTCTTTTCCTATGAAATTTATCTCAAATATACATTTCTCGATTATATTAAAAGTGCCCTGCAACATCATTATCAAATTATATTCTTACGAGAAGACAGTTATAGATATGCGACAATCATTTTGGACATGAGTGTACATATTGATCAACTTATAACATTAGCAACAGATTGCAAAATTCTTTAGAAACAAAATAAACTCATAATCTAGTCTCTGGAAGCTTGCTATAACATGAAATAATAAGAGGTGTCGATATATTACGCAAACTGCTAATAATTATACAAGGCAAGTCAAAATAATAGACCCGATTTCAGAAAGTTATTTTGTGAAATCTAATAAACATATGTTATTATGAGACATGCGTTTCGAAAGGCTAACTTTCAAAGTTTAGTTTCCACACACTGTTTCCACTTCCTGCCACTAGGAGTTAGCAGCGAACAGTTAAGGAAAATGACATTGAATGGAAGGCAGAGATTTTTCTGTGTGCTTCATTATCATGTAAACAAATCTGTGATTAGGGTACACATGACTTGACTCCATGTGATTTCTTCATGAGAGTTTTGTTAAGGATCATGTTTACGTACCTCCACTTCCAACAGCATTGAATGACCTGTGTGTCTGCATCACAGCAGCCATTGCTGATATTCACCGCAAAATGCTGGAAAAGGTTTGGCAGGAGAGAGACTATCGGTTTGATGTGCTGTGTTACGCGATGTGCCCACATAGAGCATTTGTGAATATGTTCCAAGAAAACTTAGACAGTTTACTTTCCTTAGCACATGTTTCTTAGCATATGTTGTTAGATTTCACACAATAAATTTCTGAAATCGGGTTCATCATTTTGGCTTTCCCTGTATGTAGCATTATTAATATGATGTTATGTTATAACCTACACACAATACAATTCTAATTAATAGAATATATTTATATGTCAATATCATCATAGCAGTTCACACTGTTCATTGGGACAGCAAACTTTTATAGAGCCGCAAATAAATGCCGAATCTATAAGTAGTTGCAAAGCGAAAGCATATTGGTGAGTCATAGTAACGATATCTCATGCAAAATGATATTGTCTAGCCCACTGCGTTTCCACTTTTCGATTACTTTTGTGTATTTTGAAGATATTACAGAAAAACTGTAAAATAAGCTGTAGTTTAATTTCGTCCCAATTAAGCCCCTTGCCCATTTTCTCTGCTCCTTCTGCGCCAACTATCATCAAAGCTCCATTCCATGCTTCTGTACGTAGAGGTCACAACAGGCCCGCCACTAGAGGGGGCTAGGGGGGTTTTCTCCCCTAAACTTTTCATGGTCCCTCTAGACTTCAATACAAAATGCTATTATTAATACAAAAATCACAGTTTAGATATTTGTAAGAGAATTGTTAATGACTTGGTCCCCCTATCTTATTCATGCCCCCCCCCCCCCAAACCTCTGTCGCTGGTTGCGGGCCTGGGTCGCAACATTTCTAATTTTAAATTGTTTCTATTCAGTCTTTTCGTAACATTTCAAACGTTTCCAGAGATCCAATGTAGATAAAAACAGTCTGAATATCACCCAGGTTTAGTAAGTATTGCCTGAAGCTCAACTCCACATTCAATCAATCGTGTGAGTCTTTCAGGTCAAGTAACTAGAGTAACTCATGCCAAAATGGAATGCAACCCTCGGAGATTACAAGAGATGTAGTACGACGCAAATTCGTTGAAAATAATCAAAATATAGTTGAAAAACGGCACTGTTAGACTCTGAAGAACGTCATGATTATAAAGCCTATAAATATTATATGTAGCTTCCTTTTACTGCGACGTGAAAAGATTTAGGTACTTTATCTTGCTATGTAGTAACTAGTGCCGATAGTCCTAACACATTCAGACTGCTGCATATTAATTTACACAAGAAAAATTCACTTGTGCAGTTCTGAACACAACAATACATAACAAAATACTATACAGTGCGCTGTTAATATATAAAAACGAACGACTCAGATGCCTAAAACTAATGATTTATTTATTTATTCAACACAACAAACAGGTTCTAGGCCCAGTTACAGTGTTGTTCCTTAAAAATACATTTATCCATAGTTTTAGCAGTCCTACAATTACAGTCTCAAACATTCGAAGAGAGTGGGTCCCTAAGCCAGGGGCGTACGCAGGGGGTGGGTCCTGGAGGTCCGGACCCCCCCAATCCCAACTTTTTTGCAAATGTAGTCTACATTTAGGGGCAATTTTAGAAATGTTCATATAATTTAGCCTCAAATTGTATTTGACCCTCCCAAAACGCTTTAGACCCCTCCCGAAATAAATTCCTGCGTACGTCCCTGCCCTAAGCTATAGATTGTTTAGCATATACGTAAATCCGGCACTGTGCATAAGGCATATTGGACCTATACCACAATGTCAAGGACTCTTTTGTAAACAGATTAGCAACTTAGGGATCCTCAAACCAAAGAAATGAGAAAATATGGAAAATAACTTCGTCTCCCACTCCAACTCTCAACAAGGCTAAAGTGTAGCATGAGTCCCGCAAGGTCAGGTCTGTATTTTAGGACCATAATGACTGACCACCTACAGAAATGGGCTACAATCACAGGTTCATTGTTATTATAGCCAGGTCATTTGAGACTATGAAAACAATTCCTATTCAAGTACATCAAATACGGCCATTGATGGTTGTTCGGAAAAATATCTAACACAGGGGCATTATTTGCAGTCATTGTGAATTGTTAGGTTCAATTCGATTCTATGCGATTAATTATGAATCCAACTGAGCCGGGTGCTTTCTCTTATGAGCGCGTGTGTTCGTTTGTTTGTTACAAGAGGGTAAAGGTAACTTTATAAGTAATATTACCAAAGTCAAAGAAATTATTTTTTCTTGATCTACTATATTATACAATGTAAAGTGGTTTATTTAGGATGATCATAGTTGAAATAGCTAAAATTGGGACACTTTAAAAGAAGAGAAAGTTTAGTTTAACAGTAAAACAACAATATAAGATGAAGATCTGAAGGCAGAAATATTGACAAAAAAATTGTCATTAGCTCATTATACTAATTATTGAGAGTAGCTTACTCATGTTGATTATTGTACCTATACTTGCTTGAATTGAAGTCCCTATTGCACACAATATGTCAGGTTTACTGAGTAAGTAACTATCAAAGCTATTGAACCTATTATAAATCCTAAAATTGAAGTAGGTGAGCAAAACACTTAATGCTACTAGTAATGGATCTGTTTCTCTCATCTGTACGACGTGAAAATATAATACTGCAAAATCTCTCTACATTGCCATTGGGCATTCACGGAGACAAAAAGTACTTACAACGGTACGTTACGTTGTATATACAGTACTTATATTTGGGGCAATGAGTATTTCTTTATATGTACTAACCCAGGTTATTTCGAAGAAGAAGTTAGTTAAAAATATATATAATTGTCAAATATACAAAAAGATATTCAGATGTCAAAAAATAATGAGATTGTCAATACGTGGTTGGCAGGACAACCCTATAAAAATATATGATATGATAAAAATAAATAGAATGATGTCAAAATGATAGAATGTAGTTTCGTCAGGGACGATTAAATAACAAGATAGATAAAAAAAATAAAGGAAAGTAAAAGCGGTCGAATGAAGTGTGTATTATTTTAATGTGGCTCAAATTTAGATTACGATAAAAGAACCAGTGCATATCGTACTATAAATGGTGCCAGAAACCCGAGATTGAGAAGGAACGTTTTTGAAGTTTAGTAAAAAACGACCAAAATTGAGTCAGATATTAATTATATTTATTTAAGAAGCGGCCGAGTTGTATATCGGAACAGAATGAGTAACATAGATGGAGAAGCGATGGACAACCAAACAATAAATTCATCCAATATGATGGAAATTTTGAAGGAAATGTCCCAGCAACAAGCAGAACAATTTGCTAAATTGAATCAGCAGTTAGAAAAGCAAGCCCAATATGTTGATGAGCGCCTAAAGCAATTGCAACAGCGCAATGACGGATTACAACAACAGCTACAACAGATGAAGCAGGTACAAGCAAGATAGTGCAGAGACTCCCTGAATCTTTAGGGAATATAGAAACCAAGGAAAAAGTAAACTGGGAATCTACATTGGTAGAATTTGCAAAGCCTTCACGGAAACACACTGCCGTGTTGATTGAAACAGATTATCCTGACTTTTCCTTACAGGCGAATACTATTGATTGTCTTATGAACGTAGCGTATAACGAAGATTCTGGTAATTATCAGTATGCGGCAAGTTACGATCTTCCTCATCTTGAGAACGCTATTGATTGTTTGAATTCACAATATATTCAACATGATATCAATCCTATGGTTCATCTAGCAGAAGATAAGTTGATTCCAATCTTCGTGAAACGTAGAAAGAAAACATGTGTTCCTATTAGTGCTTGTGTTGATTGGTCAAGTGAATTAAATCTGTTGAATTGTTCATTCAACGGGAGGACTAGAATGATGTTAGTAAGCAATCCGATCATGCTTTCACAGAACGTGATACAGTGCGTTGGTTTCCATCGGGACCCCAATGAGCAAGAAGATGTTAAATTCATGTGTACCAATGATACAACGGAACTTAATCACAGAAGAAACAAAACCCGAGAAAGGACAAAATACCGTGAACATTGTGGAAAGAAGAGGTACATATAAATAAAGAGACCTGATACTTCAACAGTAGTAAAAGAAATGAGAACCAAACCTAATTTTACCGGTAAGGTAATCGAACCTAATCGTAATAGCAACCGTAATAGTAATCATGTAACTAAACCTAAACCTAGTTGTGACAGTAACAGTGGTAGTGATTGCACAACCGAACCTAATTGTACCGGTAACATTACGCAATCTAATTACGGAAGAAACGGAAAACATTGCAGGACATACTATTGTGGATATCATGTAAAGGATAAATACAAATCCATTAGAAGACACAATATTTCACCACCTGTGAAACGAAGAAGAATTGAACCTGATTTGGCCGATAATACAACACCATCTAAACACAGCCGAAATAAGGCGATTTGTTTGAAACGCTGCCCAGATGGCAGGTATCATGATAACAAGTAAGAAACTAAGAACTGTAGAAGTAAAGAAAACGGAAAACAGTATTTTGATTTGTGATTTTCAATGTGATTTGAAGAAATTTGTTGGACACGTAACTTAGATTGGAGTTGCGGCGTCTGAGGGGACCGTACTCAATTCATTTTGCTTTAAATATCATTATGATTTCTCGGTTTATTGTATTTTACTTTATGTTATTTAATCTTGAGTTCATGTCTATGATCGCAGTTACTCAATTTATGTCAGCGTATGCCTTAATGTTATGTGTATTACTTAATATTTGTGTTTCATACTATTTATGTGTTTTTCTTATGATTGCCAACATATAATATCAATCTCATTATTCATGCTATGATGTTAATAAGACGTTAATTATTATGCTATGTCCTGATTATTATCGATATTTCAATCTCAATCTATATTTTGTTTAACTATATTTTGTATTCGATCATGTTGTGTTTAAAGAACGACTATATGAATATCACATACATCCTTTTCAAAACCTTCTTCATTATGCACAAGTAAATAATTAATAGCTTGTAAACAGCATTTAATGGACCCGTAAAAGAACTTAAATAACTTGTAAATGTAATTTCGAATGCGCCTTATCGTCGATGAAATGTATAAATATATGAAGATGATGATAAAATTAAAATAAATAAATATGATGATAAATATGATAATAATACTATTATAGAATTAAATATGAAATATATGTATAATTGTATGAATTGTAATTTTTAAATATACGAGGTGCATTCGAAAACTCGAATAATTAACATGTATATGTAAACAGTCCAGAATTCTTTTCCTTTTTATGAAAGTTAATGGATAAAAAGAAAATTCCGTTCGGGCGTCATTATATACAACGGTACGTTACCTTGTATATACTTATATTTGGGGCAATGAGTATTTCTTTATATGTACTAACCCAGGTTATTTCGAAGAAGAAGTTAGTTAAAAATACATATAATTGTCAAATATACAAAAAGATATTCAGATGTCAAAAAATAATGAGATTGTCAATACGTGGTTGGCAGGACAACCAGGTAACAATATATGATAAGATAAAAATAAATAGAATGATGACAAAAGGTAGTTTCGTCAGGGACGATTAAATAACAAGATAGATAAAAATAAAGGAAAGTAAAAGCGGCCGAATGAAGTGTGTATTAATTTGAAGTGGCTCAAATTTAGATTACGATAAAAGAACCAGTGCATATCGTACTATACTGAGCTATATTAATTACATTAAGGTATTCTCTAATTGTTCATGTAGAGTAAATTATAAAGATTATGCATGATGTAATAAAAAGATCGGAACAAAATGTGTTATTTAAAAAAAAATCGGGATAGTATTTTGTGTTCTCAAAACGGAAAGTATGATCATCTTAGGATTGCTAATCAAGTACAAACATGTTCCGTGGAAAATCGCTCCCTAAACTGTTTATTGCAACGTTAGTTTTGCAACAAAAACAATTCTGGTGATATAATGCAGTACTAACAGTGTTCTTTGAGTGTAAGATGAAAAATTTAGATTTTGTTTTCTTTCAAATGCGTGTTGCATGCAAATTCATATTCAATGAAAGGAAATAGTGTGGCTCAGTGATAGAGTGCTCACCTCAGTTGCGATTGTCATTGGTCCGATCCCCGGGCGTGCGAGTTTGGGGTGGACAACATCGTGTCCGTGGATTTCTCAGGACTCTCCAGATTCCTCTCAGATTTTCACTTCACCAATTATTTCAAATTGTTTCATAATCGTTAGCTTTCATTGGTCATCCGTCTACTTTAGTTTAAACATCATAAGTGTGGGACGTAAAATTAGAAATTTCGTTTCATTTCATTTCATATTCAGTAAGATTTATTCGTGTGACTTATTTCTTCCACTTTAGTTATTTATGGCTGTTAATACTGCATTACGTAGTTTATTAATTTTACTTAAGTATGTTACTATCAACAGAATATGTAGACTTTATTTATAATTCAAAATAAATGTATGATGTATGCCAATTATTTGTGGAAAGATATTTACAAAATCAAAACTTAATTATTCGAATTGTTCTGATTATATAATAGTAATCATATTAGGCTAGTTACCTACTCGTTGTCATTATTCAGTTTCGACAGACCAGGTACTTGTAGATGTTTGGAACTGCACTAAATAGATAAAGGAACTATATTTACCTAAGAACAAATCATCAGAATACCGCAATATGTGAATACGTACTAGTGTTTCAAAATTGAAATCAACTAGAATGATTTATATTAGATATGTTTCAAATTTCTCCAAATTCATTGAATTTGCAAAATTTCAAAATTGGAGCCATGAAGAACTACTGTTCTCAGAGATTTTTTCGACCAGACGTCAATGTGCTATTTTACCCATTTAAGGTATGATCAAGGATAATAAAAATAAATCTTTCCTATATAATTTTTGAGCTCAAGGAGAGCTATAGTAATATGGGTATATATTGAAATCTTATAGAGTCGGATTTGACATAAAATTATTTAGGTTGCTCATAGAAATGTTATCATGGATATGAAATGCTCCAAAATGGCTACTTCAAACAACAGCAAATACTTGCTTCTAATCTCGACGAGCTCTTGCTAGTAACTGGCCGATGTTCTATAACTTAACTATGATTTTCTATTGTAAATCGCTTTCCACTAATAAATAACATGCATATTCATTTTGAATTTCATATAATACTAGCAGCGTTCACCCCGCTTCGCTGGGGTCACCCCGGAACGCAATAAACCTTGTTAATTAGATAATTTTTACTTTTTCGCTTTCAAGTGATATGATAAAAACCATAGTAGATTGCAGTAAATGTTAACATTATATCGCCTGTCATTTATGTTAACCCGCCGAGTGACACGGTCATGCGGGTTGCATATAAATACGTTTATTTTTACCTATGATGAACTAACAAAGGATTTGTACGTTATGGACACTTGAATGGTCAATTATCTCAAGACACTGGTAATTAAAAATTAAAGTGATATGATAAAAACCATCTAGGGTCCAAATCCTAATAACCCCCCAAAAATGAAAGAAATTGGTTCAGCCGTATTAGCGTGATGAGGGAACAAAGGATTTGTGCGTTCTCTTTTATATATAAGATTTACTTTTTCTGTTGGCAGTAACATATATAAGTAAGATTATTATATCCTTCTTAATTAATGGCCTTAAAATGAACTAAATGAGGGAAATGAGGGCCGCGGTGGCTCAGTGGTAGAGCGTTCACCTCTGGTGCTAGGGGTCTTGGGTTCAAACCCTGCTCCCGCCAAGTGAACTTTGTGGTGGACAAACACCGTGTGCGTGGGTTTTCTCGGGGTTCTCCCGTTTCCTCCCACTTTCTTCATTCCACCATTTCATTCATTACTCATTATCACCGTCTCCTTTAGCCTAACCGCCATAATCGTGGGACGTAAAACTCAAAATTTCATTTCATTTCATTTCATAAATGAGGAAAATAAACAATAGAAAACTTTCCATGCAAGAACGCAAATATCTGGAAAGATATTCAGGAACTAACAATCATAACAACACCTATACAGTGTATGCACTACGTACGAAAGTATATGAATACATCGATAAAAGGAGAAAGAATGTTCTGGACAAGAGCACAAAGTGTTGTTGTTGTGCTTGCCAGACATTGTTTTGTGATAAAAAGAGAAGAAAAGTAGTTGATAACGTAACATATTTTATGTTTACTGTTTCGAATTCTAGGAAATATGTTCAGTGATATGAACATATGATATACGCGAGTATCTGAACTACTTACAATGCCATAGCGTTGTATATACAATTGTTAAAACAATATCTAATTAAATGGTGAATAGTCAAATGAAACTAACTTTGTGGTTGAGTATATTTCTAATTAAATCTGTGCGTACAGATCAAATAATGACATTTATTGTCAATTCTTGGTATTCCTGATTGTAACTGCCATAATGATTAGACATAGATTAGGCCACCATATTTTGGTTATTACAATCTTTGTGAGAAAAAAATATTTTTTCCCCTTTTTCTTGTAAGCAATTTTAATCCAAAAGCAAATTTTGTTTATCTTCAGATGTTAGCGAGTTGTTATTTAAAGATTTTTTTTGTATGTTTTTAGGATTGTCACTATGAAGAAAAAGTACTTGCTGTATCGTCCTGAGCCCAGAGCTATCTCAATAAGAAATCAGAATTTCCTTATTTTTAATAATTTTAGTGTGTTATAGAGTTTCGTAAGCTCATTAAGGTGCAAACAACGTATTAAATAAATAAATAAATACAATTCAGCATTCTATATATACCTAAGTATATAATTATTTCCGGTTTCCGATGTATAGTTCTTACCGATTTCAACTTAATCTACTCTTTCGTCAGTCGCAAAATAGTCTTATTCTGAACACAGTTATCAGTTCTATAATACAATTTGAGCTTGTAGAACTTTAGTACCATCTTGCACCAATTTCGGCTACTTCTTAGGATTTATTGATCAATTTATTTTATTACCTTCTGTTAGCACTTCTGTTTAGGAATCTTGCTAATAACATGTATAGCCTAAATGGTGGAAATATAGAAGGAATGAGTTATAAATTCATCATATTAAATATCTCTTGAACGAAATTCTTACCTTAAGTTTCCTGGTTTTTGTTAATTGAGGATAGAAAAAGAAAAAGGAAAACTCAAACTAAAATTGTAATGTTGTTTATTGTTTGTGTATGGTGACTAGCAATTGAAGATTTTGGGGCAAAACCGCGTCAAGTCGAAAAAGTGAAAGTGTAAGGGAGATAGCTTCACAAGAGTCTCTCGTCATCCGATTTTCTGCAAACTTGGCACATATATACTAGACCAAAAATAAATAAATACATATTTTTTGTTTCTTTCGGAAAATAGGTTAAGGGGGGCAAAGGGCCCCTTTTCAAAAAAGGTTGATTAAGAGCGCCACTTTAAAGAATTGAAACTCTGCCGATACAAAGATGACTTCAAACGGGTTTTGTCGTTTTTGCGAGAAAAGGGTTGAAGGGGGCAATGGCTCTCTTCAAAATGACAAATTACTCCACATAATCCTTACGGAAATTGGATTTCAATGGAATTGCTTGGAACCGTGATATGTTGTAGATATTTTGTTCCTAAGAAAAAAGTCTCAATGGCCACAACCACAAATCACTGACCGTTTGGCCACTACAGGGCCACTTTTTTGAAAACAGCCGAAGATAATTACACTCTGGATTTCGGTAAAAATGACTAAAACCGTGATATGTTATAGATATTGTAATCCTGACAAAAAGTTTTAATGAGCATAAACATCAATCACTGATCATTTGGCCACTACATGGTCACTTTTCTGAAAACAGCTGAAAATAGTGATATTCTGGATTTCGATTAAAATGACTGAAAGTGTAATATGTTGTAGATGTTGTGATCCTAAGATAAAGTCCCAATAGGCACAACCACCAATCATGACCGTTTAGCCACTACAGGTTTGCTTTTTTTTGGAAACAGAAGGTAACGGTATTCTTGATTTCGGTGGAATTGCTTGAAACCGTGATATGTTGTAGATATTGTGACTTTGAGGAAAAGTCTTAATGGGCACAACTACCACTTACTGACCGTTTGGCCACTACGAGGTTACTTTTTTGAAAGCAACCGAAAATAGTGATATTCTGGATTTCGGTGAAAATGACTGAAACGTTGATATGTTGTAGATATTGTGATCTTGAGAAAAGTTCTTAATGGGCACAACCAATTATTACTGACCGTTTGGCCACTACAAGGCCACTTTTTTGAAAGCAGCCGAGCTGAAGATAGTGATATTCTGAATTTCGGTCAAAATGACAGAAACCGTGATATGTTGTAGATATTGTTATCCTGAGAAAAAGTCTCAATGGAAGCAACCACAAATCACTAATCGTTTGGTCACTACAGGGGTATTTTCTTGAAAACAACCGAATATAATAATGCTCTGGATTTCGGGAAGATTTAGTAAAACTGAGATATGTTGAAGATCTTTCCCTCATGAGAAAAAGTCTTAATTGGACACAACCATGAGTTATGATCGTTTGGCCATAGGGTTGCCAACTTAGCAAAAAAAAAAAACCGACACCCCCTCAAAATTCCCTATGGTATAAATGAGAAACTAAAACCGGCATTAATCATTTTATTGTGTTTACCAGTAACTACCACTTCTTTAAAGTCATCGAAACAGGTGAACAAAAGTATATTAATTTTTACGTGACAATTTTGGATTTGGAAAACGAATTTTATTCTTTAAAGTTATACTTCAACCACAGGAAATTGCTTTAATAAATCCTTTTTCACTCTCAATAAATGTGTAAAATTCAAATTCAAGCAAATTTCAAAATTTCCCGATACAGTCCCTGTCCTCTCTTTAAAATTATCTAAACCGATGAACAAAATATATTAATTATTTATAGATGGTGAAAGGTGACAGTTTACATAATGAAAGTTACTTTTTAAATCTATACTTCGAACTAGATGAAATTGGTTCGAACTAGAGTGTTTGCTTCGAATAAATTTGGGAAAAATAGGGATGCGCACGAGACGAGTGGAGACAGGAATTTCCTGACAAAATTCGAGTCGAGACACGGCTCTTCCAATAGAAAAATATACATTTTTCGAGTCGAGACATCAGTTTTACAGCACATTTTCGAGACGAGACAGCCACAAATCTTGTCTCGTGCGCATCCCTAGAGAAAAATTACCGGTCATAAGGGGGTTTGTAAGAAGTTTGTACCGATCACTGGCTTTAATCAAAATAACAGCAATATTTTCGGCCAAGCCGGACTAAAATCGGCCAGTTGGCAACCCTATTCGACCACTAAAGGTTCATTTTTTTTTAAACAGCCGTGTATAATGATATTTTTGATTTCGCTGTAAATGAATGAAACTGTGATATGTTGTAGATATCGTGATCCTGAGAAAAATTGTCTTGGGCTTTCCTTTGTTCCGCAAGATGAACATCCGAATGTGGTCTATGCTTAAATTATGTTGGCCGTTACTCTCCTAATGCTTTTTCCGGGTTGTGGGATATGACTTTTCAGGATTTCATACAATTCTATAAAAAATCCAGAGTATCCTTACCTTCTGCTGTTTTAAAGAATGTGGCCCCGTAGTTGCCAAACGGTCACTAATTGGTGGTTGTGTCCGTTGAGACCTTTTCTCAGGATTACATCTACAACATATCACAGTTTCAGTCATTTTAATCAAAATCCAGAATATCACTATCTTCGGCTGCTTTTAAAAAAAGTGGCATCGCAGTGGCCAAACAATCAGTGATTGGTTGTTATGCTCGTTAAGACTTTTTTTTCAGGATCACTATATCTACAACATATCAACGTTTCAGACATTTTTACAGAAATCCAGAATGTCATTATCTTCGGCTGTTTTCAGAAAAGTGGTCCTGTAGTGGCCAAACGGCCTCTGATTTGTGGTTGTGTCCGTTGAGACTTTTTCTTAGGAACACCATACCTACAACACATCACAGTTTGAAGTAATTCCGTTGAAATCCGTAAGAATTGTGCGGGGTCCTTTGTCATTTCGAAGGGAGCATTGCTCCTGCAACCCTTTTCTCACAAAAACGACAAAACCCGTATTTCCTACTTTGAAGTCATCTTTGCATCGGCAGAATTTTCGTTTCTTTAAAGTGGCCCTTTTAATCAAGAGGACTCTTTCTTGAAAAAGGGGTCCTTTGCCCCCCGTAACCTATTTTCCGAAAGAAACAAAAAGATACGTGTCGATTTATTTTCGGTCTAGTATATATGTGCCAAGTTTGAAGAAAATCAGATGACGAGAAACCCTCGTGAAGCTATCTCCTTTAGACTTTCACTTTTTGGACTAACGGGGTTTTGTCCCAAAGTCTTCAATTGTTGACAAAGAAATTTAACTAAGAAGGGAAGTTCATCTCTGAACTTACCATTTTATTATTCCAATCTCAGCAAGATTTGTTTCAGTTAAATGTTACTAGTGTTATCATTAAAACTGACAAACTTTCGTCATCAAGGTTAGTATTCTATCATTTTTGGTAAGTCGTTTGCCGAAAGATGAGAAGTTTGCACCGCACCACAATCCTCAGCTAACTCACTTATTTTGAAGTAGCAATTATCCATTTTACTCCCGTCCACCAATATTGTAGTCTCTTGAAGGCGAGATAGTGTAGTGAGGGACGGCCTACATTATGATGGTTGATCTTGCATGATGAACTGTGCAACTGCCAACTACAACAAACTCAAGCCCCATCGTTATTCGGAGTCCACTTTAATAGTAGGCGTCTTCCTTTATAAAGTCGGTATTGAATAATAGCTCAAACTGAAAACTCAAACTCATGAATTGAAATCTTTTCTTCTGTCTCTTTCCCTCCACCATATCTTTTATCATATCCCTCATTATGTACTTCCTTTGCAAGTCAATCCTAACCAATTTCTTTTCCTCACTTATCTAATATTGTTGTTTTATTCCCCACTCTATTCCTAAAACTTCCTCATAGGTTTTCTATCAATATAGCTAATTTTATCTATTTTATCTACTCGTATACCCACATCTAGAATAGTTCTGGTTGTTTTTCATTACTTTGCGTTGTGTTCACGTTTCTATTTCATAAAGTGGTCCATACAAAAGTATTTGATGGATCTTTTCATTAATTCGTGATATGAAGCCCAAAAAATAAACTTTTTTCTCTCTCTAAATGTTTTCTTCACCATTTCTATTAATCTTATGTTTCAAGTTCAAATTTTATCGACAAGTAGTTATCTTTTTACTTTCACTTTTCGTAATTATATATATATATATATATATATATATATATATATATATATATATATATATATATATATATATATATATATATATATATATATATATATATTATAGAGACAGCTTCGTTCTAATCATCATTGCTTTAGTCTTTCTAGAGACTGTTTCCATTCCATATCCTCTATAACCTTCCCTCGAGTATTCATATTGTTGTAGTGGTCATCCAAACTATATTGCCTAAAAATGACCTTATTCAAAGAGGAACAAAATATTATCGGAATGGGGCAATGCTGAACAGTGAGGCAATGTTGAAAAATAACAATGTTCATAGTTAATTTATACTTGCACCATTTTGTGCTAATAATGGCGCATAACAAAACAATGTATGTAAACATTAGTATTTATTGAAATTTTTTATGATGAACATGGAAATCGTACTGCAATAAAGTTGGAAAGTGGTTATTGGTTAAATATTTAGGAAAGAAATCAGTGAAGAATTTTGTTGTCAAGTAATTCAAGTAGATGATTCTTTTTATGATGTCAGATTTGTTCGCAAAAATATGAATGGTAGTATGTTTTACTTGTCAGAACAAGAGGAGGTGAATACTGTTTCCGTTGATGATGTGGTCCTGATGTTGCCTCAGCCTGTGTTAGACAGAAGGGGCACTATTTTGTTTTTTGCAGTTTCATTTGACGGTCTGAATGTACAGTGAAGAGATATGCATACAGAAAATAGATGTTCATATAGTAAATAGATTATTTTTGATAGGTAGCTCAACGTTTTTGTAGCAAATCTGTTTATATTTTCTTTTAATTATGCTTCTGTTAAGCATTGATACTTTTAACAAGCACGAGTAATATGCTGCTTCTTTCACTTATTGTAAGAACTCCACATTTTTTATGGGCCGCGGTGGCTCAGTGGTAGAGCGTTCACCTCTGGTGCTAGGGGTCCCGGGTTCGATCCCAGCCCGCGCCAAATGAACTTTGTGGTGGACAAACACCGTGTGCGTGGGTTTTCTCGGGGTTCTCCCATTTTCTTCATTCCACCATTTCATTCATTACACATCATCACCGTCTCCTTTAGCCTAACCGGCATAACCGTGGGACTTAAAACTCAAAGATTTCATTTTTTTCCACATTTTTGATATAGTACAGGTATTGTACACAACGGATCATTGTCATGCTCCTTGTACATTAAGGTTTCATGCTGAAAGTATTTTGGTTCAATTACACTATTCTGTTACTCAATTCTTCTAATACAAGTTCCATCTTGCACAACTACCATTTTCCATGTGACCTCTATGCAAACGGACAATATCTACCAGCAGTATGTCATGTTATATACCAAAAAGAGCACGTTTCTACTGTATCAGTATTGTTCCACTGAGAGACATACGTCAAGATAATGGCAATTCATTTGATTGTATCAGCATTGCCCGAGGTCGAAGCAATGGCGATACAGTACTAATTATTATTATTTATGTAATATGTTAAACACTAATTAATCCCATTTTTGTATTAATGTGAAGAACTAGAAAGGACGTGCATAAAATAATGTTCTTTCTAATTCCAGCTGTAATCACTTTGAAATTGCATACCTTTTACCCAAAAAGTGTATCAGCATTGCTCCGTTTGACGGTATACTTATGAAAGGAGGAGAAGGGATGACGTAGAAAAGGAAGTGTTGGTAGTGTACGTGTAGTCATCTTCTTACGAGTACGATGCCATCAAAATAATCGACTATGTTATCGATGTTCTTATTTGTCTGTAACCACTATCTTTTTATCACGGCAGGTTGCCTGCTAGTGTGACGTCACAAAGAGCATTCAGTTAGAAACGACTATCGTAGGACATGAATAGTTTAGTGGTTATAGGGTTGAATTCACCTCTACATGGTTGCGGCGCTTGCTTCCCAATTTACGGCATCGTGAGGCAAACTCGGGACTCACATGAATAAAAGGCGTGACGGTCACTAGGTCTTGAAAGCTCCTGATACGACTGTTAGACATAGGACGACGCAGTGAGCTGACCACATGTTAGTTGCTAAGGTGGACATAGTTCACTTCACCTGGTCGCTAACAAATGGCGTTGAAGCGGCTTAGGCTCATAAGAGCTGTTACGCCAAATGGTTTGCTTTAGGACATAAACAAATATAAATAATAGTAGTAAAAATTAATAGCTAAACAACATAGGACAAACTTGATGGCGAATGAACTGAAGGCTGGCCGTGACGTGATTTTTTCCATGCATTAAAGAGGTGTAGCTATGTACAAGCACTACAGAGCAAGCAAATGACAGATAGACTGATATGAATGTACGAAAACGTGTCAACACTGCAACCCTCTCATTTCCTAACGGCGTTTTAAGCGAATACGAAGTACCATTTTCAAACGCCAGCAAGCTTGTCTAAGGTTTTAATAAACTCTGCTGAAACTCTGAACTTTAGTAAACTCTTCCACAATATTTTATTATAGGCAACCAACGTTTATTTACTGGTGTGCAGACTGCATAGAAGCTAGGGATTGTTTTAGATTTTAAACACGAAATGGATAACTACCATTAACGTCATCATTACCAGTGAATATCTTAACAGATTCACTCCATTAAGGAACTCGATCAAGATAATCAGATTCACTCCATTAAGGAACTCGATCAAGAGATGAACGAAAGTCCCACTACGTGACACTAATAACAGATAGAATGTAACCATTGATTAAATAGATATCTTGTATGTCTGAACACAAGAAATACTATGAGACAATATTACATTTTTCCTTTAATCAGTGGGAATTTCTGAAAAATTGCTATAGGATGTATTTACATTCAGTGTTGGTAGTGAGTATTGGTTCTTTACAAATTTCATGAGTTATGAATTCACTATCATGAGGGTTTACTTATATAAGAAAATTAGTGTATATAAATAAAAGGAAAACAATTTCATTTTTAAATATTTATATATATATATAGATATTTTTGAACTTTTAATGTACAATATGTTTTACAAGATTCGTTTTGTGACTTCACACATTCTCTCCATCCATTTCTGTTGTGAATATAAAGTTTGATTCTGTCCTTTTTAAACGGTTTGCGTTATTTTAATTTAAAATCTTGTGTCGTCACAAATAATAAACCACAACATTAACATACATACTTTGTTATTAACATGAGATCAGTTTTTTTTTTTTTTTTTTTTGTTCTTCCTTTTAGTAATATGGGTGCAGATACTTCTCAGAATCATATCATTTTCAAATTCAAGGTTTATGTATGAGTACCTTCTCATAATAATGATTTCTTCATTCGGCGGGTGAGTGGGTAATCGATAACAACTAATTGCATTATGAAGGTCAAAATTTGTTTCCTTAGAATATAACAATAGCCACATGTTTTGTTTAACACTCACATATCAAATTAACAATATTACGTTTTGTCTCTCTCTCTTCTCATAAATATACATTTCACTTTTTTCCCAGCTATTTACAACCAGCTTCGGTGATAATTTCATACAAAGTAAATTTGAAGTAAACAGAGGTTTAACATTTAATGATATTGTTAGTAAACACCGTTTTTGTTTGTTTGTTTGTTTTCTTCACTGATTAACCACAATCTTGTTCCAAAAACGTGGTCAAGTACCTTCCTTTAAAATATCGTTATTCTTATTCATTAGCAGAAGAAAGTCAATACAAAGATGCAAATTTTCTCTGGCTGTTTACGATATTCATCCCAAGGCCAAACACTAAACTGTAATATACTAGTTATGATGATATTATAAATGAAGATAGTGGCCAATTTATAAACAAAGTTGTACCTTTATACAATTACAACTGCCTTATTTATTAAAAACTACGTTCTGTTTAATATTTCATACTACTACATTCAAGAATGACAGCAGACTTTTATCAACTGATTTCCAAATAATTGAGATTGATTTTTTAAAATTTTACGTATAACTTAGGTACAAAAGGTCATCACTCCATAATATTTCAGAAGCTTGTATAGCAGATCAAGGTCTACCACCGAGCCAAGATTGATGCAGATGAGATGAGTTTGGTTCAAGGTTTATAAGGTCCTTGCATTCACGTTCCACCGAAAAATAAAATAAAGAACAAACAATAGTTTCTATGGTTAACTTTTTTTAGACGTGACTACTTTTAGCATATATAAGACAATTGAAGTTTTTTTTTTTTTTAATATATCAGAGTTCTAGATCTAATCAGATTGGAAGAGTACACGAAAAACAAGGTAGAGAATTGCCATTTGATACAGTGGTTTGTACCATATTTTTTTCATGCTTACATCTACTTGGACTTAACATACCAATATATGTAACCTTTCAGTGATGGCTTCTATTAAATTTATGTTACTGTAATGTTAAACTGCAATACTAACAAAAGTAATAATGTTAAAGAAATAGTGTTTATTCTTATGTATTATTCTCTTTCCAATTCTCAATGCATAAACTATGTTCTTATGAAAGATCAAGCTAACAAAATGACATATACTGACCCTAATTCCCACAGCATAATTGCAGTATTCATTATATGATAATACGGAGCTCAGTTATTTGTGAAAAAAACTTTAGAAAATTGTTGAGTTGATTCTAGTATGTTATCTCTACAATACATTAATAGCAGCATGAAAATTGAGATGTAGGTGTAAATTTAAAGATTCTCCAATTAGAAACACAAATGAATTGAATTACAATAAAAGTTTGATTTACTGTAAACTAAACAATATCTTTTATCGTTCAAGGTGTAAGAAGAGTTCACGAGTTCAGAAGAGGTAAAATTGAATAATATTATCAGCTCGGGCTTGTGGTGTACAAAATGGCAGCTATTATAATTAAGACTTAAATGGCTTTGTTGAACCCATGTATTCATGGACCAATACAAATACAGAAGATATTTACATAAATTAAACAATATTTACATATGTAAGTAAAAGCATATCTTCGTTTCTGTGTTTTTGTCTCATACTGTTTTTATGTCATATCAAACGGTAATATTCGATATTATTTAACGTTTCAATTAAAAGTAAACAAAAGATTTGTACTTAATCAAAAATAAGAAATAAACTATGAGTGTAAAGAAATATATCTATATACCCATACGTGACTTATGTTGTGAAAAATATTTAAAAGGGTGGTTTGAGATACAAAACTACATTCGAATATTATCTAAAGATACTAGATTTCTTAATTTTTAAATATTTTGACTAGATTCAAAAGCCTCCGTCCCTCTGGCGCTACTAGATCACTGGATTTAAGACATCAATTTTTCTTTGTTTAACATAAAATTATAATTATAATTAGTACCTAATATATATGTAGAATCTTCCTTCTTACAATCTCATCTTACTATGTAAAGGAAGGTATAATACAGCTATTGATTTTTTATATAACATGAAACTATAATACATAACACATAATTTTAAGTTCCATTGTAGTCCAAAGCTCCAAAGTACAAAAACATTGCAAATGGAATAGTACATGCTGAAAAACAAGTACAAACGACATCCAACACTACTTCAAACCAGTATCCTTAATTTGATTTAATATCAGATGGAACATATCACTTAAACCTTAATTATTAAATAAGACAGCTGTAACTGACTTTGCGTTTGTTGTCTACTAAACACGAATCTTATCAAGATAGAAGTACAAATTTCTTTGAAAATTTATATTTCCGTCTTAATATGTTGTACCTTGTTTACACATAGTGATGATAATATTTTGTATAAGTGACTTACTTAATATAACAAAACAAAACAGAAATTATTTTTAAATTATACTGAATGTATTGGGATTAAATTTAAACATTGTAAATTTTGACATAAGCTAAACGTAACATTTCGTTTTGTAATATAAAAGGAAGAAATTATTATTTTCTTGACTGGAGATCTTGAATTTAATGGTCGAATTGTTGGATAGAAGAGAGTTGACGATTGTTTCTTTCGTGTGTTTTCATCAATATTTTGGACAAATTTGAACGATCGAACTATATACATTAGACCATTTGAAGTCCTTTTGTAATCGATTCAACATGTTCTTTGGCTTTCAGTCGCAAAGAAGCGATACTGGTGCTTCTTGGATCCGGACCATCTAAGTTCATTTTAGATTCGGTGGCGAGAGTCACTGCTGGCGAGAGAGACGATGCTAAAGACGACGTGACGAGAGCATTAGCGACGGGAGCGGACGCGGGGGAGGTTAAATACGAAGGATATCCTGTCTGTGGATGAGATAGAAACCCTGGTAATGCATGCGAGAGTGTCGAGTTCAGCAGTGGCGGAGCGAGCCACGGATCTACAGGTAGTGTGAGACTAGTTCCCGTGGACCGTGTGAGGGAACCTACGGAGTATTCATTAAGTCCAAGACGTGCCGCTTCCATCTTTTCCTGTCGTCTCCACTTGGCCCTCCTATTTTGAAACCATACCTGGAATTTAAAAGAAAGAAAAATATAAATTTAACAATTAATTCTTGTATTCTCTGTCTTAAGACAAGTAAGCATGTATAATTGGCATAAGTAAGACAACTAAGCAACAACATTATTCATGTCCGTGGATATTCTCGAGGTTCTGGTTTTCCTCACGTCCTCATTCAACCAATTAATTAATAATCATCCACTTCCATTAATTAACTACTTTCAAAGTATCTTTGGTGATGTTAAATTTGATATTTTATTTCATTTTAACATCGTTAAATCTTGAAAAATATAAATGGAAAGTCCATTTCAAAAAAGAGAGTGTGACGTTTCATTATTTTTGCGGTAAATTTAGTTTCAACATTCCAACATGCATTATTACAGCACATTCCGAATAAGAAAGAAAAAATCTCATACAAAGGAACACAATTTTAGACATTTGATAAACGACAAAGTCTATTGATATTTCATCTCTAGTATTATTTCCCTGTGGAATAGTCACTTTTTCTTTTTTCCAACAGTATTTTTTAAAACATTATCCTCTTATAACTCTGCTATGCTACTTGCTTTGATTCATATTATGAAACATTCAACCCCTTTCTCACACAAAAGTAATTTTTCTCTTTTTTGCAACAGACTTTATTTCTTATTTTGAAATTCTATACTTATACTAATCTAAAGTCATGTTGATAAAAAAAAATATGTGTACAAAAACATATAATAATACGCTAAAGTGCCTTTGGCAATTTTCAATAAATTAAATGTTGTTTAGCTTTTTAGAAGTACGTGAAATATATTTGTGTTATACTATAGAAGTTCTTCCTTTAATTAATTATTTTAATTAACATGTTTATATAGCGTTGAGATATATTTCCTTGCTATTTTCTGATGCTATCTACTTCAACCATTTCTAAAATGAAAAGTACAAAGGCGCATTAATGTTATTTTACACAAAAAATTATGTCGAATGAGGCATTTCGGTACTTTAAACCTTTCGACTGAAACAGTTTGTATCCTATTTGTAATCATAATATGGCATTTTTTAAATAAAAAAAGTAGTATTGATTCCGTATATAACTGTTTCTTGCAGTAACATAATTTCTGTACAATAATAATAACTGTATAAATTTGTGTAGAATAAGTACATATATGCAATTATAACGACTTATCAAAAAGATAGTCGTAAACCTGGTTCGTTTGCTGAGATAAAAATCCGAAGTGGTAGTAATTCTTTGACATTAAAAATATTAACTTCGATCTTTAAATACCATCAATCTCACCTTTTTAATAAAACTGACAACGTCTATAAACGATGTTAAACTGGTTTATTATTTGATATAATTTATAGTATCCTTTTCTTAAAACTGTTAAGTACACAACTTCACTGACTAGGTAACCATAAAACATGTCCATATCAACAACTATCCCATAATAATCACTTACATATATTAAAAACATTCTTCTTACGTTAATATGAAATTAACGTTCTACTAAGTATAGTGCATATGTATGAGTACTTTCTGCCCAAGGTACAGGTAAATATTACACAAACCAAAGTATTTTGTTATATAAAAATGTCGCTCGACAAAGGGACTGAATATAAAAGTCATGAGTAGGCTTGGCTTTTATCTTCAAGAACCACTGGTCCGTTAACATTAGTGTTGTTTACATCACATATGTCCATCATATTTTGATCGCACCTTGTATATCTATTCATTATATTTTACATATACATATATATATAAATACATTCATAACAATTCTTTCATTTCATCATTATTTATCTTTAATTACATTAATTATATTTATTTCATTATTATCCATTATATTATTAATATATTTTCTTATTAAAATATCGTCGCTTATTTAATTAGTCGTCGACGGGTGCGATTTCAAAAAATGTAAAGGACAAACGTGGGTTACAAATAATATTAATCTTTGCGGGCGCATTAAATAACAAATAAGTTAGATGTTGCATTTAAAGATATACATAGTAGCACTAAGATGTTATAATAAAGAAGAATCTCGTTCAAGTTAGTCGTTGAATAATTAGTTTTATAGAATAGAGCTTCTTTTAAACATAATCTTGGACAATTAAATTTTCAACACACATCAATCTAATATAACTAATCTTTGCTTTTAATTAATTATAAATCGAATTATAATTCCTCATATTAACAAGAAAGAATAAAAATCATTTGAAAATTAATTTTCCAGTCTACCTAAAACTCTATTTAAGCAATTCAAGTATTTTAAAGAATCGTTTTCATTATTGATATTAACACATAAACTTTAAAATGAAAATTTACAAGAATCTACAACTAACATGAATTTAACCTAATTTCAGTAACGGTAATCAGGTTACGTTCGAACTTGCACACGGTTCTAATAAAGTACATTGTACTGCGCTATCATGATTATGTTCTATATGATGTTGTAGATGTCTTTCACCGTGATTCTGATTTTGGTATGAAGTCCCATCTCTTGATCTCCAATTACGTCTATCCACGTAGTTCGCTGTATTTCTGGAATTTCGCCATACATTACGTCGATTATTTTTATATCTATTGCGGTTGAGTGATCTGACATCATAATTACCATGATTAGTTAGGTTAGGCGGATTCCCTACATAACCTTGTCTATTCTGATCATTTTGATTGCTAGAGTATACTCGGCTTAGGTTAGGTTCTGTATTATTCACACTCCGAATATTTAAATTCCGAACAGGCACCAAATGATCTGAATTATTCTTATTTTTACCCATTCCTGATTGTGGATTCATGGATTGTGGATTCATAGTATGGTATTGAGTTTCGTAGCATTGGACAAGCATCAATAAGAAACTCATACACTGTGTGGAAAATAAGATCTGTTGCAATTTAAATGGAAGCAAATTTCGAATCGATGCTATTATTCTCGATTCCGATTGCAAAGGATTAACGAC
This sequence comes from Thermobia domestica, assembly GCF_964235325.1. NCBI lineage: Eukaryota > Metazoa > Arthropoda > Insecta > Zygentoma > Lepismatidae > Thermobia > Thermobia domestica. The sequence continues at coordinate 191,327,991 of NC_137455.1, read as the reverse complement.
CTTTAATTCGTTGTAGACATTTACAACAAACTCTACAACAGATTTATGCAATCGAGGATTGAAGTGTTGATTTCTAAGGGTGGCATCTCTATTTGCCAGCAAAAAGTCATTTTCATTACACTTACCAATGAATTTGCTCATATCTCGAATTTCACGCATCTTAACACTGGACTTTACCTTCTTTTTCTCATTCCTTGTTCTTGTTGAGTGATAGTTCCTATCCATGACATGCTGTGTCGTCACACCATCTATGTTTTGCTCATCAGTACTCTTCGGACAACTTTCTTCATATTGCTTGTTAGCTTCGTCAAACCTCAGTTCTATCTTCTGTTCCATGGTCTTGTTAGATTCGTTGGACTTCTGTTCCATGGTCTGGTTAGATTTGTTGAACATCTGTTCCATGGTCTTGTTAAATTCGTTGAACTTCTGTTCCATGGTCTGCTTCAATTCTTCATATTGCTTGTTTATCTCGGTAGACATCTGCCTGAATTGTCGCTGTAAAGCTAACAAGAGTCGATCCTCTGATGACAAACCTGGTGTTCCACTAGTTTCACCTTGGTCACTAGTAAGTGATTCCTGCTGCATTGTTTCGTTGACCATTTTTCTTATGCTTACTTTACCACTTCGCAATATGGTTAAGTTCGTATGCATTAACGGTAATATAAAAGTAAATTCAACCTTACTCTTCTTCTTCGGGAACTGAATTTACAAAGTCCCGGGTGAGGTAAACCAAAATTTTTACAACGACTTATCAAAAGATAGTCGTAAACCTGGTTCGTTTGCTGAGATAAAAATCCGAAGTGGTAGTAATTCTTTGACATTAAAAATATTAACTTCGATCTTTAAATACCATTAATCTCACCTTTTTAATAAAACTGACAACGTCTATAAACGATATTAAACTGGTTTATTATTTGATATAATTTATAGTATTCTTTTCTTAAAACTGTTAAGTACACAAATTCACTGACTAGGTAACCATAAAACATGTCCATATCAACAACTATCCCATAATAATCACTCACATATATTAAAAACATTCTTCTTTTGTTAATATGAAATGAACATTCTACTAAGTATAGTGCATATGTATGAGTACTTTCTGCCCAAGGTACAGGTAAATATTACCAAACCAAAGTATTTTGTTATACAATGATTGTCAGGTGCTTTCACTGTACAGAAACGTTCAATCAAAACTTATTTGTCTTTTTAAAGATACGTTCACTTACGTAAAACCTACAAAATTTCTATTGAAATTAAATACAAAACAAAATCGAATTAAATATTGACATCATAATAGTTTTAAATACAATTTAATACATTACTCATGATAGAGCGCAAGAGTAAATAAGGGAAGTATTTCATTCAGATATAATTTTGTGCGTCAGTAGTATGAAAATCTCTTCTGAGGAGGAATATTAATGGTTTTATTCTAGATCTATATGCTCATTAGTTTGGGTGGTTTTGCGTTCTATACAACACGTAATGTAAGCTAAATGAAGCGTGGACCAATAGCTTAAAATGGGAACTTTTTTTGTATCCAAAGGGTTTAATATAACTTTCTATCTCGATGCTACATAAGATTAGGCATACAGTTGGACCCGAACTTTATATGAGACTTTCTTGCATCTCTAGAGTTTAACGTCACTTTCCATTGATGCTATATGAGATTAAACATGTAGAACCTAACATGTAGTTTAAATTGGGCTCTTTTCTTGTATCCATAGAGTTTAACGTCACTTTCCATCGTCGAAACTACCTAAGACTGGACACACAGTTGGACCTAAAGTTTAACACGGGCCCTTTTTGTATCTATAGAGTTTAATGTAACTTTTCAGCATCGATGCTATTTTAAAATTAGACATATAGTTGAACCCAAAATTTAATATGGAATCTTTTATATATCCATAGAATTTAACGCCACTTTCCAGCATCGATGCTATCTATGACTATACATACAGTTGAACCAAAAACTTAACATTGGATTTTTATGTATCTATAGAGGTTAATGTCATTTTTCAGCATCAGTCCTATCTAACGTTATTCATACAGTTGGACCTGAAGTCTAACATCGGATCTTTTCTTGTATAAAAAAAAGTTTAACAATTTTTCAGCTACCTAGGACTAGACATTCAGTTGGACCTAAAACTTAACATGTGACTTTTTATGTATCCATAGAGTTTAATGTCAGTTTTCAGCATCGATGCTGGATAAGACTAGGCATAAAGTTGGACCTGAAGCTTAACAAGTAACTTCCTTGTATATGGAGTTTAACATGACATTTCATCATAGATGTAAAATCATGAATGTCTGCTACCATAAGACGTCGATATATTGCTTATCCTGGAATTCAAATCACATGAGTTCTCATCAGGATAGAAACCAGTCTAACTCACCGAAGTAGAAACACAAGGAATTCAAACCATGAAGAACTAAATGTGAGCAACTTGTGATTAACAAACATTTTGGTTTTGTGTTTTACGGGAGTTCTTCTCTTTCTCCTCCCCTTTATCTTCATTTTACCGGTTCTTCTATTATTCACTTGTACTTCTCTGTCACCCCTACCTTTCAATCTCAAGATTTTAATCACAGAACGTTAAAGATTTCATTTAATTTGAAGAATATATTTTAGATCAAATCATCATTTAAAATGTTTGTTTACTTTGTGAATCTTGTTTTATGCCTTAAAGCTAAACAGTTTATTTAAAGAATACCCTTCCAATAAGAATTTTGGGATAGAAAATTAGAGAAAGTATCGGGGTGTTCATTTGAAAAAGAGAGAACTAAGAAATTTTATAGTGTTGTTCCCAACAACAGAATAACAGGGAAATGTTTATTTGTAGCTAATAGTTACTTTAAGAAATGGGGAAAGCCAGTAACTAATTATTGGCTTGATAACGTTTGGTGTTAGTAGAAAAGCTCGAGTTCTATAGCTCAGTGCAAGAATTTCGAGTTGAATAAGTACCCATCTTCTCATCAGTATCCGCTATTGCAGTAGTAGATACGAAGACGTATCTTTTTCATGGAAAATTGGTTCCGGGTATTTTCTGTTAGCCACTCTAGAACAAAACTAATCTGAAAATATTTTTAAGGTTGTTGAGAAGAGCGTTAATCTAAGATATTGATACAAAAGTTCCATGAACCAGTTCATTCTTTGCAAGAGTTGAGTTGATTTTAATGTCTCTTTCAACTATATGAAACGGACATACTAATTAACGCGGAATCTGAACCACGTGAGCTTTCGCCGGGAATCGAACCCGTGTCTCCAAGCCAAAGGCGCGAAGGCTAATCGCTTAGTCACGAAGGAGCTCTTTGTAAGAATCTTAATGGAAAGAAGGCAACTCATACGTCCAGTGATAATGGTAAAAGTATTAGTTAAAGACGATAAACTTAACGTGGTTTGTCTTAAGTTGAATGCCCCGTATATATCATATATATGTGTGCCAAAATTAAATTTTATGTCTTGTATTACTTGAAGACGCAAAAAATTAAACCATTATTAAGAATAAAATACTATATATAAAAATTGACAGTTGACCCGATCAATCTAGAAACACATAATATTGGATTTGAAGATCTTATAAAGAAATAAGAGATTTTAATTTAATTTTTTGTATAAAAACAAAAAAAAGGAAGGAATAAAGAGAAAATTAGGTAATTTTGTGTTCTCTTTTAGAATTGACGTCTTTCATTTTTTTTAAAAAAAATGTTATCATTAGATGATGAAATGTTCTGACAAAACTTTATTACATTCTCGCAACGTGCTTGCTTGACTAATTAAACTTAGTTACATATCCTGAGGATCCATCAACGTGTAATTACTAGCGTTATATATTTTTGTTGTTTGCTTTATAAAAAATACCGTAATAGGAAGAAAGGAAGAAAAGGGCCTAAAGTTGAGAATGTGTTGAACATAGTTTTAATTAAACCTCTTTTTAAAAAAATAAAATTAAGAACATTCATAATGTGCTCGTAAACTTCTTTATTTATTTTAGCTTTGTCACAGAGTGGGATCCCTCCAGTCATTAGTTTAAAATTAAAAGAAAAGCATTTTAAAAATTTACTCATGTTTCTAATAGATGCGCTGAAAAAAAGGCACAAACTAAAATTAATCATATTTTTTAAAGAAAAAGGTAAAAAAATACGCGTAGTTTCAAATAGAATGAAATAATAGTGTTTCAGAAGCATTTTCTATATTTAATTGCAAAGATTTCGAACTTTTTTTTGTTGGTATGATAAACTGACGTTTCTCATATCTTACTTTCAGTAGGAATTTATCTCTTTTTCTCATTGGTAAAAGTTATAGAAATCTTTTTTCAAATAAGTTTTCGATCAAATTATTGTTTTTGATTTGCAACGATCCAATTCCTTCAAATATATATTTCATTTCCTTTTTTGTTCGATTTTAGTTCTAGTAATTTATTTTACAATTAATCCCCCTTCGATTGTTTAAGAATTTCGTTTTCAATTTCCATTAAGTTTTATAGAATGTATTTTCAACAACTGTTGTACATCCTTTGCCTCATATGCTTATTTAATTTTTTTCGCGGTTTTCAATAGTTTTATTTATAATTTCCTTTATATTTACAACATAAAACATTATTATTCACTATTTTATGTAAAGTTATCATATACTATACAGAATATAGTTAAATACACACGCACACATGTATTTTTCACTGCCGAAGAGATGGAATCAAAAGGAAAAATTCAGTTATTTATTTCATTGTTCATTTAAAAAAAAGCATTAAATTATATTTTTAAAAAAAAATTCTCAAGAAACAAAAATGTTAAAGAATGAACAAAAATATTTTTTTAAAAAGATATTCTTTTTCATACAACTATTACTTTTGAATACTATTGAATACTCTGTCATTTCCATCGTGTGGTCATTTCCGATAACAACAAAAATTCAAGGTATGAAAAAGTTTCATTTTCGGTTCCAAACAGTATGGTTGGTATGTAAAGAAAGCAGGAGCTGCTATATATTTGACATTTTATATTTATGTAATACGACTTTTTTGTTTACTTACGATTGATCTATTTAATTTTTATAATTTCTTGTTTCAGAAATTTAGGCAAAAAGAAGATACAATTGCATCTTTTAATATAAAGTTTGTAGATCAAGGCAAAGCATAACCATTGTAAATTCCATATATAGCACATTTCTTTGGAATCCACCGGAAACAAACAATACTAGAAATACATCATACTTGACCCAGTCTCTGAACTATGCTCTCCAGTTTCAAGAAATAGGATTAACTGCAAACCCACAACTTACGTAAGCAATGCGTTCTGTAAATCTTTACGTAATTTGAATTTTACGTAAGTCGAATTTGTAAATTACTTAATTGTAACTTCGTAAGAAATTGTAATGTTTAATATTAATATATCCACAAAATATGTGTATATACGTCTGTGCAGTATAAAAATTCACATATTACAAATATCGTTACATACTAGAGTGGTTACCAGAGCCGCACACGCTGCAAATACGTTCGTATGCGCTAGTACTTATAATTTTCGAGATTTATTGTGTAACTGCGAATTGATGTAAGTCGGAGGCTACTGTTTCCAACTCTTGCACATCCCTTGCAAGTAATTTTCTAACGTTTTTCTGTAATTTTCCTTGCTTCCGTGCTATGTTGTTATTTATTTATTTTTAACTAGTTGTGAATTCTTTCTTCCTAGGAAACCTAATATGAATTTTCATGAAACATCTAAAATGTCTAGGTATAAGAAAACAAATATATCAAAAATTCATTACAGGGAAGACGGCGTAATCATATATAAAAATAAGTCTTCATATTTTAAAAAAAGTCCTTACTGTTAGTATTTTTCATCTTTAGATGCTGAGGTCAATTGCAAGAATTGACATAATGGAATTGTATTTTTTTTATAAAAAATACTTCTTTTTATTCTTATATTCAAAGATGAGTTTACGAGAAGCCCAGGAAAAGCTTTCTTTCTCAGAGGAAACAAGCTCTCTCCGGATATATATTTTTTAACTTTCCAAATAGATAATTTAAATGCAAAATATGTACAGAGCTCAACTCCAAACCAGGAAGCGAGCAACCAAACTACATTATATAGCGTTTGAAAGCTGTTTTTATGTGATAAACACAAAGCACAATTACATATTTCAAATTGTGGGAGAAAGATGAGAATTGTTATTTAGCGAAAGTTTGCAAATCATTTCTTAAGATTCCGAATATTTAGAATATCAATCAGGATATATTCTAGCACCTAAAAGTTAGGAAAACCAGTCTTAGTAAAACAAAACAAAAGATGTATGGCAATACTACCCACTAGTAAAAATATCTAAACTCTCTACGTTTTTTGTAACTTTCTTATAGAACAAATGCAATAAAATATTTTGTTTAATGTTTCATAGTAGCCAAACACGATAGGTTAGAGAGGTGGATCTGACATATAAGAAAATGGTAACTCGTATATAAGAATGGGGTGTTGGTGAAATGAAGGTAGAGAGTAAAACAAAATAGAATATAGAGGGGGCGCGGTGTCTCAGTGGTAGAGCGCTTGCCTCTGGTGCATGGGGTTCCTAGTTCGATCCCCAAACCAAATAAGTCTGTGGTTGACAATAGCGTGCTCGTGGATTTTCTCGGGGTACTCCCGTTTTCTCCCACCTTCTCATTCCACCAATCCTTGCATTATCATTCACTTTCCTTCATTGCCTCCCTTAGCCTAACGGGCATAATCGTGGGATGTTAAACTCAAAAAAAAAAATTACTTTTTCTCAAAATGGAATATACAAGAACTCTTAGAAGACTCATGGACACAATACTCCCCACTAGAAATTCCTAGCATCATCTGATATCCAACAAAGGATCGTTTGCATTATCATCGTACCATTTACCCCTTTAACTTCTACAGCAGCTTCCCTTAATATCACTAGACAATACAGAGATATTTCGCTCTCATAATTGGTTAAAATTTATTGTTTCAACATTTATATAGAAATTAATGAAATTATAAATAACGTTATTGAAGTAATTTGAGTGATTATCGTACATGAGGGATTTCTACACACATTACAAACGCGTTTTTCATTCTCACGTTAAGTACTTGTGCATTACAGCAAGATAAGAACAGAAAATTATTTTACGAACAACAACAATAATAGTAATATAAATACATACGTAGCTGTTGCATTAATGACTGACTGGCAGTCGATGTGGAGTGTAAAAATCTATTTACATTTGTGACATTCTCTTTCTTCCTCTTTAATTTATTTGTTCTAATACTAATAATTCATGTTGTATGTTTTACTAATGTGAAAAAGGTACAACAGTCTATGAGACATTTATGTGAGTAAGTTGTTATCAGTTGGTTATTAACAGCTGCTAAAAAACAAATTCTTATTTCTAGAAAATGGGCCTTTTTCATGAAAAAGTGATATTTGGATCTTTAGAAAAACGTATCATTACGAACATATATACACACTGTAAGTACTCAATATGTAAGTGTATATTAAGTATATAAATGTATGCGAATATGAATTGTAGACCGACGTGATTGATGATCTACGTATAGTCTTATTCATTAATGGAACAAACACCTTGTCTCTAGATTGAAACATATGGTACCAACACTACTACCAAACAACAAATCAATATACATATACACACACACATTTTTACCGTTATAAACAATAAAAATAAGGAAGGAAAACGAAAAACAATGATTCTTTTGCGTTTGTTAACGTTGGGGAAGGAAGAACACCTTTAATTAGGCGCAGAGGGTGATCGTAGAAAGATAAGAATCACAGGAAATTTGTTTCTTTTTTTTTCTATGTGTATAACCTAGTAGGAGATTATTTGGTTTCGACCCGGTTTCATGGCAGTTAATCAATACAAAAAACTTCTCTCTCTTGGATATACTCAACACATTTACAGAATAAGAAACTATGTTCATGGGGGTGTGCTATGAAACGAAACATAGAAATCCGTAATTCCATATGTACACTCATGTCCAAAATGATTGTCGCATATCTATAACTGTCTTCTTGTAAGAATATAATTTGATAAAGATTTTTCAGGGTACTTTTAATACTGATACTATGTGTATAATCAGGAAATGTATATTAGTGGTAAATTTCATAGGGAAAGGATTATAAATACGAAAATTAGAATGAATAAAACAAAATCTTGCTAAATGGAGAAGAAAGTTTTATTTTCGTTTTATTATTATTATTTACTGTTGTTTTGACATGAAATTTGTCACATACATGTCTTTGCCGATTATACACATACAAACATTATAAGAAATACCGGGCGATTTCGTTATCAAATTATATTCCTAAAACAACATATTTATAGACATGCGACAATAATTTTGGACATGAGTGTACCTTAACTATTTTGTTCTATTTAAATAAAATAATAATAGAGTTTTGGAGGCATTTTACGTCAATACAAATACATCTCGACGACTATCTGTTATTTTCTGTCTGTAACATCTATTTTTTGTAGTTTTTGTAAAAAATTTGTTTACCAACAATGCAATAAGCTTGCGAATTACAAGTTAGCGCAATGACAAAGTGAACAATTAACTGTGTTCTCTGTTCATTGCAGCATATAGCTTATTCAGATTTCTTCCTTTAATTAGGTTCTTTGAAAGAGGGCTGAAGAATCGTAATTAGACTTGAAGTCTTAATCCTCAACAGTGATGATTTCAGGAGTTGGCTAAGAATGCGCATATTTTCGATCTTCCTTAACATGGGCACCAATATTACTTTCATCCAATGTATTGAAAATCATCGTCCCGGGAAAAAATCTGAAATCCCCACTGCTCCCGGAAATGCCAACAAAATGAAGCCAGTGCTAAATTATACAGTATAAACACTGATAGCACAATATTTTAAATCCAATAATTTTTTGAAAGTGTTAATCCTTGCCTAATTGGTGTGGACAAAAAACGTCTAAAGTGATAACTCTAAAATTTTGTACTTTCATAACATTTCTTCTTTAGATGAGCATAGCTAATGTGAAAGAAGTACTGTTTGAGACCTCCAGTTGGCAGTGACAAGGAGAATCAATCTTAATGAAAGGAGAGAAGTGTGTAAAAAAATAAATAAATAAATAAAAATAAAGGTAGGAAGGCGTTGGTTATTCGCGTGGACGTTAAAGTAATTGTTTGAACAGTATTGCCAACCCGGGACAGTAAATCTATACCGGATAAGATTTTATAAATAATAATATGAGAATAAAATCAAAGTGGACCTACACCACTGAAAGCACAATAATCAGTGATTGTTGTCCGTTTGGCATGACTGGGGATCTACGACGCACGCACACACAAACACAAAAACACACCCCAGCATAAACACGAAACAGGGAAGAGAAAGAACTAGAAAAATGCAGTAAACTGCACAAGACAAAGTATGTCTACTGTAGAGAAAGATGCTGTATTTAAAATACGCGTGCTCTGTTCACTGCGTGACATCATCGCCTAACTAGAATATACTGCTGATCTGGAACCAATTTACGTTGTTTGGCAACTATGTTTAAACTTCCAACCTTCTTTCTCTCGTCCCCAGAGTCGCTCCCACAAGAAAAAACGAACAATTATTGTCCGTACGTACACATACCTTTTTTTTTCCTAGTGGACTCTTCTACTTCTGTCATGCGCAGAAGTGTCGAGAGACCTAATGCCCGAGGGTAAACTATAACTGTCGTAATTATCACCAGGAGAAAAAAAGATGAAATATTAATTGCTATATACTTTGTTTGGATTACAACAAAACATAAACTTACATCTTATCGTGGAATAATTCGAACTAAAGAAGATTCCACTAGGATTCGAACTAGGGCTTCTTACATCTGAAACACGAACTAAAACCATTTAGCCAGAAGAAGGTTTTATTAGTAAATCTGTTTAAATGACAATTATATTGTGATTGTATTTTTTTTTTTCGATTTTGTAAATATTAACTCAAGAAATCGGATTTTCGATTTGAGGACTTTACACTAACGGTACACAGTGGACCATAGGATTCCTTTCTACTTCGAAATTATTTTTCCCATAGAAATTAACATTAACACAATTAATCAATTTTCTAGCCACAGAAACATGAATATGTAGGGCTCAGGAAAAGAAATTAATAACTATCATTTTGCAACGTTTACAGGAGAGTAAAAACATATATACGAGGGTCATTTAACTCGAACTGGCAACACTGCTACGATTGGAGTGTCGTGTGGGCAGGAGACAAATAACGAACGTAGCGTGTTCCTTGGATGTGTACGAGTCAGTTCAACGCTGCTACGGTCCCATATGGCGGTGTGAGTGGCGAGTAGTACTGTTAGAGTGATTCTTGTGTGAAATACCACCCTAACGCAATGTTCACGCGTGCAGAATAGCGTGTGTTTATGAAATTCCAGGTGGCACGAGGGCAAACTACTAAAACGATTCACAAAGGATTAGTAAAGGTCTGTGGTGAAGCTGGTGTACTGTATCGGACAGTGGCGAGATGGTTGCAGCATTTCAGTCAGGACGACAGTCAACAGACAAAATACACGGTGGAGGGCATATGCGCTTCCAAGACTACGGACACTGCTTGACGGTGATCGACGCTGGACTTATAGTGAATAAGCGCAAGAGCTGAACATTTTGGGGGGATCAGTGTTCCGCATGCTAACACAAGATCTTGGGATGCTGAAAATTGCAGCCAGATAGGTACCCCATGCTCTGACCAAGGTTCAAAAGTTGCATAGGTGGGAATGTGCGCGCCTACACCATCAACGTTACAATGGGGATGGTGATCACTTCTTGCACCACATTATTGCAAGTGATGAAAGGTGGGGAAGAACCTACGAGTCTGAATTGAAACGTCAGTCGAGTGAATGGTGGCACTCAGAACCTCCACTACTGGAAAAGCTTAGGCAAGAGCCAGCAAACGTGAAGGTGATGATGATAATGTCATACGACCACGTAGCCATTATCCTGTCACATCAAGTTCCACCGGGCGTTACCGTCAATGCTGCATACTATGCTTCATACCTCAGTCACCATTTGCGACCAGCATTGCGGCGCAAACGTCCACACCTCCTGGAGTTTGGACCAATTCTCCTACATGACAATGCCAGATGCCATACAGCTAATCCAGTACATACTCTGTTACGACGATGGGGTTGGGAGGTACTGGAGCACCCGCCATACTCCCCGGATATGAGATCCTGCGATTTTGATCTTTTCCCAAAAATGAAAGAACCTCTAAGGGAAAAACGTTTCAGAGACATTCCCAGCATTCTTCGTGTCTTAAGGCGCACTGACAACACCCTCTTACAAAGTTGTGCTTTAACAGATATTCAACGGTTACCAGACATCTGGCGAAGGGTTGAATAGGCTGGCGGAGACTACATGGAAGGATTGTAAGTTTCTTGAGATGAGTGATTCACTACATTCCATTTCACAACTATGTTGCCACTTTGAATTAAATGATGACCCTCGTATATGTGTTCTTTCTGTAACGAACAAACATACCTAAGTAAAATGAAAATAGCATTATTGTATTTAAAGGCAAGTAATACTAAAGTAAACCATACGGTATGAAGGCTAAAATCAAAAACTGCAAGGTAAATAAATAAATATAAAATTAAAAAAATTAAAGTAGTTTCTGAACAAAAATTCTGACAGACCATGCTTATGACAAATGCTCAAAAGCGCTAATAGGCACGTGGAATTACAGGTCTGTGTGAACGTTCGTGTTCCGAAACATTGTTCATAAGCAGAGGAAAAAAATGTTTACGAAAGTTGTACGTAAACCGAATTGTTCGCAAACCAAGAGTTTGTAAACCGAGATCCGTACTTGTAAAATTATTCTATAATTTCTGAGGGGCCGCGGTGCCTCAGTGGAGGAGCGTTCACCTCTGGTGGATGGGATCCTGGGTCCGATCCAAGTTTGCGCCAAGTGAACTTTGTGGTGGACAAACACCGTGTGCGTCGGTTTCCTCGGGGTTCTCCCGTTTCCTCACACTTTCTGTATTCCACCATTTCATTCATTTCTCATCATCATCGTCTCCTTTAGCCTAGCCGGTGTGGTCCCGCGTAGCGTAGTCGCTAACGCTCTCGCCTTCAATGCGAGCGGTCCCGGGCTAGATTCCCGGTGGGGTCACTCGGTCGAAAAAGTGTAACACGCTTTTTAAGGCCAGCCACCCTGAATGAAGTTTTCCTGGGTTTTCCTCATTCACTCCAGGCAAATGCCAGGGCGGTACCTAACTTATAGGTCCCAGGTCGCTTCCTTCCTTCCCCAACCCTTTCTTCCTTCCCTTTCCCCGGATAGCGTGCTCGCCAAGGGACGTCATTCCTCAAATCGTGACAGGCTAAATGGCCTTAGATGCCGAAAGCTCTGAAATCTAAATCCTAAATCCTAAATCCTAAATCCCTAGCCTAGCTGACATAAGCGTGGGACATAAAACTTAAAGATTTCATTTCATTTTCTATAATTTCTGCTTGTGATCAAAGGTATATTTTAAAAATTATTATTATTATTATTATTATTATTATTATTATTATTATTATTATTATTATTATTATTATTATTATTATTATTATTATTATTATTATTATTGTATAATGCAATATTAAATAGTTGAAATGGAATAATGATGCAGTTTAACATTTAAGTTTTTCCTGCCGGCGACAAATGTGAGAATCGAAGTACAGTCAAAGCCTATCATTCTGAGATTCAACTAAGTATTGGCCTATATGCTCAAAATCAATTTTTTCTTATGTTCCATTTGTGTGAAGAAGAGCTTAGAGGATATTGAATTAATTGTCTCAGATCCAATGTTGAATGAAATGTTACATATATTCCATTACATACGATAAATAAGGTTGAGTTCTATAGTGCCTAATCATCACATTTGTAAGAATTCTAGTTTACATATTAAAAATTATCTCTAAAATTTATCCTACTAATACCTACCCTGTTTATCTTACATCTACAGCCTCATACTAGACTGCAGCGGTGGATAGTGCTAATAAATAAATAAACAAAGCAAGCAAAGCCTAGATAATCTTTATTTATTTTTCTTTTTAAATCATGAACTTCTACATAGAAAATTGGTGAATTTTGAAAGTGGGATACAAAATGTTATTTTTAATAATATTCAATTGTGTTTTAATTAGATAGAAAAATGGTGCACAATTGATAAAGTAATTTTAATATTTAGTTTAAACAATACAACAATGAACACAAATGACTAGTAGAAAATTTGAGAACCCAAATTAATGAATGCTTAATTGTTTTAAGAAAGTGCCTACTTCACTAACATTCTTGTTAGAAAAACGTTCTGTAAAAAATATTATAATACACGTTTTAAAGTAGTAGGTTTCCGTTTATTAAAAATAATAAACAAAAAGGAAAGCTTTCTGTAAATACTGTGATAGTCTTAAAGAATACCACAAAACTTGCGATTTGTCTTTTCTTCCCCCCTCCCCCTCAGGGATCAATTTACTTGATATATAGAGACATAGAGAACACATACACACATCAACTTCACACGCAACTTCACAACTTATTTGCCAGCGCAAGAAACGAAAATGAAAAACGTATATTTTCTTTTTTTAGTTTTGATAAACAAGGTATAAAATAACAGGGTATGTTATCATCACATCTATATCTAGCTTTAGCGTCAATTCATATATGTGTATGATGTTTATCATTATGTAGTCAGAAAGAACAATCAATTTGAAACGAAATGGTATTGAAGGTAATAATGCATTATAGAACTTGCAGAATGTTGAGATATCAAAAAGGTGTGGGAGGAAACAAATGAACAATTGAAGGGAAAGGAACGAAAAGAAATAGATTATGCATTTTATATTTGGCAGAATCATTCTCATGGATATATCATTAATGAAAACATCAAGTTTTCTTTTCTTATAAGAAATGTCTTTATAGAATGCTAATACAAATTGCGGAACAGAAATATCGTTTTTAAAAAATGTGGCTTTGACGTTAATGTACGTATTTAGGAAAACAAAATGGCAAAAATAATGTCCAAAGCTACACTATATTGAGATGAAAATACATACATATAAAGAATAGTAATCATTAAATATAATTCCACATTTTCTTATTGCTCTAGAATACATATATTATAAATGATTGCTTAATAGCGTAGTAAAACTTTTATGTGGGATATGGTAGAAATGAGGCAAATTTCCATTATATTTTATTATCCTCAGTAATATTAAATATTTACTAAATAAGGCTTTCGTTCTTCTAGAAATATTGCTTCTTTTCTTTTACTAAATACATAAAAGCTATAGTATAAACTGAATTGAAATTCTTCAGGTTAAAAATTTTCTACAAATTATGTTGTAAGCACAGAACAGATTATATGCAAGAGTAAGTAATGTTAAAAAAATTAGCAATATTCGCCACAGTTCTATTCCAAATTTATCTTTCTTCTCATATACTAAAATTAGAGAGATTCCCGTTATTTTTCACACTTTATTTTTTAAACAAGAATTTTACGAATGATACCAAAAAAGGATCAAAAGCTTATAATCTTTTGGGGATGATAAACAATGCATTAAAATATTGCAATCTTGGCCATTGGATCAGGAGTCACAAAATTTTTGAACAGGCCCTAAATCGAGTTTCCGTATTTTGTACGAAATAAGCACATCATACTGAGTGAAGTGATAGTTTGGGTTTGGCTACACTGTATGTAGTTCTCCAGATATAAGGCATACAAGAACATTTTTGATTGAATTATATTGGATCTTTTGATACAAAAATGAAGAATTACGATAGAGTTCTTTCTTTCTAAAGAAAAATGTTTGATCCACTTTCATATAGATGACTAACTTGGGTAGAAAAGTCAGATGTATCAGATGTAAAAGTGTAAAGAAACAAATATAGTATTATTTATTTTTAGAAATGAACTTATAATAATAATAATAATAATAATAATAATAATAATAATAATAATAATAATAATAATAATTATTATTATTATTATTATTATTATTATTATTATTATTATTATTATTATTATTATTATTATTATTAAACTTACAAACTACGGTATGCATAAGTTTCGGAAGTCTTAGACAACAGCTATATTCGTCCATCTGTCTTTCTGTCAACAGGTATCAGCAAAAACAGTAAAAGCTTTCGAGAAACAATTTTCTGCAACCGGTTAAGCGTCCTAAGAATAAGTCTCATCTCCTCGGCTAACGCTTTATTCAAACTGGAAGTGGTAGAAATAAACATTTATCCGGTTTTAATGTTTATCGCCATAGAACACAAACGATAACAGGAACCAACAAGCTGTTGTTTTTTTTAATCGATTCTGCGTAAGAGAGCATGTCATTACAACCTGCAACACTCTATCAATATCGGAAGTGATTGAAATATTTTATTACTTCTGCATTCAATATTGATTTCCACAGGGGAAAAATGGTCAGACATCGAGAAGTAGTTTTTTGCAATCGAGAAAAATGAAATCTTTCAATTTGACGTCCCTCGGATATGTCGGTTAGGCTAAAGGAGACGGTGATTATGAGAAATGAATGAAATGGTGGAATGAAGAAAGTGGGAGGAAACGGGAGAACCCCGAGAAAACCCACGAGCACGGTGTATGTAAACCACAAAGTCTACACGGTGGGAGCTGGGATCGAACTAGGGACCCCAAGCACTGGAGGTGAACGCTCTACCATTGAGCCACCGCGTTTTTTTGCAATCGACTCAGCATGTCAAGGGGCTTATATATATAGGGGGGTAAGAAACTATTTGAACAAACTTCCGGAGCTGATTCCCGACACCGAAACCAGCAAGAAAAAAGTCCTCTGGAACTTTGATCAGTGAGGGATAGTTTCGGCGATATAAGGTGCCGAAAGTGTGGGAAAATGAACTTCAGAGGGCTATAATTCAAAAACAACGCAAAATAGAGAGTGCGGTTTAGAACATAACACTCGAAGTCATACGTGCTCGATTGAAAAATGTATGCTTCAATTCTCTTCAAGATTCCGCTCTGGGAAATACCTGGCACACATCTTGCGGAGGTTTGAAACATACATTTTTCAATTGAGCACGTATGGCTTCGAGTGTCATGTTCTAATTCTTACTCTCTATGTAGCGTTGTTTTTGAATTACAGTCCTCTGAAGTTCATTTTCCCACGCTTTCGGCACCTTATATCGCCGAAACTGTCCCTCACTGACCAAAGTTCCAGAGGACTTTTTTTTTTTTTTTTTGCTGGTTTCGGTGTTGGGAATCAGCTCCGGAAGTTTGTTCAAATAGTTTCTTACCACCCTGTATAATTTGCAACGTAGCAGTATATTAATAGGAGCCCCCTTCATTCAGCGCTGTTTTAATGATGTTGATATCTGCAAATACTCGTATATTGAAAGAACGTTACGTCTTGTATTTTACTACTATTACTACACGTTCTACTACTACTACTACTACTACTACTACTACTACTACTACTACTACTACTACTACTAATAATAATAATAATAATAATAATAATAATAATAATAATAATAATAATTCGTTTTTCCTAAACATTTTTCGTAGCGTATCTATTTAATTATTTTGAATGATAATTTAAGTAGTCATTATTATAACGCTATTTAATCACCCATTCTTGTAATTATAACCTCCCAAAATATTCAAACAGCTCTTCATTTTCTACGTAAAAGGAGCAGCGGCAGCCTTGTTTTAATCTCTGGAGACACAATTTTGTCACAATTAATTAAAAGAGTCGAGAATTCATTTAATGTCGTCTTCGTTAGTCATTGAGGCTTTGCTTCAATAACTATCTTCCGAGTATTTAAAATCACAGCTGAAAAAGAAAGACAAAAACAATTTGGAAAGTGATGAGGGAAGAATTACAATATATATAGCAGAGAAAATAAGAAGATTTCTGTTTTAGATTTGTATACCAATACCAATAATAATCAAAATAATTATATCAATGCGTAAACTGAAGGCAGGTTTTTCTCTTTAATATTTACGTATTTCTTTTATAGGAGAAATTCTTTTCAATTTATTTTCATTCTAATTGTCTAGCAATCTTGCTTTTAGTCTTCTTTTAGCTACTTTTCTGACAACAATAATATAATTCACAAAATTAAACATGCTTTATTATGGATCGCATTATATATATATATATATATATATATATATATATATATATATATATGTGTGTGTGTGTGTGTGTGTTTTAGTGGGAGAGAGAAAGAGGGAACATACCTTTTGTCCTTTCTTTTTATTATTACTCTCTTTCGCAGAACATTTTTTTTCTGTTGTTTTGACATCATAAATTACATTAGGCCCCATTTTTGTTACGTTGCTGCTTACTTTCTTTGTGGTTGAGTACTTCTGGGATTTTTTCAGTGGTACAAACATATTCCAAATGCATTACATCTCTTTATATACACAACGGGAAAAAATTACATTAGAAAAGCCTAACAACGAGCAATATTATTTCCCTCTTTTTCTTTCTTTCTTTTTTTTTCAAGGACTATCTTTCTAGCAATGGGATTTAACAAACTAAAGTAAAAGGGCGGTCCATGGGGTGGGATGGTAGGAGAATAGTGAAGAGTAGAGAGAGAGAGAAAAAAGGGGGCCCGGTAATGGGCGTTATATGGAAATAATATCTAATTTTTGATGACTATTACGGGGCCTAATCATATGAAGGACCGTCAACGGCGCTTGTGAGCCCTGCGGGATTTGTCTCAACTCCAATGTCCTCGGGCACAGCACTGCACCAATGAAGTTTTCAGATTCATCTCTTTCCTCTTCCTACATACTCTGTCATAAAAGCATTTTTTTTCTTTTTTGTTGTTATTATTTTCATAAGGAAATAAAAAATCTACCTATTTGACTTGCTTGTTCCTTCTTTTTTTCCTCTTCTGTGCCCTCACGAGATCCCCTCCTCCCTAACCCGCGCTTGCACCTCACTTCTCTGTTAGAAATAAATTGGTTTTGAACTGATACATTAATTGTCAATTTAGCGCTATTCTTCACAAGGGTAATGGCTTGCTGAAGCTGTCCCAAATTGAGAAAATCTAATATAAACTTTCCTAAAGGTTTTGCGAGACATAGAGCGAGGTTGGAGAGCGTGCTGCGGAGACACTGAGTGAAAAAAAAAGAAGTTTGTAGAAAGCATCAGAGGGGCGTGTGAAGGAGGAGGGGGAAGAAAATCAGCCAAGACTCGCTTCAAATGGAATACGCCAGCGCCAATATAAATACGCTGTAAGAAATGCGAGACAAAAAGAAAAAGAAAATACCCCTTTAGCAATGGCCGCCATCATCTTATTTCTTCTCGTGATGTACTACGTCTTGTTTTTTCTTTCTCTCTCCTCTTCTTTTCTTTCTATTTCTTTGTACATGCAGCGACTTCAAACAAAAGAGACGTAAAAAGATTACCAATATTAAAAATCTTTCTCCTAACTCCTCGTTCCTTATATATACTGCTTCTATCATCCATAATTTTACGTCTTTTTTCACCTCTTCGCGCGTATTTACCATATACATACACAAATTTTATTTTTTTCTTTTTACAAAAAATTATAACAACAATAAGAAATTAAAAAAAAATCAAGCTCATTTCAATTTTCTACCATCATGCCTGGAGTAGATTTTTCCTTTTTTGCTACCCCGTCTTTCTCTTTCTCTCGCTTCCTGATTCAATGCTCTTTCAATTTTTCCCTTACATCCACTACCACTACCTTTCGTCGCTCTTCCCTCCCCTCTTATCCTTATATTTTTTTATCTAAAATGTAAGAAGTTAAAAAGAAGAAGAATAAAAAATTGAGATGGGTGGGACTGAAAGAAAATTTCGTCAGAAAATGAGTTTCATATGAGGATTGGCAAAATGTAATAAACGTTTCTATGGAAAATTTCCTTTCTCTCCCTCTTTTATATTCGTATATTTAAAATAGAAATTCAGTTATAAAAGATACAAGATAAATATATCAAGAACAAGTATCTTCTTGTTATCTTTCTCATTACCGGTTTTTTTCTATGCTTCTGCTGAGTAAGTGATTGCCTATATAGGAAAAGAGAATCAAGAAAGAAGATAAAGGGGAGAATGGAGTAAAGAAATATTATAAAACTATTTATTTAATATTACATCATCATATGCAAGAAGGATTTCTTTTTCCGTGTAAGGAAGTACGAAAGAAAAACTTTGACATCACGAAAGCAAGTAAACCGGAAAATATGAAGAGCTAAAATAAATTATAAACATAGGAAAGCAACAACAGGAAAGTACATGTAGATGAAAGCATTTTAAAAGATAATGAAAGAATTTTATAAGATAATTTAAAATATATATATATATATATATATATATATATATATATACGGGAAATGAGTATTGTTTAGAGAAGGAAACAATGTAAGAAGTGAGTAAGACACATTTAATTAAAAAAAGAAAACATCAATACTATGTCCTAATTTAATAAATTATATACATAAACTATTAAATAAACTTCTAATTAAAATGTAACATCTGTTAAGTAGAAAATAATTGATTTGAAGTATCATTTGCAATATTATTAAATTAAATGATAATACATAATACATTTCAAGTATTTTACTTTGTTGACAAACTGAATCTAACTAAATTAAAAGACAATATATTATTTTTGAATTATCAATTGAATTTTATGTACTTGAAATTAATTATATTTTCTTATTTTAAAAATATCAATAAGTTTACATTATAAATTTTAAACATTTCAGTCTCACTTATCTTATTTTCATCTAAAAAGTAGCAAGTTAGAAAGGAAGAAAAAAGAAGAATGCGACAGTAAGAAAATTTTATCAGAAGATGAGTTTTATGTGAGAATTGCTAAAATGTAATAAATGTTTCTATGGATAATTTCCTTTTCGTCCTCTTTTTTCCTTTAAAATATTTAAAAAAGGAAATTCAGTTTTAAAAAACTTTTAAAACATAAATTTTACCTAACTTCAACAAAATACAGAAAATAATATATTCAAATTATATATATATATATATATATATATATATATATATATATATATATATATATATATATATATATATATATATATATATATAAAATTCAAATAATGAATTCAAAATTCAAGAAGAGAACGTCAATAATACTTCAAAAATTATAAATTTATTAAATTGTATGCATCAACTATAAGATAAATTTTATCAAATTAAAAAATATATTTAATAAATTTTAAATAATTAACTTGAAATAATGTTTGTAATCTATTCAATTAAATGATAACAATTAATTGGGTTCAGGTAGTTTTCACAATTGATAAATTTGCATCTAACTAAATTGAAAGACAGCATACTATGATAAATGCTACATATTTGAGACTGACTGTATTATGTTTTGTCGAAAGATTAATACCGTATGAACTTTAAACATTTTATTTAATTAGCTTATAGGATTTTAAAAATTAAAACAGACATATTTAATAAATATACACGTGCGACAGATTATATTGTATTCAATAGAAAGTTATACATGAAATTTTATGTATTAATTATTTTACTAAATTAAATCCGTAATAAACTTTAAACTTGTTACTGAATTGAATAACTGAATTTAATTAAAATCAAAGATAATACGCCATATACATCTAATATAATGCATGAACTATTAAAAATGTTTTTACGCTTTTATAAAATATTAATCATCAAAAATTTTTAGATTGTCTAATATTCAAATTTTTATGATTCATTAACCGTAAAGTGGGAAGCAAAATTGGAATCTGAATAACATTCGCTGTATTACGTATAATACAAATGTAACACAGAAATAGTACAGTAATATTTTTTATGTATTGTCTTCAACTGAAATTTAAACCCAATGTTATTTTTATATAACTTTTCATGATTAAGATTAGTACGTTAAATGATTATTAACATGTGAAGAAGGATGAAAAGCAGATTTAATTAATATCGTGAGAGAACAGAGAAACCCTAGGATATTGTCTACCATAAACTCATACATACTAAGATCTAAATGGAGGCTATTCACATTATGGATGTGAAAACGTTTACTATTGAGCCATCGAAGTCATTGCCATCACGTAATATAATAAGCTTTCTCGATTTACTTTTGAGTTGTAAACGTGACCTTGAAAATTCCTATTACTTTGAGTTGAGTTGATTTTGAGTTTAATGTCCCGTTCAGCAGCGAAGGTATTTGAGACGTGAACCTACTGATTAACGTGGAATTCGAACCACATGAGCTCTCGCGGTGAATCGAAATCCTATTATTTTAAATTCAACGATTGTTACTTAGAATTAATTTTTTATTTTCAGTATCAAGTGTATACAAACCATAGTTGTAGATTTAACGTGGTAAGTAAAAAATATGATCTCCGACAGGAATAGAACATGGATGTCTCCTCCCTTCTAGTCTAGTGGCTAACGCATCCGCTTTTGTTGCAAATGGTTTAGGGTTGGATTCTCATTGCTAACTCTTGAAATTTGAATGGATTATGGTGGTTCAGGTTTAATTTTAAATTGTAGGTCCATGTCTCATATAGCCTTGATGTTGGAAAGGGTTGTTGGACTACAACCAAGCAAAAACCTTGGTGTTCAGGGACAAAATCTGGGACGTGAAATCACAAAGAAATCGTCCTAAGTTATTAGATAATTTAGTTTAACAAACTCTCCCATTTTAATTTTAATTTGTCTTTCTAAGCTTTTCTCAAAAATGTTGCAGTTTTTATTTGGATATTCATATATTACACAATAAGTATAAAAATACTGTTAATTTTGATTTATTAATTGCACGTAAAGAAGCATTGACAATATCTTGTACAGTCACATTATTAAACTGTTAAGTTATACATAGAAGAGACGCAAAGAGAGCCTTAGTAATAAAGTATAAGCCTCGAAGCTCTTTAAGGAATTAACAACCTACAAGCTGCTTGCTCCGTTTTTAATGAAGCTAGTTAGTTCAAGACAAGCGAAAGTCCTTCTGATAAGCGTTGCGGTAAATTTTCCCTATTTTCGTTTTCCACCCATAAACAAACAAAATTGAGAAGAGCTTTTATGAAAACGCTTGTGGTTGACAATTTACATAACTTGTTTCCCTGTTAGAAACATAATTTTATTACATTCCACTATTATTCGCTACATTGTTGTTATGTAAGCTCTCTTGTTAAAGAAACAAAATTGGATTGTGTGTCTGTCAGAAAATTGCCTGTGTGTTGGAGAATTTTCCTCGGATTCAAAATTATCTTGTTTACTTATAATATCATGGTTGTCAAATTTAAATCACAGTGCCTTTCATAATATATTTTTCAGTCTTGTACAATAGTTTTGATGCCAAGTACAAAAGTAACAATATATTATTACTAAATTTCATTTTCGTTATTTGCTCAGAAGAATTGTTTTACACCTAGCAAACTTACATTTAGTTTTTCACTATATCTAGAATCTAAAATATTTGCTTATACTGTATATTGCTTTCATGTTTTGTTTCCGTATAGTGTTAATACCATGTCTATTGAAATGGTATTTGAGGTTACAGCATCTTACTTGCCTGATATTAACACTATGTTGCAGGTGTATACAAAACAAATGCTAAATGTAAAGATTTCAAGTTATTTATTGACAAAACGTACAATCTTTTAGAACATTTAATTACTTTTAACTCCAATATTATTTTATATGGGGACTTAAATGTAAATTTTAAGTTGGAGAACAACATAGAAAGTGTTACGTTAAATAATGTGTTCTCTTCATTCAATTTAGCTATTGTTACTACTGAGATTACCAGGCCAAAATTTAGGTTTTAGTTGCTTTGAAAATATAATTACTGTGATTGATAGGTCTATTGATAGTTCAATCGTAAAAACTGCTGCTCTGATCACTGGGCGGTCTTACTCAAATCTGAGTTGTATTTTCTCAAGATAACAGATACAACTAGTAAAAATAAATGTAGGTTAAGAGTCGGTCTAATGAGAGAAGAAAACATAACAAGATTTCAAGAGGAACTATCATTAGTTGATTGGAACTATATGTATAGCTCTTTGCACGATGTTAAGGACAAACTAGCATTTTTTTTCTGTAACGTCGTTCTCAATTGAATGTGCGTTCCTTGTGAAATATGGTATTGGCAAGTCAACTAAGTCGAAACCTACTAGAATTAAAAGTAAAGAAATTGATAGACTCAAAACAAAATGTGAATGCTATTATGATTATTATATTAGTACTGGCTCAAGTGCCATGAAGAATTTATATAAAATTAGTAAGAAAAAGTTATATAAACTAGTGAGAGAAACTAGAATTAAAGCTAATGAAAATATCAACAGCTTTGCTAATAAGTCTAAAGCAATGTGGAATATTGTAAAAAAAAATAAAATAAATAAATAAATAAAGTTATCCTAAAGCAATGTGGAATATTGTAAAAAAAATAAATAAATAAAGTTATCCTTTGTACAATAACATAAAAAGCTCTGATAACTAGCTGAATGCCTTTGAATTTAATAATTTTTTGTTAACAAAATTGAGGAGATATTGAGAGAAGTTTCATCATACCCTCATTATAATGATTCAGGTTTTTATTTAAATAAATTGTCCAAACCTACTACTACGTTTAATTTTCATCCAGTTGAAGTAAAAGGTCTTGAGAAAGTGATTATTAAAATGAGTAGCAGTAGATGTGAGAATATTTATAACCTTAGCCCTATTATGTTAAAACATAGGACAAATTTCATAAAGGAACCTTTAAGTCACATTATAAACTTTTGTAGACTAGACTATTATTTTCCTGAATGCTTTAAATTAGTGAAAGTAGTGCCTATAATGAAAAGAGGAAACAAGTCATCTCTTGATAACTATCGACCGATTTTTATGGTTCCAGTTATATCAATAGTTTTTGAGATTGTTTTGAATGAGCAGATTGTTGACTATTTTGAACATAATAATTTATTTAGCAATTCTCAATTTGGTTATAGATCCGGACTAGGTACTGTTAAGGATGCTGTTTTATTTTTGGTAAATTGTATTACCTTGTTGGACATTAAGAACTTTGTTCATGTAAAACTATATGTTCTATCAAAAGCATTTGATACTATGTCTCATGATATTTTGTTTTAAAAAACTAGAATTCTATAGTTTTAACAATGCAGCTTTGTCACTTCATCATCCGTATTTCAATGAACGATATCAGACAGTTGTATATGGAGAAAAAAAGTCTAACCTATGGCCTGTTAGACACGGGGTGCCTCAGGGATCTATTCTTGGCCCGATTGTATTTATGATTTATATTAATGACCTTCCATACAATGTTGTTTCACCCTTCGTCAATAGTTATTTATTTGCAGATGATCTCAATATCTGTCTCAACTCACGATAAAAAGACTCAGTTCATTCTATATTAAACATCAAGTCAGACTGGTGTACTTTCAACTTCCTTTGTATTAACTCTGACAAGATCAAAGACTTGGTGCTTACCTAAAAAAACAAAGAGTCGAATGCAGAACTTGAAAAATATTCCGTTGCTTTTTTGGGGTTTTTAATTGATAATCATTTGAACTGGGACGATCATATTCTTAAACTGGAATCTAGAGCTAGTAAAGGAGTTTATCTAATATGTAGATTAAGATTTGCGTAAGTTTAAAGATCTTTAAAAACTATTTACTATGCGTAAATTCATAGTCATTTAAGTTATGGCACAATTCTATGGGGTCATCAGTATTCCAACAAAAGCCTTTTAAAAATGCAAAAGATATGTGTAAGATTGATGCTTGGTTTCCCTAGTCGTGCACATTGTAGATCAAGCTTCGTTTAATTAGAATTTATGACAGTTCCTGCAATTTTCATGTATCAATGTTTGCTTTTTATCAAGGAAAACAATCATAGTTACAAAGAATTATGGTATTATCATGCATATCAAACTAGAAACAGGAACAGTTTAGGATTATTTAGATGAGAATATAGTAAGACACAAAATCCTTCAGTCTGTTAAATTTTACAATTTTCTTCCTATATTTTTAAGAGAACTTCCATTTCTGGCCTTTAAAAAGAAAGTGCAGAAATTACTTATTAATAACTGTATATAAAGTGTTGACGAATTCTTCGAACTTAAAAATGATAGTTAAAATATTTTCGTCTGCTATACAGTAATGTTTGTTTATATTATGGACTGTTATATATTTAACCCTAAAATTTTCAACTTTTAGCTACCTATCTTTGACGATTGTAATACATCCGATGTTCTCAGATGTTTCTGCAATAAAATATATTATTATTATTATTATTATTATTATTATTATTATTATTATTATTATTATTCAACACATATGTTATGAAGAATGAAAACTAATATTAACGTGGATTCGGAAATACAACCGGGGCTTCAATTTTGTGTTGTTGGAAGGTGCATAAACTATCATGCAAGATCAACGCTATTCCTCACCACACCATCTTTTCTCCAAGAGAATTGGATTACAGGATCACGCCTCTGGCCCCAGTTATGCTCATACAATCAACACGATCAATATACACAGTTTATTTGTCCATAACTATACGTATTATATGTAAGTATAGGAAATCTAGGACGCCTAAAGGATGGATTTGTATGCAACGCGTTCTTGCCATGCCACGGTTAAGTTCTGAGTTACAATACACTAGGAAACAACAAAATGCCACACCACTCACAAATCACTGTAATACACTTGTTCGCATGTGGCAACTAAGGATTTCAAATATGTGTCAAATAGCAATGACCTCATTTGATGGGCTGGTTGACAACTAACGTTATCTACACGACAAGGCCAATAAGACGTCTATTGGATTAAAACGTTCACGTGAGTGCAAGCAGAAAATCTTTAAAAGACAACCTAATGCACTGGCGGGAAGTGTGCCAAGATAAAACAAACGTACTCTAGTCGACAGGAACCAGAACAAGAAATGGTGAAAAACAACGACAAAGTTTCGTTTTTTCTGACATTGATGCAGGGTTCTGAGAATAAGTTACATTTCCGTCTTTATCATCCTATTAAAACATAATACAGTTGTAATCTGTCACTTTTCGTTTTCAATATTGATACATATAAAGCGAAATGGTGCATCGAAATTGCGCAAGCTTTCATTTTCGTATTTGTTGACAAAGATAAAGCCTTAATGAATCAGATACAAAATTGGAAATTCCGCAAAAAAAAAAAAAAAGTGCAACGTTTCCATCATTATCATAAACATTTCAACTAATAAAAACAGCTAACTCAAGTCGCTGTTAGATCAAAAGTGTTTTTGCGTTGACACTTCTTCTGAAGAAAAAATACAAAGTAATGGATGGCAATAGCATATTCAGTTATCGCTGTTACATGAATGCGTACAGCGACATCTATACAATACATAGATAAAATTATTTTAGTGATATGATCTTTGATGTCACTGTTTGAAAAATATGACATTAATATTTCGTTGCTTGCTTTGTCTTATTATAGAGCAGTGTCCCTTAGTGGAACGACTAAATCGAACAAGACGTTCTCATACTGAAATATCAGAAAATTTACTTTATCTTCCAATAGTGTCTGTATTGCGAGATCCTTCCATAGATAATAAAAATTTGAGAATTTCACGATCAGTTGAAAAAATCTTTTCGAACGTTGTATACTTGAAAATATACAGTAATAATGTAACATTTATGAGTCATGGGTGAAAAGTCATCCATGTTTCCTTTATATGTAAAAAAGATGTTTCCTTTCAAAGGTTAATATAGTTATTGGCTTTTATAGCATTTCCCGATCATATATTTGTAACAAAGGTTGAAGTAGAATTGTTAACAGCAGTGCACATTGTTGTTTCAATTTTTTCAGTGTTTACTACTGTATAGCAACGGAACATTTTAAACCACTTATCTCTAAAAATACAGTACCAGCGGTTCTTAATTATATTGTTCTGCTCTCTCATACATACGTAGTCCTATGTAAATGTCATTTCAGGGTGTGTATGTGTGTGTGTGTGTGTGTGTCAAGACAAAGAGTTTGAGTGCATCTATTTCCAGATTATAATTTAGAAGTCGTACAAATATGGCATCACACTCTACGATTACTGCCTAATTTATATCTATGAAATAACGAGGTATGTATAGTAAAAATTTTATTTGAAAATTGTAATTATTTTGTTGATTTTTGTTTCATCAGAGTACTTGTGCTATTTACAAATCGTTGGAACCTTGCCTTTTTTTTTTTTTTTTTTTTTTTTTACAAAATGTACAATGCTATGAACAAGAAATACCATGTTTCTTCCTAAAATGGCCGGGTCATTTCATTCTCTTTAGTTATTTATTTTGACCAAAAGACGCTTGGAAATATCTATTTACACAAATGCAAATATCTATGTACATTTCTTACGTGTGAAGTAACTACTAAATTTTTTTTTTTTTTTTTTTTTTGTGCTTGTGGTATGGTTTGTTCTTGAAGTAGTGCTTACATTAGGAGCAATCTGAAAAATATATGCTAGGCCTTATTTTCACGTTAAATCTTATTTTTAAGGAAATAGGTAATAACGTCTTCGATACTCTAATCCCCATTGGTAAAATTAGAAAATAAACTGTGTTCAAGACAGTAAACAGCTAACGCAGTATCATGTAGCAGATATGGAATATCGATTGCTGCTTTTCTACATACCGTTTTATTACAGGCAATCAACATTTCTTTGCTACTGTGCAGGTTGCATACAAGCTAGGGAATGTTGTAGATATTAAAAGGACTATGAATTCCAATGATACCGACGAAGATGTTAATATGTTAATTGGTTGACTCCACTAATTAACCCAGCCGAAATAATCGATTTAGCTGTCTATTACAAAGAACAGAATTCAAATATTCGCTTTCGTTCATGGGTTATCGTGAGGAGTAACGGACTGACGGATATACTAACTGTACAATCTTTAAATCCCATTGCGTAATTCAATAGCTTGACGAAAATAAAGAAAATTAAAAAATGGAACCAGATAGTATCTGGGAAATACTACAAAATGAACTAGTTCTTCTTTATAAAATATTTTGTATATAGCAGAGATTTCGGGTCCTCACGCTTATGTGACTTCGCGTAGCGTCCTCACGCTTATGTGGCTTCGCGTAGCATAGTTGCTTAAGCTCTCGCCCTTGGTGCGAGCGGTCCAATGTTCGATTCCCGCTGGGGACACTCGGTCGAAAAAGTGTAAAATCCTTTTCAGGTCAGCCTCCCTGACTGAGATTTTCCTGGGTTTTCTTCATTCATTCACACCAGGCAAATGCAGGAATGGTACCTAACATACTGGTCCCAGAATAAAATATTTCATTAAATGCGTAATTATTTCAAAATTTAGTAATTCAAAATTTAAAATGTTAAACTTTCTTTCTCAGTTTACTCAAAATTTAGGAAATGTGACATATCACTATGCAGGGCCGGATTAAAGGGGGCCTGTAGCCCTGGGCTTGTAAGTGGACAGGGGTCTCTACTCTAATCAAAATCTCAACTGGCTATCTAAAATGAATCATAAAGATGCAATCATCATCATAAAATAAAATATGATCAAAAATATGAAACATATTCCCTTAACTTTCCTACTGTACTTTCACAGACAAGTATTAGGCGAAGTCAGGAAGGGCCAAATATTTTCTCTATCCCCGGGCCTCCAGATCCTGCCACTGTGTTTCCCCGAACTGCTCAATTGTGTTATTATGATTAGAAATATGATTTGTATTTGCGTCCTTAGGTCAAATTGGAATTAATGACTCAATTCATTGTATGTCTTAGGAAAATAATTCTCTAATAGATTTAATGTCCACTACAATGCTACTTTCTTGATAACAGTGGAAAAAATATAACGAAAACTTCAAAATCAAGGCTCGAAATTGAATCTGGATACCTGATTAGAGAAAAAAAAACACATTTTTGCTCTTCCAATCCGTAGTACTATTGTAATTAATCTTTATAATTTTATAGTATAACTTGCAGCAAATTGAAACTCATTAGCAATGTTTGTTTAGTATTTACCTAATATTGCTGTAAGTTATATAAAATTGATCTCTTAGACAAAGTGATAAAGGGAAAACTCTATTTCATCTAAAACGCTTCATTCTATTTCCGTATATAAAGAGGGCGGCGCGACACAGAAAAGTAGTTCATTGAAGGGTAGAATAGAAACCAGCTGAGACGGATGAGTTGTGAAAAGTTTTTTTTCTCTCTTTATATATAAAACATATCAAGGTGACAGCGCATTATGGTCAACGGAGAAGAGATCGAGTTAATTTTACACCCGGCATATCGAGTTTCGTGAACGCGCTTCGCTCTGCTTTTGTCAAAATTCTTGATGTAAAACGCGGCCTCCTTAATTGAGTAGATCAAACCCCATCCTTTGGCCTTTGGTGCTCTCCAACCCGAAACCCTTACATCAGCTTTCCGCTTCTATTAAATGCGTAGCTTCTCCTAACAGATCGTCTGTGGCACAAAGGGAGAGGAAAATGTATATATACATACGTGCTTCGACTCACACACACACATACATACATACATACACAAACTTGGGTAGTATATGTCAGAATGAGACCTCAGAAAAAAAGATCTCTGTTGGTTTATACTAGGATCGAACAAAAATGCATCTTTTGAAGGTTTCTCAATGACCGTTGCACACCATAAAAGAGCTTATCAAGTACCATCAGTTTGAGGACCCACTCAACTTTGACGAATCCAGCTTGTAACGCAATAAGTATTCGCATAGAATAAAGCAGCATATAAAAGAGTTAACACAATTTTAGGTTATCTGTAGAGTTAATCTATGCTTTCAGGAAATGTTAATGAAACACGTGTACTTAAAGAAAAACAGGTTTTTCGGTTTAAATAAAAGCAGAGATATTACTGTTTCTCGTTTCTTTTATAATTTCACAATACACAATGTGCCATTGCATGTAATTTTTTAAAAGCTATTGGGAGTCATACCCTCATTCAAGTTCACTTAACAGCAAATTATCCCAACATTTTTTCCTTTTAAATCAATTCAAACATACAATAGCACTAGAGATATTATTGTTGAAAGTCCTTACGATACACAAATAACAGTGGTTGTAATGTATTGAAAGGAAAACCTTCCCTAATGGAATTATAATGATTTTACTTAATTTTCATTCGCTACGACGAACTTTTTTTAAAAAGAATTTACTGAAATTTGTTAAAAGTTGAGTACACATAGACTGTCATAGACTATCATCCATTGCTTCATTTTATTATATAATTCAATAATACATTTAAAAATATATATATAATCCTCACTTGAAAGATATGACGCCTTGCGTCTCACATTGGAAAAGATACACTAAGATCGTTAATACAATATGCAAAATGTATTTACTTGATAATCACATTACTATAAGAAGTTAGAGTGTCTTTATATCGAGTAACTTACTTATCGTAATGAATATCTTTGAAGTGAACTGATATTTACTCAGTTCTTTGAAGCGTCACAGACGCGACGCATAAACTTCCCTAACGTTTTTTGACAGGCTTATTGGCAATTTACACAAGTAATGAATACTGTACAATATGATAAAATGTGAGAAAAATGTTCAAAGTAATAATCATAATTAAGTAATAGAACGTGGAAAATAAGGACCACAGTCGGGAAACAGAAGACGTCAAGTTAGTTGAAAAAATCAAAGCCGGGAAAAAGGGCTAAATACCGAGGTGGGCAGCAGTTAAGTATTGTGGAAAGGAGGCAATATATAATATAAAACAGTTTTGTGTAAAAATGTGTAAATGTGGGAAGTGAGGCAAATAAAATATGCATATATAGCGTAAATGTATGGAAAGAGTCCCACTTGACCCCTTTCCTCCACTCAGTGCCATGTGGAAACGGTGTGCATACAAAGGCAACTACTGACGAACTCACTCAGTTCTTATATGCATTGTATTTACAATTCCAATTCACGCTGTTCTTTCAGCCATCTTCTCGTTAATTTTCTATATATAATTTTGAATTACGGAAGATGAGTCTCGTTATGTTACCGCCCTCTACTGAATTTGTGATACCGAATAGCTAAATTGAGTAGATCCTCTCTTCGAGCGGAATACTCAGATCAGAACAGACATTCGTCAGAATGAAAACGTGGTAAATAATATCATGGCTGTATTTGTGCAACAATATATCATAATGATTGCTTGACTATTAGCAATATCCTAATTTGTCCACTGACCATGCTGTTGTATAGTATAATTTCTAAGACCTAAATCTTAGTTTATTATTATTGTTATTGTTTATTTATTTATTTTTAGTGCTGGTAGCATCATTCTGTGTTGACATACCTTCAATTTTTTTGAAGGACAATGTACTGTGAACTTCGTGTTAACGATATTTAATCACTTTAATACTATTTGCATAATGTCATCATTTATTATTTAAATTGAAAAAGTTGAACTGTATAGTACAAAACACCCTCTAAATATTGAAACAAAAGTAAACATGTGAATGCATATTCTGTTATTCAATGTAATAACACCACATAAATGTTCTTTCTGAGCAGACGCCTCCTCATAATAGATCTGTCTGATGCGAGGCCTATTATTTTGCACAGAATTGTGAGCATTGAATATAGATCGACAGGAGGTGACGCGTTTGGCACGCGACTGGCAAACTATACCTCCGAGGCAAACACTCACCCCAATTATATTGCCTTCCAAAATTACAGACTTCCCCCTGCCTTACAAACAGCAACCCCCTATTTGCTTCTATGCAAGTTATGGCAGTGAATACAATAACAAGCACAAATTTAACCACATGCTGTCGACACCAGAGAACATAAGGCTGACGAACGTTAATAATTTGTACTTGTAAAGCATAATCAAAGGCGATTGTCCATTAAGCAAGTCATGGGAGAAGTAGTACAAAAAATTATTTTAAAAAAGGAGAATACTTAGACTTTTCTTCCCTGAAGCAGTGTTAATATTCGGTGACACATAAAATGCTACAAAGCCAGTTTAGTTAATGATGCGGTCAAGATTTAGCAGCATTTTCCAGTTACATCAAAAACAGAAGTTCTCGAAAGTTATATTTGTTCTTTGTAAAC
This sequence comes from Thermobia domestica, assembly GCF_964235325.1. Classification (NCBI taxonomy): domain Eukaryota; kingdom Metazoa; phylum Arthropoda; class Insecta; order Zygentoma; family Lepismatidae; genus Thermobia; species Thermobia domestica. The sequence goes on along the minus strand of NC_137455.1, from coordinate 191,295,946 downwards.
AAAAATGAACATGAATATTTTATATCTTAATTTGACATGTAGATATAACGTTTTGTGATTCTTTAACTGTCACTTGTGGGTACTAATGATTTGTGTTTAAATAAAATTGTCACTTCCGAACATTGTTTTGAAATAAAAAGTAAGGGATAATTTGAAGCGTGAAACCATTCTGCATAAATACTAAACATTTTCATAAAGTGCACGACACACTTTCAGCATTATGTTAACTTCCGCTGCAAACCCATAACAATATTTGTCTTATAAGCTTTCGGAGTGCAAATTGAATAGAAGTTTGTTAAATATATATATATATATATATATATATATATATATATATATATATATATATATATTGGCTATATGCAATCTTTATAAATTAAAGTATGATCTTCACAGATGTTGACAGGAGGGTTAATAGATAGCTTCCTTGAGTCTCAAAAACTAGAGTAAATTGGGCAAAAATGGCTATTGAAAGAAACTAAAGATGCTGTAAATTTACGATGAACTAATTGGCAAACGGATGTACTAGTTGTATAACAATATAAGTAAAATTTGTTTAAGAAAAAAATGAGAGGTAAAACTTTTCGAAACGTAAAAATTACAAAAGAAATGTACAATTCTTCTTCTGTTTTCTTTTCTGGATGAAGTGTGCATTGTACATACGAGTTAGTTTCACTGTTCAAATACACACGATTTCAACTACTGCTATGGGGGCATAATGAGGCATGGTAGAGCGCTTATCTCTGGTGCATGGGGTCCCTGATTCGACCCCGGAGAAGTAAGCTTGTGGTGGACAACATCGTGTTAATGGGTTTTCTCAGGTACTACAGTTTCCTCCCACATATTTATTCCATCAATTCTTCAATCATCATTTATTTGCCCTAACCGTCCGTCTCTCTTGGCCTAAAAGACATAACGTGGAACGTTAAACAGATTTCATTTCATTTCAATTACAACTGAATGAAGGGAGAAGTGAGAAAACTGCTACAAAAGTCACGATGTATAATTACATTTTTAACTTTTATTTTTTCTCCCAGAAATGCAATAACTGAACTTAATCCCACATTCGACACGAACCCTTCCTTAATAACAACTTCTAACTTTTGTTATCTGTAAATGCTTCACAACAAAAGTATTTTATTGTGCAATGGACTGTTCTCTTCCAGTAATCTGTGATACATAATGTTGTCAATTTTCAGTCTATGTTTTATATGCTTAAAACTATATACTGTTAAGTACAATGGTTTATCAATTTACATAGTCACAAACAAAGTAGCTGCAGGCACAGTCTATATATATTTTTATAAACTGGTATTTTTAAAGTTCGACTAGTAATTAAAAGTTATTTTGTCAAGTTTTCACGCACCCATAACACATTAGCATATCGTCGGCGGCAATTCAAAACCTGCTATGTGCATTTTGCAGGAGAAGCGAAAAACAGTATCCTGGTTAGCTTTTTGGCTTTATAAAAGTGATGTTATAAGTAATACTTGATGCTGCACGTAACTTGATACCTTTTCAAGTAACTTGAGAAGGTACCAGTTACTTGCAGCATCAAATATTACTTATAACATCACTTTTATAAAGCGAAAAATCTAACCAGGATACTGTTTTTCGCTTCTCCTGCAAAATGCACATAGCAGGTTTTGAATTGCCGCCGACGATATAATATCTTTGTGAACAATGAATCGAGAGTGTGTGATAACTAAGCATTAGGGATTTTATTTTGTCTGTTAGAAATAACTATATCCTTGTCTTTTCTCGAGTTATTCTATTTCTAACATATTTTCATTTCACCAATCGCTTGATAGTCATTCATTCATTTTAATCGTCTCTAATATTTTCCTGGATATAACTACAGATGTTCAACTTCTTAAATCTAAGTACTTTAACCTAAAATAACATATTAATTAACAGCAACTTTGAACGTTCTGGTGACCTGAGTCAAATCAATAAGATATGACAAAAAGTTTGCATACGAAACACCAGTTTTTACATTCCATCACAACTGAAAATATATAATGTAACAACACTAATGATATTTCTGATAGTGCATAATATTGTATGAATTATAAGTGTTTTACTTAGCCCAAAAATAAGACTCCCCACTTGTATTCATTGATTCTCTATATTGACTTATTTTATGTGATATGCTTTTATTTAGTTGCCTTTAAAGAGTTCTTTAGTAATAATAGTTTGATATTGATAGCGAAAGCATATCTTTCAGTAGTAGTAGTAGTATCCATTACCTTATAATAAACCCTGAAAGGACCTATATTTTAAGCAGATTTATAAAAGAATAGAAACTCAATGATCATGATTTTATTACAAAATTTGATTTCATAACAAATTGTAGACTTAAATCTCTTCATGAAGTGAAATAAAACAGAGTAACGCAAAGTTAAGCAAAGTTCACTTTTTTAATAGTCTACATGATTCGGACAATCATTTCAAATCTTAAATACAACATTAATTCAAGAATGAACTTTTGCAAATGAATACTTTAAGGTAAATCTTGAGGAGACCACCAATTGAGATACATTTCTCAAAGAGACAAATCAATAACGCAAAGATATAAAACTTACATTGCAAATGTCGGCTTAGTTCTCTCATATCTTAAAACTAATTGTCCTGCATAAATTGCTTGTTGAGAGAGAAGCGTCCATGTATGAATCCACGAAGAATTAAAGCGTCAAAAATGAATTTGTGTAAATTTTCCCAAGTGTATATATGATTTTGATTTTTACAAATACCACTTTCACTTTGATGAAATCTGGGAACTGGACTATACTGAAGTTGTTTTTGTAGAGTGTTTATGTCCTTGGATTTTACATTCACTCTTCTTAAAAATAATTTTGTTTTTCACCTGAAATCCTGATTTCATGTTTTTTAATATTTCAACAAATAAAATTGTGATTTTTAATTAAACAACACATTTATAAGCCTTGTAAGGAAAATAAATTTTTAAATGATTTGATTTCTAACTTTCTTTTAAGGGCACTACAACAACAAACATTACCTCTATTGATCTCTGATACTGTGTGTACTGGTTCAAGCCGTAAGTGTTGTTTTTATGATACATGAATATACCTTTTTCAGTATACGAGCTAGTAAATATATTGAGTGTTTTTATGAATTCAACAGTGTTACTTAAATTTTAAGCTGTGGAATTTCTTGGAGTAATACCGTTTCCTCCCACTTTCTCATTTCACCAATTCTTCAATCACATTAACTTGGCTTAATCAAACGTCTCCTTTAGCCCAAAATGGTCAAATCGTGGGACGTTAAACTCAAATGTTTCATTTCACTTTTAAATTTTATGATTTTATACAGGCATAAACAGAAGAAAAGTGCATCAAAACAAAGGTAAGAAGCACTGCTGGGGGTCGAATGATACACATTTTTTTTTAATTGATATAAAACGTAATTATTATATCTTGATTTAGACCTGTGTAAAATCAATATATAATGCATTTTGATTTCCCTAAACATAATACATTAATGCGATAAGTTAATCCATAAATGAATGTTCACGAAATAATTATAGGATAATATAACAACAAAATCAAGATAACACATCCGACATGTTTTTATTATGACACTAGTATATTAACGTAATTATGTGTATCTTTACGAAACATTTTAGTATATATATATATATATATATATATATATATATATATACGGTGTTTCAAAACAACACCAACAACGTTTGGGAAGTGATTCCTGACACGAAGATAAGACAAGTATAGACTAACCTGGGTGCACAAATGCTTCCTTTCGGAGTTATAAGCTGCCCAAAACATTAAAAAGAAAGGAACTTTAAGGTCCGTAGCTTCAAAACTATGAGACCTACCGTAGTCGGGTAAAGACTTCACTGAGGAACTAATATGTGCCCTATCCAAAAATCCATATTTCAGAATCATGTGGTATTTCTGCAACAATTTTTACAGAAATAGTTGGTGAGTACTTCTAATTATATGCTCGTAGTCATACGTTCTCTATAAAAATTGTTGCGGAAGTACCACAGGATTCTGAAACATGGATTTTTGGATAGGGCCCATATTAGTTTCTACGTGAAGTCTTGACCCGACTGCAGTAGGTCTCATAGTTTTGGAGCTAGGGACTTTTAAAGTCCATTATTTTCATGTTTTCGGCAGCCTATAACTCCGAAATGAAACATTTGTGGACCTAGGTTGGTCTATACTTTTCGTCTTATCTTGGTGTCAGGAATCACCTCTTAAAGGTTGTAGGTGTTGTCTTGAAACACCCTGTATACGCCATGATCTCGTGGAAATTAATAGAATTAGACGTTCATCGTCTGCAGAGAAACTCCAATACACTGTGGAAAGATGTATGCTAGGAATCACCTCAAATCGTAGGAAAAGAATAATATAGATCAAGGATAACAGACATTATAATGAAAACAAAACATTAAAGAGCCATGAGCTGGTCATGTGGCAAGAAGAAACGTGATCGATGGACAAAAACAATTCTTATTTGTAAGAAAAAGAAAGAAGGGACCTAGGAAACGTTCTTATACAAGGCGGTGTGACGAAATCAAGAAGCACTGTGGAGTATTGCGGAACAGAAATACCGAAGGTAGATGACTATGAAGAGGAGTTGGATAGATTCTCACCCAGCAATGAATTGGCAGTGATTGACTATGATGGATAATTTTATGAAATTGGAGATTTCCTTTCCTTTTTCGTGTGGAAAGTCAATTACATAATATTTTCACTCGTATATTTAGTACACATTACAGAGAATACAAAGTTCTCAACTAACTATTTACCGATAGCTCTCTTTGTTCATTTCCTCGTTGTGGAAGTGAACCCTCTTTCCTCGTTACTCCCTCTGACATTCCAAATCGTGTCTCCAGCTTGCTTTCCTTGTGATAGGGAACTTCGGTGACGTATGTACTTCACTGGCGTAATTCTAGCGGCAGCTATACAAAGCTATTGGGTCCCAGGGACTGGGGGAGGGAAGTTCTTTGAGCCATCACACGGACAAATTACAGGGCACACAACCTTCTCAGCTGTCAGACGCACTTGGTCTTGAAATACAATCTTGGATAATAGGGCTTATCGGTAGCGACAGTACATGATGTTATTGTAGGAAAAAATAAAGCAAAAAAAGGAAAGTAGAGGGAAATGTTTGGTGGTTCATTTCACTCAAACAAATCTTCTTCTCGGAAGTTTGTTCTTAAAACTTGTCCAGAATATACAAAAGGAAAACTACAAAACACTTCCCTATCGTACATCGCCCTACTTTATAATTTCGTACACAGCGAAGCTACGTGGTTATTTTGTCCATAACACATAATCTAAATAAAATGTGACATGTTAGGAAAACGTAATAGAAATTCCAAATAGTGATTTAAAAGCGTCTGTTTAAGAAACGTTATCAAAGAACTAATTTCCTCTGTTTCAGAATAAGGCATGCGTCATAACACAAGCGGTATTATTACATAGAACAGTGGTTCTCAAACTTTCCGATAACACGGACCCTCTGTTCATTCGGAAAGTGATCTGCGAATCAATTGTTCATTCGGAAAGCGATCTGCGGAACCCCTGTTCGTTCGGAAAGTGATGTACGGACCCTCTTGCAATGCTATCTGAAATTTCACATCGTATTTTAAAATATATACTAATTAGAATTACCACTGACAAGAAAAACAATGCAATAAGTAATTTATTCCAAAGACATATGATTGTTTCCTACTGAAAGAAGTTTTAATGAAAATACAGCAACTTTCAAGACTGAAAATCAATGTCCTTTTATATTTATTTATTTTTTTTTAAGAAATAAGAAAATCCGCTTGATAAACAATGTTCTCAAATGTGAGGTCACCAATGTGAGAATCTGTAATAAGTTTTGTCACAATCAATCTTAGGTCCGATTCCACAGTAAGACGATTTCGCTTTAAGGTTTTAATACTGCAAAGAGCAGAAAAGGTCTGCTCACGCAAGTAAGTGGTAGGGAAAGACATCAAATGTTGCAATGCCTTTTTAGACAACTCTTTATATTCACAGGGCAGAAATTTAGTAAAGTAGGAAAACATTTAAATTTACAAACGTAGGTAAAATTTCTAATTGCTTTCTTTTTAGTAACTGAAAAAAATATTTCTTGCGTAACAGCTGTGAGTTCTATTTTATTACAACACATTTCAATTTTTAGGCGTCGCGGACCTCCTGGATAGGTCCCGCGGAGGGATCCGTGGACCCTACTTTGAGAACCACTGAATAGAACGTAAATATACATCAAGTGTGACGTAGGAATACATGTATACAGAATTTAATTTGGCATCCAGAATGGGAAAGTGATTATTACATATCATAATATATTTTTTATAAAAAGTTCATTATGAAGATGAATATAAAATTAATACATCGCTCAGTGATGCAGAAAGATATTGAAATCATCAAATCAGCTCAATATAAGTAGAAAACTAAAGGCTTAACTGTTGTCAATTATGGTTAGCAAGGCCTGAGGAGAAACAGATATTACGGTCTTATCCTAAAATTCTTAAGTTTACTCTGGATAAAATACATTCCAAGATTCTCAAAATGATATTTGTTCATTAATTTGTTTGTTTCTAAAACAATAAGTCTTCCCAAAATGTGACTTTTAGAGCAGTGTAGCATAGTTAATTTTCAAGCCATTAGTGAAGCAAAACAAATGTCATTCAAGGATGCGTACTAATCATCACAACTGTTCAGTCATACTTTACGCCAAGTTGAATTAATAAGCGGAAAAAACTTGTAATTGAACATAATGCTAAAATTCGTTTCTTAGGGATGACTGCGATTTTCCCTATACTCAGTTGTCTTCAAACCGCAGCCACCAAACATCTCTGACTATGTTCTATAATATAATCATCACATCATAAGCAATTTTATTTTACGATTTCTCAAGCAAACAACCCTAACTTAACTAAAACGAAGTCAGAAATCCTATGAAAGGATTGAAGAATTTTACTTGTCGCCAGACACAATACAATTAAAGAACTTGTCCCCTAAATCAAAACAAACAAACTAAAACTGCAAAGTTAGGTTATTTTGCTTTAGAAATGGTAAAATGAATTTTTTTTCTGCAGGGAACTTCGTGAGTACCTATCGGGGAAAACAAAGAATTGGGAGGCGTAGTTTCGAAGCTGGAGTTAGTAGATCGCCATTGGTGCGCGAAGGATGCTCATAACGATGCCTAGCGTCAGAACTTTCAACTTTAATTGTGATCTACAACGTGGCCGCTTTCTTAGGGTCCCACTCAGAGTCATCCTGACCCCGCCAAGAGTCATCCGTTTCCAACTTAAAGGTGCATAATGATAATTAAATTGAAGGGCGCGATGTATTACATGGTGCTGAGCAGTCACGGAGTGATTTTTTCTGCAGATCTCGCAAAGACCTAGTGCGATGTGCCGTGGAAGTGCAAGTACAGTGAAGAACATTACATCCCAACGCGATCTATACGTACATCTACATAAAACATTGGACTACATACATTTGATGCACACTACACTTGTGTTACATTTAACAAATTTCTTCACTTCTCTCTTTCTTTTGACACAATACGAGCCATTAGATATAACAATGCTTACCAGGTCCAATTTTAACGTTCGTTACGCCAATCAAAGCTGTAGCGCCTGGCTATCGGATATAAATATGTCTGCGGCTTCCGCAATAATTTCACAGATTTAATGTGGCTCCTGAAGTGCGCCAATTTGGCCACCCCTGATATATACTATAATGTAAATATCTAAGTAGTACACATGTTGTAATCGTATACAGAGCTATACCTGTATTTGGAGTACCGTGCGTTATTTAATATTTTTATTTTAACCTAGTTTTTAGATTGTAACACATTGTAGTAATCAGAGTCATGCGTAAGGATTCAGGAGAAGAAACCATTGGCCTTGTCTCATTTCTTTCCAAATTCTACTCCTTAAAATCTAACTCAAATAAATTACTATAGAAAATATGAACATTCATCCAGTCAAGCTAGTTCTTTATTTACACTTGGGAATTTACATTTTCACAAAATGAAAGAGGAAATTTAATGTTCCTTCCTAGTTTTTAGTTTTAAAAAAGCAGAATTGTAAAATGCACTATCCCTTTAAAATTGATTGTAAAATTACGACTCAGCATCAATGTTCCATGTTCCTCATTGCATGTAAAATAAGAATAAATTACACATTTGAAATTAAAAATAAAAACAAGTGAACAGTAGTTTACACAAACATCAATTCTATATTATATCTATGGATACAACCGAAACCTCGTATCAGGTAACAGTACATTTAGCAGCTAATGTAGGTAGCGCACCCTGTCTGTTTGAATTTCCTCATTGAATCCGAAGAGAGGGAGGTATGTGCGTATTCTGTGTGATTAGTATATTACATTAACGTGCTAATCAAGCAGTCAAATGAAGCATAATTTGAGTTTAATTAATTACGGTTTGATTATTACTCAAATCAATGTCGTATGTGTCAAACATTATTGCATTTGCATTTATCAGATATTATGTGCAAGTTATAACTGTCTGCTAAAATGATGCATAGTTGTGATTGATTACTTTTTCCACTAAATATAGTTAATCGGATAAACAAAATGCATCGGAAGTAATTAATCTCATGAGGAAAGGTAGGAGCAAACCATAAGGTCTTTTTAATAAAACAAGTCTCTCTCTCTCTAAATATATGTATATATCTACAGTCATTGTCAAATGTCTGAGCACATTACTGATTTTTTTGGAATTCTCACCTCCCCCCCCCAAAAAAAAAAGATATGTATACATACAAAACCCGGTTTGTTGGACTTGTTCAGTAAAATAAATATCATTGCTCATAGGAAGAAATCAAAACATTTGGTCATGTTTCCACTGAGACAAATTTATTAAGTATGTTTGCGTTCAATGAAATGGTGACCCTTAGTCTTGATAAGAGCTTTACAAATTCTAGCCATTTGTTTGATTAATTTATCGAACTTCTGAGAAGCTATGCGACTCCAGTAGGACTGGTAAGTCTTCCAAAGAGTTTCAGTATTCGTTGTCATCTATTGACGAATTGTCCTGTCAAGTTCATCTTACAAGAGCTCCATGGGTAACAATTCGGTGACTGTGGCGGCTATTTCATTTGTTGGTGATGTAAGCTTCTTTGTATTGCAGATAATAACTGCGTTGCTTGGAAGAATGTTTGGGATAGTAATCCTGTTGTAGTACAAAGTTACTGCCCTAAATCCGTGTTCCTGATAAAATTAAATACCTAAGTTAAACGTTGTGAGACTTATTTTATCGATTACTCATTAATTCAAATTAAAATATCAACTTGGTAGTGTATAAAGCATCCCCAAACAGTGGTGATACATTCTGTTCCTTGCTGTAGATATTACATGGTTTGGATGAAATCGCTCTTCGGGACGACAACGCACGAACTTTTAGAATTGGAATTTGAAATGTTGGAATTTGGATTCGTAGGTCTAGAGTGTCATCTTCCATTGTTCATAGTTCCAGTGTCTTTATTTTAGTTTTCTAGTCCAAAAATATCTTTTCTGTAATGTTTCCTTCCTCAAGGAATGGCTTCTTTACTCTAATCATACTCACAAGACCATAGATCTAAAGACGTTGGGCCACCATTTTATTTAGTATCGATTGTAAATGACTCTTCCGTAGCTCTATTTGTTCTTCCGGAGCGGTTAACTCCATTCCGTTTGTTTGTTTTTCCACTGAGCTTGACCTTAAGAGAAATTGTTATTTTTGGACGATCAGTGCAATTTCATGTAATATTTATACCACTTTGTGACTATCTCAATAGACCGACACATTGCTCCCCCTTATCACGGAGCGACTTCTCTCTCGAAACGACTAAAGAACGATTCTCTTCTCTCAAAACAACCACTTGAAGACGTGCTTCTACTCTTATTTAACAGTTTATCTTCCCTATTTGATAGTAATTGCCTGTTCTTCAGACTATTCGACCGGTTTACGCGAAGGATCGCATGTCTCAGATTTACATCCAATCTTGCCCATATTACCACACAATTGATTGATTGATTGATTTTGAGTTTTACGTCCCGTTCAGCAGCGAGGCTATATGAGACGTGGACCTACTGATTAACGTGGAATCCGAACCACATGAGCTCCCACCGGGAATCGAACCCGGGTCTCCCACGCCAAAGGCGCATACGCTAACCGCTTAGCCACGGAGGAGCTCTACCACACAATTGAATAGCGCATACACAACTATTCATTGAAGTAAAGAGAAAACTATTAACAATAGTTCATACACACACACCACTAGTTGCCGTTGAAACGATGTATCATCAAATAAAACGTGATGTTAGTTGCTCATTCATTAGTTATCTGTTTATCGCCAAGGAGATTTCCTTAATAAATTTGTCTCTATGTCAACAAGACCATGAATTTTCTTTTTATGTGTGTGAAAACAGTGGTTGGGCAAGGGTCAACTTTCAGAACAGATCCTCAAACGGAATCTTTCAGAATAGGTCTTCAAACGGTGTCATACTCTGTGAAGGAACTACGAGGGAGTAATTAACTTTAAGTTCATTCTTATCTGTCGTATCATCAATGTTAACCTTTGTTCCGGACAGTTGGAGCGAATGTATGCTGCACTACGCCAAAAATATCCTTCATTGGTGAACCACCTGCTGCAAAAGGATAAAGCATAAACACATTCACAAGGAAACTTTTTCTGGTGTCACACGAAATGTGGAACGAGACTATGGTCAATCGATTTGTGTTAGTGAACACGAAAATCCATAGGAGGAAAAAACCCTCGATCGCAACCGTTCTGTACGTGTGGGGGAAAAGTAGGGGCACTGCCAACACAACACGTTGTGGATGATGAGACGAAGTATGGCGCGAGTTTGATGAAAATATGCGTAGAAGCACAGTTAAACATTACTACAAAATGACATTGCATTCGACGATACTCTGACAAGTGAAGACAGAGGCGTAGCACGTAACAATAGCGGAGGAGGAAGGGTAGCGTGGAATATAGCGTAGGGGAAAAGTTCCATAGTAGGTATGAACACATACGAGCCAGATTTGAGGGGAATAGCAAAGTAATATATCATGGACATTGTCAAGTACATGAGTGGAGAGTAAAAAGGCAAGGCGACAACGCCCCCATCTTCCTGAACTCATCTTTCAATGTATAATGGTGTATTAGACTTTGCAGTGCACACAGGGGCGTATACTGTTGTCTTACTTTTATTTCATCATCATCATCATAAACGTTTGAAAATGAATGCCTCCATGTATACAAGAGTCTATACACATCGAACGTTACGAGGAGAGGAGCTCCGGATCCTACGAACAATCCCCTCCATAGCTCTCTTTCGTCCATTTCTGCTTCACTGTGTCGTCTACAGGTTGTTTATAGTTTGTGATTGATTACTTGATCATATTTTATTACTGTACCATTCCCCTGACGTCTTGCTTCTCCGTTTTTCTCAATTATATGACGATTTTTTACTTGCGCTTACCAACCCCCTCCTCTGTCGTTATGTGGTACGCCTCTGCCCTCACTTGTCTGAATATTGTCGAATATAATGTCACATGTTGTGCTTCTGCGCATATTTTCATCGAACTCGCGCCATACTTCGTCTCATTATCCACAACGTGTTGTGTTGCCAGTGCCCCTACTCCCTCCAATAAGTACGGAACAGTTGGGATCGAGAGTTTTCCCGTCTATGGGTTTTCGTGTACACTAACACAAATCAATTGACCATAGTCTAGTTACACATTTTGTGTGACACCAGAAAAAATTATTTTGTCAGTTCGAAAAACGCAATCAGAAATTCAGGAACTTGACGGCATCAAGCTGATGCCATACTTGGCATATAGTTCTGATCTTACTCCTTTGTTTTACTGCTTGTTCTGCTCTATGGTACACTTTCTGAAATCACGATGCTTCACAAACCGCCAGGAGGTGGAAACAGCAGTAACTCACCTCTTTTCCTCTAATGACAATGCATGCTGTCAACGTGGTGTCGACGTGGAATCGAGGAACTAGCAGAAAGATGTCTGCTGACAGTCCAACACGAGGAGCTCTAATATGAATGTTAACCTTTCATTATTTTCTAATAAATACAGGTATGTGTCCCAGAACATTGCAAGACATATGACTCATCCTTTATATCATGTATTTAGATCGTGGATCAGCAAGTAACAGAGGCGCACCCAGATTTTCTATTGGAGAGGGTTCAATACTACAGGACACCACCTAGTATTAAAATGGTGTTATTCTCCATCCGAGTAAACGGTAAGCAATTTTCTGGTACTTCCACCTATATTCGAAGGGGCAAATTATAAAACTAAATTTTTCTATAACAAAAAAAAAAAAAAAAAAAAAAGAGAAAAGAATCAGTGTAAGATCAAATCTTTAGGCCACATAAATCATTTATCTGTTAAAGGAAGTATAGTTTTATTAAGAAAGTCTACAAAAGTCTGTCGAGTTTTTAAGATTCGGCGGAATCCGGACACTGATGCAGACAAAATACAAGTAGAGATTTCTAATTTGGGAAGGTATGGACCCAGTGACCCCGTTCGTGGGTGAATCCCTGGCAAATGACCAACCGCACTGTCTGTACCAAAAAGACTCAGCTGATCGCCAGGGGCGTTTGAGGGTCTCCCTTGGGAGACCGTGTGTGCCGCATGTGCTAGATTCCGAAGCGGCCTCGAGGCAGTTTTGTATGACTTTCTAAAGTGATTTCTATTTTCAAGGTTGTCATTTTTACATCACTTTTGCATGTTTACAATGTCATTATGACTCAGATATTCGCTGTTGTGTTCTCTCACCAGCAACTGTCAAATTTAGCCCGAACATCCTGCACTGTATTCTTTTGAAAGTTCCAGAATAGCGTTATTTGCAAACAGCAGATTGCATACTGAGTTTATAATATCCTTAATGAACATTCACATTGTACTGTATACCAGGGGTGCCCACAAGGGGGGGCTATGACGCAAACTGCGTCATTGAAATATTGTGGGGGGGGTTAAAAATCCATATAAATATGTTTGATGGGGGGGGGTAAAATTAATCGAAAAGAAGATTTTTTTCATGGAAGAACACCTACGGATAGACAATTAGGGGGGGGGTGCGTCATGGACATAAGGGGGGGTGGGCACCACTGCTGTATACCGTATATGTAAAGTCACAAAGAAGAATGAACAACTCTAGAAACATTGTGACTGTTACAGAAAAAGAAGCAAATAAGAGGAGAAACATTAGAAGTCACTCGAGAGAGAGAAAGAGAGAGAATAAAGTTAAAGGCAAAGATTATATACATGAGCAAAGCTAGTTACACAAAACATCTCGTCCATGTTCGTCGTTCAATCTTATGCTCCAATGTGAACAAGACTGTTATATGCTCCAACAAGAAGGAGGCTGCAGCAGATATGTAGTCTGAATTGCCCTGAAGCCTTCATCTACTTTTCGCTAGTTTGCTTCAGCCAGTCGCCTTATAGCGTTTAATTTTGGAACCAAACAACTTTAACCGTGATTAGTGCCTCATAATAACCTTAATTAAAAGTTTGATTAATAACCGCTAAATTGAGTGTTAAATTCATTACACAAAGTGAATAAATTGCAGCTTAATTAACCATTGATAATCTGAACTCGTACGCCGAGGCTAATAAAGTTAAAATTTGCATTTAAGAGCGGAAAGGCAGTTCGTGTCCCTGGCAAATGTAATTAATGCTAGAGGAATGTTCTTCGTTTGGGAGCTAAATACGCGGTAAATGAAGGAGGGGAGTGGAATTATGTGTATGGGTGGGTTTTTGTGAGAGTGGGTGGGAGAGAACTAGAGTAGATATACGTAGCAAGGGTTGGTTGGCTGGTTGGGTTTTTGGATGAGGGGAAAGGGGTTTGTCGTTAGGGTTCCAGAGGCTTCAACTGAAGTGGTGGATGGCGTTGAAAAGTGTAAAACTAGGTACTGGAACAAGGTTGAAATTTTAAGCAGATGAAAAGTTTCTCCCAACATCATTTATAATCACTAACTTAGCTTTACTTTGCTAACATTTAAAAAAAAAGTTTCTTGCAAGGCAAACTAAATCTTACTTCGAAATAGTGTGATTTTTTTTTAAAAAAAGTTGTTCAATATGTATTTATTAATCAATTATCCTAAATATAGGATGAACAATTTTACATTTCGTTTTGAAAAGTAGCAACAAGGAGATAATTTTAAGTCTTGATGCACAACAACATTATTTCTGTAACAATAACTACAAAATTTATTTAATACGATGCATGAAAGTAATTATTAAGAAAACAGGATTCGCCCGAACAGGAATTCTTGTTTCATCGAAGCTAGCCGACCACTTGGATGTACGATAATTGAGTAATCTAAGGCTTTAGGCGAAACAGATATAAATCAAGATAACTCTGTTCGAATTCCAAGACAATTTTTCCCCTTTAAAATAATAGAAACTTCATTAATACGTTCCTGGGTCTTACGAACTTGAATTTTTAAAATTATTTTAACAGTAAACACACAGCATTTTAAGGTAAAACATAACTAATAATAATAAAAAATATATTTATTATTGTATTTGCATGGAGATATAAATTAATAAAACTAAAATTTAAAAACACGATAACATTATAAAAAGCTCCATGTTTAAAAGATAACACAAAAAGTGATAAAATTAGCAGCGAAAAAATTACGAGATTTCACTAGTTTCCAAGAACTGAATGACAAATTATATGGATAACCAAGCGCTAGAGAAACGTAGGCTAAAACACATACGAACACCTTACCTGGCGTTTGAATTTCAAACAAAGCAGCACTCGAATTCCGAGGTAAAAGTTTCATTTGGACTCCCAAGTTGTTTGGATACTCTAGTGTTCGGGTTTCGGCTGTACTCTGATAATATCGTCCAACGTTGTCTAGCATGTTTACGTATGTCATTAAGATAGCAGTGCAATATTTTTAATGTCACGGATCCCTTATGGTTACTGTTAATGGTAACTCATGAAATCAAAAATGATTTTTTAAGTACATTTTAGATATTATAAAAATGAATTGGTAAATTACACTTTTGCAATACTAAATATGTCATTTATGGCAATTCAATACCTCTAGTACTAAAAATCAAAATATTCGAAAAACACAATCATGTTAGTTAGACCTAATATCATGAATTCAACATTCACCTAATATGCTGGATGATGCATCTCAGCCTAGGTTGGTAAATTTGACATTTCTTCTTTTATTTTTTATATTCTCTTTTCCTCAATTGGTTGAAATGTACATTACAAATATCCTAGGTGTGAGCAGCATAATAAGATGAAGTTCAGTGAAAATAAAATGTCCCGCGGACCACCTGTCAACTTTAGAGTCCCCCAAAGTCCGCGAACCACAGACTGGAAAACATTGTAGTAGAAAATGAAGTTCGTTATATATTGTTTCTCTCATCTCCTTCATTTCGCCAATTCCTCCATTTGTGATTTACTTTAGGTGTTTATCATGAAGCTTCTTTAATGTATAGCAACAACTTCGGGCACTAAAGTAAAATTTAATATCCTGCCATTTGTTTCTATAGTGGATTTTATGAGAGATAATATCATTTTCTTTCTTAAAATAATGGCTTTTCAATTATAACACTCAACAATTACTTAAGTAGTTAAAATGTTTTGATAGAAGGCCATACGCATACATTAGTCTCTAAAGTTTATTTTGCGTGATGTTAAATTTTACTTGCGTGTTGCGTTTACAACGTTAGAAAGAAAGAACCCAGTTTCAATTAACGTTATACGCAAAATCTTGTGGAGAAAAATGTAATCCTAGGACTCTTTCTGACGCTATTAAATCAAGCAAGATACCGATGCATTATTTTATCTCAAATAAAAAATATGCTCCCGTGGCTTTGGTGTAGCGGTCTTAAATTCGATTCTCAATGGAGGATCAAAATGTTCATTGTTGGCGCATCATCGTCAGATTGCTTGGAAAATCACTGGATTAAGACAAGTGAAGCCTGGTTTAGAAACCTAAATGTAACGGTGACGAGATTAACACACCTCAACAGCCAATTAAAAGCTGTTGGGCCATAGGCTTTTGTGGTTTGGTTGATTTCCAAATGAATTGAAATGGAATTTCTAATTTTACGTCCTATTATTATGCCCTATAGGCTAAAGAAGACGGATGATTGATAAAAGTGAGTGATTGTGAAAGAACTGAAGAAGTGAGAATGAACCTAAAGTCCAGCTTTTTCGTACGTTTTGACAACTTAACAAAAACTCACCGCACTCCTAGCACTGAATGAGTCATATTTCCCGATAGGTTAATGTCTCCTTGGATAAAAGAAAAATGGCATCTAGCTGTGGTTCATGAACCTAACTGAGAATTTATTATCTTGGTTCTTATATGACTCTGACATTTAACCCTCCATGGGGCACGGCGGCTCAGTGGTAAAGCGTTTACCTCTGGTACGTGAGGTCCCTGGTTCGATCTGAGGCTTAATAAGTTTGTGGAAGACAACATCGTGTCCGTGAGTTTTCTGGGATATTTCCGTTTCCTCCCACTTTCTCATTTAACCTATTCTTCCATCATCCTGCTTTAGTCATAGTCTCCCTTAGCTTAAAATTCATAATCGTGGGACGTTAAACTGAAAGACTTCATTTTCATTTCATTTTCAACCCTCAATATGAGATGTGAACTTACAGCTTAAAGTGGGATCACCTATGCTATATCATGTGCTCCCATCGGGAATCGAAATCGGAATCCCGCATCGGAGGTGTGCATGATAACCATATAGTCAGTCATAAGGAAGCTATCCCAAGGAACACCAGTTTATTTAATACCAAAGAAAATATCCAAGTAATTTCTATAGCGGTGGTTAGGCAACCAGACTAACAATACAACTTAACTGGTTGCATAATTAGCAGAAAGTCGCCATACAGCGAGCGCCAATCACCAATTTCTCTTTAACATGTTAGATTTAGGAAATTTGGTTCTTGTAGCATAATTTCCGTAATTATTTTTTCTTTCTATTCCATTGGAATATTGAATATTGCCAAATTTTAATGCAATAATTTAAGCCATAAGCTGAAAATCATGCTCAGGTAAGAGTTTAAAGGGAATTTTATCATTCCTCACAGAACATCTATTTGCACTTCTTTCGTGCCCCTTTCATCTCATCGTAGAGTTTGCATTCAATTTTGTTACATGCTACACAATTTGTTACTACCCATGTGGGTTTGCAACAGTAACACATTAAACTGTTACAAAGTTTCGCTATTCCTTACATCATTGTTATTTCATAGTTTCTTACAGCTTACTATAATATCAACAAAAAGATATATTTTTTCAAATATTCAGCGTTCCTCTGTTTCAAACTGTGAAAACCACAAACTATACAAACACACCTCTAACCAGGTTTCAAAGTTACGCATAGTTTTAACTTACGTCATTTTCAAAATTGTGAAAATCCAGTAGTTGCTGTTACTTTGTTTTCGGTGTATTTTTTAACTTCCGAGCGGTAAAAGGAAAAGCTCGTCATCGTGAAGGGATTCGAATTCGAGATTCGAACGCATTTACACGTTTCCTGCCCCTACATGCCAAAGATAGTGGATTTTAGATGTTCATTCGTCTGTTTGTTTTAAACATCTACAAATATATAGAGGCCACACCGTTCAACGTATTCGGATCAAATTTTAAAACTTAAGGAAGATTTTTAGATCGTAATTTTCAAAGTTTCTCGAATTATTTTTTTTCTTATCTTCCAAAATAAGAATAGTTTACTAAACATAATAATTGAGATTGCAACTTTTGGAAACACGGATCTAACATTGTTGCTTATATTTCATACAGTAGCATTCCATTACACTCCTATATTATAACAAAAGTCTTTCCGTGGGATAAAGTCCAGAAGGAATAGTTCTCTTGAGTAAGTTCCATCGGATGATTTAACCAGAAGCGGTACGAACGATTTTGTTCATTTGACATAAATACGTAAATAGCTCACTAAGAATCCTGCAACATAGCATATGTAGGAAAAGATATATATGTAGTTCATACGTACATATAAATTGTATATGTATGTGTAGTTCAGTACATATATATTTGTAGCTCTCGAGAAAACCTACTTGTGGTAGTTTACTGTTCAGAATGATTTTTTTTTCTCGAACAATTCTCTCAGAAACGGTTCAGGCGATATTATTCACATTTTAAAAACTAATAAGAAACCTACAATATAAAATGATTTGATTTTCTTGAAAAATTCGCGAAAAAGTCGTTTATTCAATGGATGAGTTTTTCTCCTTTAATTCTCTCCAAAACGGTTTAGGTAATATTGCTTTGTATTTCATGTAAATATCAAATACAAACAATCTTATGTGTGTTATATATACACAAACAATCAATATTGGAAATACTAAAATGTGAGACAAGTCTATTTTTCATTTTAAAAAATTCATATAAGTTAGTTTACCGTTAGGTGTTAGATCCTTTTTCGGACAATTTTCTCCGAAATGAGTGAGACAATTTTGTTCATATTTCTGAGGTAAATATTTCAGTTGTACCATAGTTGTACAGGTATGTATAACATATTTAAGAAATAGGAGTGATAAAGTTTAGTGTCGTGATCCGTACATTTTATTCACTATAGCTGTTTAATGGTTAAGATAATACAATCCGATAAAACTTAAATTTTATTATTAATTCTGAATATCTCATATTGCTTTTATTTTATCATTTCCTACTAACGTCCTACTCATACTTTTTCCAAAATTTCCTCCTCATAATACTAATCATACTCATGTAAGGATGTTTTCATTATCATAGTTCTATTTAACAAAATGTAATACTATTTATACTAAGAGAATATATTGAAAAAATAATACCATTTATATCAGGGCGCAAAATTTCAGTCAGACGGACTCGCCCATCCAAAAATGATGGTCGCCAGCATCTCTCATTTACAAATTATGAGGCAAACCATTTCGATTGAGAGTGGGAAAGGAAGGGCGAATGACAAAGTTGTGAAGACTTTATTTTCCATGTCCGTCATGAAGACTTCAAATTTCGTGTTTTCTCTCACTCAGTGACAATTATTTTCGTGCGAAATTGACACTGCACAGCGCTGTGAGTTTAGGCAGAAATCATTCCTACTAAACACTGGTCGCCAGCTCTAAATTTCTAGTCGTCAATAGCGACCTGGCGACCGGAAATTTTGCGCCCTGATTTATACTAAGAGAATACATTTTAGAAACGCAATTCTATTTATACTAAGAGAATATATTGGAAATGTAATACCGTTTACACTAAGAGAATATATTGATCATCAGTTTGGTTATTTCCAGTTTAGAATAATATCGTCAGTGAAGAAAGGAACCACTGCCCTTTTCCTTTTAACACCGTTCCAAAATTCTTAATAAATAGAGAATTAATATCCAAAAAATGTAATATAAAAATTATTGAGTGTTGTTGTTTTAATAAATCATTTGAGACAAAATTAACTAACAAATAATTCTTTGACCAAAAAGGAATTAATTTAGATATTCAAGCGTGAAGCTTTTAAATCCATATTATTAATATATGAAAATTAAAACCAAAAAGGAAATGAAAATAAAAAATGTATTTCACGTTGTAAAACAAAACTTGATCGAAAAGGACAAACTAGAGCATGTCATATTAGATATAATTGCCGATTAACGTGATAACTTACAAGATAATTACATGAATATGTTTTATAAAATTTTAATTAAATTTTGAAACGTTCAATATGTGTGATTGAAAAAATATGTATTACATTTATTTCTTTTTATGTCTCTAAGTTTTCATTAGCAAATATATGAACATGATTACACTGTTTTATATCTATTGATTGGGATATATATGTAAAAGCAAAAAAGGGTTTCCATGTACCTAATGATAATATCATGAATTTTAAAAGCAGTAATTTTCCTTTGGAAAGACACGAGAATGCAATTTATTTGAATCTTTTGAGTTTGTATGGGCGGGGACATGTGTATGTATGTAGAATTCTGATTGTACGTGTTTTTTAATTTCTGCTTGGGGAGGGAATCAAGGGTATTCATTCGCCTGAGTAATTGTTTGTCCATTTCCCTCAGGTCTTGTCCGGAATAATGAAACTGGTGTCAATAATGGCATTAATTGACAGCCTGTGGCAGGCAATGATACATACAAAATGACGAACACACACACATAGATATATATACAACATACAGTTACACACATATATGCCCTATGTATATATAAGCATTCACCCTCCATAAGTATTTTAGTCCTGCCCACTGCACTGAATAATTTTTTAATTTATGTATGTATATAAAACGATAATTATACTTTGCAGGCAATTATTTTGACTATACTCCGAACAAGAATAAGTCGGAACGAAAGTAAGTAAGGTGCTCTAGGAATAATCTGTTAGAATCTTAACAACAGGAAGAAGTATTAACAGAATAGATAGGAAGCACTTTAATTGAAGATTTTGGCCCACTCCTATTCAGATATTAGAGTACAGCCTGACATCATAATTTTTTTATACTCTGCAATTACTTGAGTGATGCTTGAGTGATGCTACTGACGATTATTTAACTTAAAATACAATTTCTTTTGAAATGAAATAAAATGTTCTTCCAGCATCCAACGTTATGCATCGTAGTCTAAAGGAGATGGATAATAAAGACAAATTAATGATGATGGAAAGAAAATTGTGATGTAAAAGTGGGGGAAGACGTGAAAACCTACAGACATTATACAAACTCAAATTTATTGGAATCGAAAGAAAAAGCTCCTAATATGCTAGGGATTACGATTGCAAATAAATAATCACTTTCTGAACGAAAAAGATCCTGATACCTTTTGAAAAAATCATATACTGTATGGAATACTACATCGTTTACATTGTTTCTGCCAATATATATTATTCTCATTCAGATTATGCTATAAGAATTGTATTATACACGTGTATAGCTTCTTTGCTGTTTTACTATATTTCCACAAGGAAAATACTTTCGTGGCAATCACGGTTGTTTAGAGCTGACGAAAGCTATATTGGACAGAGGCAGACAGACGGTTAGGCTGCCAAAACAGCTTCATGAACAATAGCAGTACTTGAAAATTTTTAAGTGACAGTTTTCAAAACTAGACACAATAATAATAATAATAATACAATTTGAAAAATAAGTCAATGTAATTTGTATTTAAATTATCGTATTTCCAATTGACATGGCTACCTGGCGTTCGGGATGTTTCGAAACTGAACAAAGAAATACTAGCAGAAATTCATTGTGTATTACGTGCGTTATTACCTTAAAACTTCAACTTTTTCTTCTCAACAACCTCACACAAAATACTGTTCTGAATAGTTTGGTATATGGGTAATGTTTGATGTATAATAATGCTTAGTATACGACAGTACACTTGCAAAAGATTAGATCGTGAAAATATTGCGTTTTGTATGTTTTCTGAGGTCCACAAGATAAGCAAATATTTGAAGAGTTCAACCCTTTATTAAGTTTCTTTAGTGTAGGTTGGTTTCCCTTATATTGCTTCACTCACTGGAATAGAATATTGTGTATATTACTGATCATGAAATATCACAAATATTCGTAATCAGGGTACACTGCGGATCAGTGATGGGGCCTCAAGCTTGATACGAGGTGTCTCTGGTTCAATTGGAGGGTATGTGAGTTCGTAATGGACAACACCGTGCCATGAGTTTTCTCGCGGTTCTGGAACTTTTTCCCACATGACTATTCCACCAATTCTTTATAATCATTCATTTTCATTAATCATCCTTCTCACGTACAGAGCATAAACGCAGGACGTGAAGCTGAAATTTTATTTCATTCCATTCATTAATCAGTCAATTACAACTAGTTTGTTATCATATTTGTTTATTTGTTGATTTAAATGTTTACATGGACCAATAAATAATTTAAGAGTGTTTCATTGGTTAAGGGTGGTTAATGTGTAAAATAGTTCAATAATAGAATTCTCAGAAAGTTCATGGACATAGTTCTCGTCTTATATTTGTGCGTCCTAGTATTGAATTCAGTAAAAAATTTAATTTATTTTTTACTTGAGGAAATGTTACTGAATAAATTTTCTCGGACTTCCCCTGAACACATCTCTATCAAATCAAGACAAACTTGCATACCAGAAATTGGCAATCTACTATCAAATCACCGTGTTTTATATCGTGGACTTTTTCTATGAATAAGAGTAGCTTTATAAGATGATTAGCGGACCAATATGAGATTATTATTAGTCTAATTATACAAACTGCAAACAAGCGCCCATTTACTTAAAGTTTCTAAATAAAATCATTACGATAACTGCTTTTGTGTACTTATACGTGCAGCATATATTACGGCTTTTAAGAGAAGTACAAGATTAGGATGAATACTTATGTTTATATAGCCACACAAGGAATTGTGGTGGTTAGTGGTTTAGTAAATTCAATGCATCGATTTTATTACTGAGTAATGATGTATGTTAGATACTTTGTTGTAATTATAATCTTGAAAATCAGCACACTACCTGTATAATTTTGTCTTTTAATATTCGAATATATTCAAATAATTGATTATAAACAAAAATAGCAAAAATAGTTTACTTTTCAGAGAAACCTTATGTTTTGTTAGTTTTCTATTCTTCGTTTTACTGTGGACATTGGTAAAACATGCATCGTATATTTCTTTAAGTCGTTTCCTTCTGATCGGCGCAAACAGTTTTTCCTAAACAGACAGATGACGTACAAACATGGCTTTCATTATTTTACGTGCACGAGTAAACCGACTGAATTTCTATCACAAATTTCGACTAGTTAGAATCAATGCATGAGCGAAAGAAAGTGTCGGATAGCTTTAAAGTATTTTATAGTGTAATAAAAATTCACTGGAAAATGTCCATTGCTGATTTATTATTATTATTATTATTATTATTATTATTATTATTATTATTATTATTATTATTATTATTATTATTATTATTATTTGCGGAAATTTGAATAAGTATATGCTAGAATTTGACTGCGAATACCTCAGGAACCAAAGGTCTGAACAAAAAATTATTTCATATACATGACAGGCCAGTCGAGGGTATATCCATGCAAAATTTGGTCAAAATCAAATAAGTTTTGTAGAATGAGTAATATCGCAACTAGTATATACACATTAGACATAAATGCATGAGTCAAAATGCCACTGTTATTAATTTTCAAGTTTCTCTGTTTTTTATTTAAAAAACTAATATTATTGTAAAAATTCTGATAATCCTTTGAAATATATAGTTATTGAATTAGTGAAAGACAATGAAACGGACATTGACGAAGAGTGATGTGAATTAGACCAGGCGTAAGCCAATGTGTTATATATATATATATATATATATATATATATATATATATATATATATATATATATATATATATAATGTGTGTGTGTGTGTGTGTGCGCGCGCGTGCGTGCGTGCAAGGGTGTAAAAGAAAGGTTCTATTGAGAATGAAGGCGGAAGCCTCTTTAGAGATAACAAATTGACATAATAGGCTTGAAACAATTCGTCTTATTCGTTTCTTCACAAGTCAAGCAACAGAAGTAAATAAACACAAAATGATGTAAAAAGGAAATAAACAAGAACAAATGACACAGACATAGAGAGAGAGAAAGAGAGAGAGAGATTGGAAAGAAAGAAAGCAAAAAATAAGAGAATTGACAGAGAACACCTTGGTCTGTCGACAAGAGAGAAAGAGAGAGAGAGAGAGAGAGAGAGAGAGAGAGAGAGAGAGAGAGAGGGAAAGAGGAAATCCATCATATGATGAGATTTGCCAGAGAACACTTTCACCCTCGGCCTGTCTTTTTCCTTCTCGAACCAACCCTTTCTTCACTTAACGAGCCATTTTCGCCAACTGTTTGCAGCAATCGACCACGAACGAACGCGATGATTGCCGTTTCTTCCTACCCTTCTCCAACCATCGCTCTTTCTATCTCCTTCCCCCAAGTTTCTGTTTTTCTCTCTCTTTCTCTCTCTATACACATACACTGACACACATCCATACTAGCCGCCGAAGGACCCTCCGCTCTTCTTTTTTCTTCTTCCTTGGGTGAATGTCGATAAACGACTCTGCTGAACGCGCTAAATGAAATTTAACGCTAAATGCTCATTTCAAAGCGTTAGTAGCAGAGGAAAAGAAGGAGAGAAGAAAAAACACCAATGAATGTTAGCAACAACAAAACTTACCCATTTAGACCAGATGATAGGTTTCCACAAGGGTGATCGCTTGCGAAAAAAAAGAAGAAAGGAGGAAAAGAATACAACAAATAGAAGAGGGGGCGCGGAAGAGAGGAATCAACACATAAAGAAAGACAGTTAAAAAAATGTACCGTTGAAGAATGCGGAATCAGGGTTGATACTTGTTTTACCGATCTTAAGATACCATCATTAGTGAACTTTTCTTCATTGAATTTTACTTACTTAGAAGAGTAAAATAGAATTGTTAGTGTTGTAGAGATAATTTCCAACTGATGAGATCGACTAAACAATTTACACAACTCAGGAATAAAAAAGAAAAAAAATATGAGATTATAATTTCAATTCGTGCAGTCAACCATCGTTACCCTATCTTCTTTCGTTAGGAGAATGCCGGCAGGCACGCTGGCTCAGTGGCAGTTTGCTTACCTCTGGTGTATAGGGTCCCTAATTCGATCCCCGGTTTGTGGTGGACAACATCGTGTCTAGAGGTTTTCCCGTTCTGGGCATTCCCGTTTCCACCCACATTTTCATTTCACTAATTCTTCCATCATCATTCAAGTGTCTTAATCTTAACCATCCGTCTAACTTAGCCTAACGGGCATATTCGTGGGATGTTAAACTCAAAGATTTAGGAGAATGCCAGAATGGTAACTACGAAGGGGAGTCCGAAAATAAGTTTCCCCAGGCGACTGTGGACGGAGGTGGGGGATGCAAGACCAAAAGAAGCATGTTACATTAAAAATCAGACTACCTTATTTTTCCACATAAGTACCACGTACATTCAGACATTTTTCATATCGATCTATAAGCTTGAAAACTCTTCCAGGAAAAATTCAGTGCTTTGCATACGGAAGAAACGTCGAACAGCCTCTGTGACTTCAGCATTGCTTTCAAAGCGCCTACCACCGAGAGTTTTCTTCAAAGCCAGAAATAGATGGGTGCGAGATCAGGATTATCCCATTGCTGTTCGCTTTCCTGGGGAAAATGAGAGGGGAAAGTTATTTTCGGACTCCCCCTCGAACATAAAATAGTCAACACCTATTTCCTTATCTTATCTGACTTAGTGGTGACAGGTATTAGAGTGATTATCAAGTGTGTCTTTGGTGGTTTTGATCGCAGATTTTCTTACCGGAGGAGGCACATTAGTTTAGGTGTGATCCAGCATTGTGAAGCAACTACGCTTGGTACTTAAATTACTAAAGATGGAATATCACAGAGGAAAAAAATCAGACGAAATCAGGCTTGAAACCAACGCACTTACTACGATCGTTCAGACAAAAGAAAACTATATACACAGCGATAACCTTCTTTGAGCTTAAATGACAGGAATTTTAGTACCTTTGTCCAAATGACACGATCAAGTAAAAATGTTTCCTGAGACTTGAAACAAAGCAAAGTATTGCAGGCGAGCGTTTTAAAAAATGAAATGAAATCTTGGAGTTTTACGTCCCACGGTTATGCCGGTTAGGCTAAAGGAGACGGTGATGATGAGTAATGAATGAATTGGTGGAATGAAGAAAGTGGGAGGAAACGGGAGAACCCCGAGAAAACCCACGCACACGGTGTTTGCGAGCGTTTTAAAATTGCAATAATAATAATAATAATAATGTCTAGTATCTCAAATTGACAAAAAAGTCACAGTGACTCAACGGTAGAGCACTTACCTTGGTGCGAAAAGTCCATTGTTCGATCCCAGACGAAATGAATTTGTAGTGGACGACATAATGTCCGTGGATTTTCTCAGTGATCAAGCGTTTAATACCACATTCTCATTTCTTTCATACTCATTTGCTTTCGTTAATTACCTGTCTTCTCTAGCCTAAAGACCATAAATGTAAAAAGTAAAACTTAAATAAGATTTCCTTTTAGAACTGACAGTATTATGAACATTAGAAAAACTCTTTGAATTGAGATACTGGAAAACATTAAAAATAAATAAATAAATAAAATGTTAAATGCAATGAACAATATACAGGGTTAGCCTAAATGATTCATAGGATTTCAAAGCATTGTTTCTTTACAAGTATATGACGTACAAAGGCGGGTTACACCACACGGGTTACGAAGTTTCTGGTATATGTTCAATTTGTGCGCCCTTGGTCACCCGGCACACATTCAAACGGTAATCCGGTTCCGTCCATACGTTCACTAGCATGTTTCCGTCAATGTCCGTCACAGCAGCAGTTCTTGCAGCGTTGCAGGTATTGAGGGTACATAAATATTGTCCTTAACATAACCCCACACAAAGAAATTACTGCCATGAGATCTGGGGGTCGGTGCTTTGAAACCCGATGAATCATTTAGGCTAAAAACCCTGTACCGTACTTAGATATATAAAATGGCTAAAAGGTACGGTGAAACGCAGGTAAAATAATGAGAGCGAATGTGGTTCGAATTCCACGTTAAACTGTAATCCCACTTTTCACATAGCCTTAGAATGGATTTTAAACTCGAATAAAAAAAATCTTTGAAACTGTTAGTATTTTCTTGTAGAGCAGCACTGAATCACTGTGTCTTTAACGTTGTTTGAGTTCGACGTTCTATCAGGTGTTCCGTGCGGCGACATAAAGTGATAAGATTACGGCAACTTCCATTACAAACTGAGGCTGATGTTAATCCTACATAGGACAGATTATACACGTGTTCGAATCCTACATAAAACTGGAAATTCTCGTCTCGTGTAACCTCGTGCTGACAACAAACGTTGCACTTGAAACAAAGAAACGAAAAAGACATAATTTAAAGGTATAATATTTTTTGTGAATTTTCTCTTCAGATACTCATAAGAAAAGAAAAGTTTAATTAAGGAGTAAATATTCTTCGTGTGATAAAATTGACGTTCACATTTTAATGACAACTGTACCTAAAAGAAAGAAAAACAGAGAAATACTCATGTTGAAATAGTACTTAGAAAAAAGCTTATGTAAGAAAGTATATAACTCCCAAAGGATATGAAATATTTTTTCGCTTTTTATTCTTATGATCCTCACTCGAAAAATATGAATGTTCTTAGAGTTAGTGATCTAAGATCTCCAATTTTCTAATTTAAAAATTACAGAGTTCAGTGTTCTGTAGACAAAGCCAAAAATCCCTCCGTAAATATATATATTTTTTCAGAATCCAGGGTTGTCGTGTCTTCCCATTGGTTGAATTTTATTGCTCGGAAAACTGGAAAAATCTCATTTTTCTTTTCTTTAGTGACGGGAGTTTTTTGCTCGTTGTCCAATGTTTCGGAGAGAAAGAGGGGGGCTATAACCTTACCGTCTCCCCCATTAGATGCCATTAGTCGATGTCATCGAGCTGTCAGGGGGGAGGACAGAGCAAGAGGGGAGGAAATAGGAACATTTTACGCGGATCATGGTTTTATCATAGCGCTGAAGGGGGGGAGCTTAAGGGGAAGGAGAGAGAGGATATTTCCAAATTTTTCGGTCGAGAGCCTAAAACGCCTGGTGAGTTCCCACAGTTATTGTCGTTCGCTCTGTCTTTCCTATTACATGGTTATGCCTGATAGCACTTACAACACAGCTA
Source organism: Thermobia domestica (assembly GCF_964235325.1). Taxonomy (NCBI): domain Eukaryota; kingdom Metazoa; phylum Arthropoda; class Insecta; order Zygentoma; family Lepismatidae; genus Thermobia; species Thermobia domestica. Next base: position 191,268,179 of record NC_137455.1, on the reverse strand, counting down.
ACAGTTTAGTCCAGCACTCAAATTATCTCAAACCCAAAGCTTTTTATTTTTTGTTCTGTTATAAATCGAGCGTCCTGCAGTATTACATGATTTGTTGTTCTTCTTCTAATATTTACTACTATTTCCTTTCTCTCTCTTTTTTTTTAGTTTCCTTTATTTGGAGGAGGATAACGGTATCGTCCGACTGCTTTAATAAAAAGTTCCAAACAACTTTAATAATTTGATAGTAAAACAGAGTTTGAATTGTTTGAAAGGAAATCAATAATTGTGAAAAGACTTGTGGAAGCATCCACACAATTTTAAAGTTAATATTAATGTATACTAATACATAAAAGAATGTGTAAGTGCGTGTGTATCATCAGATTTCCGCGGAGGAAGGAGTCACTTAACGTACGAAGCCGTTTTTCTGCGACTTTCAAGTCAAGGGTTAAACTTTAGGCAAAAATTATATAAGTGAATTATAGTGCCTGTAAGGCAGGCAACCCAGCAGTTCTTTCTGTCGTCCAGGTTACATGTCTTTTAGGGGCAATATGTAAGTCACTGTTCATGGTCATATGCACTGTATGTCGGAAAAGTAATGAAACTTTTCTCTTTACAGATAATTACAAGCTTCGGAAGCAGCCTATCATTGGAAAGCTGGATATGTGCTCCACATTACGATTTCACAATCATGAGAACTGATTAAAGGAGTATCAAATTATAGCAAGAAAAGTAAGTATATCTGGTTACCTCGTCACAAAAATACGATGGAGCAAAGAGACAATATTAAATTTTGTTTCAAGCTAGGTAAAACATTTACACTAACATTGGAAATTATGAAACAAATGTATGGTGATGAGTGCTTATCTCGTACATGTGTATTCGAGTGGTATACGCGATTTCGGGACGGTCTGAGTCCTTGAAAGTCAGGCAGACATAAAAACAAATATCGCGATGAGTTGGTGGAACAAGTGCGTAAAATAATCGCCCACGATGCGAATTAGACGACAAATGTGAGATGGATGGCGAAGTAATTAAACACGACGAAAGACACAATTCACGAAATTTTGACAAGGAATTTAAAGAAACAGAAAGTCTGTACTTGATTTCTTCCGCACATTTTAAGTGACGACCAAAAACTTGTTCACGTTGAACGTTGCAAGGACCTAATTAAAACAGCCAGATGGAACAGAATATCCCTGGAATCGATTGTAACTGGTGATGAGACTTGGTGTTTCAAGTACGACCAGCAAACCAAACGCCAAAGTGCTACGAAGAAGTCCCCAGGTTCTCCGGAATCAAAAAATGATGTTTTCAAAAGTCACGCGAGAAGATAATATTAATTCGTTTTTATGATTCCAAAGGTATTAGGCCTATGTTTAGGGAATTCGTTCCACAGGGTCAAACTGTTAATGTTGAATATTATTTGGGTGTCAATAGAACGTTTGTGGAAGCGAATCGTTCGCGTAAGGCCCAAGTATCGAGCCCCAGGCAGTTGGTCTTTATTACACGACAATGCACTATGTCACAGAATCATCTCAGTTCGTGATTTTCTGGCTAAATTACAAATCTGTGTACTTCCACATCCTCCGTATTCACCTGATTTATCACCGTGTGACTATTTCCTATTCCCGAAATTAAAATCGACCATGAAAGGAACATTTTATGACAATGTTACACACATCCAGTTTGACGTGACCAGGGTCATTGAGGCGATTCCGAAAAATGACATTAAAAACTCTATGCTAGCATTGGTTGAACGTGCCCAGCAGTGTATTGATGCCACAGGGATATATTTTGAATAAAAAGAACTACAGTTGGTAAAATACCTAATTCGTTCTGTTTAAGTTAATTTAAAAAGTTCCGTTATTTTTCCGACATACTGTGTATTTCGAGCATTTCTTTACTTTCAAAAATTTTCTTTGTAAGCATTATTCTTCCCAATGCGAAGAACGAGCACTTTTGTTAGTACTAAATTTTGTAATTTCACTATATATGATAAGTTTTTATATTGCCTTTTCAGTTCTATTAAAATGTCGAAAAATCCGACCGTAAAGTAGTAACTCAACTAAAACTGTGTTGTCATACTTTAGATATATTTACGAGACAATCTTTCTTAACTTTACGATTCATTAATGATCGTCTAAGTATTAAACTTTATATCCTAATCTTTGATTGAGTTCCCTCGTTTCGCTCGTAGCTATATGGTTAACATACGAGCCGGTACAAGATACCTGGCTTAATTTTCAGTTGACATTCATGTGGCTCGAATTCCACGTTAAAGCAAAAAATATATAGGGTTTACTAAATTTTAAAATTCCGACAATATGGATATGCACGAGACGAGACGAAAACGAGACAAGATTCAAGTTGAGATGTGCTTTAAGAAACTCGAAAAAGACGACACAAGACAAAACACCATTCGCGTGTTTCATTTTTTATTGTTTCCATTATAAAAATGATTTTCAGCTATAATCAGCTGAAGTATGATTTTCAGGAACTACAGCATTATATATATATATATATATATATATATATATATATATATATATATATATATATATATATATATATATATATACAGGGTCGGATACAGGATTTTCCGAGGGGGGATGCACCATAACTACCAAAAAATACAGTCTCATTGAAACTCTTCAAAGTGACATGTGACAATATTCTCTACACCTAACAACGCTCATACATAGAACGGACGGGGGGAGGGGATTTTAAAGACGGTATGCAGGAAAAATTATTTTCTCCCCCTGGCTTCTGTTTTCTACCCTACTTGACAAATGTTATTTTGTTTTGCTTGGTGAATCCTTGTCCTCCAACCTTTTGCGAAACTCCTCTTTCTTTCAAGCCCCAAAAAGTTGAAACATGATGGCAAAAAATTTCGGAAAGCGTTGCTATTTTCACTGCTAGCTTCTCATTTTATATAGTGTATATTTACAACAAAGCGGGGGTGCACGTTCACCCCTCTAAATCTGGCCCTATATATATATATATATATATATATATATATATATATATATATATATATATATATATATATATATATATATATATATATAAAATTTTAACTAAAGTATATATATAATTTAATTAATGAAACAATTTGTTTACTTCTCTCATATCAATAATAATAGAAAGCCATATCCAGTAATCCAATAATAATAATAATAATAATAATAATAATAATAATAATAATAATAATAATAATAATAATAATAATGTATTATTCTTTCTATACATGAACCAACGCCTCTGAGTGATTTTTCTTCCTTCGCTCCATTTCCTCTACTGATCCCATGAAGTACTTAAGTTACTACGTTGCATGATCCCACAGTCTGCTTCGAGTATGCTATCGCGGTGACATATCTGTCCAATTATATGGAAGATAATTAAATTAATAGTGTGCAGTTGCACGCAGAGGGGCCCTCCATGGGCTAGTAGAGGGGAATGATAAATTAATTTTATGGCAAGATAAATAGACGCACAGTTCCTGGGCACGAACCATACGAGTTAGACTCACGCGCTTTCGGGGGATAAAGAAGGGAGGGGGGGTTTGAGAGAAATCGGAGGGAAGGGAGAAGGTTTGTTGTAAAGAGAAGTGGTACAAGGTAAACGGAGTAGGGTTAGAATTTTATAAATCCGATATCCAGCCAGTGTTGTAGCCATGACTTGATAGCAACAGTCAGCGGAGGACAGCTTGCGTGCTGAACAGATTACACACTGTATTATTTTATCAACTTTCTCGTTTTATAGCGCTTATTGGCGATGCCCCCTTCCTCGTTCCCTTTCTAACAACCCCATAAACATTAAAGTATTCCACCACGGATAATAGGTAACAGGATATAAGCCACTAGTTATGACGTCATGCATTTTTTCTTCTTACGAACAAATGTGTTTTGTAGGCTAGATTAGAAGCGACGGAATTGCAATGTCTATCTTCAGTGGCGTAGTACGGTACATGTAAGTATATTGTATATTCTTGATTTATGTATTGTATAAATGAATAAATAGGCATATTGCACGAAAGGAAACACCTGTTCCTATAATCCGTTAGTGCTTTATGGTTTTGACTTCCGGATTGGAATTCGTGTGCTTCAACCGTACTAATACACAAAGTTTAAATAAATAATAATAGAGGAAAGCCTACGCGCAAAGTGGAACCATAACGAAAATATTACTCAATATCCTCTCTTTTTTTGAGTCAACGTTAGTGTACTTTAAAATCATTGTGTAACAATACCAAAAGCTTAAGATAAAAGTGAGAAGAAAATAGATTCATTACTCCCACCCGTCACAGATTTCAACCAGTAAGTGGCCTCCCCATAATACTTGCAATCAGAGGCGGATCCAGGACCGACTTCTGGGGAAGCGGTGGGTTGTCATAATGCTACTTTTAAGGGCTCCAAACTTTGGGATGGATTTTATTTATATATATAAAATAAGAAAGTTTCCTCTTCTGGGATCGTCCCCTGGATCCGCCCCTGCTTGCAATAATAAACGTTATTATGGAAGTAGATACTATAATGCGCACGGATGGCGTGTAAAAACGTCGGTACAGGCCCATGGTTAGGGAATAAATGGCCACGAAAGGGGGTTAACGCCCATCTGTCTGTGATCACCTTTAGCACTCTGAAATTTTCAATTGTTTCTTGGGTATAATATACGAATGTAAATTGAAGTTAAGTTAGCTTCCCAAAATGATCTTGGCTCTTCTGTCTTAGTGTGGCTATGGGCCTGAGTCGGCACATACTTTCTAAACAAGATTTGTTAGGGACTTACCCTGTGAAAAAAATTATGGCCCCGCGTAATGTAATCGCTAAAGCTCTCGCCTTCGGTGCGGGTGGTCCCGGGTTTGATTTTTGGTGGGAGTACTCGGTCGAAAAAGTATAAAAACTTTTTCAGGCTAGCCATCCTGAATGAGGCCTTCCTCATTCACACCCAACATATAGGGTGGTACCTAACATATAGGTCCCTGGCAGCTTCCTTCTTCCCCAATTATTTTTTCCTTCCCTTTCCCTGGATGGGGTGTTTACCGAGGGATATCATTCCTCAAACATGAGGAGCTAACATGGCCATAGATGCCGACAACCCAGAAATCTAAATCCTAAATCCATGTAAAAAAATATTGTTGGTCATGTCTGAAGTGAAATATAGGATTCATGATAAGTATGTATGAAAATTACAGTACATAGGCGATTCTAGCTTGTGAGTATTCTCTACTGTTGTGTGTAATAATAGAAAAAGAGCGTTAATATTGCGAATAGTTTCTGGTAAGAAAGTAATAGAATTGGAAATAAAGCACTGAGGCTTAAAAGTTACTCTGTGCATTCTTCTTGAGCATAGTAGAGTCTAATTTTGGTACTCAATTACCTTCTGATAATTCTCTGCCTCCCGTCTAGAAAGTAACAATGATTGAGAAGAAACGTTTTCCTAGAAGGTAATATACACAGAATAATTCTCTTTTACCTTGATTTCTCCTAATGTACTTACGATATAAATCATTACTAACTTTACTAAGGAAGTACAATCATGCGGAAGTTAGAATCACACGGTAGTCAAACTCACGTTAGTTAATACGACGCTAAAAAGGACTCTGTATAGAACCCTGTATGTTTACGAGGTATGTTTACATGAACATTTTCCCGTATTTTGGTGTGGAGAATCACCTCTCAAACTTGTAACACGTTATTCATGAACATCATGTACAACCAAAATCAAACCACTTGGCATAGCATAGCTAAGCTTGCTCAAACGCCATCCTCTAACGACCAGCTGAACTACGTTCATCCTAGCAGCGACCACGTGGTCATGGTCCCTAACAGGCGCATTAGAAGCTTTGTAGACCTAGTTTCTAGCTTTCTTGTTTTCACGTGACGACAGTCAGTGGACGTCGGAAATTGGGAAGCACCGGCCAGGAATCGAACTCGGGACCACGCGGACATGAGTCCAACTAGACTACGGTGACATACCCCTAACATCATGTATAGTAGATACTTAATTAAGAATGAACAATGTTGAAACGAAGATTGAATATGAGTAATCATTTTTCAAGTTGAATAAACTTAGACTAGAGATTCTACTTGATGTTGATTTTACCTACTAAGCAATCAGCAAAATCAATAGATTTCTATTAAAACAATATTTCGAGAAAGTAACATTTCTTTCTATTTTTTTTTATCGAAACATCAAAACGATGTTAAAATAACTGTAATATATATTTACTTGAAACATTCTATTATTTTATACTTTAGGAAAAAAGACAATCTGAAATGTATTGAAGAAAATTAAATTATTATTTTGTTCTGGAAAAACAACGTGTTTTTATTTTAAAACGGTATTGGAATTGAAATATTGGCTCCATTCCGTATATAAAGATATATTTATTCTTTCAAAGGCATTTTATATTTCCTTACAAAATGCATATATATAAGTATAAAGAACACTTTTATATATATGAAACATAGCTTAAAAGAGGGGAGAGAATGTAACAATCTGATTTCCAATTCATAACAATTTTGTTCTTTTTATATTTCTGTTAAGAAAAGCAGAACAGAAAAATGGAAGATGATGAAAAAATAAGCCTTGATATATACATATATAATGCTTGTCTGGATGGTGGGAGGGGGCTTTCTGCACCATTTTCCCTCTATAACTCTGTTCTTCCTGTGCATGTAATATGGAATATACGCATAGTCCTCAAGTGAATTGACTTTTTTTTTACCTCTGATTTGCGACGTTGTTTCTAGACAACTTATTCTCCCCGTACCCCCTCTCTCTCTCTCTTTGGCGAAACCCCTTTGGAGAATGCCAGTTTTCCTGAAACGGAAAATTTCGTTTACAAATTTAATTTTAACTTTTGAATCGACTTTAACAAGCTCAAACCAAGTACCATTTCAGTCCTCAAATCAAGTAAAAAAAAAAAAAAAAAATCGAAAAAGCATAGATTTTCTTGTGTCGCTCTAGTTTCACCTATGAATCTCATCAGACACACAAACTCTTTTCTCCCCAAGCGTTGGGAGGTGTAGAACAAGACTATTGGCATATTGTAAAGAGAATGCAGTATTTGGCACGAACACACACATACACACACAAGGCTGGTTTATGTGTTTGCTGGTATATATGAGTAAAAGAGATGGGGAAAAGAGAATATTTCGTATACCATGTCCGTAGAGAATTGTGTATGTTCCTCCTAACAGATTCAAGCAAAATTGAAACTTATTTATGCATATTTCCGTGACAGTTGTTAAAAAATTTATGAATGATGGCGGGCTTGATGTGACAGTTCATAATATACACAAACAGTGATTTTTCATTTTCAAAGCCTTGATGATTTTCCTTTTTTTTTAAAAAAAAAATATGAAATTTCGTTTTCCTACATTATTATTTTTCTTCCTTTACTAACAAAAAAAAAATCTTTTCTCCTCTATTTTCCTCACCCTTCCTTTCTGTCTGTCTTTGCGGATGTATCTCTCTCTCCCACTTCCCATAATATTTTACTTGCTTTTCCATTTCTGAGTTAAGGAATGAATGACATGGCTTACCATAAAGAAAAGTAGACGTTTGAAAAAAAAAGTGGTTCGGTATATAGAATCAGTAGAGCCTTGACTTTTGTGTGTGTGTGTGTGTGCGAGTGTCTGATTTTTCTTTCCTCCTTCTCCCACTTTTCGGCGAAAATTTCGTTGTGTGACAAAGTTTGGTCTAACTAAGTAACGTGGATAACAAATCCTCGAGAAACTAATGAGACAATCCGATTAGGAGCTATTCCCCAAGGATTCTTCTTCGTCTCTGTCTCGCAGGCTTCGTTTGTTGTAACTGTCGCTGATGCCACAGAGTACAAAGTGAAATGGAGTGGGAGGGGAGTGAATCAAGCTGGCGATGCGTGTATGTGTGTGTGTAGGGAGAAATAGGAAGAGAATTTGGAAGTTGAACCACGATTAGGAGAAGTAAAAGCCTTTCTAGTCTGGTTCCTCCAATCTCCTACCATAACAAAATACAGGAATGTGTGAGACATTACTGTAGTCACTCTATTTTATTTTCCTTACGTAAGAAAAAGAAAGAACTTACTATACTGGTAATTCTTAAAGAATGAAGACAATCGGTCATAAGAGGAAATCCTTCAGTAGTATTAGGATGACGAACAATGAGATTTATTCTTTAATACAGATTTCCCCAAACCAAAATTTAGCATTTTAAAATAAATCTTAGGTCACCTAGAAAGCTTGTAAGTCTAGACTTTGTACGACACATTTTATTTTATTTTTTTTACCATGAAACTTTAAATAAGTTAAAGTCAATTTTGAGACTTACTGTACCAGAAAATGCTTGTAATGGTAGCAGCAATGCTTAATTTTAACTTAACCTATATAATTAAGTAAACCTAAGGTCCGAAATTTCGGGAAAAATATAATGAAATTTTCTCACTTAATATTTTTGGAATAAATTTCACCCCACTAATAAGGACTAGGGAGTGGATAAAGCAGGTGCGCACCCAGAAAGTTTTGTTGTGGGGAGGTCCAATATTACAAGTCACTACGTCTATTAAACTGAATGAGTATTATTCTGTATACGACAAGTAATTAAAATACTTCTGCCTATATCTTCAGGGGAAAAATGATAGAACTAGATTGTTTTGGTAAGAGAAAGAGTACAGATAAAGTTTAAAGTCAAATGGTCATGCTAAATCAAACATTTCTTTGTAAACAGGGATAGTTTCACTAAGAAAGTGTACAAATGTATATTGAATTAGAAAGTTTTTGGATGGTCTGTACCTAGTGGACCCTTTGTGGGTGCACCCCTAGGATAAAGTGACACTATTGTCAAAAGTTGACAAAATTAATTACAGTAATTCATATGTAATTATCAAGTATTGTATACGTAATTAACAGGTAAACTAATGGTGTATGGACATAAACAAAACACATCTAAGTTCAATTATAATTAATTTTACGAACAAAATATCATTCCAGATGTCATGGGCGTCCGGTCAATTGTATTGTCAATGATAAAAGGTTGTGAAACAATAATGTAACAAACGGAGAGAACTAAATTGTTAGAATATGAATCGCAAAACTTCCTAGCTACAGAGCTTTTTCTTGGAATTAAAAGTTAATTATGAACTATCAAGGCTATCCAATGATTTTGTGATAGCACATGTTTGTTATTATAATAGATTCGATGGTTTAAAAAACATCTTTAAGATGAAGTGGAATTTATTTTTTCTTCTTTTTCAGAACATATACATACAAGCAAAGCATTGAAGTTTCCTTATGGCTATATACAGGCTTTACAGGTATATGTAAAGATCTTTGTTTTACAGTAATTAAATTTTATCAATTTATGTACTTAAAAGGATGTAAATTTATGTATTATATAGGAAATTATTGCAAAAAAAAAAAGAAGAAAACACAAAAATTTTCATGCAAGGAAACTTATTAAAACGTAATGTGTGCGTTCCTAGAATGTTTGGTTTTAAGGAAATATGACACATGGTCGTTCAGCAGTAACCGGTATGTGGAGTAGTAGAGTGGTTTCTGGCTTTAGGTTGACGACCCTTTAAGCATTCGAGTCTATAAAGAGCATGATCGTTTTCTAAGTTTCTCTGTTCGTCTCCCCATCGTATTGGATTAAGGAATTAAGTGAATAAGGTTTAATACAAGACGATGGAGACAAATGTCCCAGTTGGGACGATTAAAAAAAATAAGTGATTCAGTTCTCATCTGTGGTGCGAGAGGTCCCTGGTTCGATCCCAGATCATATTACTTCGTTCGACAACATCATGTTTGTGCATTTTCTTAAGGTTCTTCATATTTTCCCACATAATCATTCCATCAATTCTTTAATAACAACTTGTCACTTTCATAAACCATCCATCTTCTTTAGCCTACAGTGCGCAAACGTGAAACATTATTATTATTATTATTATTATTATTATTATTATTATTATTATTATTATTATTATTATTATTATTATTATTATTATTTAAGAAAATATAATGTATGACGGGTCGAGAACCTTCATCAGATTAACAAACCAGCAAAGGAAGTTTAGTTATTGTGGTTATCGATTATTGAGGTTTAGTTACGCTTTTGAACACCGAGACTATATGAAACCTCAATATACAGTTAAAGGTAAAATCAGAAACACTACATTGAGTTCATATTTTAATGTTCTCGCAGAATGTCGAATCCAGGACCACGTGCACCAAAGCACACACGTTACCCACTTGACCAGCAGGGAGGCGATAGTTTAGTTAGAGATTCACAAAACAAGATCTGGGATTCTTGTCTAAGCAGGAAAGGAAGTTGAGTTGTTGTTCTCATCGATTAAATATGCAGTGTTCATATTTAAGTGTTCGGCTCTACAAACCAATAGTACAAGAATAATATCATTTTTGTAGTTTATTTTATACAGAACTCCCTCTGTTAGACTGTGAAGCTAATTACAAAAACAAATAACTCAGGAGATAATTGTCAATAATTAAAATCTACGAGTACAAATTTCGTTTCTCCTGACAGCATAATTTTACACAGAAATGTTATCACAACCCACCCTCACAAGATAAATACGTATTAGTTAAGCAAAATACTATTCAGCCACATTGTCAAAGCTTTTATAGTTCAAACCTAGGGTTGTGAGTTTTCATTTTTCGTACATCCATCAGAACAAAATTCTACCCGTTTTGATACTTCTGACAGTAGATTTTCTGCCTATTTACAATTACCCCCAAACTTTTCCACGCACAACTTTTGAATTCTTGTGCAGGAGACCTATGTTCGATCACGTAGTTCGAATTCTACGTATGTTAAATTGTAGGTCCACATCCTTCATATCGCTAGTGTGAGAAAGGAATGTTAATCTCCAAAAAGCGTTTAAATATCTTACTCATAAATTAAATAGTAAAGGATTTCTCTCATCTCGGACAGACTGAGGTATCACTATTCTTTGCAAATGAAAATAAAGCAAATTTTAATATCTTTATCTTCTGCATATGTATCGGATCCACATACATTGGACTTAGCATTTTCAGTATCTTGTCTTGTAGGAATCAGATTGTATTTTGCAAGGAATGAAACTGCATCTTCTTCGATATTAAAACATTCATTGAATTTTGTTTTATCAATGCCTTCTAGTTCTTGCCACCTCTTTATGATTCTCAAGAATGAACAGGATATTAATGAAAATCTACATGATCGGTACACGAGTCACGTTCTAAAAAGTAATAGTTTTCAGCAATCATGTCAATAATAGTAGCTTTAAATATTCGCATCCGTAAATCGAGCCAAGTGTGTGCAAAATAAGGACTAAATGTTTGCTTTGTATACATTTCAATGCATTAACACTGCGTTTTCAAATTGTTCAACTCATTTCGTAATGAAATCTATAAGCCGAACATTATATCATTTTGTACAATTTCGCCTGTCCAAGGGCGCCCATGTTGTGGTTTCCAAGGGGGACAAAAAAGCAACATTTCAAATATAGTTTCAAATTTTGCTGTAACTATTCTAAAAATTCTATTGGGTTTTCGATATTACGAAGTACAATTTCCTCTAGGGAGCGAGCGCCCCACCTTGCCCCCCCTGATGGGCGCCCTTGCGCCTGTCCCCTAACTTTTGACCTTTAATGTGTAAGTTGAAATTTGATATGAATAATACGTCTTATTATGATATCTAGAGTAGAATTAACATCAAAATGGATCTTTAGAAATATCCAAGGACCTAAAACGCGTATCATATCGTTTTAGAATGTACCTATTCGTAAAGATGCATTTACTAAGTAACACATTATTCTGCCCCGGACAACGTTCGATGTAACCGATTAAACCCGATGTATCTATTGTTATCTAAGTTTATTATATTAAAGAAATTTTGCTGAGTGAGTGATTTTTAACTTTGTCTATAAATTATATCCGAACGTAAGACTGTTTGTGACATTCTTACGTAAAATAGGCAATTTATTTCATGGATTTACTGCTCAAATGATGAAGCTAACAACAATTTCTTAAGAAATCAAGTTCATCCAGGTATCCTTCCTTCCTGATCACTATATTTTGGTTGGAGAATTTTCGTTTCATTTTGTTTCGTTATATGAATGATTCCATCCATCTCCCCAGTTTTTCTACCGCATAAAAAAATCACCCTCTAACCACCTTCTGAAAAATCGTTTACTTCTATATAGAGATTCAGGAAAACTTGATTTTCTCAAATAAAAAAAAATGGGGGAAATCTGTGTGTGTATATAGTGGGGGCCGGAAACCGTCAGAAGTGCACTTTAATCTCTTCAGAGTTCCATTTCCTCCATGTCAATGCCGGGAGTGAGGAAACAAAGGCTCGATCAGTGGGATGCATTGATCCAGTCCGTGGGGACGACGAAAAACTTACAAACGAAACGGAATAGTGATAGATGCTTTTCTTTTCTACATGTTGCTACATAAAAATAAATTTTTATACATACATACATATATATGTATGTAAAAGGAAAAAATATGCAAAAGGAAAAATATGGATTTCAATGAAATTGCATTTATTGTGAAATGCATGGTATAATGTTTGTAGTGTACCCATGTAGAAAAATCAATATAATGTATCAAAGAGTTTTAACATGACTTACATATATATATATATATATATATATATATATATATATATATATATATATATATATATATATATATATATATATATATATATATATATATATATATGTGTGTGTGTGTGTGTGTGTGTGTGTGTAGGTAGGTAGGTATTTATTTTTGTGCTGTGTTTTTTTCTTCTAGGCACACAGTTATTGTTAAAATTTCCTGAATATTCATTTTTTAGATCACTTATGCAATGTTTTCTGCTTTTATTCGAATATTCGTTTTCAAAATTCCAACAAAATTATATGTTCAAATAATTATTCGTTATCCATCGTATATTTATTCAATTACTTTTATGTTACTCCAATATCAGAATAATCGTTTTCAATTTTCAAACAATTATCCGGGATTCGAATTAAAGTTTGGTATTTTTCGCTGTTCAAATAATTGGGGGGTCTAGTGAGAGATCGAGCTATGCCACTTTGACAAGAAATTTAAATAAATTGAGTTTTCTAAAGCATCATGTTACGCCATACTTTGTATAATAAAGGGTTAACTTTTTACTTCTTAACTTATTGTAAGGTAAATTATGCAAAAGGAAAAATATGGATTTCAATGAAATTGCATTTATTGTGAAATGCATGGTATAATGTTTGTAGTATACCCATGTAGAAAAATCAATATAATATATCAAAGAGTTTTAACATGACTTACATACTTTTACCTGAGTGTAAATCATATTCACAGGTTTACATATGAACTACAGAAAGACTATATTTATTGTCCGTTGTTTCTGTGCATGTTAATTTTTGCTAAACACCATGAAAAACTAGACAAATATAGGGCATCATTGCCATGAGTTATTTTAACAGTAGGACTGATATGGGTCTCTATGTAAATAGAGTAGTGATATCTCTTCAAGAAATGTGGTCACATAAGAATAATCATCTACGATATCTCTTCTGGTTTTAGAAAAACGAAACTGCATCTTCTGGAAGAAATTTATGTCAAAATAGGTATATTTGAAGAAGAGTATGCCTGGTAGTGTAGTGTCAAATTTCACAGCAGTTATTTTCGTGATATAAAAGCTAGCACTGGATATTGTAACTCCACACTGTACTATTTTACTGTTAAACTGTTGGTACCTCCTCTACTGGCATACCAGACACTATCGGTAAGTAGCATAGCTCCTTCTCTCACTCAAAATGCTGCTGAGGACATATTCAAGAACTCAGAATACCGGATGCAGAAAATGTGGGAGCTATGTCACATAATTGTAGTTCACATGATGGATGACATATGCCAGTAAAAGATTAGAAGGTTCAAAAACTAGAACTTTCAAGATTTTGGCGTAGCTCCCTCTCTCACTAGACCCCTCAATTATTCGTTATCCATCGTATAATTATTCTTTCTAATATTTTGTTATCCAAATAGCAGAGAAACTATTTCAATATTGAAACAATTATCCGATATTGGAATAACTGTCCGAATATTTTTTCCATATCTGAATAATTATTGCTTATGCGTCGTATAATGATTTTAGTTTTATTCGATTATTCGAATTTTAACGATAGCAATTGTGTCTTTAAAACAACAACACATAACAAATAAGAGAATTTTAGCAAAGGAAACATTACTTAAGGAATTCTCTTCTGAGCTTCTTTGTGGATAAAGGGTTATTATTCTTGAGACCCAGATTCGATTTTCGGCAGGCATGCATATGGCTCGGTTTCTATGAGATTAAGCTGCAGAAAGACATCTCACATTTATATATATATATATATATATATATATATATATATATATATATATATATATATATATATATATATATATATATATTTCTTTCGAATGCTTCAAATCGTAATTCAGAACTAAAAAACAAAGCCTCACTAGTGAGCTTCATGATAAATATCGTTCAAATTGCAGTGACATTTTCTAGTGAAGATAACAATCATTAGTGAATAAGTTCATGCTTCAAAACTTTAATATTGTCGTAGTGAACAGAAAATCTGAATAAAGAATTAATGTAATAATATTCTGATGTCTTCAGAGAAGAGTACTAATGCGAAATTTATAGAAAAGCGGGTCTATTGAAGTTGGTATCTGTGAGGTTTCTCTGAAAATTTTGTTAACTTACACTGAGAAAAATCCGTTATCCGGACAGCGGTATATTGTAGAAATATATGGAATCCTTAGGTTTACTACAAAAATTAGTATGGAGAAGAGCATACGTTAACCATTTGCTACATAAGCACTGACCTTTTACCTTCTTATTGTTAGATGTTACATCATGCCGTTGGAGGATGTCTGACATATAACAAGTCTACCATATATTACATATATATATACGGTTGTTACATACATCAGCTATATGTTATATATGTCTATCTGTATGTGAGATCCTCACCACCTATATACAGTTTTTTATTCATACGGAAAGTACGTATAAGTTTGTTGTACGTTAAGTCTAAAAACTGCAGGATTTACACATGTAACCAACGCTTTTACGTACACAACCTACGTTTTTTTTTCTTAGTTTAATCTGTAACATCAGTCAGCGTAACAAATGTTTGAAAAATGAGTAATATGTTGGCGAAGGATATATTGAAAAGTTCACCTAACATAGATTTTCAAATATTATGTGTATTTCAGAAATAAGCTCCTTAAATGAGAACCTGAATTGAAAAGCATCCTAGTCCACTTTTTTCTTGTATTCATGTTTTTATTATTGGTCCGCACCTATGTTCCAAGGACTATTCACTCGTGTAATATTACATCCAAAGTTCAAGTCAATATCTTTGGAAATTATTTTGTATTAAAATTAAGTTCAGTTAATATCTTAATTTTAATACAAAATAATTTCAGGACTTGAGATTTTACTGAATTCAGTTGAGGAATTTAATATATTTCTGTATACTGTCGAATCACATCCCTACAATGAAAAACCTTGATGACTGAGAAAAAATTTAATCGGTTATAATGCTTTATTTGACCTTAGTCGCAAAAAAAAAAAAAAAAAAAAAAACACTGACAGTTTATATGATATAGGTATATGTAAAGTACCCATATCAGCTGCAGTATCTTTCAGATAACGATCCAACTATCGTCAAATTTTATGCTTTAGATAGAACCTTTGACACACGGCGACAAGGATCCCGTGCCAAACTAATAGGTCCAGAGTACGTGCTCGCTCAAATCCGGGTTGGTCGAAAGCTTTTGACAGGTACTGCATATATACAATTATTGTATCAAAATATAAATACCTACCTGTACTCGAACTTCAGGTAGATTAACTTTCATGGCTAGCTCTTCTCGGCTGTAAACGTCCGGATAATGCGATTTTTCGAACGCTCTCTCCAATTCGTGGAGTTGATACGTCGTGAAAGTTGTTCGGTTTCGTCGGTGTTTCTTTTTTGGTTCTCCGCTGTCGATGCTGGAGTTCCCACTGGGCACACCACCCGTGGAAGGACTAGTGCTAGGACTGGCCGGGGTGTGACTTCGCTCGTCTTCACTACTTTTGTCCAAACATCGGACGTCTGACAAGCCGTCATTAGAATTGCTATTTTCTCCTGAAAACAAGAAAAAACGAACATAAAAAGTAAGGAAACAATTTTCGTAGCACAAGAAACAAACAATTGAAATCTTGCTATAATAACTGCCAAATAAAATGAATTGTTGCATGAGTACTTTAATACTCTTGATGGTGATCTGAAGATGGTGTACATGTGAACAGGCCTAATAATAGAAAGAAGATTTAACAGAATGTTCTATGCAGTTTAGTTTATATTCAGCGATCGTACAATGGTTATGAAATAAAATATATTGCTCTACGAGTAAGAATAATTAAAGAAACGGCTAAAGAGACGAATAATTAATAAAAATGAATGATAAATAATTTGTGGAATTAGAATGAGGGAGGAAAGAGAAAATGGCCAAAGATTATATTGTCCAACACTACTGTTCACAAAGCTTGGGATCGAACTAGGACCTCTCGCACCAAAAGTGAACGCCCTACCACTAATTTGACCATATTGAAAAATAAAGAATTTTTAGAAGTTTTCAGTGAAATCAAGAGAAACCAGCTCTCATTATATTAAAACTGTTCCGACAAAATGAGGAAGAGTGGGCTAATTTTAATTCCTTACAAACTGTTACCCATTATTATAGAATATAATTTAATTAATCTTCTCGCGTCCACTTTAATAAAAAAAATGCTACAACACTCGACATACAGTACATGCCCAAATATGTAATTAACTCTTTAGTAGTCTATATTGATGTTATTTTGTCTCTAACATAAGTTATAAAATCTAAAAATGCTCAAGAATTCAATATCTAGAAAGACATGATTCTTCTATACTCGTACTGCATACTCACTTACAAAACTGAAAAACATTTATTTAACTTTAATAGTAAATAACAATGGAAAATATATAATGTGTACACGAATTCCCTGCTTTCAGTCGATATTTAATTTCTTCGTGAATATGGTTTTGGTCTGTTAATATTGATCCTAGATATTTGAAAGTATCCACTTTATCGAAAGTATTATTTGATACTTTGATGCGTCCATAATATGCAGTATTACGATCCCGACGAACTTCCATGTTTTTAGTTTTCTCTGCATTTACTTCTAAACCCAAGTCCCTGCAAGCGTTTAATAAGACTTATGCGTTTCTTTCTATTGTTTTCCTATCATCCTCCATCATCAGCATACGTCATAACATGATGAATACCATAAATGAATCACATAGTAAAGTTCGGGTAGGAAGTTTCTTGTCCACGAGCTTTTACATCGAGAATGGTCTGAAACAAGGAGATGCGTTGTTGCCATTGTTAAACATTGTCCTGGAGTACCGGTACGCTATAAGAAAAATCAAAGATAGCAATCAGGACCTAGAGCTCAATGAGGTTAAACCGTATGCTGATTTTACATTGTATATCTAGAAATAAAAATTTAGAAAAGGCAGCAGAAGAAAATGCATCGTCTTTGTGTAAAAATCTTATGCAGTCTCATATTTCTCAACGTAACACTAGTAACTTCTCAGCATATTTGTGTTTAATCATTCAACGTGCTCTCTTTATTGATAACTTTCTAATACGAGAAAAGAACAGAACACCAACTTAGCCGTGGAATTAAAAAGAAATACACACACACACTACAAAGTCAAGAATCACGAAATATACAATTAAAGTTCGTAAGACTCCACTAGAGTGTAACTTTTTCACTACAATAATTAAAGGTTAACTATATAAGAATTATTCATAAAGGAAATATTAGATAGTAAATCTCTTCAATCTATATATAAAGAAAATACTCCTATTTTCGTGTTTGAAAAGAATAGAATGAACCGATTTTGGTGATCCGCTTCTGAGAAGGAAATACTTGTCTAAACATTTTCCTTTAAATGAACATTTCTGTAGTTTGATTAATACATGCCATTTATTGGACTGAAGGAATGATAAATGTGACCCCTGGTAATAGTACATACAACTTTCCAAAGCTCAAAAGCGTGCCGCGGTTTTATGAATATAAATGATCCGTCCACTCTTTGGTGATTGAATGAATGAAAAAATATATATATATTTTTCTATTCTAAAATAATTATTGAAACAGAAAGGAATTTACATGAACTATGTACTATACATACATACACACTATCTCACTGTAAGAAGTAAATAATAATTGGAATTATTATTTATAATGATTGGAATTAATAATTATTATTTTACTTCAGCTTAGAAACTCATGAAAAATCTCGGTCAAGATGGTACGCATGTGAAATTGAACAAGGTACGTTCCCAAAATCGATTGTTACAATTTTTCAGTTTTATTAACTTACTAGTAGTATGTCCATTCTTCGAACGGGAAGAATACGTTTCATTTTGGACATAAAGGACACCAAAACTGTGACCAATCAACTTAAGGACCCCGAAAACTATTAATTCGACACTGATATCGATCATTTTCAATTATTTTTACATGTCACCATCCCCCCTTGGAGCTGAATTTGGATTTAAACGTCATCCGAAGTGTCTCAGCGACCCCGAAAACTATGGATTCGACACTAATATCGGTCATCTTCTATCACTTTTATATCTCCCTCTCCTCCTTTCCTAAATTGCGGGGCTAAATTTGGATTTAAACGACATCGGAAGTGTCACTATTATCTCAGCGATCCCGAAAATTATGAATTTGGCATTAATATCGGTCATTTTCATCAGTTTTATGTATCTTCCCCTCATCCTCCCGCAAGTTGTAGGGCTGAATTTGAATTTGGCTGGATTTGGAAGTCACTTCATTTCAGTACCACAAAAACTATGGAACCGACAATAATATCAGTCATTTTCGATCATTTTTTATATATCTTCCTCCTCTCCCTCCTCTAAGTTCCACCGTCAAAGTGAAATGATAAAACCATCCGAGGCTCGAACCTCATCTATGTTGAAAATTCGATAGAGATTGGTCGAGTAGTTCAAGAGTTATTAAGTCACTAACATGGTCACTTTCATTTTTATTTATACAAAAGACAGACAGATAGATTTATTTATCTTGTATCGAAACGAAAACTTTATTTTGGAAGAAATATAGTTTTGAATTCCAAATATACGATATTGACATTATTGTTTTACTACCTGACTCAGAAGAAACAATTAAGCGTATTTAAAGCTTCAATTAACACACTTCTCCAAACATGGTTAATTCCGTTGGTTTTCTTTAACTATAGAAATTGTAAGCTTTATCACAATGAGAGTCATACACATATCTTGAGCGGAGAGCTTGTATGCTGCATTTTAGACAAACTAGCAAGAGTAGAAGCTATTGTTTAACTAGTATAATTATCACATTGCGTTAAATTCTAAAACAAGCTTCTCAACTGAAAACTTTTAAAATGTTGAGACTCAGGCTACAAATACACACGATTTATATGTATAACACCTGTTCAAACCACTTGAGTTACTCATACCCTGTATCCGTCTATTATTGTTTCTTGAAGCAGGAAGTCTTAAGAGCCATTTGTAATATCTTAGGTAAACAAGCAGCAATGTTGGCTTTACCATACACACGAATCAACTGATTGGTTTGCGTTTATGTTCTTTGCCGGTATTGATGCTATATAGAACGAAACCTACAATTTAAAGCAGTGATGTAATGCTAGAATATGTGGCAGTATGTATATTCTCGATCGTCCCTCCCTATAGATCTTTCTTAAATTTAAGATGAGTATCTATACGCTAGAGCAGTGGTTTCTTACCTTTTTTAGCCTAGCACCATCTCGGATAATACAATTGTTCTGAACGTCCCCCGTCATCTTAACACAATATACCCACGCTAAAGGCCGAACGTAAGACTTGGGTGAAATAGTCTTATATACATATCTATGACCTATGGAACCCGGAGGTTCAATGCTGCGTTCACAAAAGCTCTTCATTGACTTCTACCTTTCGCCAACTGGATCTACTTTGTACTTCTATTTCTGTGAGATCCATCTTAATAGTATTCTCCCATCTGCGCCTAGATCTTGCTAATGGTCGCTTTCCGATTGGGTTTCCAGTAAAAACTTTCAAAGCATTCTTACTTTCTTTCGTTCTGGCTACATGACCTGCTCATTTAACCTCCTAGACTTGACTGATGACCCTAATACGATACCCTTTGATCAGCAAACAAAATCGTTTCTCAGCTAATCTTTCCGTTTTCATGTAAGAATTGTTCTACTTGTGAAATCCTCTATCAAGTGACTATAATTACGTGGTTTCTATCGAATAAGAAAAGAGAAAATAGAACGTATGACTAGTTTTTGGTAGTAGGTAATATTCTCAGTGAAGACATGAAGTGCGATCACAAAATAAAATATAAGTAAGGATAGAAAGGACGAGAGAATTGAGAAAAAAGAAAAAGGATACTTTGTAGATCTTTAAATAAAGTTTGAGTAAAGTGATCAGGAGCTTTCAGAATAAGGTGTGAAAAGTAATGGAGAAAATTAAGATTGTAGTTGGAGATCGAGCGGAAAAGCAATGAGAAAATGCTGCAAATGGTAGGGGGAAAAATAATAATACTGAATGTAATACAAGGAAGAAGAAGAAATTAGTTGAAACATTAAATGAGAGAAACTATATCCTGAGAGACATGATAGAAGGTACACGGCTTCAATGGAGGAGGTATATCAAGGGGCATATGAAGACGAAGAAGTTAGCTGCGAACTGTGATGCGTGGAAGCTTCATAGTTGGCGGCAAATGAGTTGCCAGTAACTACAAAATTTCTGTGATGATTATGAACTCCAATCATTTTTCCCCTCCCCCTTTTCCTTCCATCACATCCCTCAAATACATTTTTGTCAAAAGATAATCATAACCAAGTTTTGTTTCTAGGATACTTGGATTGAAATTAGAGATAGCATTAAAAGTTCAGCAATAGAAAAATTGGGGCACGCGGAAATACGTAGGAACAAACCATGGTTCGACCAAGAATGCATTAAACTAGTAGAGAAGATAAAACAGGCAAAATTACGGTGGCTACAAAATCCGAATGAAATAACTTCACAAAATTTCGCAGATATCAGGCGGGAAACTTCCAAAACTTTTAGAACAAAGAAACGGGATTTTTTGAAAGCTAAAATTAAGGAACTTGAAGATAATAGTAAAAATAAAAATATTCGGGACATGCATAAGGGGATCAGCGAATTTAAGAAAGGCTATCAACCTCGTGCTTATATATTAAAGAAATCTGACGGAACAGTTCTCACTGATACGGATAGCATCTTAAATAGATGGAAAGATTTCTTTGACGATTTGCTGAACACGCAGCCAAAAACTAATGTGCGTGGAGAAAAGGAGATACACACCGCAGAACCGTATATTCCAGAACCCAATCGAATAGAAGTGGAAGCCGCTATAAAGAAATTAAAGAAACACAAATCTCTGAGTGTAGATGAAATTCCGGCTGAGTTAATTTTAGCTGGAGGCGAAAAATTGTGGAACAACATACACAAACTCATTCTCCTTATCTGGAACAAGGAAGAATTGCCACAAGAGTGGAAAGAGTCAATCATTGTTCCAATTCACAAGAAAGGCGACAAAACTGACTGTAATAATTATCGAGGCATTTCTCTTCTGTCAACATCCTATAAAATCCTTTCAAATATTCTGTTAGCAAGATTTACCCCATACGCAGATGACATTATTGGAGATTATCAGTGCGGATTTAGACGAAATCGATCAACTATCGACCAAATATTTATCATTCGCCAAATACTCGAAAAGAAGTGGGAATACAATACCCCGGTACATCAACTACAGTATTTATTGATTTTAGAAAGGCTTACGACTCGGTTAGGAGAGAAACATTATACAACGTTCTTACAGAGCTTGGAATACCGAGAAAGCTAATTAGATTAATTAAGATATGTTTAAGTGAATCCCAAAGTAAAGTCCGGGTAGGAAAATTTTTGTCCACGAGCTTCCACGTCGAAAATGGCCTGAAACAAGGAGATGCGTTGTCGCCATTATTATTTAACTTTGTGCTGGAATACGCCATAAGGAAAATCAAAGATAACAACCAGGGTCTAGAGTTGAACGGCATTCCCCAGGTTATGGCATATGCTGATGATGTAAATTTAATAGGGGATGATAGGAGAACAGTAGAAATAAATGCAGAGATATTATTAAACGCTTGCAGGGACATGGGTTTAGAAGTAAATGCAGAGAAAACTAAATACATGGAAGTGCGTCGGAACCGTAATACGGCAAATTGTGGAGGCGTTAAAATATTAAATAATACTTTTGATAAAGTGGATACTTTCAAATATTTAGGATCAATATTAACAGACGAAAATCATATTCACGAAGAAATTAAATGTCAACTAAAGCAGGGAATTCGTGTTACTATTCGGTTCAAAATCTCTTGTCGTCGCGAATTCTGTCGAGGAATTTGAAGCTTAAAATATATAAAACGATAATCATGCCTGTTGTTCTGTATGGTTGCGAAACATGGTCGCTTACTCTGAGGGAAGAACATAGACTGAAAGTATTTGAGAACAAGATCCTGAGAAGAATATTCGGACCCAAGAGGAACGAGAATAGGGAATGGCGGAAGCTTCATAACGAGGAACTACATAGTTTATACGGTTTACCCAACATTGTTAGGGTCGTCAAGTTTAGGAGGCTTAGGTGGGCAGGCCATGTAGCTAGAATGGAAGAAAGTAGAAACGCTTTCAAAGTGTTGACTGGTAGACCCATAGGAAAACGACCATTTGGAAGACCTAGGCGCAGATGGGAGGATAATATTAAGATGGATCTCGCAGAGATTGGAATACAAAGTAGAAACTGGATCCAATTAGCTAAGGATAGAAGTCAGTGGAGAGCTTTTGTGAACGCGGCACTGAACCTCCGGGTTCCATAGGCCATAGAGTGAGTGTGAGTGAGTGAGTTATTTCCATCTCCTATTATTTTCTTCATTTTCTTTCTTTTCTTTTTTTTCTTTTTTTTTTGTAATTTTCACTGTTCTCTTTCATTTATAAGGCGAGAGGTGTTTTCTATCACTATTAAGTCTTGTTTATTTTTCTCGAAAAGGAAGAAAATTATGAACAAAATTTAAATTGTCTACTTTACTACTGTATAAGTTAGATAATAAAGTTATATATATAGTATTACACTCTGATAACATAGTATTCAGCTACCATATTTTATTAGTTTGTCACTAATTACATATTACATACATACTTATGCTATTGATCGTGCATTTCAAAACCGAAAATAACGTACGATTCAAAAACACTCAATGTATTTAACAGTACAATATCTAGGTTGTCACAAAGTTAGATATGCTAAATTCAGAAGTGTATTCCATAGGTGTAGACGATTATAAACGTCCTTGACAACATATGTCAAGCAGCGATTGATTTCCGAGTTATAAGTGATATCCAATGAATATGTAGATTCTCATGTGTATTTTCCAAATCGACACCCAAGAGCTGAATACAGGTTTCTCACTTCAGCATTTCAGGGTTCCACACGTATCAGTGGCTCACATCAGTTGAATGTGGCGCCTAGGTTGCAAATATATACAATGTACACAAATATAGGTGGTGCATAAGACGATACTTACTATGCACAACCTGTTCTAGTACTAACACCATCCTAGGTATAAGCTGTATTTGGCTCCATTATGAAAATCCCTCGTCCGGCCTCCAGACTTTTCAGATATGAAACATTGCAGATGAAACCTTGAGATGTCGACGTGACATTATTCAAGCTGTGCCCATTTTGAACCTCTGTAGTGGTGCATGTGAGAATCTATTGTCATTGGACATTCTTTCACATATTGGAAACTAAGCATTGATACACAAATGATGTCATAGGCATTTTCATTTTTCCATTTCTATCAGACGAGTAAGATGAGATATTTTTTGTTTTGTCCTACTTCTCGTGGGCAACACTAATAGCGCCAAGTCCTAGATCTCAAACAATGTTTTAATGTTGTATGTATGTAGTATAAAAACTACAAATTGGTAGTAATTGTATGAATGCAGTGAAAAGCATTTATGAACGTTTAGTCATTATACAATATTTTTAAATAATAAATATAGATTAAATGTTCTTATATCACATTTCATGACGTGGGCTTTTAATGACGCAGAAGATTGCTAATACCCGGTAGAATCTAGATGAAATTAACTGGGAAAAAGATCAGGTTATAAATTTTGTACATAAATTTACAAAAACAGACGAGAAAAGTTTTTCGAAAATCGACGCGAAACGAGACAAGAAATAATCCTTCGAAAATCGAGACAAGACGAGAATTTTACAAAATTTATGAGAACGAGACGAGGAGCCTAATTTTTCATTTCGTTTCGTGGACAAAGACAACAACACTACACACATCTGTGTTAACACGTTCTTAAATTTTGAGAAATTCACTTTTCGTACACCCTATATAAGATTATGTTGGGCGTTTACATTTATAATTTTAGCCAATAAGAATACCAGTAGACTCTTATGTTTTTAATAGTACAAAAAATTCACAGAGGTCAAAGGTTAGCATTTCCAACATAATCGATTGGTCTTAATGTTTTCTTTCTTTCTTTCCCTTCCGGTCACAAAATGAAATGAAGTACGTTGTTAAAGAGCTCCGTGCTATACTTAAAAGTTAAATTAATGAGCAGTAGTTGAAAACAGCAGTTCACCCAATCAGCTCTTTCCTTTTTTGCATACGAGTTTTTGTAAATGATCAGACAAGCTATCGTTTTTTATGGCGCTGGAAACGCCCTACCTGTTCACGCAAGGCCTAAACATGATTAACATGTTAAAAAGACGTGAAAAAAAGTTTTGGAGATTATAATGGAGTTAGATTAATCATTGTGTAAAATTTACAGTTAAACCTATTTTTACACAAATAAAATACATGTTAGTAGCATATTATGCGGTATATCTAATTGCCCGTCATTAACTAATTATTTTTTAGTTAATTTTATTATTTAAATCTTTAGAATTTTACCTGATAGTCGAAGAAATTAAATAAGTAAGATAAATTAATAGCTTTGCATACAAGTTCCCCCTGTAAAATTGAAAAAATGAAATGAAATCTTTGAGTTTTACGTCCCACGGTTATGCCGGCGAGGCTAAAGGAGACGGTGATAATGAGAGATGAGTGAAATGGTGGAATGAAGAAAGTGGGAGGAAACGGGAGAACCCCGAGAAAACCCACGAGCACGGTGTTTGTCCACCACAAAGTTCACTTGGCGGGGGCTGGGATCGAACCCGGGACCCCAAGCACCAGAGGTGAACGCTCTACCACTGAGCCACCGCGCCCCCCTGTAAAATTGAGTTGACCTTTTTTGAGCATTGTTATGTGTCATACTAAAACATATGGATTTTTCTTTTCCTTCTTGTTCTTTATGTAAAGTAGATGTTTGGAATATATTGATCAAACAAACATTTCTGTAAGTTTGTAATATCCCTCCGATTACATAAAAAAAAGGTGGACATACAAATAGTGTGGCAATTTGAAACCGAGACTAGAGCTATAGAAAAAAAGAAAGTGAACATAGAGAGTTTCTTGCCTTGGATCATTCAAAGAACAACTCTCCTGTATCCATACATCGTTGCGCCCAAGAAGGACTGCTGGAAGTATTTTTGTTGAATGCTGTTGAAAATTCTTGTCGTAGTCCTCTTGTTAGACATTATGTCATCAAAGTACGAACATTTAAATGGTGATGAGTCAGTAGGTCGTGGATCACAGTGGGTCGTATTTATTATCCATCTCTGGTCCTGTTGTATTTATTATCCGTCTAATAACAACACAGGTTAAACATAACACAACTTTATTTTATAAACTTCATGTACAGTTTTCTGCGACTAAGCGTTTAGCGTTGAAGCGACAGATCGAGAATTGATTCTTGGTGTTAATTTGATGTGATTGAGACCCAGCCTTGGATTACAAGTTTATTTATTATATAATATCGTAGTTGCTGAACAAGGAAGTTGAACTCTAAACAAACAAATTAATGTTTATTATGATAGGCTATGTGATATTTCTGACTCATAAATATGGACTGTAAATATTCTATTGCAGACTGATTTACCAAGTTGATAAATACCTATTATTTCTTTCCGTGCTGAAATCTGATGCCGATGAAGCTCTGATAGGAAACCCAGAAGTTCCTCTTTCAGGTATTGATTTATATATATTGTATTCTACTAATAATAAGAGAAATGCATTGTTGCTATAGTTTCTATAGGCCTATAATTTGCTAGTAATTTACGGCTATCAAGAACAGAGTTAGCACTTATTATTACTTACATAAACGTGGTAATTACAATATCGGATGGAAGTACTTAGGTGACATTAAGAGTATACAAATACCATAATCACCATCATATATATATGTTGTTTGTTCTTTCTGTTGATTGAATATCACATGAAGCATGTTGCTATGTGCAGACGAATGACAGTCTGTCCAAAGTCATTGTTTGTAATATTATGCGTAGTGTGTAACGATCACATGTTATAATTGGTCAATACTATGTAAAGAGATTGCGTGCATGCATTAGCTTTGCATATATGTATCACTTACGCTTAAGTTATCTTTTCGCGTGCATTACAGAGGCCAGTAAATGTAAATAATTCCCCTAGGCAAAATATGCTTTACTCTATACTTTGATTTAGTTAATGGCTTAATCATTTATTATTATTATTATTATTATTATTATTATTATTATTATTATTATTATTATTATTATTATTATTATTATTATTATTATTAGACATACAAACTATGCCAAACTATGCTGTATACATAGACATCAGAGATGGCATGGGTCATTGATAACTTGACCCACGACCCATTATGACCCACCACCCGCCATTGCCCACTCTGACTCACGAGGACCCACTCTGACCCATGATCCAAGCACACCCTCCTCTCCACGGACTAAAGACTTTGCACTTATAATAAAACAAGGTTTTGAAGTTATCACTAAGGGGGGTGTAAATTTCTACGGTAAATCGCTCAAGCACCGCTTTCTTACAATACCGGTGGATTTGGGAGTAACCTTCGATTATCAACACACGGAAGATTATAGGACACTGAAACATAGACTTTACTACGGAGGTATCTGTTTGAAGAATATGAAACTATTTAACAAAATTTCAAAATATTTCCAAACGCAGATTCAACTATAGGATAACCACAAACCATTTTCTTAAATTATATTTTGCGTCCCGTTTGCATTTTCTTCGGGATATCGGATGACTTCCTGAAAAAGGAGACTATCTTAGATAGTTATCCTACTGTACATTCATTTATCATTTAGCCTCGGTGCTGAAAGAGACGCTAAACTCTAATCCAACCAAACCAATAGCTATTCATAAGCAGGCGCGCAACCATAATTTTTTGTTGGGAGAAGTTCAAGTTTTCGGGGGCAGGGGGAGTCCAATACAAAACACCACGTCTGTGTAGAATTGAACGAGTATTATTTTGCACCTGAAAAGACGATAAGTATTTGTAAAAAGAAAAAAAACTTGCACCTATATTTTCAGGGGGGGAAATGATAGAACTAGATTGTTTTTATAAGAGAAAGAATGCGGATGAAGTGTAAGATCAAATTTTCACGCTACAGCAATCATTTCGCTGTTAAACAAGTAGAGTTTTGTTGGGGAAGTGTACAAAAATGTATGTTCAGTTAGAAAGTTTGAGAGGGGGGTCCGAACCCTGTGAGTATGCTCCTGTTCATAAGTATGGGAAGTCTTAGACCCTATAGAACTACGATATCCGTCCCTCTGTCGACAAATAGTAACTTACAGTTAGTTATACTTAGCACTTATTATTATTATTATTATTATTATTATTATTAATAATAATAATAATAATAATAATAATAATAATAATAATAATAATAATAACAATAATGTTTAACAATAATGTTTAACAATAACAGATTAATTAAAATGTTATTTATCAAAGGGAAACTGGTACTAGAATATACCTGATAAAGAATTTCATTAGGATAGTAACAAGAGGACAGCTCACAATACGGTGAATCGTATATATAATAATATCTATATATATGTCATTTAAAAAAATGTCATTTACATTTAATTTTTAATTATCTTTTAATTAATGTTTTCGGAGTTGTTTGTATTTTTTGTGAGACTACACTCAAACTTCCGGGCAAAGAAAACAAGAAAGCAGAACACATTTGTGAATTTGAGAGTACGATCCCGAAAACTTCGGAAGTGAAAAATTGTATCTAGAAACGAAGCTTGAAGAACGTTAAAAAATGTTATAAATTTAATATGTTTTACAAAATGTTAACATATTGTATCTGATAATATAAACACAATGTTTGCATGTTAGCTTGTTTGGGTCAATTTTATACTGAAAATAGATTACTTAATGTTTACGTTCCTCGTCATAACTTTGATTAGGTTTTGAAATAAAAGGTTTGGGTTAGTAATTTCCGAAAGTAAACATGATTGTTTATTTTATTTATTATTATTATTATTATTATTATTATTATTATTATTATTATTATTATTATTATTATTATTATTATTATTATTATTATTATTATTATTATTATTATTTTGCAACTGATTAAACAATAGAATTACTACCTGCAGTGGGGACATGTATGTGATCGACTAATTGTTTCATCTTGTATGTGTTTCTAATTGTCACATTTTGACACTTGCTTTGTTGTGTTTGTATTGGCTTTTATTATGAATGGGTTCGTCAAGTGCTAATTTTAAGGGTTATTTACCCCTCATCACAGCTTCCTGAGAGAAAAGAGGGCGAAAAGTTTGTTATCCCGGAAAATACTTTAAGAGTTCTAGGGTGATTAATGACCTTTCGAGTTTGATAGCCTCCGACCATTAAGGTCTGGATACAGTGTGTAGGGTGAGGGGGAGCGAATATATGTATGTGTTGTTACTAACTTCTCACATCACTTTTCCCCTATATGAATTGTTGTTAACAAATATGCCCATGAGTCTTTGTACTCATTCACTCACTACCTGTGTCCAGTAAAGCATCAAGCAACAGAAATAAATTAACCGCACCTCCCTCCCTCTCAGAGCTTTGTTAAGCCTGGTCAAACCAAAAGATTGCGTGAGAAACCTCAGTGAGTCAGCAAGGGTTACAGACACAGAGAGGGGTTTCGAGGGGGGGGCAGATGGAATGAGACGTAAGCAAACACTGTTCCCCTCCCTTCGTCTTGTCTTATAGAAGGTAATAACAGCTAGTCTTCAAGCTAAAGAAACAACTCGTAAGTATGCCGTTATCTGTCACAGCTAACTAAAGGAAGAAGCCATTTCTTTCCTTTTTTAATTTTATTTTATTTTGACTCATTTATATTGTAAGTAAGAACTTTGAAAAATACACCACAAAAAAAGTTAACATCTTAATTGCATTAATTATAATTCGTATTGTTTTCTTTTTTTGGTTGGTTATATACTTTTTTTTTTGTATTCACTTCTACTTAAAGAGAAGATACCGTACGTCAGTCTTCATAGGAACATTTCTTTTATTTAAGTGTTATTAGCTTCTGACGTGACATTCAGTAACGCCTCTTCTCTTTTCGTTCGATAAAAACTGACGCACAGGTTGGGTTGATGGGGGAAAGGAGGATGAGATGAACACAAAACAATAAAAATAATAATAAAGGCAAGAGCTGACAGGATGAATGGATAAAATGACTATTAGACACCTCGTTAAGAACTGTACAGGCTAAATTAATCATTTCATTTTCTCTCTTAATTACTAATTGTTGGGACTAATTGCCACCCCCGATGTCCTGTTAGAAGCTGCTTTGCACAGGACTCTATTGGAAGTTTTCCTTTTAGTAACGAGTTCCTCCTTGGTACTTTTATACGACAGAACTCTCTACCCTATAGGGCATTACCACTCTTGTAAAGCCCATTTGATCAAAATCATCTATCAACTCATCTTGAATTGCTGCTTCTTAATTCGCTTGTCTTTTTCATTTGAGCTTTCCTTTTACGTTTGAATCTTTCTTTTTATTTTCTCTTTGACTACTTCACTCTTAACCAGATCCGAATCCTCTTATCTACTTTAATTTCCACGCGTGTCTTGAGGGCTGACTTCAATCACTTCTGTTTCTTCTGGGCTTCTTTCCTTCACCAAAAGATGTTATCTCGATGCAGACAGCCTGCGTTGTGGTGGTTGGTGAACGAGGTACCACTCACTCTTTCCACTACTTCCTTCTTCTTCTTCTTCTGCCTGTACTAACAAGTAATTAGCAAGCCGCCAAAACTACCTACTGTGAAACACTCTCTCTATCTGACCATATAACCGCAGTCACTACAAACGAATCTCAGCAGTGTTTTTCTTCGCGTCCTCATCCTCTATTTCTTCAAGAAGTTCTTCGACTTCTCTCTCTCAACATCCAACCAATATAACAAATAATAAGAACAAAACAAGATGCTGCAGGCGAAGGGAGAAAGACGATTGAAAAAGAAAAAAAGGAAAGGAAAAAATGTCCATTGTTGAACCATTGTTAGAGCCACTCTTCTTCAGAAATAGCAACTGACAAGTGAAGCTAAAATATTATGATTCGTGACGGCTATGATGTGTTTAACTCCGGATTGTCTGAAAGCTTTTGTCGTTTATAGGAACAATCTTGGTTTCATTTTTTGTGTTGTTGTTGTAGAAGAGAAGAAGAGATCTTAAAAGCTGCTGTCCCCTCATCGGTCGGTGCTATCTCTTCCAGTGGAAGAATGACGGTGCTCTCAATTAGCTTATAATGAGAAGTTAACAGGTGATGGGATGCATCATGAAGGGGAACAAAATAACAACATACGAAGAGTGGAAACGAGCAAAGGGCAACCTTAAAGGATGTTTCTGCTGCGAAGAAGTCATTATTAATCTATTAAGTTTATAACAGGGTACAGATGCACACGCTTAACTTACATTTTTACACTTAGTGCTATACATAATACTCAGAAAAATGGCTGTGATAAAGAAAAATGAAGGGAGGGAGTCATATTTTTTTTTTAATGTTCCAGGTTCAAATCATGTTTCATTCACTGGACATTTTTTTTTACTCCTCTCTTCAAATGTTTGTAGTTCTTTCTATTTTTTCTTTTTCTTTTTGTTTCTTGTCTATAAGGAAAACTAAAGTAAATAACACGTGCTTCAAACGTCTTTAAAGTTTGAATATAGCTTACGTACATTTCCAACAAGAACACAATTTAACAATAATCAATATCTCTCTTAGATCAGTGGTTCTCAACCTTTTTTGACTGACGACACATTTTTCTGAACGTCCAGACATCGCGACAGACTTGTTTCATATTTTTATTATCAATAATAATAATAATAATAATAATAATAATAATAATAATAATAATAATAATAATAATAATAATAATAATAATAATAATAATTTCTATTATAATAATGAATCCAATTAGTTTTTATAATGACTCGACATAGCACTGGGCATTATTACTATAGCTGGTGGTGTTCACTAGTACAGTCTGTCTACATTTTAACTAATTATTATTAAGTTATTCATGATTTTTAAATTCTAAAATTTCGCTACACACCTTACAGGACTGCGTGACACACCAGTATGTCGCGACACATCGGTTGAGAACCACTTCCTTAAATTATACTTGTATAAATTTATCAGAAATAAGATGTCATAGCGGAATGAAATATTTAGTTTTAAGATACTTTACTACACGTATCATAGCTTTCTTTTCTTTTCTCTTTTTTATGATTTTAATTTTCATGAATAGTGTAAAGACAATGAAACATACAAAAAGTTCAAAAGTAAACCTTCCCAATAAATTTCTCTTAGAGTGCGGCACATCTCAAAAAAGATATTACTTTGTACTCTTTTCTTGGGAGCCCTCCCTATCAAGGTCCCATTTTTCAAAGCTACTAATTTTGTAATAATAGTGTGAAACTTTTCCAAAATAAATCTCTTACAATTGCATATATCATAAAATAATATCAAATGAGAGATATTTAGCATTAGTATTTAGAAATGACTTCTACTATTATTATAGTATCTCTACTTCACGATATTTTAAAACTTGCAAAAAAAAAAAAAAAAATACAGGATTAATAGTTTTGAGAATAGGCTCCAGAAAAGTCCAAACTTCGATGCATGACAGTCGGGCTCAGTAAAGTATCGAGCTCAATAAGTAAGTGCTAGTCCGTTTGAGAGCGTGACCTATTGTGAATAGTGAGAAAGAATTCGAGCTCAAGAGAGTGTGACCATCGTTAAGGATAGTGATTCCGAGCACAAGAGAGCGCGACCACCATTAAGGATAGTGATTCCGAGCCGAAATGAGCGCTATCACCGTTAGGGATAGTGATCCTGTGTCCAAGAGAGCGCAACCACCGTTACGAATAAATGATCCTGAGTAAAAGAGAGCGCAACCACCGTTACGAATAAATGATCCTGAGTTCAAGAGAGCGCAACCATCGTTACGGATAATGATCCGGAGGCCAAGAGAGCGCGACCACCGTTAATGATAGCGCACCAAAATCGCGCTCGTTAGCCACTACATTAGCAAGAAGTGTTCACAGAAATTCGAGAGAGACTCTCCTTCATTGGAAAATGGCCAATCCTACTCCTTTATGTAGCCTTATGGCTAAAAATCCAGCTTTCGGTGCGCGTGATCGCAGATTCTGGCCCTGATGCACTCTGAGCTTCAGATATATTAGCAATGGTTCGGATTTTGGCTTCAATAGTAGACCGTCTTTCTTAACTTCAGTGTAGCAAAAGGCTGTAGCTTAAATTAACAAATCACATATATTTGGAAATTAGTAATCTTTTTTGCAGAAAGTCATTCTCATGAACAGATGAGAAGAACTTTTTGTATGATAATTGTACAAATTCTTGTTAGGAAGGTTACGTTGATGTAAATAATTAAAACTGATGTATCACATATACCATCAAAATAAAGATGTGACACTAGACGCCAAAGTATACAATATATTTTATGTTCGTACAAAATAAAGGTAAAGAAGGTATGCTTTCCTATTTATATATATATGGAAATGAAATGAAATCTTTGAGTTCTACGTCCCCACGGGTATGCCGGCTAGACTAAAGGAGACGGTGATGATGATAAATGAATGAAATGGTGTAACGAAGAAAGTGGGAGGAAACGGGAAAACCCAGGAGGAAACCAACGCACACGGTGTTTCTCCACAACAAAGTTTACTTGGAGCGAGCTGGGATCGAACCAGGGACTCCATGCACCAAAGGTGAACGCTCTACCACTGAGCCTCCGCGGCCCATATATATAGGCTTACTGGGGCCGAGGTGGCACGATGATAGAGCCTTCACCTCTGGTGCTGAGGGTCCTTAGGTCGATCCCAGCTCGCGCCAAGTAAACTTTGTGGTGGACAAAAACTGTGTGCGTGGGTTTTCTCGGGGTTCTCCCTTTCCTCTTACTTACTTCATTCCACCATTTCATTCATTATTTCATCATCACTGTCTCCTTTAGCCTGGTTTATATTCGTGGAACATAAAACTCAAAGATTTCATTTCATTTTTATAGGCTTACTGCAGGTGAGGAATTAAGATTATTTTCGAAACTTGAGCACAAAGGATGTGATGTTGGCAACACTACATTGGAAAATTTAAATCAGTGTTCGAACATTTAAAAAAAAAAATCAACAGAAAAACACTGTTCTGCCTATGAATCAAAAATATCTAGAATGCATCCACTGTGGTTAATAGGAATTGTTTAAAGAGTGATCAAAATGTCCCTGAACTTCTGATGTATCTAATCTGTATACGGGCATAGTAACGGGTTTTAAAAGGTGTTAGGATACTAGATATTTACAAGTAAGGTAGGTGCAGGTAAGTACGCCATGTTAAGGGTGTTGGGTTTTTTATGGACTTAATTTTCATGAAACAGAAAGAACAAGGCGTGAGCGTTGCAGTGAGGCTTTTCCTCGTGTAGAAAAAAATGTGGAAATTATGCGACTCACTGCTATTTTGTACCCAAAGTAAAAGAAAAAAGTGTCACAAAGTGGCGTATTTACCAACACTTGCAGGTAATTACGCCAAGTCTAGGATACTACTAGAAACCTTACTTACATCGTCTGTATTATACGAACTCAAATATTACTACACAACATGGCTGAAGCAAAAAATAGAACAGCCATGATGAAGATGAAATAAAAAGATAAAGTGTAAAAACAATCATCTCCAAAGTTGAAATAAAGTTCCAAACTGAAAAAGTTTTAGTCCATAAGAAGATAAACAAACAGTGTCTCTGTACTGTGACTTTAAAAAAAACTACATCGATATTACATGGAACACGTGGGACAAATGAAAACATCTTTGTCTTCTATAGTCAGTCCTGCACATACCCTGGTGTATTTCGGTGCACCATGCGTGGTATTGATTTAGTAGCAGTGGAATCACAAATATTGAAATTACACTTACAAAACAAAGCGTTCCAAGACGGACACGAAATAAGGCGTGCATTACTGTAAACAATCGACAATGTTCTGAGTTAGCACGGTATTAATAACAGATTCTTACGTCTATTGAAATAATAACGTCCTTCCACGGAACCTTTCCGAAGCAAACAACACTGCACGACGTGACGGTCTCAGCGCTGTCTTCCGGAGTATTCATCAAATCAGACTTGTCCAAGACCGTGGCACATATTGGAGGTGCATTTTAGCGGATTTCGACGGAAACTGCCAACACTGAACACTTGACATATTTAGCTGCACCGGCGTATGTACATACTTGCAGTTACCTTAGTTTCTGTTCGTTTACTCATTGGATGCATCAGAAATTTAATTATATTCTGAACTTTTCCTATTAATCACTGTTAAAATGCATTCTAGATATTTCTTGTTCACTGATGAAACACTTGAGGACGTCCAAAGGTTGTTTCTAAAAAGTGTGCCATGTTGTAATCAACTTTGCTCCAAATACCTATTTGACTAAGCCTGGTCAAACCTCTGAAATATATTTGAACCTAGGTATCATTAAAGCATGTAACACTCCTGCACTGAAAATCAAACTCGGATACTCCACCGAGTAGCCCACTGATAATACCTTACTCATTACGCCACCGAGGCTTTTCTTCATTTTTTCCGAAACATTCATAATATAATTGGCATCTTAGGATTGATAGTTTTACAGGTTCCAATTATAAAACTACAAAAGGAAAAGCTCCATCACTCTATTGTAACTAACTAACTAACTCTATGGCCTATGGAACCCGGAGGTTCAATGCCGCGTTTACAAAAACTCTCCACTGACTTCTATCCTTAGCTAACTGCATCCAGTTTCTACTTTGTATTCCAATCTCTGCGAGATCCATCTTAAAAATTTTCCTCCCATCTGCGCCTAGGTCTTCCTAATGATCGTTTTCCGATTGGTCTTCCAGACAATACTTTGAAAGCGTTTCTACTTTCTTCCATTCTAGCTACATGACCCGCCCAACTAAGCCTCCTAGACTTGACGACCCTAACAATGTTGGGTAAACCGTATAAATTATGTAGTTCCTCGTTATGAAGTTTCCGCCATTCCCCATTCCCGTTCCTCTTGGGTCCGAATATTCGTCTCAGGATCTTCTTCTCAAATACTTTCAGTCTATGTTCTTCCCTCAGAGTAAGTGACCATGTTTCGCAGCCATACAAAACAACAGGCATGATTGTCGTTTTGTATATTTTAAGTTTCAAATTCCTCGACAGAATTCGCGACGACAAGAGATTTTGAACCGAATAGTAACTATTGTAAGAAAAATTTATTATAGTTCCCCCTACATAAAGAAGGAGACTTCTTACGTTCATTACAAAGTACAATAGGTGTGTTTAATATGAGCAAAATTGTATGAAACGTATCTATTAATGGAACTGTAGAAGAAATTTTTGATAAAAACTTCCAATGGTTTACTTCGGTGAAGTACTTGTTCCGTTAATGAATACATATATTGAACATAGCCTTCAGACTAATCTTGCCACTGATAGTAATAACTATAGTTCGGTTTTTGAGTCGAAAATATATTCACGTGGAAAATGTATCGGTTTACTCTACTTGCTCAAAGTTTAGTTGATTACAAATACTTTTTTTAAAAAAATAAATAAATTACGCTTACAGATTTTATCCGTGAGACTTAGAAACTATCATTCTAATTTGAGATCAATACAAAACAACTTAATAGACTTACGAGTGATTTGCTCACTTACTTTCCGATCTCGTAGTCCTGGGTTCGATTCATGTTAGGGACAGCATGTTTTCAGTTAGTGTTCTTAGAGCTCCGGTGCATTAGTATACAGAAAGAAAATGGCAAGCAAAAATGTGATTTGAGATTATTTTAATTTCTAACGTATTTCTTAATACATTGGTTTGTGTCTTCTGAAATATTTTCAAATTAAAAAATATGTACACTAATATGTCATTCGTGTCTAAAATATTTTCTCTATGAAATATGCAGATTTTATTTTTTTTAATTACAGATTTATTAATGATTAAATGCTTAAATGTTCTATTTAATACTAATTGTTTAATTTATATACCCGAAAATAGTATTCTTTACTACACGTTATATTATATTATATATATATATATATATATATATATATATATATATATATATATATATGTTATACTACACGTTATATTATATATATATATATATATATATATATATATATATATATATATATATATATAGATAGATAGATATAGATATAGATATAGATATTAAAGAAAGTTTTATATGTACCAAGCTAAAACGAATTGAAGTGTTTGTAATTCGTTCGAGATTCGAATCTGTCACCATTAATACCTTGTTAATTACCATGCAGCTCATTTTCGGATCGAAAGCCCAACTTATCTATAATAGTTATCAGCCACTTACTAGCAGCATATCATCTTTTAATGCGATTTTATAGACCTCCTGAGATAAGTCTCTCATAGCATACCTAACACAGACAAAACAAATTTATAAATAAAAACATCTTCTATTTACCGAATAAACGGTCTCTACATAAATTTTAAAAACATATATATATATCAACAAATCCATACGTACACATATATATAAACTTCTTGCGTGTTTAATCTTAATGCCATTTTGTCATACTGTACAGCAGAGAATTATCACATGCAATCAACGTCCACCGTAGTTTACCAAGTTGAATAATGCATAATGCAGAGACACTTCTCAGTACGCACGAACAAATATTTCATGTTAAATCATGAATTGGGTGTTGCTTTTGTGAATTTTTTTACTTGATTCATCGTAGACGAAATTCCAAATCTTTAATGTATATTTTTCTCATTTATAGTATAATGAAAAGTTTTATGTCAAAGGCAAAGGATGTGCTGCAATGCGTTATGATTCTATTATTATCTTATTAAAAAAAAATAAAATTTTATATTATTTTTAGCATTTATGGAGAAATGTACATTATTTCTTTGTGTAATAATGATAAAGTGGAAAGGAGTTATAAAAATTATTATTTAGTTTCTACAAGTAGAGGACCAACCATATTTTTAGTCCAAAATTCAAGGTGTTACTAGTGTTATTTGTCAATGTGAGAAGAATTTTCTAGTCTGGTTTCGTCTAAAAAAAAATATATCTCAAGACGAGACGGGAAAAACTTGCCGAGAATCGAAACGAAACGGGAAAGAATTTTTCAAGGCGAGACGAAGAAATCTTATTTCTCAATTTCGTCTCGTGAGCAACGCTAGGTATTACAAAGATTTTGTGCCATCATCATAATTGCTACTCTGACATTACTTGCACACAAAGGGGAAAAAAAGCATATGTGGCGCACGTAAAGTTGTAGGTTACATGCGTAAATTCTGCAGTGTTTGGACTTAACGTATGACTATAGGTAACATCTTGCAGCGAACGAAAATTGTAAACGTATGTTTTATATTACTTTCCATATAAGTGTTCCACCTATATATACTTTACGTATGAAAGAAAGAACTGTATATACCTATAGGAGGTAAGGTTTTCACATACAGATAAACGTATATAACATATAGTTGACGTATGGAACATACGCATACGTATGTAATAAATGGAAGACTGTTAGATGTCAGACATCCTGCAGCGCCGTGACTTAACATCTACGCGGGAACAGGCGGTACGTATGTAGCATATGGATAACATATGTTCCGTACAGATTTCCGTAGTAAACATATGGATTCTGTACAATTTTATCAATATACCACTGTCCGGAGAACGGATTTTTCTCAGTGCAGAACCCTTGTCACAAAATGAGAAGCACTAGGGTCCTCAAGTAACTTCTTTGTCTTGACATAACGATTTTCTGTTTCAACACCATCATCAATTAGATAGCCTTTCTCGCTTTATCCCTCTTTCTTCTTTCGCTGTACTTTCTTCCATGTCTCTCGTCATAATAAAGTTCCTTCTCACCCAACGTCCCAACCAGTATCTCTTTCTCCTGTTAATTACATCTATAACTGCTCTTTTCTCCCCTACTGGTTATACTTCCTCAAGTGAATTCCTTCCACTTAGCTCATTTTCTCCATTCTTGTTCATATTCACATTCCGAAATCCTCCCTTTTTGGGGGTGGTTACCTCTGAGTACTGTTGATGTTTTTGTTCTATAGAGCACAATACTCTATGTGAAACATTTTATAAATTTTTATATTTAACTCTTTGTGCAAAGACTCACAAAGCAGACTGGCATAATTTAAAGGAAGATGATGTTGAATTTCAATTTAACGTCCCTTTCAGCAGCGAGGCTATGTGAGACGTGGACCTACTGATTAACGTGGAATCCGAACCACATGAGCTCCCGCCGGGAATCGAAAACGGGTCTCCTGCGCCAAAGGCGCGTATGCTAACCGCTTAGCCAGGGAGGAGTTCAATTTAAAGGAAAAGTCTTGTCATATTTCTCTTGTCGTCTTTAATTTAAAAGTTTGTATTTCTCGTCTCGTTTTCAGGAAGAGACGAGAAATGTCTCGTCTCGTGGGCCAACAGTAGCCCAAAAGCATTCAGTTGGAAATTGATTGGCCCAGAACGTATTGAAATCTTCAGATTCGCTCCAAAGTAAGACTATGTCTAAGAAAACTTGAAATACATTTCAAAAATAGATTCGGAAAGAGAAATTATTTCGGAGGACTAAAAGAAAATGACTCGCAAAATGATATTCCTGAGGCTATTGATATAAAATGTGAAAATATGTTTTACTTTTTATTATGAATCTAATAGTATTTTTTAAGTGTTTCATTTTAGATTTTATCTTGAAACGTAATTAATTGTTACTTTCCTTGTAAAAATAAATGAGTTTTTACTATTGTATACATTAAATAGTGCTTAAATTTGTTAATGATTTTTAATGATTTTTAATGTTTAATGTTAATGTTAAATGTTTAATGATTTTTAAACATTAAACATTATATTTCACAGAATTAAACTTTCACAAAGCAATGTACAATTAAATCAATCTGGAGAAAACTCAGTAAATAAAACCATTAACCAGATTTGATTTTGAATTCCTGGCTGACGCGCGCCTTTACTTTTGTTTGTAATGGATCGTAGGTTGGATTCCCGGTGGGAAAACATTAAAATCTGAACACATTGTGGTGATTTGGATTTGTCCTTAAATTGTATGTTCATGTTTCATATATGATCGGTGCTGGAAAATGACAATACACTCCAACCAACTAAGTAAATGGATGTGATTTCTTGTAGAGCCACATGAGATTCAGATCACAAGTTATGCTATAGATTCATTAAAAGAGGGACATTTATTTTAAAACAAAACGACAATATTTAGCATACTTTTATAGCAAAGTACGATGTAATGGGTAATTTTCTATTAATACATACAGCATTCGCTAGTATTTCTGCGCATGGTATACATATTTTATATCAGAATCAAAAATTTGATTTGATTTTGAGTTTAGTGTTCCTTTCAGCAGCGAGGCAATATGTGATGTGGACCTACAGCTTAACGTGAAATCCGAATCACATGAGATACCGCTGGAAATCGAACTGGAGAAAATCGAAAGTAAATAAATATACACAGTTTATCTTCTATAGCCTAATTGCAACAATAAATACCATTTCGTATGGGTCCGTGTGTCACTATTACGTGTCATACCTATAAATGATGTGTGTTATGAGAATAATCGATTTTCGTATGGAAGAATAAACAGAAGATTTTTATTTGATAATATCAACATTTCTTTTTTATTTCAAAGTTACTGAGGCATGAAACCCTCTTATTTATGAGTAAAATATATATATATGAAAAGAGGTTCTTTTTCTAATGTTCAAAAGAGAAGCATGCCCAATCCAATCGTTAATAGACCATGTACGCTGCATGTGACGTAATTCTTTTGTTAAATGTCCCAAGCCACAACAGATGTATTCATACATGTAGGAAAGGGGAAAAGCAGAAATGAAGGAGAAGAAGAGTTAAATAATTAATTTTGCATATGTAAAATGTTGTGAACTGGAGAATAACAAAAGATATGAACATTCTAGTACTCGTAAATGACACAAAAATAGAAATTTAGATACGCATGGGAAAACACATGAGCGTCAGGGCATTAACACTCTAGCATTGACGAAAATTATGGTAATAAGATTTGTGTGGTGATTTCCCCATTTCAAGGGCTGAAACTTTTGAACACACAAAAAATGTTTAGTTAAATCCATCAAATTACTGGAATAATTTGAACCTTCCGCTAGGATGAAGTAGCTTAAAATACATTTTATCTCTTCAGTACAAGGATATAGCACACTGTTGCTGCTGATCTTTAAAAAAATAAATAAAAATAAAAAAAGTCATTACAGTAATAGCTGTAAGTTTCTACAGTTTCTAAAACACATCAATTTGCTGAATAACGAATTTAGCGAAAAACTTATGATTCATAGTGTATTGTATGTAACAAAATGATGAAAACAACCTTAAAAGGGTTAGAGTGATGTAATTCATGTGTCGGCAGATGTGTTTTTGTCTTAGTTTACATAGAAACAGTTACAGTAAAAACAGCTCTAACACATCTGAACGAGAAATTCGTTTTTTTTTTTTTTTCAGCCTTCAGTGAACTGCCCTTATGTTGAGAGGATAGGGAGAAAATTCGAATTCTCTCCCATTGGAGAATCTTATAGAAATCTTAAGTTTAAAATTTGGTCATGATACTTTGATTTGGTTTCCACGTTGTATTCCTATTTCTGCGAGATTCATCTGAATATTATTCTTGCATCTGCTACTAGGTCTTCTTAACGGATGTTTTCCGATTGGATTTCCAGTTAAAACTTTGGAAGCGTTCCTACTATTCTTCCATTCTGTCTACACGACCTGCCTACCTGAGCCACAATGTTTGGCCCTAACAATGTTTGGAAAACGGTATCAAATATGCAGTTCCTCGTTATGAAGTTTCCGCCATTTCTCATTCCCGTTCTTCTTGGGTCTGAATATTCGCCTTAGGATTTTATTTCAGTCTACGTTCTTCATCCAGAGTAAGTGACCATGTTTCGCAACCATATAGCACAACTGGTATGATTATCGTTTTATATACATTTTGAGCTTCAAATTCCTCGACAGAATTTGCGACGACAAAAGCTTTTGAAGTGAATAGTAACACGAATTCTCTGCTTTCAGTCGACATTTAATTTCTTCGTGGATATGATTTTGGTCTGTTTATTTTGACTCTGTAAAAAGATAGACCGCAGAGTGACTTAACAGAATTCACGATTGTCAGGAGGCACAATCTTTATTGCCAAGTTTTAAGGAGCTCGATTTACCGAAACTTCTTTATTTATTTGCTCACTCCGTGTATACAAAAATCTCAAGAATTACTTGATTGACCATGATCAATTTTGGCCAGGATGTATACGGCCAAAAGTTAGGAGTCATGCTCATTGAGGGAGTTGATATTCAAACCGAAAGTAGTAGAAGTCGATCATTTCCTTTTTTCAACGTTGATCATTATACAGCAGAACGGTAATAGATAGCGAGAAGCTGCGTGCTGCCATCGGTTAAGCATCTCAAATGCACATTTTGTCTACGTCGTTTACTCCCTACTAATTAATATCAGAAGCGATAGA
Source organism: Thermobia domestica (assembly GCF_964235325.1). Taxonomy (NCBI): domain Eukaryota; kingdom Metazoa; phylum Arthropoda; class Insecta; order Zygentoma; family Lepismatidae; genus Thermobia; species Thermobia domestica. The sequence goes on along the minus strand of NC_137455.1, from coordinate 191,226,052 downwards.
AATCCACTACAACTTCCTGGTTTGAATATTGATATACAAATTATCTCCTGCAGTCTAAACAACATAATTGATATAATGAATTTAATGCAATTATGATTAATACTGCGTATTACTTCACAATAAAATGGATATTGAATTTCGTATATTTAAATAATCGTATAGGTCTATATGCTTCATCAACATTCATAAAAGCATACTCATGTGAAAAAAACTAATTTTTAAAAAAATCAATAATTGTACTGTATACTACTAAGTACATCATTTCACATACATCATAGTCAGCAAGCGAAGTAATATTGAATAGTATTAAGAGGGCGCATTAACACTCTTCTATGAAGCCTAATGTTTCCCATAATGCACCTGTATGTTACGGTGGGATTATAGCGTCGTATCTCTGTCAGCACATTCACTTGGTCTCTTCCCACGCGTTATTGCCTCCTCTCAAACAACTAACTACCCTTCAACTCGCCCCTCGTCACCCCGGCGACCAGCGAGGGAGTTGATTCGAAATGATATCTTGTGTGAAGTGTTTGGCATATGGTACATATGTTAAGCTGATCTCAACAAAGCGAAACGCGCGCAGTTTGATTGGTAATGATGAAGAGTGAAACAGGGCGAAGGGAGAGGAGATAAATTAGTGATTTCGTGGTCGTGTATGAGGGACAGAGAGAGAGGCCTTCATCGCAAATGGATTTATTTATTTTTTTATTTTCTCTTCACTTTATTTTTTATTTTTGTATTTTGTAAAACAAAAACAAAAAAATAGTCGAACTATAGACAGAACATATCGCAAATGTAATTCTACCAAATGTACTTTGCAAATATAAACCATAGGGGAAAAAACAAAATAGGTCCATGTAAATTAAGAGGAAAAATCTTTAATTTCTTTAATGTTTATTATTATTTTTTTGTACAAAAAGATTTGGCGACCTATTCAAGTGTCAGTAATTAGTAATTTGTAGTTAAATGGAAAGGAAACAGTTTTTTTACAAACAATTTATCCTTCATTAACATAGAAATTACTATTGGAGAATTGTATTTTTTCACTCTTGTTTTAAGGTTGCTTTGTATATCTATTTCATTTTTTTTTTTTTTTAATTCCCTCTCTCACAAATCCAGAGCCGTAGCAGACATACTATTAATACTTTTCCCTCCCTTTGTTTCGTTTCTACTTTTATGAATGTTTGTATAGATATATTGAACTTTATTTCTGTATTTTCCTATTATGATGTTAAGTCGGTAAATTTCTGTTAGGAGTTAATGTTTTCATTTTTGTGACAAAATACCATTCGAGTTTCAAAAGATAACACTAATAACTCTATATATTTATTATAAGATAACAAAAATACATGAAATAAACTTATATATCTTACAAGTTTACTAAACATTTTCATATTGTTTGCTTGTATTTCAAAATTTATTTTTATTTTAACATTCCAGATTATGCACCTAGACTAAGGGAGACGGTTATGATAAAATGGATTATAGCTGTGAATGATGGAAGTGGGAAGAAACGGAAGAGTCCCGAGAAAACCTACACTGAGAAAAAAATGTAGGTGGCGTACTTAAAAAGATAGGTTACATGCGTAATTCCTGTAGTTTTTGGACGTGTAGCAGACGTATAACTGAAAACTCATGTTTTATAATACTTTCTGTATAAGTGTTCCATCTATACGTACTTTCCGTATGAAACAATGTAGGCGGTCAGGATCTTACATACAAATGGACGTATATAACATATAGCTGGCGAAGGTAACATAAGTATGTGCATGTGATATACGGAAAACTGTTAGATGTCAGACATCCTGCAACGGCATGATGTAACAGCTAAGGACAGTGCCTATGTAGTATACGGATAATGTATGCTCCGTACTGATTTCTATAGTAAGCAAGAGGGTATCGTATTTGTACAATATGCCGCTGTCTGCTGAACGGATTTTTCTCTGTGTACGCACACGGTATTTGTCCATTATAAAATCCACTTGGCAGGAGCTGGGATCGAACTCCAATCGTAAGAAGTGAGCTCTATTACTGAACCACCATTTGTTTTCTTTTTTTCTACAAGTTGGCTATATGAGACATATGTTTACAAGTTAACGTAGGAGGCGAATCATATGAGCATAACAGAGAATCATAATTCCTGGCCATATTAATTTGCAGGGAGTGATGAGTGACATGTGATTTCGAGCATTATATTGATGATAAAAATTAGTATGATACTCTGTAATAGGCATTAGCTGCTGATTTATACTTTGGAACAGTTTATTTATTTACTTACTTTCGAATAAGTCGGTCACGTAGGAGTTTGAGAATATACTATATATTATCCGATATTATTTTATATTTGCCACGAGATTGTACAGTATATAAGATGGGTGAAACTGAGATTGTTTATAAAAGTAATAATATTGGGAAAACAGGTATAATATAATTGGAAGTGCGTAGAGTATCCTACTTCCTGATGATGCGTTTTCCTTTGGAGTAATGATAAATAAATATTACATGTTAGGTCTTTCGTTCAATCTCAGTGCCCGCTAAATAGGCTTTATGTTGAATGAATACTTTGTACGTGTATTCTCTCATTTACCCCCATCGTTATATTACCACTATCATTCATATCACCATGCCTATCTCCCATAGCCTGATATACGTGCGACCTTAAACTCAAAATACCGGTAATTAAATGCATAAATATAAGAAGTTACACTAACTGTTATTTTGCTACCGTGGTAGGAAGATGTTTTATGAAAAATCAATATCGTAGTACTTCTCATGTTTTGACAGTTGTTAAGATACACGGTACTTATTTCGTTACTAACTATTTGCACCAAGATTTTGATTAGTAATAGTTCTCTTACATTATTCTCCATTTTGTCAATATCTATATTAACTAGAAGTGCTGCTAATAACTATTATATTATGATTTGTCATTAATAACATTAGAAACACGTAAACTTCATTAGGTTGGAAGTTTCAGGAGGAATTTTATATCCGTTGTAAAAATACATAGAGCTCAAATGAAACATCGTACGTTTACTTACAACCACAAAGAAGATAGGAAGATAATGTAAATAGGAAAAAGAAAAAATAGCAGAGATAAAATTGGCTCCTAACAAGACAACACTCAATAGTTAGGCTACATTTGTGCAGCGATGTACCTTGAAATTGTCTAACGCTCAGAATCGGCACCAATAATTTGCAAAAAAAAAAAAAAAAAAAAAAAGCACATTAAATGTCAGTAAATGTGGTAGTTTTCTGTATCCCATGCTTACTTTATGTACAGGGTGGCCCAAAAGTGGGTATACAGTACTATACTGATCAGCTCATTGCATTTTATATCATTTCGTATTGTTATCCATCAGGTAGACTTAGTTTCTTTATTATTTGTTCGTAATGTACTTTTACTTATACCTTAAGTTCGGATCTGCAGAAACAAATAAACCTATAAACTAGAATGTTATACTAGATCAATGCAGAAGTGTAACCCTACTTTTGGACCACCCTGTATATGCAAAAAGTAAAATATTTTCTTATTAGCTATTGTTAAATACCACCATTTCTCTCAGTTCCCTGTGCTAATGAACTCACAAATTAGTATAAGAATAAAGAATTTCGCTAATTACTGTGTCGCGCCTTTTAATGTTATCCCTTAGATCAGCGTTTCCCAACCTTTTTCAACTTGCGGCACACTACGGGTGTAACTTGAATTCTTGCGGCACACTCATAGATATTATTGTTATTATTATTTGCAAATATAAAATACCATGGTAATTTTTTTTCTGTGATTACTGATCTAATCCTCCACAGAGATGAAAGCTCGATTACTGATTTTCCCCTATGCTAATTCATTGTGCTTATTTTTATTCTAATTTTAAAATAGAAAACAATTGCAATGAAATATAGGACTCAGATATTTAAAAATACGCTTTCTTTTTTTAAAACTGAATCCAATCTTTCACTAAGAACGAAGAACACTAAATAACGAATGAACAAACAAATGTCTGTACTTTTAACTTCGCTGTTTTAACCAAAACCATATTATTGCAATCACACAGCTTGCGATGCGTTGAAGTCAAAACACACCTGTTGAACAACGTGTTGTTCTGTCATTCACGTGCAAATGAGTGTTCTACGAACGTTCACTTGACGCGTACCGTACAAGTGCTTCCATTTCTCGGTGTTAGTATGCCTCTCAATTGAAGCATAACATAGCAGCTAAACGTGGAAATGTGTATGAGCCGAAATACTGTCTGCTACACAGTAATAGATGTAGAATAATATATTACAATTACAGTAATTTTTTCCATGCTAGAAATTCATAGTAATGTGAAATACTAAAATGTACATATTTTTCCCTATGTTTTGCAATTTGGTTGTTATAGAATTAATAATTTTGTTTCGATTTCCTCGCGGCACACCAGCGGTCCATTCGCGGCACACCAGTGTGCCGCGGCACACCGGTTGGGAAACGCTGCCTTAGATGATCATGTGAAACTTTGCAACTATTTTTTTACAAACTTCAAACAACACCGCAGTTATTATTATATTTTTTAAAAATCTGCTAATGCTTAAAAGATGACTAATTTGTTCTCTTTACTTTATTTGTAATCAAATCTTATCTAATCTTTGTTCCTTTTCTGATAAAAAAGTACATTTCTTAAGTTAATGCGTATGTTTTTGGTTTATTTGTTTCTTTTGATTGTGAATGCCCATTACCTTGGTTATTGAACGTTATGAAGGATGCTCAAGGAACTCCAGAGCATTTGTTCATATTTAAAGTTATCATATTATAACAAAAATTAATTAATAAAATAGTTAATTCTATGAAATTCTAAGCAATATTTATTATATAGTTAATTATGTTTCGATTAAATATCCATCTAGTGGCCCTGCGTAGCGTAGTCGCTAACGCTCTCGCCTTCAGTACGAGCGATCCTGGGTTCTATTCCAGGTTGGATCACTCGGTCGAAAAAGTTAAAAAACTTTTTCGTGCCAGTCATCCTGAATGAGGTTTTCCTGGGTTTTCCTCTTTCTTTCTTCCTCAATACTTTCTTCCTTCCCTTTCCCCGCATAGTGTGCTCGCCGAGATACATCATCCATCAAACGTGACAGGCTAAAATGGCCATAGATGCCAAAAACCCAGAAATCTAAATCCTAAATCCTAAATACCTATCTACTAGTTTAAAAAAATGCCTTGCATAGGATAGTATGGTCTACAAGAGTTCCCTGGTAAGCAAAAAGAAATATATATAGACCTATGATTATACCCGTTAGACTAAAAGAGAAGTCTGATTAATTGAAGAGATGATTATGAAAAAATTGGTGAAATGATCATATGAGATGTAACAGGAGAACCGCGAGAAACCCCACGGATACGATGTTCTTCACCAGAAACGTACATGCCCTGGGATCGAACCAGAGATCCCTTCTATAAAATATGAGTGCTCTAGCATGAAACCACTGTGCCTCCATTCCATAATACAGTAATAAAATACAAAACGAAACAGATTTTGAAAAAGAACGCGACTAATGTTACTGCTGAAAACGTAATCTTCAGTAGTTAATTGTGTTTATTGTTGGTTGGTAACACTGTTGAATATACCTTGTTCTTTACTACTATTTTAATTTTAAATGTTGATCATAGAACTAGACAATTCCAGCTGAAAGTGTGCTTTGCACGGATTCCAGAACCATCCAGGTTTTAATAATATTTTTTATTTCAGTGCCGTGAAAAGCTTGTTAGCAAAAATACAGTACATTGTATGTTATCAGAGCAATTAGTTACAATATAATAATAATAATAATAATAATAATAATAATAATAATAATAATAATAATAATAATAATAATAATAATAATAATAATAATAATAATAATAATAATAATAAGGTAGAAAGAGGAAAATTAATATAAAACATAATGTAAATAGAAGTCAATTAAGTAGAAATAATTCCTTGTCGACGCTGTTAAAATTGTTGAGCTCTCTATCTATCTAACACACACAAAGGAAAGCTACGAACAGTAGACTTAAAATTATATTTTAGCTTAATGTTGCTAAATATTGCCTAAAAGCAATCAGTCAGTTCTAATAAAAAAATATCACTTCCTAAGTAAATAAGTCTAAATGTATATACTTAAAGAATCTGTCAATCTTATTAAAACTTGACGTTTCCAATGTAGGGAAACTAAAATCGTGCTAAACCTTATGCTATGAACTGGTACTATGTGTTTCGCTATTCACATATATAAATTATCTACTATCTTCTGCATGCGTAGTTGATCAAAATCTTTTCTTCTATTCGTAAGATTTTTAAAATCAAATAATCATTCCAACATTCATAGCTATGTTCAAGGGCGGATCCAAGGGGGGCTATAGGGGCTATACCCCCCACCTTGGCGCTCAGGTGTACACTGGATAAAATGGACTTCAATCCTGTTTTACACTGGATAAAGCGGCAAACTATGGTTTATCACCACCCTTGATCATATCCTGGATCCGCCACTGGCTATGTGAGTAGTAGCTCATTTTAATCTTAAAACATAGTAGTCGTATAAAACACTCTTGCACAGATTCTATCTTGTTTGGCAAGTGTTAGAAAAGTTGTTGCATATTACCGATTCCAATTCTAGTTCTGGTCTTTCATGTAATTTATATAAATAAAGATAAGTTTTATCTCTTTGAAATACGGGCTACTGTTTAAAAATAACTACTATCGTACTGGTAGTTTATACAATAGAATTTGTGTAGTAAAACTTTAACTCACTGTCAAATGTAATACCGAGACCTTTAATAATGTTTACTTTCTCTATTTGTACACTGTATATTTCCTGACATAATATTGACTTTTATTTGTGTATGTAAGTTTTGTCTTCTTATCATTATTTTTTAGATAATAATAAAGTTGGTTGGTAACACTGTTGAATATACCTTGTTCTTTACTACTATTTTAATTTTAAATGTTGATCATAGAACTAGACATAATTCCAGCTGAAAGTGTGCTTTGCACGGATTCCAGAACCATCCAGGTTTTAATAATATTTTTTATTTCAGTGCCGTGAAAAGCTTGTTAGCAAAAATACAGTACATTGTATGTTATCAGAGCAATTAGTTACAATATAATAATAATAATAATAATAATAATAATAATAATAATAATAATAATAATAATAATAATAATAATAATAATACGCTGAACGATGTCTGTGAATGAAGCATGGCTACTGCATGGATATCTTTAACATTTCGAAATTTGCTGGATTTTTTCGGGAAGCCAAGTAACAAATATGGATACAATATCCGGCTGAAATACAGCTTGATTTAATATTTACGACAAACGAACGGAAAACGAGTGAGAGGTCTTATAGAAATGATGGAGGAGGAAGAAAAAACAGTTTTAGATACTATAGAGAAGAGGAAGAGAAACTGATTGGGACTTTGGCTAAGAAGGAACTGTATCATGCGATACGTGTTAGAAGGTATGATGGCAAGAAAGAGAGGGAGGGGATGAAGGAGGCTAGAATTGATTGATGATATCAAAACAGGAAAATAGTAAGTGAAGACGAAGAGGTTAACGGAAGACCGTGGAGCATGGACGCTTCTTGGTTGCGGGAAATGACCTGCCAATAATGGCAGAATACCTATGATGATGATAGGAGATGGAAATAAATATAGTAATCAAAAACTTGTTAGATTAAATAGTGGATACAGGGGAAAAAGTCACATTTTGTAAATTTTTCAGGAGAGCGGTTTTAAAGCATGGAGAAAGTGGGTTCTTGCTTATAAGGAATTTCTTCAATCGTTTAGAAAATGGGATCAACCTGTTACTTTCGCAGTGTTGTTATACTATTCGTAAGATGCCGCTTTTAGCTGTCTTATCTATCTCAAAATCTTGTAATTTATACTTTGCATATTTTTCCCTTGTACCCTTCATAATGTATCTGTGATGTTTTTAAGTGAATAACATTATTTATCAGTACATGTACATTTAAAATTAGAAATACATATTTTAAGCTTCATCCATACAGTTATTCAAAATTTCCTATTGTTCAAATCGTAATATCAGTCCATGGAAACAAATATATTGTATAGTCTCGATAATTTATAAAGCACGGAAATCTCTCGAGATTATACATATATAATTTCTCTTGCTTTATCTTAACTGTTGTTAGCAATAATTCTTCAATTTTAATCTATTTGTAGTGGATAATCCTCCTTTGGTTAATTCATTTGATTGCACTCAATCAAAACAGATTTCCTTTCGTTTAATTAAAACATTTATTTTCGAAAAAATTACATGGTCTTCGTGCGAATTTAATAATGAATAAATAACTTTCCACATATTAAAAAGTGATTAAATCAATCTTTCGTCATTTGTATAAGTGGCCACAGATGGATAGAATAAGGCATTGTCAGCTCGGAACAAATACTTTTAATTCAGAGGTCCCCAGACTCTGGCTAATTGAGTGGAGGGGCTTTAAATCCTTTTTATACGGTTTACAGCGATTAGGCTTGTTAAAAGGGGGAGAAACTGACAGCACTATTAGTTTGACGGAGTGCTTGGGGATTACATGGTGGATTTGTAACAAGCTGTTGATGAAGTAGTATTAGAAGGCGCCGCCAGAGAGAAACCTTTTCTCAATCCATCTTCCCACTCGCTCAACAATTCTGTGCTTCTTTTCTATCTATTTTAAACTTATTTATTTTCTTTTCACGTGAACTTACGTTATCTATTGTTATAGTTGAAAAGAAAACAAAATGGTGCTGTAAAAGTTCTTTGTAAAGGGGATGGAGTATTGGCGCCATCTTTATATTTTGATCATTGATTTACAAGTAGTATCTGCGTCATTGTTAGGAGTACATGTGCCTCCTAGCGGACAAGAGGCAATAGATACAATCAAAAGTAGGAGAAGACTAACAGCATTCAATTTCCTACTTAACACTCAAGATGAACGCAAGGGTCCTGGGGGGTCCTAACCTCCCACCTTGAAATTCTGACTTTTCTATAAATTTATACTGAGAGAAAAAAAAGTAAATGGCGTACGTAAAAACGTAGGTTACATGTGTAAATCCTGTAGTTTTTGGACTTAACGTACAGCAAACGTATAACTGAAAAGTATATTTTATACGTACTTTCTGTTTAAGTGATTCGAATAAAGGTACTTTCAGTAAGAACGAAAGCACTGTGTATATAGGCAGTAAAGATCTCATATACAGATGGACGGATGTGAAATACAGCTGACGTATATAACATACGCATGCGTGCGTAATACACGGAAGACTGCTATATGTCAGACATCCTGCAACGGTATGATGTAACATCTAAGCGGAAAAAGAACAGCGTGTATGTAGCATGTGGATAACGTATGCTTTGTACTGATTTCTGTAGTAAAGATAAGGATTCCGTAAAGATAAGGATTCTGTAGTAAAGATAAGGATTCCGTATACAATATACCGCTGTCCAGATAACGGATTTCTCTCAGTGTAGTCTAATTTTAGGGGTGGGTTTAGTATAAGTCATTCTTATATTGAATTTGGACCCCTCAAAAGATTTAGCCTTCTTCGAAATAAGTTCCTGCGTATGTGCCTGCTGAACAGTGTTTTTTTTTCACATATACAGTGCATTAATTAAAAAAATAACGAACACGGACGCACCCACGGGGATTCACCGGATCCGGACCCCCCGAAAAAACTTTCTAGTTCGAGAGATATCTGTACACTTTCTCAATAAAATTATGCCTGTTTATCAGGGAAAACGATCGAAAGTAAATTTGATCTTATACTTCATCAGTACTTTTTCTCTTATGAAAACAATCTACTTCTATAATTTTCCCCCTGAAAACTTAGGTTGAAGTATTTTACAATTACTTGTCGTCTTTTCTGGTACAGAATAATACCCGTTGAATACTATATAGACGTAGCGGTAGCGACTTATAATAGTGGACTCCACCTCACTCAAAGTCTGGACTTCTATCAACAAAAAAATTCTCAATGCGCGCCTGACAACGAATGATATCCTTTTGATCACTCTGAAAATGAGTGTTCTTAAAAGCCACGCATCAAAATTTACTCTCAAATCCTAGCATTTTGATCAAGTTAAAGTGATCTACCGAATCTTGTGTATCTCTTCTCTGGACCATAGATCTATATTACAGTTAAATGAAAAAAAAACTAAAGTTGAAGAATTAATGATAATTTTAGAGTATATCTCATTAATCATATGATGTACTGTCAAATTATGTTCGTACAATATTGAAAAGCATACTGAGGATACACTTCAGTATCAATTTCATCTCAATAATATGATGCGGTTATCGTGTAACATCAATTTTTTGGTTTATATAAAAAATTTTACTCGAAAACTAGGCATGAAGATTTACTCTCATATATATATATATATATATATATATATATATATATATATATATATATATATATGTGTGTGTGTGTGTGTGTGTGTGTGTGTGTGTGTGTGTGTTTGTGTGTGTGTCTGTGTGTGGATTGGGGGCAGTATTCTCTCTCTCATTATTACTTTCTTTAAATGAACTGGAATCTTAATCATGTGAATTTACATTTTTCTTTTTGTAGTCTAGTTAATTGTCAATTGCTTTGTCAAATCTAAAATCCATTTTATATTTTTAAAAATTTAATTTACTTTAATGAATTTTTACATATTAACAATATACATAATTACAAAATTTAATTTTCAAGAAGCACTTAACTAGACATGAAGAAAGAAAATCAGTGAAAGTTAAACCATTAAAATTGCAGTTCGTTGCAAAAGAAAAAGAAAAGAAATGGAAGAATGCTTTTCTGATGTAAAACACTGGGCTAAAATAAACAAAGATAACGCAGGTACTCAACATTGTTAATGATTGAAACTATACAGGGAGCCTATCCAAACACGAATTTCCCAAATGGGACTCATGAACTCGACCTGGGGCACCACTTTGTAATGGAGAATGTCATTTCTACCATTACTCATAATTCTGAATGATTTTATTAGAATCTCGCTAGTAGATTTTATAAGATTATAACGTTAGGAGGTACATCAATTTACACGACACGATAATTTTTGAACAAATGCGAATTTTTTATTTTTCTGTTTTAACACAGAGCTAGACTTATTATCTTGATCGAGTTCATTAATTGAGTCAATCTGTTAATATTTTCACTGAGTAACGGCGACTTTAACCGTGGCTATCCATATCAAATTTATTCATAAATATGTTTCACTGGTATGCAACCCTCAACACGTTAGAGAATTTTGGATTGCATAAACAAAATTTTCAACTTTAAGTCCAGTAAATTTTTTGTCTGTATGGTGATTGCGAGACATTTAATTTTCATTTCACTATTATCTGCGTTCTACGCATCTATAATAGGTGTACAGAACAGAGTTAGAGTTCCTCTTATCTTAAAGCAGAACTCTCTTCAAAACTCCCTGAATGGTAGTCACTTTCAAAAGAGGCCTGTCAATTTATTTATTTTACCAGAAGCCACAGAGTTGGATACTTTCCCCTCACACCTCTTTAATTCTGCATAGCCTCTCCCACAGAACAAGTTACTCTCTTGATCTTGAATACTGGAAGAATTCAGTTGATGTTGGGAAAAATTGAATTAAATTCATATTTGCAAGAATTACTAAAATAAAATAAAAAAGTATTGGAATATACAAAAGATATTGATTAGCAAACCAACTAAAATATTTCTTTCTAATGAGCTTACAAAATAAAAGGCCCAATGAAATTTTACAGGTTTGAAAAAAGAAAAAGCATTATCATTCTAGATTTCTGCAACAAGCATTACAATCAGTAAACCTACACTGGAACAAAAAAAAAAAAAAACTTTTATTACGCACTAGTAGCTAATTATCTGTACTAATATGAGAACAATGCTTAACCTCTTTTCTCTTAAGTTTGTCTTTTTAATTAGATGTGAACCACACGGCTTATTTGGAGTAGTGAGTAAAAAGAAGGAGTAGGCGAACAGATTCTTTCCAATAAATAAATGACAAATTAGCAATAGATGCTAATGGACATCAGCAACTCCTACACAACTTAGTAACTCACGCTGAGAAATATCCATCTTCCTTCTTCATGTGGTTAGCATCTCTAAAAGGGAAAGTTCCAAAAAGTTACATGTTAGCTCGCCAAAACACTCTTTGTTTCTGACTGTAAGACATTTGTTTCTTGTTCGTTAGGCAATATTTTTACATAATCAAATTTTGTTTTAAAAAGTAATAATGTGTTAATTGTTTACTATTTGTCAGACAGGTGGCAATGCAAATCGTATTACAGTGTAATGCATTTATTGGCTCAGTTTACGGTATCAGTACATCAGTGTTACACTCATTATACGCTATAAAAAGTAATTCATGGACAATTTACTTTTTAACTTAAATTTCGCGATTTTTACTTCATAGTTGATTTTCATCAGAAGTTATAACCAACATTGGTTAAATTAATTTGTTTGTATAAATTACGATAAACAGGGCTTGCAACAATGAATATGATGAGAAAGATCACAAAAAGCATGTTACGGAATAATTGTTAGTTTTGTGGGTAGTTGGACTTCAGTGTTCTTTTCCAGTACCAGGTTTTACCTATTATACGAAATGTTGATCTAAAGTTACGATGCAATTCGAACCATCGTAATACGTTCAAATGTTAAGGCTTTTTCACCGTAGAATCGAATCTGGGACCTCGTGTTTCAAAGGTTTGCAATCTAGCAGCTAGACAGGTGCGGAGGGTACGAAATGATTCTGCTGAATGAGTCTGGAACTGATTGTGTTGACTAAAAAGTGTTGCATGAGTTAGTTACATTTAAATGTAGCACATGGACGAATTGAAAAAAATATATAGATCTCTATGGTGGCACTTCACTGTATCTCTACGGTAGTGGTTCTTAACCTAATTCCTATGACGACATTCATTTTATCACATCCTCTTGCCAGTAACCCCCTTATAATTTCTAGTTTGTAATTAGCTTGTGTAGAATTTTTAACATACCTATTGCGGACATCCAGTTTCCATTAGTTTCATATCGTACCTCTTTCATTTAAATTGATTTTTAAACAAGTCTGCACCTCTTGAAAATGTTCAACAGACATAATTTTTATTGCTCTTAACAGTATGCACAAATTTTTTTAAAAAATGCCTATCACAACAAAATTCAAAATAATATTTAAAAATATTTTCCGATATTAGAATCTAATTATATATATCTCTTCCGTTTATCTTCGCGACCCCCAGGTTGAGAAACCCTGCTCTACGGTATACGGAAAGAAATCGGGCGTTTAAAACACAAGGAAATCAAGACCAATTACCAAATTTGTCAGAAAAAGAGACAAAGTTTGTGTGGTACGCTTAAGTATATGCAAAACTTAACTTTTTTTTTTTAAACGTTACAAGAATTATTTACAATATCTGTACATTAATGTTTTAAGCTCTGAAAGAAAATTCAGGTAAAGACCTTAAGGATGAAAAGTGTCCAAAATGACAATAAAAATAAAATAAAATAAAATAAAACAGACTTGATTTCCTTGTGTAATGAACGAGCCAAATAAGGAACATAGCGAGTTACTTTCTCTTCTTCTTGCCTATTGGTCGTGGTAGCTACAGTTAAGTAGGCACATTATTACAAAGGTAACCAAGAAAGTTCTGTCGCTTTTTCACCCACCACCTTCGAACATCGATGTGTCACCTAAGACGTACATTCAAGATCAAAAATAGTCCCCATCAGCATCGACGACATTCTGCCAACGTTCTGGAAGACCATGGATGTCATAGAGGTAGAATTTGGTAGGCCGTGAAGCGAAGAAGGTATCAAGTGCATTTTGTACCTCTACTAGGAATTTGGCGTCCTCTAAGGTGATTGTCCAAGAAATGGAACAGGTGATAGTCGGACGGTGCAATGTCCTGGGAGTATGGCGGGTGCAATAATGTTTCCCATCCAAGGCATACAATGGTGTTCCAGGTCATCCTAGTCACGTAGGTCTTAGCATTGTCCTTTAACAGGAGGACCCCTTTGCGATTCAGAAGTGTTGGCTCCAGAGTTTTGAGTTTTTCTTGAACGCGGCTCAAGTGCTCACAGCACACAGTTGCATTGATGCTCTGACCAGCTGGTGGCAGTTCCCAATGCACGATGCCGCGAGCAGTCCACCAAACACACAGGAGGACCCTCTTCTGGTGCAGTGTTGGTTTCGGCTGTTTTGGAACTGGTTCATCGAATGATAACCAGTGATGGCACCGTGGAGTTTCGTACAGGACCCACTTCTCATCACATGCCCACGCCCTGTCCAGAAATGGCTCCTTCCTTAGACGAGACAGTAAAGAAACACAGGTGTCTGCTCGTATTGCCTTCTGGCCCGGAGTCAAATTACGTGGGACCCATCGATCCAAATTGTAATGCTTCCCAAGTTTATTGAGGTGCTGCCGAATGATTTCTGCACTCACACTGAATTGTAGTCCCAGTTCCTCACATGTCTGGCCACTGTTCGCCTCAATTGCTGCCTGAAGATCTTCATTTTGTACATTTTGTACATGTGTTGGTCTTCCGGCACGTGGTGCGTCTTCGAGTGTTTCGTCATCGTCTTTGAACTCGTTAAATTACTGCTGCATTGTCCGCATAGTCACGACACCCTCACAAAAAGTCCGGCATGCCTTCCGTCCCGCTGCAGCGACGTTTGACGCTAGTTTGAACTCGAACAGCACACATGACCTCATGACGCTCTGTGGAGGTCTCATATTCACTCTGTCCTTACGCTAGTTCACGATGTAATTGAATTTCCACAACCAGGTAGTATGTTGTGTATATCCACACCAACAACTGACTTTCGCCTTATCTCCATTCGCATTCAACTCAAGGTGTGAGGGCCTATTGAACACAGACCTCACAAAAAGCAACATAACTTTCTTGGTTACCTTTATAATAACATATCAAACTAATCCGAAACAGAGTTATACGGGTCTGTATGCTTTTACGACTTTCGAATTGGAAACAGCGCTGGTGACACGGTAAGAAAGGTATGTATTCAAAGACGTTGGTAGGAATGTGCTACAGAAATGAGCAGACAATACCATAGTGGGTTGACAAATTTAAGAATGATGATGAATCCCTCCAGTAATCACCCCATACAGGACTTTCAGAATCTATACACATTGACGTACAGAAGGCAGTCTTTAAGACCAATAATGGCAAAATATTTACATTGAAAACATTTATTTGAACAAGTATTCGGTCGCAATGCAGTAACTATTCAACATGTTAATCAGCTTGGACGACTTAAGTAAGACGATAAGTTCGATATGGATTACTGTGGCTCAGAAAGCGACATGAACAAATATCTGTTTCGTAGCTGCCTCGTCAGAAGAAGGATTTATTTGTAGTCAGAATGCTGACGTGCGATAAAAAGTTAGTTCTTTACGTCAATTCACGGTGCAGCTATAATTTTCTGGCACTACATGAACATATTTCCAAACGACCAAAATTAATATGTTATCTCTTGTGTTTACACACCAACATGCCAAAGTTTGTGAAGAAGTAATACAAAAGAAACACTTCTTGAACTCTTAAAATTACTATCGGAAACTGTCTTGACATTTTTCACTATAAAACAGAAAACTATAAATTCATCCCCAATATCACAGTTGTCTAATAATATTGAGAGACCGACTATGTATTAAAAACATGACAAAACCGTTCTACAATGTTTCTTTTTTCTAACAGATTAGAACGTTGAATAGAGTAACAGCAAATCAATGTTTCTGCTGATTGACAAGTGTGTGGGTAGGGTACAAATACTTCAAATAATGAAAATATGCAAAAGTGTTGTCATTGAAATAACTGACCCTAACATATTTTTTTTATATGTTGAAAGAAAAACTCAACAGCAAATTAGCTCCACTTGGCTGTTATTCAAGTAGGAATGCATCTGGATTTGATAGGTGAAAAAGGTTATGAAGAATTAAAATGTGATGAATTAGAAAGTTAAAAAAATCATTAGAATCCAAAACAACCGGGCCCAATGCTTTCGACCTTTAGTGTAAAGTGTGCTGATCATCGTACGTAATGTGTATATTTACATCATCTCACAGTTTTATAAATAGTAAAAAATATACCTAGAATGTACTTTATGGTCTACCTAATTCCTTTCATGAGTTCGAAAACTGAAGTAGATTCAGTTTGTTTAGGTGATTTCAAATGTATTTCAATGAACCATCTTGCGTTATAATTTATTGAGTTGTCATTCCTTTACAACAATCTCGTACAAGATCTTAGTTTTCTCAACATGTGTACATTTTATGAAATTCTTTCCGGTCAATAGTGAATGGAAAAAAGCAGCCTTGAAAAAAAATAAAAGGAGATAAGAATTTTTACGGGTCTCGTAAGTAGTGCTATAGTGCTGCCAAAATGTCTTGAGCCTTGGCAAAAATGCGAACCCTCGACACACCCACGCGTTGAACCAATAGGGGTTCAGTTGTTGCTAAGCGAGAGAGCTTTGGCGAAAGGGAGTGGAATTCCTTCAGCCGATAGCAGCGCCTCGAACGCAAGACTAGGTGTCAAGTCAATGTTGTATATCTTTATTTTGCTCAAGTCTTAGATCTCAAACACCGTTCTAATATTGCACGATTCATAGCATAAAAACTGTAAATTGATAAAGTGATTGTATACAAATAGAATGAAGAGCATTTATCAATGTTTAAATATGCATAAATTGAAAAATGAAATGAAATATTTCAATTTAAAGTCCCACAATTATGCCTTTTAGGCTAAGAGAGACGATGATTAAGGCAAGTGAGTGATAGTGAAAGAATTGATGGAATGATAATGTAGGGGGAAACGGGAGTACTCCAAGAAAACCCACGAACACGATGTTGTACACCAGAAACTTACTTGGCCGGGGAACCAATCAGGAATCCCATGCACCAGAGGTAAGCGCTCTACAATTAGACTACCATGCCCTCCCAAAATGCGCAAGTCATTATGTAATATATTACAATAAAAAAATATAATTTAAATGTTATTTCCACACCAGTTGTGTACCTGTGGTGGTGCGGAAGGTTTATGATCACTTTTAGATAAAAATTAATTAGAAAAATTAGGGCATAAATTTTGTACATAAATTTAAGAAATCAGACGAGAAAAGCTTTTCGAGAATAGAAACGAAACGATAATTCTTTAGGAATCGAATTGAGACGGGACTTCTACAAAATTTCCGAGATAAGATAAGAAAACGTTATATCTCGTCTCGTCTGATGTCATCGGCTACATTACTGTTATGTAAAATCACCTAAGTACTTCAGGGTTACCCAGGCCCCAATGTGTAGTTTGTATACTACTACTACTACTACTAATAATAATAATAATAATAATAATAATACTACTACTACTACTACTACTACTACTACTACTAATAATAATAATAATAATAATAATAATAATAATAATAATAATAATAATAATAATAATTAGATGTATATTTGTCGGGTTAAAAGCTAATAACATGCAGTTTCAGTAAAACTGGGGGATTTATGTAATTTGCGCTACATTTTTTTGCACCATGATAAGCACTGTTGTTCTAAAATTATTCAGTGGGCAATCATGACTCAGTAAAGTGACATGTTAAAAGCAGAGCTAAAATTTCAGATACAGCAGTAGAAAAAAAGAAATGTGCTTTCGTGTTTGTAACAAAAGCAAAATTATACTTTTAAATGAATGTAACACTTCTCATAATATGAAACAACACAGGAAACAATTGAATTATAGCAGAGGGCGTTATACATTCGTTTGTTTCGTAATGGATTTGAATGCTCATAACTAATTCAGTCATCTAATCTTTTCACACAGCAACATCGCCACGGGAGCGCCTGCAAGATTTTAACTTACATACCACAGGGAACCCACTACTGTCCAACACACAAATACACACACACGTATATGAAAATTGAACACACGCACACAGTCGCGCATGGACGCACATGGAAAACAAGCGGACATTACACGCACGCAATCAAGCAATCGAACCAACGGTCACATGTCATTAATTAGTATTAGTCCTGTTGTTAATTCATGGTACTTGACGCACCGCTGCGTACTAGTAGGGATGGTAAAGTTATCCCGTATTTACTCACTGCAAAATATCGACTTTTTAGTAACTTGTCAACTTGCTTACAAATACACGAATCAGGACGTACTCGTACATATGATATTAATAAGAATATACAAGAGATTTCTGGGCATGACCGTAACTCTGAAGGGAGTCTTAAAATAAAAAGAAATATTATACTTAATAGACAAAAAAAATTTTTTTAAAGTTCTCAAATCATTAGTATGAATTTCTGAGTAAGATTTTGTCTGTCTCACATGTACCATACTAAGTGAAGGTGAAGATAGTGTCTTTAATTGAAACGGTCATATATGTATAGTCTTGTTAAAAATATTCTTGGCCACTTACTTTCCTTTAAAAAGTCATATTCTGGCAACTGTGTGTAGGCAGTTCTAAAGATCTGAATTGGCCAAAGAATTGGCCAATCACATTTGTTTGGCTTAATTCCAATTGTGGACAAAGAGTAGAGGGCTGTTCAAGAGAGGTTTCTTTTAACACGACTGTACGTATGATGAAGATACAATTTCAGAGACACGCACAAATCAGTCGCCAGAATAAAGCAAGAACAATAAAGTGAACCTATTTATTGCATTGAAGGATTATCTTAAACTGTTTAATAAATCATTGGTCAAAAAAGCCAAACGTAAAATAATATCTAATATAACTAAATTGATAAAAAAAAATATGAGGCGCCTACTATCAAAGTTCGCCACATCAATTTCAATTCGTTTTGAGTAATCTTCCAAAACGTTCAGCAAAGCTCCATATATACGCGTAGAAAGTCCCATATCTGAACTAGTTTTTTTAGTATGAAATATTAAGCTTTTAAACAAAATTCTGTTTCCATGGAATTCCTTTGGATTAAACATATAACAAGCGATATATAACTGAATTTTGGTAAGAAAGGGAATTGGCGGCTTTTCGTACTAGGCACCTTATATTATATATATACATATATGAGTTATATAAAATATTTTTTCTTATTTACATACATATTAAATAATATAAATTCAAATAAAATGTTAATTCAGTAAAACATTCGATGGTGAATATAAATCGATGCAGAATTAAATGTGTCTACGTGTATGTTCACGAATAATAACAGTAATTTGACATAGTATAATTTGTAGTCATCATTTTAAATTATTCATTTATTTCAATTAATAACATGTATATTTTTCTATTAATTTATTGTTTATTTTGTCTTTACAGCATCTATTTCGTTATTTTGTTGCATTTGGTTTCTCGCATTCTTAGGGCTCTAAAGCAAATGCTATCTTATAAGTTGTTTTTTTTTTCACACTTTCCGTGTACGTTATTGCAGCTTACAACTTGCAGTTTCTAGGTGTTAATACGTATGTTAAATAATTTTTCTTCTAAATCATATCCGGTATGCATGTATAATGCGCAGTCAGTTATTAACTTACAACCGTGTTCCGCCAATTAAATTGTTAGTTATGTAGCTAAAACAAGGATGATTGATATAAAAGAATGTGTAATCAATTTTTTTATCGAAGAAAATAATCTGTAAAGTTATCAAAGTTATTTGATACAATCTGTGAAGGTATGAAGTGAACACTAAGCACGCAAAGCACGCGGAACTATAGGCTTATCTTAACTGTCGTTCACTGAATAGTTGTGTATTGTATTACTTAAGTAACGATTTAATTAAATAACTATGTAATAAAATATTAAAATCATTTTTAATTTCTGAATGGTGACATATGATTTTAAATGTATACCTGATATATTATATAAGGTCGTACTTCGTGATAAAATATATTATTACGATTCTTTGATGCCTGAGAATCTTATGACATTTCAATTGATAATGATGAGAAATGTGCCCTTCAAGTTGGCTGAATTTATAAAGTAACATGCCATTGAAACTTGACATAAATATGCAGTATATACGTGAAATAATAACATATACCTAAAACAAGATTAAATACAGAATACTCGATAAAAATCGCAAAAAGAAAATATTTTCGATAAAAGAAACTCCACAGCAAACAGTTCTCGATCCATATCCTCATTAGATCTATCTTTAGTTTGTTTTTGAATCTAATATTGAAGTACAATATAATTATTATATCTCGATGTTTTCTGTTATTTACAGAATAGAAATTAAATGGTTACTACTTGACAATTGTGCCTCACTATTCGTCCATTCATGAACTATGTCCAAAATGTTTTGACAAATTCTAATCAGTACTATTAGGAAAACATATTAATTTCAAATATTTGTTAGATTTTAAATATTTTAAATCTAATAAATATTTAAATTAAAATATTATTTAATTTAAAATAATTAAATATCAATTATTATAAATAGGTGGTCAGTCAACTCTTACTATCAGTCAATTATAATTATTGTTTTAATCAGACAATTATTATTTAAGGCAGTCTTAATAAATAATAAATACTACTATTTACCTCTAATGTAATAATACATAAAATATATTAGTCTATTTCAGTACAAAATAATTAACTTCAAATAATTAAATACGACCAAAGTACAGGGTGGTCCAAAAGTAGGTATACAGTCCTGTACTGATCAGCTCACTGTATTTCATATTATTTCTTATTGTTATCAAACAGGTAAACGTAGCTTCTTTATTATTTGTTCTTAATGCCTTGCCACCTTAAGCCCGGAACAGCCGAAGCAAATAAACCCATAAGCTAGAATGTTATACTTGATCAATGCAGGAGTGTATACCTACTTTTGGGCCACCCTGTATAAGAATGTATTTTTTATTTAGGATACTAAGAAACTCTCCAACATAATTATTTTTATTCTGACGGTAAAATTCTGTTTCTTCTATTTATTCTATTTTCTCTATTTCCAATACATTAACACATTAAATACCAGTACATTAAATAACAAGGAAGTGGAGAGCCAGTGGTTCAATGGTAGAAAACGATCTTTTATGTAAGAATGGTACCTAGTTCAATTCAAGCCTTGTGAGTTACATTGAAACATACCACAACATTCTTTCTCATATTTTCCGGACCAATTTAACGTCTCCGCGACTTGACTTTCTACTTCGTTTACAAATGTTCTGTAACTTCTTATTGTTGTCATTTGCAATTTAAGGGTTTGGATGAAAAATTTAAATGAATGATAGGAGAACAATTAGAAATTCTAGAAAAAAATCTACGCCCATAACTTTGTACTCCATAAAGATTGTATGGCTTGTAATCTATCCTACCATCTTTCCTATTAGATACAATTTTTGTAGTTAATGTACCTTGTGGATTAACTACAGATTAAACAGACTTGTCCTATACCCTATGTGCTAACTACAAATTAAGGTGGATACTAAACTGAAGCTTGGTAGAAGTTTACACAGTTTTATTATAGTAATGTAAAATACATGTAGGCCTTATTTCTACAACGTTTATAGTATGCTTACACAAAAGCTTCCTATGCGTTAGAAGGTCTATAAATCTCTTTGAACTTATAAATAGTGACTTTCATAATACACTTGCTACGAATATCATGAAAGAGAAATCACATTTTCATTTTTGTTTAAAGTTTTACTTAATTCTGTACTAAAAGGTGGTAGCATGAACTGTATAATAATAATAATAATAATAATAATAATAATAATAATAATAATAATAATAATAGAAAATTTTGAAATGGAATTGGCTAAAATGACTTGAAAATGTTGAAAATTACTCCCTGATTTCTACAGATATGCTATACAAAAATTCAGTCCACTAAATAAATACAAGTTAGTTTTAATTTGCTGAATATGGAACAGTTTGTTTACTCAAACAAACAGAAAAGACAACACATAACATAATTATGAAAGATTGATTAAACTATTTGATTTCTTTGTATGCACAATGAACGTTTCATTTGTTTGATGCCTATGTATGATCTCCACTATAATATCTAGGAATTCGAGTCTTTTACGATTTCTACAAACGTAACTAGTGATCGGCATTTTTATAATGCAAGTCAAGTTTTGTATCATACATACAACAAACCAGTAAATGAAATCGTCACTAATGTGCATTATATAATGATCTTTTATTATTATGAACTAAGCGATTGTAGAATAAACAAACTCTATTGTATCCTCTATATTTCCTGAATATTCAGCGTCGGATTATTTGTTCCGTTGTTTAGACAATCATTTGAGGAGACTACAGTTCAGAACCCTCGAAGAAGTGACTCACATACTGGACTTCATTGGTTCACGTTTCGGTGAGTGGAAATCATAGTGTTACAAATGTTGCTGATCGGGCTATTCGTGGTTTCACAGGTTGCATTTTCTTATTTTATCTTCTTTCTCTATGTAGATTTAAAAACCGCTATAACATTTTGGGTACTGAACACGTTAAAAAAAAATAAATGACAATATAATTCGTAGTAAACAAAGCAATACATAATTTGTGCTTAGACAACGAGGGAAAATAAATTGTACTGACCACCGAATCAAACTAAATTTTTACTCCGACTTCTTATATTAAATTAAACTATTGTTCAATATTTTTATGGAAATGTTCTTTATGAAACACGAAAAAAATTATAGAAGACATTGTCCAAACAAAGCTCACGTCCAACAGTAAGCTACATCTTGCAAACCTTCTTATGAGTAATGTACTATTTCATATTACAGAACAATTAATGAGCCATTAACTTCTAAAATGTGAACAAAATAATGTAAATCATATTTCAGGAAATCATCCGAAAAGAATTTAACCCACGAGTAAACTGCCCCTTGTGGATGTTTTCATGATCAATAAGTTATTCCATATTATAGAGTTATTAATGAAAGATTTACTTGTACAATGTGAAGAAAATTGCCTAAATCGATTCTGAGAAAATTGTTCGAAAATATTTACTCCAGAGGAAAAATACAATTCGGTTGGAGAAGCTTATACAAACATCAAAGTTTCAAATTTTTGCTCAGATATGTTGAATGGTATCGCCTCTAGACTAGTATATGGATATCGAGACTAACGTACAAACAGACGACATCCAAAAATAACTCTTTTTTGAAATGTAGAGGCCACGGAAGGTGCTATGTAAATTAGTTGAAACTTCGAATTTATCGATTTTTTCACAATCACCATACGTATTCTCCTATCGTTGCTGAAAAGTAAAAATTGGTACAACGTAAGTAATCATTTCAGTTAAAACATTTGATAACATAATAATAACAAATAATATTCTAATGGTAAGTTTGCCATCCCTTGACCAAGATCACAAAGTGCAAGGGATATTGCAAAAATCCTGCAGGTGTGATATTCACCTGAAGGAAAGAACAGGAAAGCAAGGACATAAACTCTATCCGAATCGCCACAAATTCAAGAATATTGTGCAAAGAAACTTTAAATAATTTCCATTCCTGTAA
Organism: Thermobia domestica; assembly: GCF_964235325.1. NCBI lineage: Eukaryota > Metazoa > Arthropoda > Insecta > Zygentoma > Lepismatidae > Thermobia > Thermobia domestica. Next base: position 191,202,573 of record NC_137455.1, on the reverse strand, counting down.
AGAAACAATGCAAAGGTAACACCTCTAACTCTTCAAAAACAACATGTGAATATTATCTTTTCGTATCCATTACCAGAACGAGAACAAAAATCTACATATTCATGCACCAAATAAAACTAATAGACAAAGTACAACAGTTGAGAACGTAGGTAGAACCATTCTACATAATTTTCTATTAACAGAATATGAAGCACTAATACACTAATGAGGAATTAATATATTTCTACAGATTGTCAAGGGTATTCCTCATATGCATTTCCGTCACACGATACTGCTTTATTTGTAAAATAAGACGATTGTTTTGTTTTAGTTTTAGTAACATATGAGAATAAAACATGACTCAAGACACATTTGATCATTTTATTCATTATGACTTGCACTGTACTCAGAGCAAAAAAGAAGAAAAAAGTAAATGTACCTCAAGTCATATTGTTTCTTCCTAATTTTGAAGTTTGTTTAGCTCTTCTGAAAATGTATTCGCATTTCTACTTATTTCCTCTTTGACCATGCACAAAACATGTTTACTATGAAGCTTTAGTATAGTATTTGTATTTCTAATAATGAAATATGTTTACTATGAAGCCTTAGTATAGTATTTCTATTTCTAATTGTGGAACATGTTTGCTATGAACTCTTAGTATAGTATTTGTATTTCTAATTGTGAAACATGTTTACTACGAAGCCTTAGTATAGTATTTGCATAATACTGTCCCTAAAAACAGTAAACATTATTAGATGTTAAAACCAGTAGTTGTTCCCCCAAGCCTTCGGTTCGTCTATAAATTGTCTGCAAGTGAGTGATATCTCTTGGGGTCAGGTAAAATGCAGTTCAGCTAGCTACTACTATTAGCCTAACTATTAACTATTGGGAATAGTGAACTAGTGGAAATATTGAACGAGTGGGAATAATGAACTAATGGGAATAATGAACTAGTGGAAATTGTGAACTAATGTGACTGAAGCGTTACGTTTATAATAAAGATTAAGAATAAATATTTAAGCCTAGATATTTATACAATCCTGTAGTTTTTGTGTGTATTAACGTTACTCATAGACTGATATGTTTTTGCATTATAAATAGGATATATGTTACTGTATGTGTTTGACAATATTGAGGACATAGGAAAAATGCCATTATTATTATTATTATTATTATTATTATTATTATTATTATTATTATTATTATTATTATTATTATTATTCCATATTACAAAAGATTAGTACCGTATCTAGAAAAAATGTTTAAATAACAATGAAATTTGTTCCAGATTTATTATAGTAACTTAGTATTGTTTGGAGAAATTGAGATAATGTGCTCAGAACTAAAAGAAACAATAATAACGATACTAATAAAGAGAACAAAATAAAGCTTTATGCCAAACATTTCTGAAAAAAAAGAGAGAGTATAACAAAATACATTATACTCTTTTCAATTGTTATTGAAACAAATATGTGGTTGCTATAGCGGTATATTTAATTAAGTCTTATTTTCATACGTTATAATACTCAAATTGTCATATTTGGTAAGCAAAATTTAATTACTTTTTTGTTTTTTTCGTTTTTGTATGTAAATAGCTAGTTGCATTAGTTACATATTTACATGAATATCAGTGTTTAAGGGATTTATTCTTTTTTTATTTATTTATTCAAACAACTCAAAATTACAGAAAAATCAATTAAATCTGTTTTGGTAAAACTTCATTATGTTAGAACAAGCAAGCTTCGATTGACTATAAATAACAAGGTTACTTATGTTAGACTGTTATAACTAATTGTAACTATAACTAATAGTATACAGAGAGAGAGAGAGAGAGAGCTCTAATAAGTATAACAATAACTATACAGCTAAACATCACTCAATACATACACATATACAGATACATACATATATTAGACTTCATAGGTAAAGTACGGGACATAAATAAACGACCAAAATCGACATTAATTCTAATGGGAGTTTTGGTCGTTTATTCTTGTCCTGTACTTTTATTGGTATATTTATATTATAAGCTTTAGCAAACAAAGCAAAAAGTATTATGCGAAAGTTTTAAATTCAACAAATTGAAAATTTCATTTGTACCACATTGTTTTGATTATAGTACTGTATTGTTAATATTTTTATGTATTTTTATCCTATGGTGTCTAGCAGGTCAATTGAATTAATTAAAAATAAACCAATTTGTTATTAGCGATCTGATTATTAGACAACACAAAGCTTATAATGCTATAAATTTTCGTATACTGTTAGTTTATTAAGCATAATTAAAACAGGTTTTTACATATTTTTAAATGACTTAATTTAAGGTTTCTCTTTACTTTAAAAGAAAATCAACGTGTTTTTCTCGAAATTAGATTCGTTTGAAGTTAGTAGTGATTGACTAATTTTCTGCTGCAAAAATAATATACTTCTTCCACTCTAACAAATATCGTGCATAAAATAACCATAGGCTGAGATATTGTTTTGTATGTTTACGAAATGCAAGGTTACTTCCACATTTAACTTTAATTGTCTGACAATCAACAAGTAACTTGAACCTCGATATATGCTAATGCATACTAAAACCTTTTTTGTTCTTTTTAGCATATTACTAATACAAACATACATTCAGAGGATAATATTTTATTAATTTAAAAATTTGGGCAAAATCAATAGAGACATACGTAATAGATATTAAATCTATATATATAAAAGAGAACGTACAAATCCTTTGTCCGCTCATCACGCTAATACGGCTGAACCAATTTCTTTTATTTTGGGGGGGTTATTAGGATTTGGACCCTAGATGGTTTTTATCATATCACTTTAATTTTCAATTACCAGTGTCTTGAGATAATTGACCATTCAGGTGTCCTCCTTTGTTATTCATCATAGGTATAAAAATAAACATATGTATATGCAACCCGCATGACCGTGTCACTCGGCGGGTTAACATAAATGACAGGCGTTATAATGGTTTTTATCATATCACTTGAAAGCGAAAAAGTAAAAATTATCTAAGTAACAAAGTTTATTGCGTTCGGGGGTGACCGCAGCGAAGCGGGGCGGGTTAACATAAATGACAGGCGATATAATGTTAACATTTACTGCAATCTTCTATGGTTTTTATCATATCACTTGAAAGCGAAAAAGTAAAAATTATCTAAGTAACAAAGTTTATTGCGTTCCGGGGTGACCGCAGCGAAGCGGGGTGAACGCTGCTAGTAAATAGATATATATTAAATAAAGGTAACATCCCTGCCGAACTTCCCTTCCTATCACAGTCTCGTCTATCATTTATTCTCCTTGCTGTCACAGAAAATGAGTTACTTTCTTTCTGTTGAGCGTAAATTCTCATTAAAAAATTCAAGAATTAATAGGGAATCAACAGTGTTGGGTTAGGTACTCATTTTTTGTACCTAGGTACAAGTACAAGGCACTGACCAAAATTGTACCTAGGTACAGATTAGGTACTAGTTTGCCAATGTACCTACGTACAGATACGGGTACTGATCAAAGTACCTAAGGTACTTTTCTAGATACAAGTTGTCACCCAACAATTTTCATATATAACTGAACAATCGTCTGTCAAATGAAGTTAGAATATAATATTTAATTATAGTTATAGACCCCGAGTGGGGGGGGAGATTTATTGTACATTAGATAAGGACAGTAAAGTTTTGTAGATTAAAAGTGTATATCCATTTTGGCTCTCAGTGAACATATTTGTATTTTCTTGTTCACTTCTCAAACGTCTTTCGATATATAAAATATTTTCTTTGAAAAACGTGTATTGAGGTTTGTAACAAACCTTATCCAAAGAAAATTGTTGCAAATCAACCAGAAAACACAAATATCTCACTAACCGAGCAAAATTTGTCCATTTCCATTTGCTCCAGTTATTTCTCGCATTTACAACCGGAGTAATCCGAATCTGAAATTTCCGGATTTTTCTTTGATTTTGTACTGCTAAATATTATTTTCACAATTATTATCAGTCAAGTCTTTGATAAACCGAATGTCATACTTACCATAGCATGCTTGTAAATATTCCCTGTTGAATTTGCTGTAGCTTTTATTTTCGAGATTCCTAAGCAAAATTTGCACTTAACAATTATTGAGTCTCCTTTTCTTTCAGCAACTTCAAAAACTCTCCATCGTAAATATGGCTTTCTTTCTTCTCGTCGTTCGACATTTGAAGCACAGAAATTGAGTGGTTTGAAGCCACGCGATCGTGAGCAAAACAAAGCAATGATGCCAGTTCTTACCAAATATGACCAAACGAACCAAGTGAAATTACATCAAGTCTCGACTTATTTGTGTTTTGGATTTGATACTAGGTCAAACTAAAACCAACAATAGCATGAGCTAACAAATAATGATATAGCTGAACTTTGATCATTGGTGAAATAGGTAACAAACTACAATTCACTGAAAATCAATGTGTGCGATATGGATCAAAAAATTCTCTCAAAGAAACAAGAAAATCTGCAGTATTTGTTTTGTGTTCGACCTACCTAAAAATATACCTAAAAAGTAGGTACTAGGTACAGGAAAATCGTACCTAGGTACAGGTACTAGGAACTAAATACTAAATGTACCTAGGTACGGGCCTTACGTATGCCTTTTTACCTAAGTACAAAATACCTAGGTACTTCCCAACACTGGGAATCAATGTGTAATTTTATAGAATTCACCTCATTCAAACTTAAGAACAACTTGCTATTTTTATAATAATCACTGCTCTCCCTTTTGAAAGGAAATGCAGCCCCCGAAACCACCATGCTTTCCAGATTTAGAATTCTTCTAACAGTATTGCAGTCTTAGAAAGTATTTATTTAAACTCGTTTGGGTATAATTTTTAAAAATACAAAAATCACTTTATAACATATATTTATATATTTTCACACGGATTTACAATACTTTACTTCCAATAGAAGAGTCTATTTTGAGTAGTCTCATTAATTACTAGAATTTAAAGCTCCTTTCCATTACCAAGGCTGAATAAGATATACACCTATATTGAAACATAAAGCTGTTACCATATGTTCTTCTAACAGGAATCGAAATCGTGAAGACATCTACTTTGGTATTCTTACTAATTGCAATGATTTATGTGTATCGTAAATGATAGGTGTGCTGTTTACTAATACTTTGGAGATGACCTTTTTTTTTTTTTTTTTTTTTTTTTTACATTTGGACCACTTGGATGCCAAATGGGTTAACTCAAGAAAAGAAATTACTAATGCTTTCGTTCACATCTACAGATGGGAACTTTTTTAAAATATGCTTGTAAACAGTAAATTATAAAATCAGAAACTTCAGAGTTAGGGTTTTTAGATTACTAACATAACAAAAATATGAATTGTTCATTATATGTTGAAATTCAAGTTTCACTCCTGTAAAAAATCAATTTTGAAGTTAGCCCAATTGGCATCCAAGAGTTCCATTTTTCTATGGCATTTACACCCAGTTGAGAAAGAAAACATGGAAGAAAATACTAGTATAACAGTAAAAAACTGCCTCTATTCTATAGTTGAGTACAGAACGATTTCAGAAGAAAGAAATAATTCGTAAGATATAGTTATTAGATATTCTTCATTGGTTTTCCTCATGAAATGAGTTGCTTTGCGTTGGATCTATGTGTAAATGTTCGTTTGAACAAATTCGTAAGATAAGTTTTAGCAATTTCATTAATTAACTACATGATACAGCATTATGACAATTGATATTTACGAAAGAACCAGAGTTAACGGGATTTCTGCGCAAACATGAAGCTAATTTCTAATGTATATAGTGGTCTAGCTTATAAATTATATCCTGTAAGGGGGGAGTCCACGCTCATAGGTTCTTCATGGACCTTATCGATACCAATGGCTCTAACGTGAACGAATTTACTTATTCTGAAAAATATCGGATGATAGGGATCAAACCTCATTACTTCCATAAACAAATTAAATCTTTAATAATACGATCAATTCTATTGGATATTTAAACCTGTTTGCCAGAAGAAGAACGATTGTTTCTATAAGATAACAATAACTGTTTCGCACAGCAGATTCTCTTGGCTTCCTGTATAGTTATTGATACACTTAAACTAATTCATTATTATTGTATTGAATGCTACGAAACATTGAAAAAGAAAGATTTGTTTCCTGTGTGTTTGTGTAAGATGATGTGTTTTTTATACACCCTTCACACAACTATATCCATTAGTACATGTCTGTGGCTTCTAACAGACGGCTAATGGGCTTCAATTTACATGATTAACGTTCCTAGAACCGCTTTTAGGCTTGTTGAATATCTCCTCATCACATCTCGACCTTGTACATATATAAGTGGATTTTATATATTTTTTTCATATGAAGGATGGATTTCTTTTTTTAATTCTTTTTCTACTGTCGGCAAATATAATTAAGTTGTCTCTGCTCTCACTACTAAATATTATAGACAGTCTGTTAGGGTACAAATTAAAAACAGACATCACCTCAAGGTAAAGCAATAACAGATATTATTCTTGTGATTCTATCTGATCGAGCTGTATATCGTAAAAGTGAGCATTAGTGTTTTTTTACAATGCTTGTAAATTGAAGTGTTTTCTATCTTGAACACTTTATTTCATCTAGATATAACTAAAAAACTGAACATCATATAAATATGTACGGAAGACATATATATATATATATATATATATTAAAAATAAGCATAAATTCCTTAATGTATGATTGACATATGTGATTATTATAAGAGAACGGTTAGTTAATTGGTTTAATTTAAAGTTCTTTTCCAGTACTGAGGCCGCCAAGATACATACTGGCACAATCAGAGAACGAACCTGGAATCACATACAACCAAACACATGTATTAGCTATTTGATCACGAAGAGTCAGAATTAGTATTTTAGTTTCCCCCTCAGAGGTTACGAGTCCGAGTTTCAAGGCTGTCTGTGGTGACTAAGATTTACAAGGATATTTTCTTAGTGCCACTAGTCAAATAATGGGGTAATACCTAAGAATATGTAAGACCTGGACAACTTCATTTCCACATTTCATCGTAAGTATTTTCATTGTCTTTTCCAGCTGTCCATGGAATTTTGTTATTTACTAATTCATTAGAATCAGGAAAGGAAGAACCCATGTATTACTATTAAAGATGACTTCATAAACAAATTCCAATATTGAATATTAGGCTTCAGAACAACTAGTCACGACGAACTAAACTTTTGTTTATGCAATCCCAAGTTCAAGTTCATTTGAGAGTCTACTATATAATATGGTGTTGTTAGATTACTTGTAAGGCCAGTTGGGTACATAATTAATTGAATCGGTATTTGCAAAAAGGGCGTATGTGATACTTTGGGGGAAATGAGTTACCGGTGGATTCGTGATCTATTAGAATAGATCATTCTGAATAAGAAGGGCTTATGAGCAGGTTTCAAAACAAGGAGTGAGCTTCCTCGTGGCTAAGCGGTTAGCGTACAGGCCTTTGGTGTGGGAGGTTCGATTCCCTGTAGGAGCTCATGTGATTCAGATCGAAGGTGAAGCTGCAGGTCCACGTCTCACATAGTCTCGCTGCTGAAAGAGACTCTAAACTCAGAAACGAAATAAAATCAACCCAGGAAAGAAGTGACGGAGTGAGAAGAGGATGAATTTAATAATAATAATAATAATAATAATAATAATAATAATAATAATAATAATAATAATAATAATAATAATAATAATAATAATAATAATAAACTGAACGTAAAATCACAAGTTTCATATTTTAAGATTTACTTTGTGAGAAAGTCTATCTTTTGAATATTTGGACCATGGTACGTTGTCTTGCATAGTGCCTTGTTCTATTTGAAATGGGCACTGAACTCAAATCGGTCAATCTGTGATTAATGATTAACATCACAAATTTGCGTGTACATTTTCGATTAGGATTAGGAATTAGATTTCTCGGCTTTCGGCATCTACGACACATTAGTCCGTTACGTATGAGGGATAACGTCCCTCGGCAATCACACTACCCGAAATATGAAGAGGAAGAAAGGAATGGGGAAGGAAGGAAGCAGCCTGGACCATCTCAGGATTTTACCTGATGTGAATAAGGAAAACCTCACTCAGAATAGCTAAACTGGAAAGCTTTTATACTTTCTTGACAGAGTGACCACGCGGGGATCGAATTCGGGACCGCTCGCACTAAATGCAAGAAGGTTACCGACTACGCTATGCAGGACTACGTATACATTTTCGAAGGTAATTGAAAATACACTAAATACATAGTATAATGTTCACTAATGACTTTTTTTATCATATAGGAATAAGTGGAATATGTTTTTCCTTGAGTGATATTTCTACGATGTGTTTCGAATACCATTTTATTTATTTATTATGCAGTATATAATGTTTCAAACTCTGTAGTACTTTTTCTTCATATGGTTCTCACTGTAATATTCAGAAAACACTATTTCAAGTTTCTATATATTCATATATAGTACATTACTCTGTAGACCTAATTAATTCATCAAATTTGATAACTAACTCTACTGTTTATAGCTGTTGGTTATCTGGAATTAATTTGCAGTGATTAATAGTATGTAAATAGCATAATAATACCTTATTGAATGATTTTTGCAAATGTAAAGGGCAAATTGCTTTATGGAAGACCTATTTTGGCCAGTCTGTACTTGTTCTAGGATAGTGGTTTGTAGTATCTTCTAACGAACGTAATTCTTAATCTAGTTTGCTTTAAGATTCCACTGCTTAATCGTAACTAAAAATCTATTGCTAAAGACAAAATTATATGTTTTATGGTATCAAGTATGTGTGAAAAATGACATTGCAAAAGATGTAGTTTTTAGACCTTAAGAAACAAACTTTGGACAAAACTTTTATAAATCTACAATGTAAAGAAATCTAATTTTTCAAAGTTTCTCGGTGATGAGGTTGTGTTTTCATGGTGCGACAGAACTTTTTTAGCCTACGGGTGTTCATTTGATACTTTGAAACAAAGAGCTTAGTTTAAATTTACTATTTTCCTTTTTTTTTTTTTTTGTAAATTTACCATACTTGAAAGACCCCACTCACATGGGCATGGTTATAAGAAACTTATCAATTACTTCAGCCGGAAACGTCAATTAGCAACTAAAACCTAAATTATAAGCACTCTATTTTCGTATTTCATTTCATTTTTCCCTGAAATATCAAGAACACTATATATAGGCCTATGATACGAGTTTAGGAGAGCTCCCTCGATCGGAATCATACTTTTCATGGTGGTAGACTTTCTCCAGCTTTATAAGGGTATCAAATATTGTGTTGTGTATGTTTTTGCTTTCCTAGTTATGGGCGGTCAAAGTTCCAGTTATATTTTCGAGAACAAAAATAAAAAAAAAAAAAAAAACCGGAATGGATCCAATCAAGATCAAACATATCACTATCTTGATCTGTTATGTAAGTGTGTGAAGTATTATGTTATGCGAGCCTTCGGTTCCTGAATTGTGAGCGGTCAAATCTCATATTTTCAAAAACAAGAAATATTAACGGAAGTCAATCCGTGAGGAACAAACTTCGCATGTGGTAGACCTTGACCTATTATATAAGTGTGCAAAATATTATGTTGAGCAGAATTTTGATTTCTGAGTTACGGGTGGTCAAATTTTGAGTTATATTTTCGAAAGGAAAACAAATACACTGGATTCATCCAATTGAGATCAAACTTGACATGGTAGTATACTTTGGCTTACTATATAAGAAAGAGAAATATTTTGTTGTGCAGGCTTCCGGTTCCCGAGTTATGGGTGGTCAAATTTTGCTACATATTTTTGAAAACAAAGAAAAACAACGGGATTCATCCAATCGAGATTAAACTTGGCATAATAGTACACCTTGACCTGCCGTATAATTGTGAGAAATTTTATGTTGTGCAGGTTTTTGATTGTCAGGCTTTCGGTTCCTGAGTTATGGGGAGGGATAGATTTTGTGTCATACTTTCAAAAAAAAAAAAAAACCGAAGTAATTCGATTGGGCATTATCTTGATATGATTGTAGAAGTTGACTTGCTTTATAAGCGCGTGAAATATTTATAGTTTCTAAGTTACGCAAATCAAATTTCGAAGTCAAGTCAATGGGTATAATAAATACTGTTTAAGTAGCAATTAAAGGTCAGTCTTAAAAATAAACGAAATCAAATACAAGATATTTTTTGGCCTGTAATCACCTGTTTTCAAATATGAGTAGAGAGCTTTGTTTTAATTTAATAATATAGGTATTTGCCTTCTAATGAAGCCTGCTAGCCTAAGATCCGCTACTACAGTAGAGCAATACAACCAATGTAGAAGACATCACTTCCAAGACTTGCCATCTAAATTCTTGACATAAAATTCAACAATGCTGAATTTAATCTAAACAATGCTCGTTGCTCAAACCCAGACAAGAAGCTATAGAAACAGCCACGCACAAAACTGTCAGTGTGTCATCTAAATTTTGGCAGTGACCATTTTTCCGAAACAATTCAAGATATTCCATAAGGTTATCTCGTCTTACACTACCAACATTCTAAACAAGAAGTTGTACATCTTACGTTAACCAGAAGACGATTGAATTTTCACATCTGCACGTTCCTTAGACTAACTTCAAGTAATATTATCTATCACACGAATAAATCATAAACTTGCTATATCAAATTATCTTAGACAACATCGATGGTAATGACACCACATTAGAGTCACTTATATAACCTCTGTAAATTAGTACCAAATGGGAAAGAAAGAAGTTAATTGCAAGATAAAAAGAAATTTACCGATTGCATCGCAAAGAGAAACAGTACGGGAGGGGAAGAAGCCATTGCAGAAATAGAAATTTTCTAATCTTATCGATAAACAGAAGTTGAATGAGAGAGGAAGAACTTAATTGCAAGATCTACAGAAGTCAACAATTATTGTATGGATAACTCTCAACAAGTCGCACGAACTACTGATGAAGCTGCCCTCCTTTCGGCATAGGCACCATACGTTTGCTTGGCCACCTAGTATAAGGCGAAATCTCACGATTCTGTCTATTACCTTTTATGAGTACACTACAAATTGCATGAATTGCAACTATATTAAACAAAATAGTCCCTCGATAGTTCCATTTTTTCCTTAGAATATAAAGAAATATATGACTCGATTCGACTGGACTGCGATGGAATAGCATAGAGCAAAATTAAAAGCATCGATTTCTTTGGTTCTCGAAGAGTTCGTCATTTGTCTATTCTTTTCAGCCTACTTTGTTTCTAGAAATGGCATACAGCCGAATGAAGAACTTTAGTTCATTCGGAATTTTTCGTGAAGTCCTCCGTGGATTTTAATCCGACGTCGACTGCGTCGTTCACAATAGAATGGAATCCACAATCTTCCAGGATGTAATCCCTGAAATGGACATTCTGAAACCAACATTGCGCTATGAATTCGTTCAGTCCATTTACTCCACACGTTATTAACGTTTTGAGCTATTTGTGTAGTTCTGGAGTTAAGTTTAATTTCATGAAGGTAGATTTGGCGAAAATCGTGTTTTAACAATTTAAGTGTTATTAAGACGAAAACAGAAATATTTTCTATATCATATGCAACCAGAAAGAACGTAGCATAAATTGTATTACTGTATTATCACAATTGTATTATTATTATTTAAGTCTTGTTGTTAATTTCATGTTCATATGAAGCATTTGTGTAAGTAAGGGAAAGCACTATCATACCGCATTGGTGAAAATTACACGAGTGATTGCAAATCCCGTTAAAATATCACAGCTTTGATTAGAAACGAACTCAGTTATCTCTTCATTTGCATTTTTTAAGTATACAAATTCAATGCTGTGAATTACGATTATCAAAATGCAAGCACATACTCCTATCTTAAACTTAAGAAACGATAATATTAATATCAAAGACGATACACAAACGATAATATTAAAAATGTTCATAACATGATGATATGAATCGAACTCTGTTTGGGCAAAATTAAATTCTTCGAAAAAAGACCTTTATGGAAAAAGTTGATTGGAAAGTTTGATATAGAAGCTGGAAGGAAGCATTTTGGAAACTTTGAACATATTCTTTTGAAACAAAATGTGAGTTTATTATTGTATGTCTCCTCTACTTTTATGTTTGAAGTAGCTTAAAGGAAACATATATATTCGTTCGTCTATAGACAAGGTAATAATAATGATAAAACTTTCCGTTCCCCTTTTGGACTGCATTTTTAATTACGGATGTTTATTCCTGTATAGGAATCAGGAGTTACCAAACAAAAATTGTAGTTACTTTAATATGGACTCTGCAACACTGATTGATACCCATGAACGATTTGGCAACATTGCGTAAGCCGTGATGCTTGATGTCACCCACTCTTTACATGTTCTGGCTTGGCTCTTTCTCGCGTTTGCCTACTTGAGAGAACAGCCCTCGCGTACAATGTAATCACAATTTTAACGTGACTGAAAAACCGTACTTTTACATTTAGCTCCTTGCGGCCGCTGAGAGAAAAGCGGCAGATAGTGATAGTGGTGAATATTAAATCTTTATTTTTCCTTGTCAACTTCTAGATTTTGACATTTATAGGAAGAATCTTATAAGTTTTTATTCATTTACAGTAACATCAACTCAGTGACCGAATGTGCAATTTTAACATACCTTCATCAACTGGTAAAGTTAGAATTTTCATAAGTTTTATCCTTATTCATATCAAATACTTATTTTTGTGTGAAATTTCAAATTCTTTGTTTAGGGGAATGTGTTTGAATCGATATTTCTGGATAAGTCCGATGTGAAAGTTTTCATGTTTAGAGGAAAATTGATATTAGTTTTTAATCGAAGTTAACATTAATATGTAACTTTGCCCTTGCTGCTTAATCCTCCACCTTAAAAAGGAATTAGAAGTTTATGGATTTTTTTTACTTTACTTGCAGCTTATGTCTTTTATTTGCCCTAGATTTCAAGTTTGCATGTTTGCAAGAAATACCCTGTAGGTTTTGAATCATTTTCAGAAGTGATGTAACAATATATGATTTTTCTCTTTTGTCCCTGTATTTCCTCCACAGAGGAAGATATTTCAAGTTTTCAGACTCTATCCTTTGCTGGTACCATAAAACTTACATTTATGCCGAATTTAAAGTTTACATATCTACAGAAATACTAGAATTTTAATGTAGATTTTGTTTTCTCCCATATATTCCTCCATGGAGGAGAAAATTTCGAATTTTCGTAATTCTCTCCTTATTTCTGCTCTCCCCTTACAAATCTTACATTTGTGCCAAAATCCAAGTTTCCATTCCTACAGGAAGCAATGTATATGTTTCGAATAGTTGTCATAAGTGACGTAACGATATGTAGTTTTGACCATGGTCCTAGTTTTTCTCCTTAGAGAGAAAAATCTTAGTTTCCGTATTTTTTCCCTCCTTGCACCATAATTCCAACATTTGTCCCAAACTTCGAAGTTTTCAGTCTTCAAGAAGTACAATATACATTTTGAATCAAGTAATGTAATTGTACTTGCCTGTTTATTTTCCCTTTTCGGTGAGAACATTTTCAACTTTCGGATTGTTGACTTTAGTTGCCGCACTAATCCTACGTTAGTACCAACTTTCAAATTTTCATGTCTACTGTAAGTACCACATAGGTTTTGAGTCAAGGGACGTGACTACAAATTATTTTTTCCCCTGTTCCCAAATTTTCCTCCTTCAAAGGGAAAATATCCAATTTTCGGATCTTTTTCCATTATTTGGATCAACAATTCTACCTTTGCTCCATGTTTTAAAGTGTCTATGTTCACATGAAGTACCCTATAGGTCTTGCATCAAGTGATGTAGCTATATGGAATTTAGCTCTTGCTCCCTTATTTTCCTCCTTGGACGAAGAAATTAGAGTTTTAGGAATTTTTCCTTTATTTGTATCACAAATCCTGCATTTGAGACAAATTTCATTCTTTCATGTGTACCGGAAATACTCAATATAGGTTTCGAATCAAGTGGCGTAACTTTCCTCAGTCAGCTAATTTTTCTTTCTTGGAGGGTAAAGTATCCAGTTTTCGGATTTTGTTCCTTTAGTTGTATCACAAATCCTACATTTGTGCAAAATTTCAAATTTCCATGTCAAAGTACCTATAGATTTTGAACCAAGTGACGTAATTTTCCCTTGACCCCTAATTTACCTCCTTGGAGGGGAAAATTTCATTTTTTTTATTTTTTCCTTTACTTTTATCTCAAATTTTATATTTGTGCCGAATTTCAAGTTATTATATCTACAGAAAGTTCCCTGTAGATTTCGATGAGTCAGCTAGTGACAAAATAATAATAATAATAATAATAATAATAATAATAATAATAATAATAATAATAATAATAATAATAATTTATTTCATAAATTGAGATAAAACATGGAAACTTTTAAAGAATATGGTCTGGTGCAGGTTAGTAAGTATCAAATTTTCGTTGCAATAATGTTGTGAGAAGAGAAATTATGGATGTTCGAAAAATGGTTGAGTTGTTTCGTATAAATATATACACGATATGCTCCACCTAGAGAACTTGACTTGGCACACTGTCGCATGCATTGAAACATACCCCGATCAAGAATTTGGTTATGAGGGGAGGATAAGTATACCTATGTCTCATATTTTCCATTATAAAATAAAATCGAGCGTTTTAAGTGTGATTTTGTCCAATGCTCATTTGAAACTCAAGGAAGACTATTATCCTATAATCTCCTTGGATCCTCTCGTGAATGTAACTTTAAATGTTTTTTTAAAAATCTTATTTAAAGATTTTAAAAATATATTTTCTTATGGAAACACAGCGAGATAAATCAGGTTTAAAAAAAATGTGAGAAAAGATTAGCGAGATACACTAACAATTTCCTAAGCTTGAGCGAACTATATTCGAAGTTCAAAGGAGCATAGATAAGCGGTGGAGTGCTCACCTCTAGTAAGAGATGCCCTAGTTTGATCCCCGGCCAGGTGATTTTATGGTAGACAACATGATATGTGTGAATTCTGGGATTCTCTCGTTTCCTTCCACATGCTTATTCTACAAATTATTGCTTAGTCATTCTCTTTCACTAATTGTCCGTCTCCTTTAGACTAAAGGACATAAATATTTCATTCCATTTTACTTGTTTCGAAGCTGATGAGGAATATTAAGTATTTTTGATTTCATTCGATAATACTTGTACACTGACCAGATGAGGCTTGGTCACTATGACAAATATTGAAATTAATATAATCTACGTGATCATAGCCTGAAAGGGTTATAATTTAAGTAGATGTTGTTACAGTGCATAATAGTAGAGTGGTAGACTGTCGTGGGCTGCACCATGATATATAGTAGCAACCTAATAATATGATATGCTTACAGTTAGCAAAGTAAATGAAATTTATGTACTGTCTCCAAACCTGTTTTAGAAGATACAGAATATGAGGAAAATCTATCCAATCTTGTAGAAGACGTGTCGAACTGGATAGTGATATAGTGATTAAATAACGTCATGAAGCGTGACAAAATTGAATATAAGATCCTTATAAGCAGGGGGTAAAAGTGAAAGGGAACGCGAAAGGACGACGACCTTCACTTCCAAAAATATTTATGGCGTCCCTCCACTTCGTAAAAATTAAAAAGGGCAAAGATAGACATGGGGACGGCATGACGTCATCATCCGTCCCACTACCTTTTCAGATTCACTTTTACCCCCTGCTTATAAGTATGTAAAACTGTCCCAACATGAAGGCCTCATGTTGGACATGTGCAACTTATTATTTTTTGAAGATTTATACGCCGTTTAACTCTTTCCTTGGTTGTATCCACATACGGATTTACTTGTGAGCTTTGAACCGAAACAAATATCAAGATATTTCACTGATTTATCAAAACTTATCCGTGTTTCCTCAATACGAATTATGAATAAGCGGGGTTCCAATGAGCATTACTTGCTGTGTTTTAATGCAAGAGAAAGAAGTGCTTGTATTTTCTTAGAGTTAATAAGAGTGAGACATCAGCGAATGCACCATTATACAAATGTATCAACAGTATTCTGCAGAAAAGTTCAATATTTTAAATGATTTAACCACATGCTACCATGAAAACGTCTTCAAAGATGAGTTAATATAATTATATTACCTAATAACTGTGAAAATTGGCCACTGAAAGGAGGTACAGATACTATGACAAAATAGATTCTAGAAGACACTACACTACACTGTGTGGAAAATAGATGCGACAGATTGTCATCTACATGTTTTATTTGAACATCCAACTCTGTTTGTAATGAAATTACATATCAATCGGGTGTTGATAAGATACAGTTGTAAGTCGTGAAGTATATATATTGCGTATTAGACGTTCACGACACAACTTATCAAATACTTATATATAACAAGCAGAAATAAACATACCAGGTTGTCTTAATTATTGTTTTCTTTTATATACAGGGTGTTTCAAAACAACACCGACAACATTTAGGAGGTGATTACTGACACCAAGATAAGACGAAAACTATATACCAACAAGGGTGTACAAATGCTTTCTTTCTGAGTTATACGCTGCCGAAAACATAAAAAAAAAATAACTTTACAGGTCCATAGCTCCAAAACTATGGGACCTGCCGTAGTCGGGTCAAGACTTTACTTATTAACTAGTATGTGTCCTATCCAAATATCCAAGTTTCAGAATCCTGTGATACTTCCGCAACAATTTTTATAGAAGTAGTTGAATACTTCAAATTATATGCCCGTAACCAAACTCCCACTTTAGAAATGGTTTCATGAGTATCGCAAAATTCTGAAACATGTCTTTTGGATAGAGCACATATTAGTTCCTAAGTGAAGTCTTGACACGACTACGGTAAGTCCCATCGTTTTGGAGATATGGACCTTTAAAATTCATTTTTATCATGATTTCGGCAGCTTGTAACTCCTAAAGGAAACATTTGTGCACCCAGGTTGGTCTATACTTTTCGTCTTATCTTGATGTCAGGAATCAACTCCCGAGCGCTGTCGTTGTTGTTTTGAAACACCCTGTATAGTTTTAAGTAATTGAAGTATACTAGCATTGAAACTAAAATTTAGTTAACAATCTATGCTCATGTATCCTTCAAGAAAATTTCAGTTGCTGAGATGAAGTCCCTCTACCAGAATTATTTCAAGTACGATAATTTGCATAATGTGAGTATAAGCTGAATCGGTCTGTATGAATCGACATTGGTAGGATCATTATTCGACTTCACGAAAAGCAAGAATTTTGAATTTTTCTATTGTGTATAATCTATCCTCAATACAAAGTTTCGTGAAGTAAAGTAACTATTTGGAAGGGAACTTCTTTTATATATCGATATATGATAGTTCAAAACCTGCAGTATTATTTGGGTTTATTTCTAACGGCAATATCGATATCGATACCAATTCTATCGAAGACATATTCATTATCTATTCAACATTGCTGCGAACGTATGAATTGTTGGTGTTTGTTAGTCGATGTACTGTTCTCTAAAGATTAGATGAGAGAATATGTTTTTTTTTATTTATTAAAAGCTAAACATATTTTTTTATTTTTATCTGTTTGGAGATAACAGTTGAAAAATATCTCCGTTTTGTAAGAGTTAAAAGAAGTAGTAGTGTCACGTGAACACAAGTTTGGTTTCTATGGCGTACTAATATTGATATTGTTTGGTGTGTATAGTTTCTCAATTAATATTGAAGTCGTAAGTTTTAGTGGATTTCTATCACTTCTGGTTTTAGTAAAGAGTTAAGGAGAAGACGAAATATCGCGTACTATTGGATCGTTTATTTGATTGCAGGAAACAGTTTTAGTTCTATAGGGATCAGTATTAACAGAAAAAAATCATATTTACGAAGAAATTAAATGTCGACTAAAAGCAGGGAATTCGTGTTACTATTCGCTTCAAAATCTCTTGTCGTCGCGAATTCTGTCGAGGAATCTGAAGCTTAAAATATACAAAATGATAATCATGCCTCTTGTTCTGTATGGTTGCGAAACATGGTCGCTTACTCTGAGGGAAGAACATAGACTAAAATTATTCGAAAACAAGATCCTGAGACGAATATTCGGACCCAAGAGGAACGGGAATGGGGAATGGCGGAAACTTTATAAGAGGAACTACATAATTTATACGGTTTACCCAACATTGTTAGGGTCGTCAAGTCTAGGAGGCTTAGATGGGCGGGTCATGTAGCTAGAATGGAAGAAAGTAGAAACGCTTTCAAAGTATTGTCTGGAAGACCAATCGGAAAACGACCATTAGGAAGACCTAGGCGCAGATGGGAGAACAATATTAAGATGGATCTCGCAGAGATTGGAATACAAAGTAGAAACTGGATGCAGTTAGCTAAGGATAGAAGTCAGTGGAGAGCTTTTGTGAACGCGACATTGAACCTCCGGGTTCCATAGGCCATAGAGTTAGTTAGTTAGTTTAGTGATCAATGTTAAAACCGAAATTGGTTGATTCTTTAACACTTTCAGACTGAATATCATCTCTATCAACACACTAGTTTCCCATCTTTTGACCCTCTCATCGTGAAAAAATTGATAGTGATCTGCCAGTAAGGTTTTGAGATTTTTGGTCTTCTAGGTGGACGGACACATTCACTGAGAGACGAGGTAAATCTATACAGAAGTTTTTGTAAACCAAATTTCTTTTTTAAAAAAAATGATCAGTGTGTGAAAAAATTAATAAAAGTATTTACGTTATATTTGGTTCTTAATGCCTGCATCTCATATTATATGAACAAACAAATCTTTTAGCTCTTCTCCCTAGTCTAGTGACTAGAACTAGTGTTGCTCACAAGGCGAGATTTGGTTCTTTCTCGTCTCGGAAATATGTCGTGAAAGTACCATCTAGTCTCGAAAAGTGAACTCTATATATTTATATTAATCGAGCTTTTCTTATCTCGTGTTGTAGCACGGAAATTCCGTCTCGTCTCATGGCCAACACGGGTTACAGTGCGTATTCTTGACGCACGAGACCTCGGGTTCGATTTTCGGTGGGAGATCATCGAACGTACTATAGTGATTAACAACCTACTTTAAACTGTAGGTCTTACTCTATATTGCCTCTCAGTAGGCAAAGTACGTAAATACAAATAATCCAAAACAAACTGAACGACCTTTCTTTCAGACGTAACAAAATTTTTAGGAGAATAGAAGAAAAAAATTGAGGGATAGGTTCTGAAACCTTTTGCCTACAGCTCTGTGTACGTAGTGTTCGACTTTAGATGCGCATGTTGTACCTATTTCGCAATTACTTTTTGTAATCTTTTTTTAACCTATACCAGCATGTCTTAAACTGTGATCCTTATTCTACAAATAGTCCTCGATTGCGGTACTCTTAGATTGAACACAAATTCAAAGAAACATAATTTTTTAAAAAAATCAAATAAGTTCCGCATCATACATTATAGTTCATATTTTCAAACAAGTAGAGATTATACAATACAGTAAGTTTAAAATTATACGAATTTTAATAGCATATTTATTATTACTATTGAATATTTTTGATACTGCACAGTATAATAAAATTGATAGGTTTTAATTATTAAAATAAAACTAATATATATTTTTCTTTAGTAATACCAATATTAAAAAAATAGGGGAATTTAAATTGGTGATTTAAGAACCTAATTATAGTGGTGTAAAATCAAAATATATAAAAAAAATAATTTACCCTTCGAAGGATACTAGAATATGATGATTGTTAGAGCATTCTGACAAATAAAAGTCGTCTCTATCGCCAAAAAGTTTATTAAAAAAAAAAGGCTGCTCTATACAATCCAATCTTTCAGTTCCCTTCTTGACAGTTTACATCTATTTAGAGGAGTGACAGCTCCTTCGTAGCTATATGGCTAGTAGCTGCAATTTTTAAACCTAGTACCACAGTACGAAAACACAATGTTTTGCGTCAAAAAAGAAAAAGAGATCGAATTATCATGTCACTTCAACCAACAAATGATATAATATTGCTCGAAGTCGATACAACCAAACTAGGTCTTTAAAGAAAAATCTAATTTGTCTTCGTACTACTTTAGGAAAAAAATATATATTTAGTATGTAGTATCCTTATTTTCGACAGTGATTTAATTTTTCTTTCGAAAATAATATCGAAAGGAACATACGCGATAGATGAAACTCATTCGATCTTGACCAAAGTTGGGATGATGATAGAACTTTACGAGCTTAGTATACATATAAAATATTTTGGTGTGCATTCATTTGGTTCCTGAGTTGTTCGTAATCAAATATAGGGTTGGACTTACCGAGAGGATATTTTATTTGGCATGTTATAGATGATACTAATCCAATCGTGACCAAATTTGGTTTGATAGTTGACTTATTCTAGCTTAGTACGTACGTAAAATATTACGGTATACGTGTTATGGTCTCTCGAGTTACTGACCATCAAATTTGGGTTAGAACTTAGTGATAGGAATAATGATCGGTAAAACACATGCGATCTTGGCCAAACTTGGCCTAATGGTAAAGATTGACAAGATTTGTAAACATTTGAGTTTAGTATGAAATATTGTGCTGTATAGATCTTCAGTTTCGGAGGTTTTGGCCATTGAAGTTGGATTTGAACTCAGTAAACTCAAGAAATTTTAATAAAAGCAATTGATGGAGCTCAACTGATCTTGACTACATTTGGATTGTAGTAGACTATTAATTATAAGCATATTATGCATATGAAAAATGTTGCGCATATTTTTCGTCCCCGAGTTATTTGCCATCAGAGTTGGGTTTTGGACTTACTTGAATTCAAATTCCAAGTTTAATAGCCAACAACTCAAGAACTAAATGCGTGCACACCACGATGTCATCACACACATTAAGCTTGTTAAGGTCTACCAGTATTTCAAATTTGGTGAAGTGAATTCCTTTAGTTCTTGAGTTATTGGCCACCAAATTTCGGGTTTAGATTTAGCAAACCTGTTACGGGAAGTAAGTGCTATATGTATTTGTAATCAAGTTTTGTTTTTCTAAAAAATCAATGGACATGTTTTTCTGCTATAGGGATATTTACTCGTATCTTGGTGAGATAAACCGTTATTAGTAACGTAATTGGAAGTAAAGCGAAGTGTTTCTTGGAAAAAGTGTTTAATATATGTGTTAGTTTCTCTACGGAGTTCAATTTGTTAATTTTTCATGTTTGCATGACTCATATATTCCTTTAGTTATTAAAAGCATTACAAATTTATTCACATAACTTCAGCATTTTAAGTTGATTTCAAGTTCGAATAACGTTGCACGGAGAAAATAGAGTCCAGGGGAAATCCCTTGATGGTTTAAACGTGATGACAAACAAAATAAATTTAAAATCTACCTAAAACCTTCCTTTATTTAACTATTTGTTTTTGCAAATATCTACGAATTTTGTCTTTGTACACAACATGTATGCACAGAAACAATGTAACATGAGCATGAAGCTATCAGGATTGAGGAGAAAAAGCTTGTGTGATTCAAATTCTACTACATATTATTATGTTCGTAAGAAAAATTTTTCTACTCTACCTGTCTCATCCCTGGTTCCCATCCTACAATTCATGAAAATGTTTTCGTGCTAAATTTAGAAATTAGATTGCATAGGGTTATTGCTACAAGCATAACACATAAAATGACATTTAATTTAATATTCGAGCTTCCATGTTTCTGTATGATTAGCCCGAAGGACCTTAGTCTTTGGAGTGGAAGGGTTCGATTCTCATGGAGAGTCCATATGCTTGGGATTCCACATTCTGATGTAGGTTCATGTCTCAAATATCCTTGGTGCTGAAAGGAACGTTAAGCTCTAATCCATTCAATTAATTCAAAAGTTAGTGAATAGTTTTCTGTAATTAAGTAAAGCGTGGAAAATATTTGACCAATGTAAGCTTGGTTGAGGAGCTGCAATGTACGTATATGGTTCACTGTGTGCTCGTAGTATTTAAAAGTATTTCCGAATTTTAATGTTTATACAGACAATGCTATTAAAAATAAATATTCACCTTATTTTCATCTTAGTTGTTAGTAATAGGATTGTAACCAAGACTATAGATATACACCTTTTGTTCATTTGGTGTTTTTCTTGCAATTTTATTTTAAAAAGTATGGTCAGTCGATAGAAGTGAATACACATGTGTGAAACATAAATATGTGTTTCCAATAAATAAATAAATAAATAAATAAATAAAAAATAAAAAACAAGTATGTGTACATTCATTTCTCTTTGGAAGCTTTCACTGGTCTTGCCTGTTAAATTTTGAATAATTCCAAATTGGGATTAAAAAAAAAATAGTATGCAAATATGTGTTCATAAACATTATTCAATTTTTTTATTGTAATTTACCTAACAACACTTTTTGGAATAAATATTCTCATGGCCAATAATTAAATGAATGTTTATCTGAGTAATTATTCGGAGAAATTAGAAAAAAAGTAATACAAAGAATTTTTAACTATATTTTAAAATACAAAGGAATATTTTAGTATTTTCTTTAAGTCTCTGTAAAGAACTAATTAAACGTTTCTCAATTTCTAACCCAAGAAACACGTGAATTTTCTAAAAAGATATTTCTGTTCGGTTTTGTTTGAACCTAAGTGAACGTCTACCTATGTTTCTTTTCTACTTTGTAATTCTACATTTTTGTACAATTGCTCGTAGGGATGATTATATTGCACGAAGTTATAAATTAGTTGTAACTTCTAGGTTTGTCGTGTTTTTAATTACTCATATGCTGTATTATTTCCTTCTTTTGTTTTTCTAGTTTCTTTAAGATTTTATTCCAGTTACCTGTTAACTGTTCATTTGTATAAAATCAGTAAAAATCACAAAGAAAACACATAAACGAAATATATATACTTAAGTAAAAAAATGCAGTTTATAGTTTAACCTTGTGCTAAGATAATTCTCAACATCATTATCTTTCTTTTTTTTAGCTAATTGATTTATCTGGGGAATTAATATACATAATTTTGATATTTCATATTCAAAATTATTTCGAGTATTATTTACTTAGATGCAATTTAATATCATTTTTTAAAAAAGCTATATTTGACTAGAGTGGAAGACGAAATCAGTCAAATCATGCATCATTAAAGTTCCAGATCATTTCAAACAAAATGGAAAAAAATAATCCTCACATAATTGAAAGGGTTAAAGAAAGAAGATACTCCAAATAAGGTAGTAAGGTTCTCGAAACTGTTAACATTCTCTCTCTCTCTCTCTCTCTATATATATATATATATATATATATATATATATATAGAGAGAGAGAGAGAGAGAGAGAGAGAGAGAGAGAGAGATGGTTTTTAGTTAATCCATTGTTTATTAAGTTAAAGGTTGCGTTATTTATCATGTGAGGTCCAAATCCATCCCAGCACAGGAACTATTACAGAAAAGTAAAGAATTGTTTATATACCAAACTTTGCTCCAGATAGAACCAGATCCATCGGAAGTTCCAGTAGCGTCACTTCACATTTTGCTTGGGATGAGTTGAAGAATGGTCTACCGGTGTACGTTTTCCATTAGTATATTACTATACAATTAATATATATATATATATATATATATATATATATATATATATATATATATATATATGGAGCAAGTCAAAACGATAGACCCGATTTCAGAAACTTATTCTGTAAAATCTAATAAAATGTTATTGTGAGATATCTGCTTCGAAAGGTTAACTTTTAGAGTTTAGTTTCCACGCAGTATTTTCACTCTCTACCGCTAAGAGTCAGCAGTGAACATGAAATAAATTGGCAGGAGATACACTATCGGCTTGATATATATATATATATATATATATATATATATATATATATATATATATATATATATAATGAACTCCGGGGGTAATTGCCCCCTTCCCTCCTCAAATGATGACGCTATTGTAATTAAATATTCTAAAAATGTATTAGAAGAAAACATTCTAGAAAAATAATATATATATATAAGACACAATAGCATTGAAATAAATAGAGAACAGAAAAAATAGAATACCTGTACAATTATACATTTAGTAATCATTCACACACTTGTTCATGATAATTGTGAAATAGGGCTAATACTTAGAAGGAAAGCATAAACAAAATTGGCCATTCAGTGATAATTTAGGAAAATATTGGTTCCTTTAGATCACATTTATTTACCAACTGGGATCACATATACCCAGTGTTCGAAGTGGAAAAAGAGCAGAGGCGGTATGTTTTATTATGATTTAGACTCAGCATACCGGCTATTTAAATATTGCCTTGATCATTGAAAAACCAGGGACGGTATGTCCTCATTACTGAAAAATCAGAGGCGGTATGGCATACCACAGCATACCGTCTCACTTCAACCACTGCATATACCCCACTCTAATTAGCATCTACTTTCTAGAAGACAACTTTATGCGAAGTGTTATTTTTTCATAGGTATGTTCAATAGGAATAAACAATAAAAGTCAAGGAATAACAAGCCTGAAAATAAGGAAAGAAACAGTACTGAGGTATGCACACAATTCACTTGGTAAAACAGAGTGTTAAAGGAAACAGATGAAAAATGAAAATGAAGATTACTTGGAGAATTGATAGAAAGAAAAAAATGAAAGGAACTAGAAGAATTCAGTAGATGAACGACTATCCGGGCTAATATGGCAAAAGGGCAGACCAGATAACAGATGGGCCGGAGAATTATAGTTCTCATTTCCTGCCTACTTATTTATACCAAAACCAACTCTTACCTTTATTTTCTGACCTCTTGGGCCAGTACTTTATTATTGTTTGTTACGCACTGTAATCTACGTTTTAAAAACTTATCAAGAAAAGGATGTCCAAGAATAAAAAAATATTGTACAAATTTTAAGATAAGTTTTGTAATTTCTAATTTAACTGCAAGAAGCAAAGAAAAAAATGACATACACTTTACATACATTTTAAAAGAAACAAAAGCAATAATTAACGCAAAAAGTATGCCTAATTCTTAGGAAAATTTATGTAAATTCATTTTACTAGTCATTGATAAATGCTGTACCTGAGAGCATGAGATGCGTAAGTCCAATTTTGGCGAAAATAAGTTGAAACCATTTTTGTACATCTTTCGGAAGTCTGCAACGAATGTTGGTTGTATTTTGTTCTATTGATCACATAATTAACCAAGTATATAATATAGTATGTCCAATATGTATTTAGTGCTTAGGTAAGTGTTTTTGCTCTTTTCTGGAAAACAAGGATTTATGACTTACAAACTTCGTGCTCTTAGGTACAGAATGATTACACACATATGAAAAGGTAGGTCTTAAAAAAGAAAAGCACCGACATTTCCTACAGATGTTTGCGTTTGAGAAAGTCCTTGATAGATGACTGGAGCTCCTTGAGCAAAGTAACGTTTTATAAAGGCGTTACAAGTCGAGCAGATCATTAAAAAAATCATTCCCCATTTTATTACGGGGATTTCTTTTAACTAGGCCAGATATCGGGAGTCTACTGTACCTAGAAAACCTTCGATAGGCTTGTAAGATACTGTCCGTCTGAGCAGGACCAAAATTATCGCTCTAAGAGAACAGAAATATTTGAATGAATGAAATAAAGCAAATCTACTTTTACAGTTTCAAGCAAAAATGCCTGCATATATGTATCATCCTGATATCTTTTGTCAAGAGCTCTCACAACAAATAAAACAAAATCGTAAATATAATTTTTGTAACTTAACTGTGTTAAATACGTGGGCCATCTTTGTTTTTCAGTATATTGATTTACATGGAAAATTATTTTGTTGTTGTTTCCATTACTCATTTACTTTATTTTTTACTTATTTATTTACTTTTTAAAAAAATTTGAGCACATGTTAGTACCAATAAACTTTTTTTGAAAAAGCATTATTAAAATTCAATTCATTTTTATTGGTTTTAATAGAAGACAGTATCAGTTTAAAAAAAAAAAAAAAAGAATGTGAAGGGTATTAATATCTTATAATAATACATAAGCTGTTGATATTTGTACTGATGGTTACTGTATTAAATTGTATAAGCAATAGGCCTACCTATTTGATATTCTAAATTGTTTATTGAGTGATAAAAAAATGACTTATATTTTTTTGCTCTTTTTAAAGTTAATTTCAGACAAAGAGGACTACAAGGGCAGACCTTAAGGATCACATGTAGTTTGCGGATCACAGTTTGAGACATGCTATTACAGGGATTTAGTTAATTACACTGTCTGAATGATCTTTCAGAAGGTAGGTTGTAGCCCACTTCCTTAGATAGGCCTATACCTAGTAAGATGGAATCATTAACCTAGTACAGTAGGGAGTAGGGTGGACTGTTACTTTCTCTACGATTCAAAAAGACGTGTGAAAATTAAGGAGTTCGAATAAAGAAATAACGTAAGAATAAGAATAAGGATACCACATATACAAGAGTTCTTTTAATCAGAATATATATGGCTTCATTACAGAGTTATATCATTGAACATGTGAAATTAATATTCGTCTGATTTGTTATATTAGTCTCAAAAAGCCAAAACATTATCAAAGGATATGTTGAATAAAACCAGCAATGATTCTTAACTACCAGCACTGTCGAATTTAACGATCTGTTGCTGCTAATGGCAAAGGAGGTTCTTGAGGGAAGTCAAAATTTTGTTGCTACAAATTAAGGAAAGAATACTTTCCTAATTAGTCTATGGGTATAAAAAGACATGTACAATATGTACAAGATTAGGATATTTGGAAAGCCTTCTTCTCTTACTTTGAAGCGATAAAATTATAATCTTTACAGATATGATTTTCTCCAAGAGATGCCACTGGCTGATACATTGATCTATTAATAGAAAGATTGAAAAGCTTTATTGTGTCCCCTTTTGAAGAGATTCTTCCGAACTTATCCAAACATGCTATAATCCAACGATAGAAGACAAGACAGCTTTTTCTTAAAAAAAATAAAATAAAAAAATAAATAAGTGAACCATTTATCTTAGTTATTTTAGGAAAATTGCCTATACTCTTTCATTATTATCCAAAACATGATTTCACTTTATAATAACAAGGAATATACGTTAGTTTTGTTGACTAGAAGGCTATTTTCTTTCTTTTCTATTTCATAACGTTTCAGAGACACGCATTACTCCACACCATCCTCGTAAGTTAAAAAGTTACAGATTAAAGTTTAGGTCTATATTAACACTTCAAACATTGTTCTTCTTTTATATTTTTTCCACATTTTGTTCTGTTACTTAGCAATCATTCGATGCTTCACATCTCAATTAAATGTTACTCTTGTTTTTAAAAAAAGTCGTTATACAATACTTACACGTATATATATATATATATATATATATATATATATATATATATATATATATATATATATATATATATAATAGACACTTCATCATGGTTATAAAGTAACGTTTGCATGCATCTTTATAAATAGTATCATTCGGGATTTTTCCACGGGAAAAGGGGGGGCGACAAGATTATTCGTCGACGTAAGAATTTCACATGTTTTTGTTAGTATATTACCATACAATTTATTAACAAGCATGTGTTTCTCAAACTTCGGGAAGGAAACTTCCCCCATTACCCTCCCAAATGAAGCCACTGAGCATTATCTTTCCCAAGAATTGAACCTAATCTTAGCATTGCACTTTTATCAAGTAAACTTTATTTAGATTTACTTTGGAAGCAATTGTACAAATAATTACAGTGGTGGATCTGGAAGGTAAAAACTGGGGGGGGGGGGGCAGAACCCAGAGTATGATAGGTATAACATGAGTTTACTATAAACTTTCAGAAATATATAAATAATGGCTTAAATTATTTTATCACTCAAAAAACTGGGGGCCTAGGTCCCCTCGGCCTCAAGCTAGATGCACCACTGAGTATATAATTATCTAACAAATGTATTGAATATTGTTTTGTTTATGTATTTTACATTAATGATTAATCTGTTATGTACGCTAATGCAGGAGACAAAAATGTCAATGAGAAATAATAATAATAATAATAATAATAATAATAATAATAATAATAATAATAATAATAATAATAATAATAATAATAATAATAATAATAAATATGTCACTGCAACCAACGATGAACTTTGATCACTAGGAAGTTTCTTGCATGATATGTTGTTAGTACATGGACTTTTATCACTTCTATATCTGGCTTCCTACTCAGAATGTCATACTAGTAATTCTAAAATCTCCGAAAGTAGCCTACATACGACGCTGCAAACTGATATCTGTATAGGCCTAGACCTTATATCGGAAATTGAGCTCTCAGGACAACGTGCTCAAAAAAGCAAATACATGTTAACTACACCATTAAACACTAAAGCCTTTCAATTGGCTGTTCCTTGAAAGATGGCCACCTGCTTAATTAACCGTACTCGTAGAAAAACTCTGACAAATAATTGTCTGTTAAGATTTAATTCGTCAATTACGCACTCGAATCAATTGGATTGTGTGTGTGTGTGTGTTGTTGTTGTTGTTGTTGTTGTTGTTGTTGTGTGTGTGTGTGTGTGTGTGTATAACTCAGGGTAGTCAACATAAGCATCTTTTACGATACTTATTCACCGCATACACTCAATAACCTATTCACATAGTGATCCACTAACTCCCACTAACTCCTGCTATAATTGAACTCTTGTCCCTATAACTGGTGAAGGCATTGGGCTTCTCTATCTATTCAGTCTACTACTGAGCTACACTAATCTTCCTGGGCATGGTTAAAGTATCAAATTCGTGCAACAACATCATACTTTATCTTAAATATGGGTGTTTATTTTGATAATTGAGGGAAAGATGCCTATTTTATTATTGTTGCTATTATTCGAGATCGGTCCGTATATCTCTTAACTAATCTAAGCGTTAAGAAAAATATAAATTGAAACAATAAAACTTTGTACTTCAAATACAGCCGTATAGGCTTAATCTCCTAATGAATAAAATTAACAGATTCCAATTATTTTATATTTCTAGTAGGGTAGGAAAAGAAGAAAACGAAATCTGAAAATGTTTACAGTTGTTGAATTATTAAATTCCAGTACGCTAGACCCATAGAAATAATAATAATAATAATAAACAGAGCTTCTCGACAAATTTAGGCTAAAGATGCGCAACAGAGTAGGTTTGTGTGGCGTGAAAATTTGAGAAAAGTATCTATTTACTATAAAATGTGACTCAAGTTTATTCGTATTGACTCGTATGCTCAGAAAAATTTGAATCCAGCCGGTTATTAATATAAAATACATTAATAAATTATTAAAATAATCTCAAATTGATCTTCTGTAGGTATGTATATTTAAAGCTAAAGAACCTCAAATCTTTAAGGTATCCATGCTGACAACGTTTAGAACCTTCTCGAGTATTTTGAAGTACTATATTCGGATTAGCCTAATTAAACAGCGACTGGCACCATCATTTTTTTTTTCACTTGGTAGGTCCTGTTGCAACATTAACAAGCTATTTTTGTAATGTGTGAACTCAAATTGACTAATGAACGATTCCAATAGAACATGACATAACTAGCATTACTAGTGTTCTTTGAAGTGCGTTCCAGGCGCAATTAACGGTTGTTATACGTCTTGCAAGAATTTCTTTTGTGCATTTTAATGACATGAATGATGTAAACACTACACTGAAAAGAAAGTGTTAGTAAACAGTCTACTAAAAGACGGCGGTTATTTCTGGTAACTTAATCTGTCTATTTGTTAAAAGGTACTTACCGCAGGAATCTATGACATCCTTCTTGAGGTTTGTCGGTGGACTGTAGGGGTCGTTTGCGGCAACTGAAGCGTTCGGCGCCGACGTTGTCTTACAGGACAATGGTTGTTGACAGTCTCTGCTACTACTATTCCTGTTGTTGTCATTTTGTCGATTGAGCCCCAAAATAGCATCAATCGTATGCCGCGGACCGAGCGATGGTTTCAACGGCTGCATTAATGACGCTTGTTCCGGGTATGTCAGTTCCGTGTCGCTTGTATCCGTCGTTGAGCGGGACTCAACGTCCATGCCTCTATGTAAAGCGGCCCGCGAATCACCACTAACAACAACACTTCTAGCGAACAGGTTCTCGACCGACTCCAGCGCCAAGGGAATCCTCCTGAAGTCTTGCTTAGAGTTCCTCCCCCTCCCCAGAACCTCTGTCTTGTTTTCTCTTCCGTCTGTTATTTCTTCGTCGCCCCCGACCACTGCTCAACCCCTCTCCGAAAACACCACAAAGTTAGCCCCAAAGATTAGCTCTTTTCAAACACGCTGTTTGCTTGCAACAGAGTTCTTATTATTGCCTCGATTGGTCTCCTCATGGTTTATTAAGGAGTGGGGCGGGAAGAACTCTTTGATGAGGGCGTGATGTCACAGTAGCTACAGCCAATGAGAGTTTGCCTTTGAAGAGAACGAGGCATGTATCCACGCTTGCGACTGCTCCAGATAGACCAGCCATGCGATGTTGTAGTCCCTTTCCCCGCTGTGAATTTTCAGCTGTTGTTACCGCGTGGAGTAGAGAGCCGCACAAATCAAAGTAAATCAACATCAGCTACTGTTGAGCTTTTGCATTTATCAATAAAGCAAGCGGATTAACCATTTTTTCTCCTCCATTGTATTTCCCATTTGCTCCTTGCTTCCAATATGAGCTCCTCTATATTGGGAATTCGAATGTCATTTATTTTTTTGACGTACGCAGAAGACCTGAACAGGGGGTTATAATGAGCTACAAAGTGGCTAAAAGGTATTTATAGGCACATTGTGTTGTACGAATAAAAGCTGTTCTTACAACCCACGTATTTGTAGTAGGCAGGTAGTACAACTTCTAGTACTCTGTACGAGATAAAAATTTCTCTCTGTCCTTTAACATTCATTGGTTCCCATAGTTATTTTTCATTGTTTTAGAAATATATTTTCTTTTTCAAATTCATACAATATCTGCATATTAACTTATTCCTTTGTTTTAATATAGCAAGTATTCTTGACAACTACAGTTTATATTACGTGGTTCGTAATTGACCTCCGATTTATGAATTTGCTACAATAAAGGCCTTAGTCGTTTTTGACCAGCATAACACGCATGATAAATTCACAACACGAGACGACAAAAAGTCTTCGAGAATTGAGACCAGAATAGAAAGATTTTTTTCGAAAATCGAGACGACATGACACTTCTACAAAATATGCGACACGAGAAGACGAAACCTTATTTCTCGTCTTATCTCGTGTTCAACAATGGATATTTCTTATGGGTCTCTGCTATTATAATCTTTTTCTAGGTTGGTTTGTCTCCTTTGGCCCAAAGGGCATAACCATACTAAAATTTTGTTTCATTTCATTCTTCCAAGTTTTGATGTCTCTAGAATTCATTCTTTTACCCACTTCAACCCTCCTCCCTGGACTTGTAGCTAACGGAATCGTCTTTGGCCTAAAGTTCAATTTCGAGCAGGAGAGCATCGAACGCATTATAATAATTCTTTTAAAACTACGATCATCAAAGTTTGCCCGTGTAGGTTCTCTTATATTGAAAATTAGCCCCAAAAGAGTAGGAAAAATACAATTCAAGTGACCTTGTGTAGAATATCAAATATAAGACTTATTTTGGAAATTATCTAGACCTTATTCAAGCATCTTTTACTTTCTCTCTCAGGAATCGATATTTTGAGAAATTTATTACCGTATCTTTTCTATAAAATACTCTGGATAATGTTCAGTCATTAAAAAACTAATTTGTATTTTGTTCTCCTAATATCATTACAAAATTAAGGGAATTAGTTATCTAATAGATACTACTTTCAATATAGAGGCCTTTTCAGCACAGAGATGGCGTTGGTCAATGAAAAAAAATTGTCCCACGACCCACTGACCCACCATCCATCGTGACCCACGACCCACTGGACCCAACGTGACACACTCTGATTTACCATCCCCAAAAACTATTCTGACCCACTCTGACCCACCGCGACCCATGCTGACCCACGCTGACCTACTCCACGCACCGATACTCATTGTCATCAATTCTGACCCATAATCTACACCCTCCTCTCCACTAATTAAAGAGTTTACACTTGTAATAAAATAAGGAGGTCTTGGAAATAAAATATAGACAGAGGGCGCGGTGGCCCAGTGGTAGAGCGTTCACCTCCGGTGCTTGGGGTTCCTGGTTCGATCCCAGCTCTCGCCGTGTGGACTTTGTGGTGGACAAACACCATTGCTCGGGGTTCTCCCATTTCCTCCCACTTTCTTGATCCTACCATTTCATTCATTTCTCATAATCACCGCCTCCTTTAGCCTAACCGGCATAACCCTTGAACGTAAAACTAAAAGATTTCATTTCATTTTTAAAATATAGACAAATTCAACAGTGTTCAGATGTTGTCTACAAGGCACTGAGCAGAGTGAGTCCGAGTAGGTCCGTGGGTAAGAGTCGGTTTGGTGAGTTGCAATGAATTACGTCCTATTGACCTACCACTCACTAACCCACTCTAAAATCTTGACACACTTGGCAAAAGAACAACTGACTACTCCATCTGTGGACTATATGGCACGTGGGTCTACAGTTTAAGATGGATTTCGAACTGCTTATAATGCGTTCAAATGCTCTCCCACTGGGGATCGAACCCAGGACCGTGTGCATCAAAGGTGTATGTGTTAGACAGTATACCAGTGGCAAGGGGCATAATTATACTGATGTTAACGTATATTCAAAGCATTTTTTTTGTAATGGTAAATTTTTAATTTCAAAGGACACAAGATAGGTTTGTGGTAAAACATTCTGAATAACAAAAGTATTCTGTCTTGGAAAATGTTTGAGAAATTGGTTACAGTGTTTGAGATCCCACTTTAAACTTTAGATCTAGTGCTATATATAGACTCACCAAAAATGAAACAAGGAAATATTTTAGTTTAACGTCCCACAAATATGCCCTTTAGGCTAAGAAAGACGGATGGTTAAGGCAAATAAATGATGATTCTTCCATCGGTGGAATGATAATGTGGGAGGGAACGGGAGTACCCCGAGAAAACTCATGGACATGGTGTTGTCTACTACAAACTTAATTCGAAGTGGATCGAACCAGGAACCCCACTCACCAGAGGTAAGCGCTCTACCACTGAGTCACCATTTTTTTGTATTCAGGAGCACTGTTTCAATGTCATTACAAGGTTGTTAGTTTGAACTACAGTCTTCTGTATCTCTTCCTTTCAACTTGAATGGGATCGTCGTGGGACGTAAAACTCAAAGATTTCATTTCATTTTTTGAATGGGATCGTGAAACACTTGTCTCATTTGCTATATTTTTATAATGTTTTATTGGCTTACTTTTCCGTTTGCTAACATTGAAACAAATTTCACACACTTCTTACTAACTAGAACTCTGAAAGTTTGTAGAGATACTTAAACCCGATGACAATACAATATTTCCACACAATGTTTGCTCTAGTTTACTGTTTTTACAGTAAAATTAATTATTTATGTATACATTCTATATATAGACCGCCTGCTGCTTATAAACCCAAATTAACATAGAAGTTTGTCTGGTTGCATATAACTAGGCGTTTCTTTTTCAATAAGTTTGAGTATTTTTCTCTTCATAGTAAGGAGAAAGAGGATATTGCGTTCCACAGT
Source organism: Thermobia domestica (assembly GCF_964235325.1). Taxonomy (NCBI): domain Eukaryota; kingdom Metazoa; phylum Arthropoda; class Insecta; order Zygentoma; family Lepismatidae; genus Thermobia; species Thermobia domestica. The sequence goes on along the minus strand of NC_137455.1, from coordinate 191,168,989 downwards.
GCAATTCAAAGTATTGATTGAATAAGAACTGAAATGTGAAACAGATATTGACAGTTAAAAAAAAAAAAAAAAAAAACTATGAATAGAATGATTTTTATAAAAGGTACAAGAAGAGATTTTTATAGAGTAGTTTTGTAATTGCCTTATTAAGAGAAGTTTAGAGAAATGCAATAAATAGGAGAAAATAACTTTTGGAGGGTAAGGTTAATGAAGAAATTAAACTTAGACTAAAAGCACTAGATGCGAGCAGACTTCCCTTATACTTGTATTTATAAAGTTTGAGTCCTAACCTTAAGAAAATCGCCCAATACTTTTAATCATAGCCTCATTTAGTCTATTCATTTTTCCCCATTTCCAAAATATTTTTGTCCTTTTTAGTGCATATCTTTCGAATTGGTTTGTATCCGATTACTAACTTTCTCACCTGTATTTCTTTCTTCATCAAGGATAGATTCTACGCAACTCAAGTAATCAATTCCCGTAATGGTATCGCCATCAAGAATCAGGCCAGGTATTTCGTTTTCTCCCGTACAGCAAGAAAGAGACTATATTGTCTTGCTTCAGATTACTTTTAATTATATTTCCTCTCAAGTTTTGGATCTACTGTTTCAGTTCTCAAGAGGCAATTAACAATTTAAATATTTGGAACAGAAATATTTGCCAGATTTAATTGTTTTGGAAACTACTTTAGAATTGACTCTGATGTAGTAAGCGTTAGATACAAATTTTATCCTACTTTTTTTTTTAACACATTATGATGGAAAACTGCATTTTTTTTACGCACTAGAACTAGCAAGTGTCCCATGTGTTACTGTGAGCAATAATTTCCGTATTTACTTCTGCGTCTTTAATGTAGAATTCGTCTGACTCGAAATCTTTCACGAAGTTTGAACACTTCGTATGTGGTATCTTAGTAAACCACATCAGCTCATTTTCTTTTCTTTAGGTCAAGTGCAAAAAACTATGAAATACCTGTGTAATTACGAGTATTTTAAATAAAAAATCAAAATACCAAATTTAATGTCTCTAAATTTAAGTTTCCAATAGATAGCCTACATATATATATATACTGTATAGAGTGTTTCAGGAAGAAATGACAATATTTTCCGAAATTGTTAGAGTGAGTGATTCTAAACAGAGAAGCTCATATGAACATGGATCTTTCTGTCAACGGTTATGAATTACAGGCTGTGCACGATTTTTTTTTTTTTTTTTTTTTTTTACTTTATCTTGCTTATTACTTACTCTGTAAGTATTATACAGAAATGAGACACAGCGTATTTGAAAGGTGATATTCATAAAATGCCCTTTCCTACAGGTATGCAACATGTAGCAGTGACGTCTTGGAAAGGGAAATTATTGAGAGAAATTGGAGAATCAGTGTAGCCATTCAATTCTCTTAAGTAATATTCAAATAATCTTAACTTTTCCCAAATTTCCCGCAATAACTTCCCATTCAATGACATCACTGCCACACGTTGCAAACCGCTAGAAAGTACATTCCATTACTTTACATATGCGCTATATCTCACCTCTTAGAGTAAGTACAGAGTGAGCATTAAGCAAATAAGCTCAAAAATGATTCAGAACTTGTAGCTCTCAAATCGTTGAAAATAGGACTCATGTTCATGTGAACGATTCTGCTTAGAATCACCTATAATACCGTTCCCCAAACAACCTCTCTCTCTCTCTCTCTCTCTCTCTCTATATATATATATATATATATATATATTGTATGTGGGAGAGTATTAGCTTCTGCTAGCTGGGGATTTCGCCCCCAGACCCATGCATTTACTTAGCTTGCTGTCTCATACCTTTCATTTTCTTAACATGTCTCTAATATTAAGGGAGTTCGAGATATGGTGATCCTGTTATGACAATTGTAGCCCCACCCTTTTTTCTTCTCCTCTAGGGAAAACATAAAAATAACGCGAAATCCCTTCGTTAATTATTCTATTCTAAGTGAAAAGCCTAAATAGCAATTCTCATGTCTCTAACCTTAAAAAATTTCGAGATTATAACAATTGCAACCCCCATCATTTTTGCTTTCCATCTTTTTCTTCCGTTGTAGGGGAAATATTAATAAATGAAAGGTCTTTAATTATTTTAAATGAGAAGTCTAAATACCAAATCTTAAGTCTACCCTTAAAACATTTTGAGATATGGTTGTCCTGTTATAGCAATTATAACCTCACCTCCTTTCCCTCTGCCTATTATCTTTCCTTGCAGGGAAATACCAAAAAACGGTAAAACACTTATTATTCTAAATTAAAAGCCTAAATACCAATTTTAACCTTAATTAATTTCAATACCTAAAAACCCCGAAACACATGTTTATTATTAAAATGGTAACTCCAAATACCACGCTTGATGATTGATCTTAAGAAATTCCAAGTTATGGACTCTTATTATAATAATTCTAATCTTTGCCTCTTGTCTTTTCATATTTTCTAGGAGAATATATATATATATATATATATATATATATATATATATATATATATATATATATATATATATATATATATATATATATATATATATATATATATAACAGGTATGTCTTCAGATTTCGAGGTGGAAGGGAGGTATTAAATTCAGCAAATGAAGTTTCGTTACTGCAATTTCATTACTCAATGCCTCCCTATATAGAAACGCTGAAATAGGTATGTAATTATTTAAAACTAGGAATGCAATGGATATACCCGATTGCAATGAAATGAGCTGAGCGAGCTTAAAGTACGTAATCATGACTTTTTCCCCATGTTAAGTCTATGGAAGCGTTTTTCGGTGATTATTCCTCGATGGTACATCGGAATTTTGATTTCGACCTATGTTGTCACTCAGCACGACATACTCTATCAGCGTGCTAAGTTTGGTTGAGATCGGCCAAACGGTCTAGGAGGAAGCGTTTTTCGGTGATTATTCCTCGATGGTACATCGGATTTTTTATTTCGACCTATGTTCTCACTCAGCACGACATACTCTATCAGCGTGCTAAGTTTGGTTGAGATCGGCCAAATGGTCTAGGAGGAAGCGTTTTTCGGTGATTATTTCTCGATGGTACATCGGAATTTTGATTTCGACCTATGTTGTCACTCAGCACGACATACTCTATCAGCGTGCTAAGTTTGGTTGAGATCGGCCAAACGGTCTAGGAGGAAGCGTTTTTCGGTGATTATTCCTCGATGGTACATCGGATTTTTGATTTCGACCTATGTTGTCACTCAGCACGACATACTCTATCAGCGTGCTAAGTTTGGTTGAGATCGCCGAAACGGTCTAGGAGGAGTTCGCGGACAACCAAACGGCTAACCCGAGTATAAGAGCTTCGCTTCGCTCAGCTCAATAAAATGTTCAAAAATGAGATTGCATGTCTGTAATTCCGAGATTTGGTCATATTATTATAACACAGTAACTCTAATTTCCTCTCTTTCCTTCTCACTCCCTTTCTTCTCTTCTAGATCAAATAGTTAAAAAAAACTGCTGAAACATGTGTTTTATTATTTCAAATGAAAATTGTAAGTGCCAAATTTGATCTATCATTATTCATTCAGGCCCGAACGGGTTTTCCCAATGCTGGAAAAAGTTTCTGAGGATCCATCTTGAATCCTCTAACTGGCTTTTACATTTATATGTTTTAAAAACTAATGCATACACTAACACTAATACATATTACAAGTACACTAATACATAATATATCATTACAAGTATAAAAGTACAATCGTGCTCTCTAATATATGTATGCCTAAAAGAATATTTTGTGGATAAAATGATCCCAGATCTAACATTACATACAAAAAATAAATAAATAACTCCTGCAATAGGTGCTACTTCTTGTATTGAACCAGATTTGTTACGCAATTTCATTAAGTCTCTGATATAACCATTATGTGAGTACAGTTAAATAAATTTAAATAAAAAATCTCTTACTATAAATTTAACAAAATTCTAAAGACCTCCGCGCATATTATGTTTTTGAATACTTAATATTCTTAATTCTTCTACGGGCCTATACGTATATTTATCACTAATCAACTGAATAATCATCCTTAAGAAAAGAGCTAACGAAAACATCGAAGTGAATCTAAAAATCTTCAACAACAAGAATAAATAAGTTTTAGTCTATACATTTCTACTAAATTACAATAGCAGGATAATTAGAAAGGTATAACACGTTTTATTTCAAAATTATCTAAACTGCAATAGAACCTAAAATCTAATTAGAATTCCAGTACCTGAAAAGATTCCGAACTATGGATTCTGATTATAATAGACTAATTGTAATCCTTGCCCCTATTTTGTCTTCTAATTGTCTTTCTTTTCTAAGTCAAATATCATGAGGCACTGAAACGCGAAACTTATTTTAAATCAGGAGTTCAAACACCAAACGTTCAGAGATATGTTGATTTTAGTATAATAATTGTCATTTGTATTTTTACCCCTTCCTCGTCAAATATCCAAATATTCTTTATTAGTGGAATCTCACGTCGCAGATACTACGCCCTGTCCAAATTTCTAGTTTAAACAGTTTGGCCTGGGCGTTGATCAGTCAGAAATTCACTCACAACTTCTTCTTCAATATAGAGAGATAAGTCAATGACAAAGTCCTGCATATAAACAAAATGGCATTGGGTTTTCTCTAAAACCTTTGTCCAATGAAAGGTCACCACAAAAGTAAACCACCTTTTCTGATCTTGTTGGGGCATATAAACAAAATTGTAAATAATTAAGAATCAAACTCACCTCTCTACTGCCTTAGAAAAAGTATCTTATAGTGTATTACAAGATTGCTAATGAAATATGTATATTAATCAAATATTAATAAAATTGTTGCGGATGTTCTACAAAAAACTTTTCAATGAAGAACGCATTCCACTAGTAAATTACCCTTTCTGGATTCTTTCAAGAGAAGTGACTTCTATTATACAGTTGGGCATTGAATGAAATATTTCTGAAATATAAGGAAAATCATTACAGCATTTTTTGATAAATTCATCAAAACAAAACGCACGTTCACCAGTTAACTATCCATCTTGAACTTTATTCGATAGAACCTACTCTATAATTTATTTCCAATGAAATGCGTGTTTGTGGAACGTACTATTAAAACAGTTTAGCTACGTAAACATCCGAAAAGAGTTCACACTCACAGCAAATAGAACATATGAATAGTTTTCGATACCAAGGTAGTATTATTAGTAATGATATAAAGTGCAAATGTGAAATAAAAGCAAAGACAGAATGGCGAAAGAAGTCTTTGGGAGGAAGAAAAGTCTGTTTTGTAGTATATTGAATAAAGAGTTAAAAAAAAAACTCATAAAATTCTTCATGTGCAGTATTGTACTTTATGGGGCAGAAACCTGGGAATTACGCAAAAATAACGAAAAACGACTGAAAGCTTTCGAAATGTGGGTGTAGAGAAGAATAGAGAGAATTAGTTGGGTCGAGCGGGAAACGATTGACAGGGTGCTAGAAATGGTGGGATAGAAAATTACAGTTCTAGATATTATTAAGAGGAGGAAGAGAAACTGTTTGGAACATTCACTGAGAAGGAACTGTATTATGAGGGACGTGCTAGAGGTTATGGTGGCAGGAAAGAGAGGGAGAGGGCGAAGGAGGCTACAATCGATGGACGATATCAAAACAGAAAAATCGTACGTGAAGACGAAGAAGTTGGCGGAAGACCGTGGAGCATGGAAGCTTCTCAGTTGTGGCAAGTGTCCTGCCAATAATGGCAGAATAGCTATGGTGATGACCGTGGTGATGAAATATTTCTAGATAAATAATTCATGCCAATTAATAGGATTGCTAATGAATTATGCATTATTGTTATTCATTAGAGTCGATCAGTCTATCAGTAAGCTACTAATTTTGAAGTTGTTTGAGAAATATGAATTCCACCGTATTATAGAAATATTAATTTCTGAAATATAAACAAAATTGCTTTTGAAAAAAATCTTCGGAACAAAACTCACCACACTAGAAGGTTATACTATCTGAATTTGTACAAGAGATATCACATATTTGTTGTATTATACCACATTGTTATGAAATATTTATAACCTTTATGAGAAAATTGCCCTAAAAAATCACAGTTAACTGCCTCACCTAGATATCTCAAAGAGAAGTATTTATGTTATATTGCTCGGTTGTTAATGAGATATTTTACGAAATACGAAAAAACAGTCGCCTGTGCTGTCCGAAGAAAAACTCACTTTACCAGCAAGCTACCTAGAATATCTCTTCTTAAATAAAGTGAAAAATATCTTTCACCATCAGGTAGTCAAAAATACTGAGCCTTTGCGAACGAGATAGCGTAATTTAGGGGTCCTAATTCTAAGGTTGAGGAATCCCACCTTACACTGCATTTCTTCTACAGCGTTGAATATACAGTACATAGCGTAAGTTGCTTCTACCAACCATTGCTCTCTGTACCTACGTCTTTATTTCGGATTTGTACAGCAACTAACTTACCGAGATTGTCGGTCGGATCTATTTTTTTTTATTTCCCTTTCTATTTTCTTTTTCAAATTTTTAGTATCAGCTTCTTGGTTTTTACTTTTCCTTTTTTTTTTACATACCTATATTTTTCCGTTGGATAATCACTTCAGCTAACAAAAGATAGTGATCTGAGGAAATATCGTTCCTAGGATGAACTTCCACAGTTTTGGAACTGTTCCGAATCTCTCCCTGTGTCATGATACAATACGTACTATCATATCTATTGTTTATTGGGTACTTCAATGTGTATCTATTTCCTTTCTAATGGTTCCTTATTACCAGTGAGCTCTCTCTACAAAACTTTATTATTAATCTCTTATTCTTCACCTCTCTCTACTATATTATCCTTCTTTCCTTCCTTTATAACATTATTGATATCTTCATCATTATTACTGTAACTATTATGGATTCATCCCTTTTCTATTTGTCAATGGTTCCTAGTATTATTTTTATCATATTTTCTTCTATCTCATTCGTTGTATGCACAGTAGTTGAAACCTTCTCTCCTATAAACTCCTTCTCTTCTTTCATTACTTCCTATTTCAATATCTTTGCTTTATCTTTCCATTCACATTTTTAAATTTCTCTTTTCCTGAGTTATAGCACTAGTTGTTGATACTCTTTTATGAGTAGTTTGTTTTTTCTTTAATTTGCGTTTATCTTTGTTACATTTTCGGTCAATATTCTTCCAAAACTTCAGATGGGGAATGTATGTTTAAGTTAGAAATGTATGTGGGATTTTTTTGGGGGGGGGGGGTCATAGCAAACAAAGGAAAATAGTGAGCTAGTTTCCCATTCATTTCCAATGTTTGGTACAGTTGTCCAGCCACTAAAGTTACTCGACCACGCCTGGAATTAACTTCAAGTTGCCACAATTATTTCCATTAACTCGACTACAAGAAGAACTGCTGACTTCTACAAGAAATTATTCGCCTGGATACTGCATTTAGTCCAATTTACTGTAGGAAACCTCACGTAGTAATTTACCTCGATTTAGGTTAAAATTTAGCCGAATACGTAATAGCCCGTGTAAGATACATAGAAGTGTCTGCTTTGGTGACCGCTGAGGAGGATTTTGAATTTATTGATTCGTTTATTTGCGTAATATTTAAAATAGAAGTGAAATATTATCATTAACCCACAATATTACTCTAAATCTTTGATTCACTTTGTCTTCTATGTGTCCTATATTTGAGAAAATCTATCCTATAGGGGTATATACATAACAGTTCTAGCCATGTTTAAATGACTCGAACATTTCTTTTTAGGATGTTCTTTGTTTTTGTCTACGTAAGTTTGCAACGGCATAGGCACATATTTTCTGTCGCTTTGAAATCTTTGTACGAAGACTGCGTGTTTTACCCCTTCGTGGCTTAGTGGCTAACGCGTATTGTCTTGGGTTCGACTCCCAGTAAATATGCTTTCCTCTTATATAAAGTCAGCAGTGGTTCGAATCCCACTTGAAACCGTAAGTCTCGTCTCATATAACCTGAATGCTGAAAACGACGTTAAGTTTGGATCTATCAACCAATGAAAGAGTGATTCAAAATATGGTACCTATGGAAGGAAGTTTTTTTTTTTTTTTTTGACATGACTATGTGCTGAAGTTAAAGAGTATATAGTATAACATGACATAGTTTAATGGCTAATATCCTTGCTTACAAGAGGATACTCTTATTTTAAAAGAGGTCATTCTTTTGTATTTCATTCATTCATAACGATACTTGAATTTGCAGTTGTAAGACGCTAATAGCACTATTCAACAGTTTGATCCAAGGTATGTTAGTTTTTTTTAAAATGTTACTATTTTTACATTCATTTGAGCATGGTTTGCCACGATTGGATTACAAAAGTACAGTATATACTTAGTTCTGCTTTTGCAAAATTGCCCTTATATGCATAATAGCTCTAGTTTTACAACAAAGGAAGAAGAAAAAAGAAAAAACAAAAGAAAAAATCATATACAAAAGTATTAGTATGTTTCCCAATGTAATTAAAATTAGAAAGTTGTGAAAATATTGAACTAATATTCTTGTAAGTAGCAACGGTTACAGTTCTTGACATTTATTTAACTTTAATGTAACAGCTTTAGATAGAATTAAAGAGTGTATTAACATAACCTTACACATTAACATTAAAATGAGCAATTTAATATCACGTAATATGTATCGATGGTGGTAGTAGAAGTGGTCCAGTACTGAAAATTAGAAAATAATGTACCGGTACAAGATAAATATTAACAATTAAAACAGGTAAAGAAGCAAATAAAATGTAAAACAATAAATACATACGGCCTGCTCAAGTTTAGGTCCGTAACCTCACTCTAAAATTAAAAATAATGTAGGAATTAAAGACCCTATATCTATATCTATATCTATATCTATATCTATATATATCTACCTATCTATCTATCTATCTATCTATATATATATATATATATATATATATATATATATATATAGATAGATAGATAGATAGATAGATAGATAGATAGATAGATAGATAATCTAGAAGAAAATCTTAAATAGAGTAGTACAGGTAAAACCAGGACTATACTAAAAATACTTTTTTTGTAAAATGAACTACTTAGCACCCCTCTCTCTCTAGCCATAATTAGAAGCTTAACAACTCAACTACTAAACTATAAATTAATGAATATCTCAGCTCATCTCTTCACAAATAATAGTCTACTCTCCAAAGAACAAGTTCTATCCAATTTTTTATTAGAAATAATAAAAAAAACACCAACGAGACAAAATTGAACAATTCATCCCAATTTAAAATTAACATCTAAGGGGATTAAAAAATAATATAAATATGAAATATTTATCGCACTACAACTAATGAATTTAAGTAATCACCTGTGGAATGTGAGTTCGAAGAATGGATAGTAAAACAGACAACACTAATATATCTTCACAAACTCTAAAAGTTAAAAACAACAAATAAAATAACTCCCAATATACAGGGTGTTTCAAAACAAAGTATTTTTGAAAAAGTATAGACTAACCTGGGTGCACAAATGCTTCCTCTCGGAGTTATAGGCTGGCGAAACTTTAAAAAATGAAATTTAAAGGTTTATAGCTGGAAACTATGGGACCTACTGTAGTCGGCTCAAGACTTCACTTAGGAATTAATATATGCTCTATACAAAAATCCATGTTTCAGAATCCTGAGGTACTTCAGCAACAATTTTTATAGAGGCAGTTTGGCTACGGGCATATAATTTGAAGTGCTCACCATATGCCTCTATAAAAATCGTTGCAGAAGTACTGCAGGATTCTGAAACATTGGTATTTGGATAGGGCACATACTAGTTCCTGAGTAAAGTCTTGACTCGACTACGGTAGATTCCGTAGCTTTTTACCTATGGACTTTTAAAGTTCATTTCTTCAAGTTTTCGGCAGCTCGTAACTCCAAAAGGAAGCATTTGTGCACCCAGGTTGGTCTATAATTTTAGTCTTATCTTGATGTCAGAAATCTCCAGCGAAACGTTGTCAGTGTTGTGTTGAAACACTCTGTATAAGTTGCCGGAGAATAAGAAAGTAATAGAAAAATTATTAATACTATAAATTCAAGTCTTAATAGAACTAGCAACAAATGGCTAAGCTGAATAACAAAACACGTCATGCCTAAAATAATTAAACAAATAATATTTTTATAAGCTTTTAAAGTTTAATCAAGCGTTGGTCTTGTAAATCATTAATGAATTTAATTCTAAAAGCATCAAGACTAAACTTATCTTCAGTCCCCAAAACTAATATCTTAATAAACCGCCCCTTGACACTAAAATAATCTGAAATATTACTAATAATTTTAACAATTCTATTATTGATTCTAATTTAAATATCACACCCTTTATCAATAGGTGTAATACTTATTATTAACGTAATCATTGTCTGCTTAATTATCTGAACTATAAGAGGATCATCCAGGTTCTCTTACATCCTTTTCTTAGTCTTCCCAGAGGCATATTAGTGTTATTTATTTACGTAACAAGACTAGCGTCAAATAAAATATTTACGCTACTAATCTACTATTGTTAACAATTCTATTCCTCCAATCTTGAAGCATTTGAATTATTGACCATTCCTTTTGTCAAACACAATCTTCTTTTCTGACCCCTTACTTAACAGTAATCAATAATCAATTGATGTCGTATAAAATCTGATAACAATTTTAATAAATACTATTATACAGTACTAGCAACATACTTATTTATTACTATAATTGTAGTTGTAAAAATTACTTTCTTATACCATGATGTCTTCTATCAGCCTCCTACCTTCTATCAGCTATTCCCTACTTAGGTATAATATTAGTACAATGAACCGGAGGAGGATTTGCTGTAGATAACGCCATATTAAATCGATTTTTCTCCTTCTATTTTCTTCTACATTTTATTGTAGCTTCTATATCTATAGTGCACCTTTTTTATTTCTTCATCAAAGAGGTTCCAACAACCCATTAGAACTTAATAGAAATCAACATAAAATCCCCTTCCACTCCTTCTCAACAAAGGACATAATTGGCTTTATGGTAATAATAATAATCATAGCATTTATAATACTTTAATTATGAAACCCCTACATATTAGGAGATAATATATCACCTAATTTCAGATAAAATATTCCTCTTCTCAGGGAAGTAAAATGTAAACAAGTAAATTTCGTTTTATATTATGGTAGACTTCCAAACTGTGTACACTCAGTGCTGGAATTGTACATAACAAATCTATAGCTTCTAGTTGAAATACAAGGATAAGGCCAGAGATCAAACGTATTCTTTGAACACTTAAGCCATATCAAAAAGCTATTTCTTGCTATCCCTTCTTTTTTTCTGCTATAAGAAAATTAGTGTTCAAACCGGAAGTGGTAGTGGATTTTTACAACTTCCGGCTACACTTCAGGATTAGTCAGAGATGAAACATATTCTTGTAGTACCAAATCCATATCAATAAACTGATTCTTGCTACCTATTACCGTTTTCTCACTATGTCAAATAGTATTATTAAATTCGGAAATCGTGGATTTTCGATACTTCCAGTTTGAATAGAAAGCTAAAGGTCGAAATGAAACTTTAACTTAGAACACCAAGACATTCTGAAAGAAGAAGAAAAATAAATCATAATGATTATGAAAGTAATGTCTTACTTTCACATCAATAAGTAAAACAAGCAATAATAGGCCTGCTTGTAAGCAAAGAACATATTTTAATTGTGCCATATTCAGGTTTTAAATACTCTCTAGAACATAATTACATTTCAAGGGAAAATGTTAGTATTTAATAGATCGGACGTTCACACAATAACTGGTCTTACGTACTACGAATGAAAGAAAGAAAAACAATCTTAACCTGTCTCAAAGTAGCCATTCAGTTCTTATTTCACTTAATTACTTAATGCAATGGAAGATAATGATTCCTTCCATTTAGAAAGATGAGTTCATCTACATTTAATCTATCTACCTATCTATCTATCTATCTATCTATCTATCTATATATATATATATATATATATATATATATATATATATATATATATATATATATATATATTAGTAGTTAATATTGCAAATGTGTGCATCTAATCTTAATTTATATCATGTTACAAAGTTACTTTGATTTTATTTGTCATTACTAATGGATAAGAGTTATTAAATTTATTTGTGTGCTTGTCCACACAAGAACATGCAAAAACATATGAACATTAATATAGTATTGTGTACTACATTCATTATTATAGTTATTACAAGCGGACTCCCATAATGACATGAAACAAACCTAACATATTATTTATATCAATTATCTAAACAGAATATATATGTACGAGTGGAATACGTTGTAGATTACATGACTAAATTTGAAGTAATAACATCTATAGGGTACACGAAGTCATTTGGAAAATTAAGTGCATGTCTTTACGCATAGGAAAATAAAAAAAGGTACTTTATATATCTTTATTATGAACCTTGTTTGAATCAAAGTAATGTGTTTATAAATACCTTATTGCGTGGATATTGTTGTGTATTGACATGACTGAGATAGAGTTCATTTAGAGTCAGGAATAAAAACAAGAATATTAAGTAATGAACTGATCTTGTGGAAACCTGATAAATGTAATAAGGTTATTATCCAATACGTTAACATTACTATAGACCCCGTACCATTATGAAATATTTTAATCTTAAAGTGTTTACGTTGACTCTCATGGATATGGGAAATACATTAATATATTCTTGAATGTGTATTTTTGATGAAGATGTCACTGATTCAACCCTGATCAAAGAACTCAGATAAAGAATTAATCGCTTAACGTGACCAATACGTTGATTATGTGCGAATAACACAAACACATAATATAAATTGCACCAATGGAAATTTCGAATCACTAACGTGAGTCATATAATCACTCTGATGCAGTAAATCTGGATAACCCACTGAATGAGTAATATAATACAAAAATATATCATTTGGATTCCATATTGCACATTATTCATTAATGAAGATGCAGTCAACAACTTTACCTGTCACATTCACAATGCTGTAATGCGGGCAATAGTTTAAGGAGTTCTCATTTACTTATGAACGGCTTTTAGTGTATAGCTTATTGATTTTACATAAATTAGTGTACGAAGTCAAAACAGACGTTCTCCATTTAGGACGTTCAGACTTAAATAACGTTGAAGACGATATCAATTCATAACCATAACTATCATGAACAATAAAAGAGAAAAGGAGTCAAGTTTTATTTGTCTTGATTACGATTAGATTATAAAAGTTTGCAGCAAGTACTTGGGAAATTTTAAAATACTTCAATACAACATTAAGTTTGCTATTGAAATTACCTTAATCCTAATAGTACCAATGGCTATTGATCAGATGAATCCACACAGGTATACATACGTATATGTACATAGAAAATATAGCCGGATTTAGGGAATGTATCGGTGCACTTGCAGTCGGCTACTTGCTGTAAATATACACTATCTAGAATAAGAAGCTAGCAGTGAAAATAGCAACACTTTCATAAGGACTCTGTACGATACAAGTATCCATCATCTTCCAGGTGACTGTGATTAAAGAAATTCCTGACCTGAAGCAACAAGCTAATTACATATTCCTCCTCCTAATTCAGCTATGCTAAATTTATATATATATATATATATATATATATATATATATATATATATATATATATATATATATATATATATATATATATATATATAAATTTAGCGTAGCATCTCTCCAAACACGAATTGTATTTTGGTCCTTATCCTTCTACTGAAACAGAAAGTGATTTTAATATTGAACTATCGTAGAGCAACAACGATAAGGGATAGCGAGGATTTTTTTTTTTAATATTGAATTAGCGTTCTAAAAGTTGGTTTTCTTTTATCCGCCGTTATTTTTGTATGGAAAATGCAAAGCTGCCACACGTAGTACAGCGTTGTTCATACGATTGATTTTGCCATGCCGTTTATTCATTCTTTTTCTTGAAGTGCTATATAGACACGTTGGTGTTGATCAAAGTATTCAGGAACAATAATAGTACGATTAAGGGTTAGGAGTTTACAGTATAATTCCATCCATGTTCTACCAGGCATACAGCATTAACTTCTTGGAATGTAAATCATGTTTGGAACGTGTTGCCTTCCTGTTTTAGCTGATCTATATCTTCCTCCGGTTAAGGTTCACATATAAGCACCATTTCTTACCTTCTGTTCGGATACGCGAAAGAGTTGATGTTGGTGACAGGATTCACAATGTCGCATGAGCAAAGAAACAAAAATAGTATACGCTGGTTCTTATTGTCTGCATTACCCTCACGAACCCAATTTTTGAATCTTCTTCGTATGTTGAAGGTGTCGTACAACAGTTGCCTGTCCACTGTTCGTCTTTGTGATGTATACCCTAGGTGCTTTCACGAAGGTCTCTGTGAATCAAGTGCTACAAATGATCTTCATCAAAGTGGGATAGATGACAGAACAGGAGACATCACTCAAGTCAAAATTTCCACTTCGGAAATTATCAAACATTTTCCATGTGATCCTTTTACCAATACTTTCTTTTCTACGTTGTACAGATTTGTCTGGATGTCTCTGCGGCACTAGAACCTTTGTTGAACTCATAGACGAGAACATATCGAAGATGACTCTCCTTTTCTACTTGATACTCCATACTTCACAACTGAAAAACTAAAATTGATTAGCCCCAGCAAAACCACAAATAGTGCTATGCATTGCTGATAACATAGCTATTACTTAGCTGACGAGTTCGTGCGTCTATTTTGTTGCGTTGCAGCTATGTGTTTACATATTTTATTGGTAGAAAGAGCTGTCAGGCGGGGAGTTATGAGTGCTTTTCTGCATCACTTTACGGAGTAGTCAGAACATACGAGCACCACAAGTCAATACACACTGTCCATTTCTTGGATTGTAGTGTTAAAATGTTGTTAAAATGATTGTGGTAATTGAAAATGAAAATGAAAACGAAAAAAAATCAACACACAAAGTAATACACTTCGATATTAGAATGACTACATATAAAATATTAAAACTTTACAGACAAGTGAGAAAAAAGTGGATTCATATTGCATTTAATAAAACTAATAGACATCTGCTTGTGCAGTAGACAGAAGTGCGGAAACTGTTATGTGTATATTTTATTTCAACGAGGGGTAAAAGTGAAGGGAAACCATGGAAGGATGCCGTCCCCTCATCTCCAAAAAATATGTACGGCACCCCCCACTTTCTAATAAAATACAATAGGCAAAGATAGGCAGGGGGACGGTGTGACGTCATGCCGCTACCTACCGTCCCCCCTACCTTTTCGGATCCACTTTTACCCTTGATTTCAACCATACTATTAAAGTATATTGTTATATCCTATATGTGTCTCGTGTTAAACAAAGCCACAACCTTCTACTACAACTACAAGCAAACAGACGACGGGTATCATCATTAGCAATGGGATACGAGACCGAAGAGGAACCGTAGAGCCACTACAATCCACGAAAAAGGTATAAAAGACCCTGCAGAACCTTCAACGGCATCAGTTTCGATTGGCCACTCCTCCCTTCTAGCTTACATGGAGCTCAGATGTTTCTCTCTCACTTAGCTTGCCTGGAGCTATGTGAGACATAACCTATCCCATATCTCTGAGCTATGTCATAAATTCTATTATTTTGGAATAGGAGTTCTTTATCCTCAGTATAAGGATCAAGGTGCACTGTCTGCAGGTGCGAGAAAGAACATCAAAAGAGAAACAGGTTGCTCAAGTTAACCTTTTAAAATTTTTTGACCTCCTTAACTGAATTCACGCCACTTTGTAGTGGATAATATTTGGTTGTATTTCCCATTGGACCATTAACATGTTGACATATCATCCTGAAAGACCACGATAGCTCAGTGGTAGAATTCTCCCCTATGGTGTGTGGGGTCTTTGATTTGACCCCAGCTCGCGCCAAGTGAGCATTGTGGTGAACAATCAGAATTGTGTTGGTTTTCTCGTGTTCCCTCCTTTCTTCTTACTTTCTTCATTCCACCATTTTGTTCACTATCTTCATCTCTCTTAGTATCTGAGGCATAATCGTGGGTGATGAAACAAAGATTTGTTTGTTACTTCATATAATGAGATGATTGGGGAACTATGCAAGTTTTAAGAAGTTGTGAACTCAGATAATCATGCCTGTTGTTCTGTATGGTTGCGAAACATGGTCGCTTACTCTGAGGGAAGAACATAGACTGAAAGTATTTGAGAACAAGATCCTGACACGAATATTCGGACCCAAGAGGAACGGGAATGGGGAATGGCGGAAACTTCATAACGAGGAACTACATAATTTATACGGTTTACCCAACATTGTTAGGGTCGTCAAGTCTAGGAGGCTTCAGTGGGAAGGTCATGTAGCTAGAATTGAAGAAAGTAGAAACGCTTTCAAAGTCTTGAGTGGAAGACTAATCGGAAAACGACCACTAAGAAGACCTAGGCGCAGATAGGAGGACAATATTAAGATGGATCTCGCAGAGATTGGAATACACAGTAGAAACTGGATGCAGTTAGCTAAGGATAGAAGACAGTGCAGAGCTTTTGTGAACGCGGCATTGAACCTCCGGGTTCCATAGGCCATAGAGTTAGTTAGTTAGTTAGTTAGTTAGTTTAGTGAACTCAGGTCCATAAAGCCAGAAATAATAACTCATATGAGCTGATGCACTGACCAAGCGTCTCCACGTTGAACGTGCTATATCTGGCTAGCCATAGCTCTTTATGGATTGTAGCGGCAGTGAGTTGAGCACTTCTTTCTATCTGTTAACTAAATTTCAACAGTATTTCTATCCTGTAGAAAACTAATAAGAATGAGACTTGTTTGTTCCTTGTCTCCCTGCAATTCAGCTCATCTCTATGTACTGAAATAAAATACTTAACGTGCTATTGTAAAAGTACATGAAAATATATCCAGCCATGCGGCGAACGTTTCAGCTAATAACTTATGGAAAACATCATCAGAAATATGATGTTTAAGGAAAAATATTGACAAATGGGACTTCAAAAACGAAGTGCTTTTTTGTATCGGAACTATAAACAAAAACGTAAGTAGCGTGAAAGGGTACACACAAAGAAATACAACACAGTTTGCCTCGTGCTTCTACTGCACATAGTAAATAAGATATGACCATGGGAATGATTGTAAACAGAAAGACAAATTACCTACTTGACTGCCAGTACTTCTCCATGTATGCCGTCTGATGCATCTGACAGTACAGTTCTTGACGCAGAGCAAGTTGCGAGTGCCGAACCACGAGACCATGCTATAGTTCATAGCAGGCAGTCGTAGTGGTAAGACTGAAGATGATTGTATTTACAACGCAGAAAAAGTCGACATGATTCTGATCTCTGGATAGTGCAAAAGGAATCCTATCGTGTATATGCAGAGAGATATCCGGACAGACGGCAGTCATCGCATCTTTTTTGGTAAGCTCTTTGTGAAATTAAGGGACACTGGATATGTAATACCGCGACAGCGTATGCGGAACAAGCCAATTACGGGTAAGGCGGGTACAATAAATGTTCTAACTGCTGTTTCTGTTAATCCACACATGAGCTAATATGACATTGACAGGGATAGTGGTATCAGTCAGCGAAGAGTTTTAAGCATTCTGCATGCATACATAGGTACATGTTTCTACCATATCATATCTCCATCCATTAGAAATTACATGGAAATGATTTTGTGAACCGTGTTCGGTTTCGCACATGAGCGTTACGACTCTACACTTCAGATTTGTAGCGTATCCTGTTCACCGACGAGGCAACCGTTACCAATCATGGAAATGTTAACCTAAGGAACATGCACTGTTGGTTGGTAATAAATCCATATTTGCTTCGCCAAGTGGAACGCCAGTACCCATGGAGTGTTAGCGTCTGGTGTGGAATAATGGGTGAACATCTCCTTGGGCATTTTTTTCATACACCTGACTGACTGACGCATACAGTTCCTACAAAACGAACTGCCAGCACTATTAGAGGTCATACCGCTTCAGACAAGGAGCAAAATGTGGTATCAACATGACGGGTACCCAACTCCAGTGCACGACGTATACAGAATTCTTGAATAATATGTTTTGTAATCGGTGGATAGGACGGTGAGCACCTGTCAAATGGTCGGCTCATTCACCAGATTTGTAGTCTTTAAACTTTCATCTCTGGGAAAACTGAACGACATTGTCTACTGAGATGTGACAGTAACGCATTACTGCAGCCTGTAGGGCCATCCCACATGCAGTTTATTGATTTTTCAGTGTGCGCCTCGATGCCTATATCACAGCAGACGGTCACCATATTGAACGTATACTTTGACAAACTAGGTTCGCTCATTGTACATGTCAGTCTCTGCGGTTCTTCGACATATTGTCATGCTCATTGTCATTACGTTCTGTACACTGTCAAATAAATGGTGCTGACGATGTGTCATATTTTCTTCTTCCCTCTCGAACATAATATGTTCTTGTTTCTATGTCTCTGACTTCTGATAGCTCATACGTACCGCATAACCGACGGTCAAGTGGGTCATTTGTCTTTCTATTTACAACCATTCCCATGGTCATATCTCCGTTGCTATTCTATGTGCAGTAAAAGCATGAGACAAACAGCGTTGTACTTCTCCGTGTGTGCCCTTTCATGTTGTTCATATTTTTGTCTCTCGTTCCATTACAAAAAAATCACTTCTTTCCTGATGCCCCCTTTGTCGATATTTTTCATACCACACCACGCGTCTGATTCACGAGCACCTTTAATATTGCTGTTTACTGCAAATCACATATCACTAACGTATCTCATTTCTTTGGTATTACTTGTGGTGCTTTCCAGTGATTAATTTGAGGATTTTGTAGAAGGGGAGAATTATTTATGCAATGTTGTGTTCCGTATAACAGAACAATTTTAAAATGGGGTCGGGACAACGTTATTTTTAAACCTACAAACTTTGAAATTATGGTACTAGTTGATAGGAGACCCCTAAGTTCATCATTTTAAAAACTTTTTTAAAAACAATTTTATGATAAATACGGATAGATACGTTACATAAGATTTGGTTAGGTAGATTAGATTGCATGCGTTAGTTACCTTACTACTTTTTGTCCTACTGCTGAGGACAAGTGTAGAGTATCCAGTAAAAGCCCTATAGTTGCATTGCAATCTGCACACCTGGTCATAACAAGTGCCACACTCCTACGTAAAACGGTTTTGCTATGACAAGTAATACTTTAGTCTCTTCTAATTTGGTCCTTAAAGACTAAATTCCCCGCCCGAACAATAAATAGAAGGGGAAAGACGCTACTAAATGTCATTCCTCATGATCATAAATAAGTTTTAGTACCATTTTACTCCTTGTACTTAATAAAATTAGATTCAGGTGTGTGTGCACCTATCAATGTTCTGCTGAAAGTAAACTTTTGGCCAACAAAACACACTGGCATTAAAATGAATCCAGAATTGAACAAAGACAGGGTTAAGTTGAAGCATGATTTACGGCATGTTATCTAACACTGTAATAATGGGAGGAAGACTAACAGAGAAAGAAATACAGGGAAGAGCAAAAGGTTTAGGATAGAGACATGGAACGTACGTACTATGTTACAGGGAGGAAAATTAGAAAATCTTAAAGAAGAAATGAAACAAAATAATTTAGATTTGGTAGGCGTGTGTGAAGTTAGATGGGAAGGTAATGGGGTATTGAACAGCGAAGGATATAGAATGTTTTTCTCAGGTAATAAAAAGGGCGGTCATAATGGCGTAGGAATAATTCTTGGAAAGCGCTTAAAGGGGAAGGTGGTGAAAGTAGAATTTATTGATAATAGAGTTATGATGTTAAGACTTAAAGGGAAAACGAAGGATCTAGTGGTGATACAGACATATGCACCGACGACTTCGCATGCAAATGAAGAAGTAGAGGAAAATTATGAGAAAATAGAAGAAATTATAGATAGGGAGAAGAAGGGTGCATGCATAATTCTAATGGGATATTTCAATGCAGTTGTGGGAGAAAAACAGGAAGGTAGTATCGTAGGCAAATATGGTTTAGGCGAAAGAAATGAAAGGGACTGGTGAATTTCTGTAGACAGAATTCACTAGTAATTGGGAACACTTGGTTCAATCAGCACAAGAGAAGAAGATATACATGGAAATCACCAATAGACGACGGAAGATATCAGATAGACTATGCTATGATTCAGGACAGGTATCAGAATAGCTTAAAGAACGCAAAGACCCTTCCCGGAGCTGATATTTTCTCTGATCATAATCTTGTGCTGGCCGAAGTAGATATTCAACTGAAAAATGTAGGCAGAAGAAAAGTAAGTAACAAAGTGTTGAATACTGAAAAGTTGAAAAACGAGGAAATAAGAAATCTCTTCGCTGAAAAATTCGAAGAAAAATGTTCAAACGAGGAAAGGATAGGCGCAGGTAGTAACGCACGGCGCGAACATATTAAACGTTGCTTACAGCAGGCTGCAGAAGAAGCAGTAGGTTACCGCGAACACAAAACTGCTAAGAAACCATGAATTAAAGAGCAGATGTTGCAGAAAATGAGGGAGAGGAAGATGTGGAAACAGGTTGATACAGAAGAGGGCAGAAAGATGTACAGAAAGTTAAATAATGAATTACGAAGAGAAACAGACAGAGCGAGGGAAGAGTTTTACAAAAGAAAATGCAAGGACATAGAAGAATTAGAAAGAGTTGGGAAATATGAGGAAATGTACAAGGAGGTGAAATCTATGAAATTTCGGAGGAAACAAGGGGGTATTATAATGGCAGTAGAAAATAAGAATGGGAAGGCAGTCAGCGAGAGAAATGAGGTCATAGGAAGGTGGAAAGAATACGTTGGAGACTTATATGAGAGTAGGGATAGACCGTACAGCCTAAATGTTGAAGTGGAAAATGAAGTAGGCGAGGATGATAAAGGATTTAGTGTTCTTCAGGATGAGTTTGAAAAGGCTATATCCGAGATTAGGAATGGAAAGGCAACCGGAATAGATAACATACCAATCGAATTCATTAAAAATATAGGAGACAAGGGAAAGAAAGAATTGTTCCGACTATGCAATGAAATATATGAAACAGGAGAATGGCCAAAAGACTTTCTGAAAACGATCATGATACCGATGGCTAAGAAATCGAACCCAAGGAGGTGTGAGGATTATAGAACTATTAGTCTCATATCTCATGCAGCTAAAATTCTGCTCCGAATACTGAACAGAAGGTTATATGGAAGAACAAATAAAGATGTTGAGGAGGAACAGTTCGGGTTCAGAAGAGGCAAGGGCACAAGAGATGCTATTGGATTATTAAGGGTGATCGGTGAAAGATTTATAGAAAAAGGGAAAGAGGTGTATGTTGTATTTATTGATCTAGAAAAGGCTTTTGACCGCGTGAATTGGGAATTGTTGTTGGGAGTTCTAACAAAAAAGGGTTGGAATGGAAAGATAGAAGACTCATAAGAAACTTATACATGAACCAACAAGTAAGTGTTAGGATAGGGGAAGAACTGACGGAAGAGAGGGCAATTGGAAGGGGAGTTCGACAAGGATGCTGCCTCTCGCCAACACTATTTAATGTCTATCTAGAAGAGATAGTGAAAAAGAGCCTACATGATGATGATGGCATTTCGGTAGGAGGTAGCATGATTAGATGCATAAGATTTGCAGACGATATGGCGCTTGTTGCAGAATCTGAAAAGAAAATCAATAAAATGGTAGAAAAAATGAGAAAGGGTTTTGAAGAATATGGGATGAAAATAAATGTTAGAAAGACAAAAGCCATGGTGATTGTCACGAAGGGGTCTGTGTCAAATATAAAAGTAGGAGGGGAGAAAATAGAAGAAGTGAATAGTTTTCGATACCTGGGTAGTATTCTTAGTAATGACATGAAATGCGAACGTGAAATAAAAGCAAGGATAGGAATGGCGAAAGAAACCTTTAAAAGAAAGAAGTCTGTTTTGTGGGACCTTGAATAAAGAGTTGAGAAAAAGAATCATAAAATGCTTCGTGTGGAGTGTTGTACTGTATGGGGCGGAAACGTGGACATTGCGTAAAGGTGACGAAAATCGACTGGAAGCCTTCGAAATGTGGGTGTTGAGAAGAATGGAAAGAATTAGTTGGGTCGAGCGGAAAACGAATGAGAGAGTGTTAGAAATGGTGGGTGAGAAAAGAACACTTTTAGATAGTATTAGGAAGAGGAAGAGAAACTGGTTGGGACATTGCCTAAGAAGAGATTGTATCATAAGGGACGTCCTAGAGGGTATGGTGGCGGGAAAGAGAGGGAGGGGCGAAGGAGACTACAATTAATGAATGATATTAAAACAGAAAAATCATACGCGAAGACGAAAAGGTTAGCGGAGGAACGTGGAGCATGGAAGCTTCTCAGCTGCGGCAAGTGACCTGCCAATAAAGGCAGAATACCTATGATGATGATGATGATCTAACACTGTCTTTAGAAATTAACAATACTTTCACATTGTACCTCACTTTAGAATAGTGTGGCAATACGAGGTTGTTTTACATTGGATACCGTCTTTTTCCCCAGTTGGTTTGCTGGTAGCAGCATGATGTCATGATGTCCATTTTTTATCCAGCTGATGGCATACTTTTCTGTATTGAACGAGGTAATATCTGGTCCATTAACGTTTATGAAAAGGAAAAATTCGAGTGTTTTTACAGATAAATGGCTTCTAGTATCAATATGTTGGAAGTTTAGGCTGGAAAAGCCTCTCTCACACTCTGCAGAAGAAACTGGAATAACACTGATTTCCATGTTAAGATTTTGTAGATTTGGGCCAATATTGGGTTTCATCTTATGCTCTCGAAATTCCTGAGCAGAATTTTGGGTGAATCTTCAGAGAAAAATTTTAATTCTTTTATTTTTTATTTTATTTTATTTTATTTTTGAAATTTGCATTACTTCTTTGTCGCCGTTTAACTTTCTTCCAGACCATTCTTCTCGCCAATTGGATTGTAACAAAACCTCGGCCCCACTGCTAGACCCTTGCAATCTTATTTTCTGGTGCTTCTCAAAAGAATTGTCCAAGGGTTTTGCCAGTGAGTCTCCACAAAACTGACCAGTTTCTTCAAACTGACGTAATTGTTCCTTGGACATGCCGCCTTTTTCTTTCAACGCTTCCAGAACATTTAGTTTTATTTTTTTTTTTTTTATTTTGTTTATTACTTGCACAATGGATGCAGACCATTCTTGTAAAAACAGGCTAAGGATATGTAGGGGTTCCAGCGCATCTCGAATCATGGACATTTCATAAACAAAATTCCACTTAGTGAGTTTTACGTACAAATCTGAAAATATTGCACGCTGCTGAAAGCTTCTCTGCAAATTTATAGAAGCTTCTCGAAAGTGTTCCACTAGCGCTGGGGAGGACTTCCGCAAAGCATCTATTGAACGGATGAACAGCCTAACTACCGTACATCAAAAAACTTTAGTATATTATAGAAGCGAAT
Organism: Thermobia domestica; assembly: GCF_964235325.1. Classification (NCBI taxonomy): domain Eukaryota; kingdom Metazoa; phylum Arthropoda; class Insecta; order Zygentoma; family Lepismatidae; genus Thermobia; species Thermobia domestica. Next base: position 191,145,482 of record NC_137455.1, on the reverse strand, counting down.
ACTTAGTTCTCCTGATATTAATTCGATTTCTCTCCTGTTCTTCGGGGACATTGAGTAAACACTGTGCAATCGCTCTACAAGGCTTTGAAAATGAACCATACCTGAAATCGTATTTACAACATTGTGAACAGCCAGTTCCAGCTTATGAATCATGCAGTGAAACGCGAATAAATTGGTGTCTAATTCTCGCTGGAGTGAAGAAACAGCACCATTTATTTCGCTTTGCATGTTATTTGCGCCATAAATACAAACTGTAACAAATCCTTCCCGTAATATCATTTTCGAAAGATTCCTACTTTCACATATTTTAACTATGGAATCACAAACCTCTCTGTCTGTTGTTACCTATAACTCAAGTAAACCTAAAAGTATATTGCTACACACCTGATTACAGTACGGATATACACAATGAGAACAGATTTATGAGACAGTGGTGAATTCTTCCATCATTAGCGCTAAGGGTTCATCGGAATTCGCAAGATACTGGGTCATTCTTCGTTCATTTCTGTAGCTACAAAGTCAATAATATTTGAACACGTAACATTAGAGTAGAGAACTTGTTCGAGGTTCATTCCATTTATTTCTTACCATTTAATAAGATGCACGGTAAACGACAGACGATTTTCGGCAATAACACAGGCAGTTCTAAATATCACAGTTGTCTTCTTAACACGAATTTCATTCACAATTAACACGAGAGCCTCTTTCTTTGTGTACCGGAATTACTTGCCTTTTATTCGTCAGGAGCTTTTCCTTTATTAAAATATAGTCTATAATCCATTTCTTTATGTTCTTTTTAAGGTGCTTGTCAACGAAGATACTACCAATTCACTAGTGCAGTGACTGCTCAATGATAACTGAAAAGTTTTTATTATTATTATTATTATTATTATTATTATTATTATTATTATTATTATTATTATTATTGTGCTACTCAGATGAAGTATGATAATCAGTGGTTTCAGCTGCAAGACGTTTCTTCGGGAAACAATTCTATAAACAAGACCAGCATAGTTAGCAATAAACAGACTAAAAAAGTAAAGAATTGTTACTAAAATATGGAGTTGAATTATTGTAGTTTAAAATAGATTGTATAGCCTAAGAAAGGTGGAAAATATCTTCCCAGGCTGGGAAAGATTGAATTAAACATAGAGACAGGGAAACCAAAACTTAGAAGAGGGCAAAAATTCCCAGGTTTCCCTGGCTACAAATAAATCCCTGGTGCTTTCACTCTCTCTCTATATGTATATTATGCATGCTTGTCTGCGCTTCTTTGGTATTAGCCTCATGATGTTTTTCTGATTAATCCGCTGCTGCGAACATATTTAACTAATGTTTTTTTTTTTTTTTTTTTTTTTTTTTTGCTATTGTTTGATATTCTTATTATATACCATTTAATACTTTTTAAGTTCTATTTTCATACGGAAAATTAAGTTTGCAATCACCTACATGCTTTAGTAGCCTTTGTCCCAGGTTAAATAGTTTTACGTATTCACCACATAACGACTTAAAGTATATAAATAAATTTGGCATGATTCAGAAAATGTTTTTAATTTTTTGAAAAACTGTATATCAAAGAAATCTTAAGTAAAATCAGTACCTCTGGCAACTTTACCATGAGGATAACGTCACTTGTCAGCAAGGAAATTAGTTCTCAATTTTGTCAAACTCACAGATAAATCAAACGAGATATACAATTTGATGTGTTCCACGCAATTGCCATTATCCCTGTCTGGCAAAACAATTCTGAAAGTGAATAGCACGAATTAATGAGTCAATCCAGTTGAAGTCAACCAGAAGAAAACACCGTTATTTGTCCTTGGAAGCAGTTTTGTTCTATCGTGAGAAAAGATGTTCATCTGTAGCAATAGACAAGCAAGTGTATAGATCAGAAGGAGTAGAAAATGCTGTACCGTCTATTTCTTGTATCCAAGTACAAAAGTGGTGTGTCTCAGTTGAGCCTTTAGCGTCACCTCGTACTAGGATGGGCACGAGCGAGTTCGAGCGAGTTTCCATTGAAACTCGACTCAACTCGAAACACATATTTGAGCTCGACTCGAGAACTCATTTCAAAAAATTTCCTCCAAATCGACTCGAAACTCGACTCAAATTTGCCTCGAGTTTCGAGTAGAGTCGAGTCAAAACGAGCCAAATAGAGCCAAATGCTGTGTGTAGTTTCAAGTATTTTTTTCAAGTATCCTACACAGACAATATAATTATTATCAATGATACTTACTACTACTACTACTTTCATGATATTATTATTATTATTATTATTATTATTATTATTATTATTATTATTATTATTATTATTATTATTATTATTATTATTATTATTGCAACAACACTGTGTGTAAACATGAAAGATAGGCGGTTTGTATTTGAATACTAAAAAATAGTTGACTGCTGACCTCGATAGTTGTTACAAAGTTTAGGAGGTAAGGACATCATTCACGATGTTCTTGGTTTGAGTTCCGGAGGAGCAAGTATTCGGGCTCGAGCCAAAAATTGTTAAAAGTTAAAGAGCGCCGGCCAAACATGTTCAAGGTTTAGAGTTGTCAACGGCTCGGCTCACAGCTCATTTACTGTCGAACCTTGCCAACAGCTCACTGAAGCGAGCCGGCTCGAGCGGAAACGAATCGAGTTGATGGCTCACCCAACCTAGCAAGCTCCAACCGATGGCTTACCTGAGCCGAGTCTGTATATCATCCCAACCGAGCCGGCTCGAGCTGTTCGCTTAGTTGAACGGAGCTGAGCCGATTGGCATCACTACCCATGTTGGGCTTCTGGTTAGACTCAAAACTTCTACCGTGCAGGTGTCAGCCTTGATGGTAAGAACTACAGTATATACATATACTGGTGCTCACGATATTTGAAGCTGTCTCGTTATAAAAATCCATTGTAGTCTCGTTGATCGAGACGAGACTATATGCGGACAGTGTCCCATTTCGTGAGCAATACTAAAAATATTCCACATTATTGCTTACATTTCTCATGGCTTTCGCTTTCCAGTCTAATCAAACAATGATTTCAAAACGAGTTAGAAAGAGCTGAACGAACGAGCCATTTATGAAACTCGACTCGATTGTGCATTTGACCTACCAATCCTAGCAACTATTAATCAGTTTACCTTGCTTAATCATACCACTTCCAGAAAGGCAACAAACAAGAAAGGTTAAAGATGCCAAACAGTTACGAGTTCACCGTTTAAGAAAATGTTACAAACTAAAGTTCGAGATAAGACAAAGATTTGAAACTTTAGTAACGCGCTCTTCGAAATACCTAAAACTTCAATTAAAAGTGTATCTTCCATAGCCACACTGATCGAACAAACAATGAAGCAGCTTAAGTTGAGGATACTGTATTCTGCCCAAAATGTGGAGAGGTATTCTCGGAGCCTACATTTAAATATTGGATCATGTGCAAGTTTTCCGAAGGCTGGTGATATAAAGCCTGCTCCAGTTATGAAGGTATAACAATTTCATTTATGGTAACTGTTAAACGGGTGTTTTTTCATTATTATTATTTTTTTTTTACTTACAACAAAGTATTGTTTCCATATGTAGTTTGTAAATATTATTGTACTCATAGTCTACGTATTTACGTAAGTATCTAACTGAAAGGGAACTCAACGTTATATAATAGTCAATATAGCTTATATGTAACCCTTAATGATTTGTATTTCATATATTAATACACTTTGCAGTATTTCTGTACATCTTTACAGTTTGGTACTTTCGTTGTTCCATGCGAACTTTTACCCTCTCTCATGCGAACTTTTACCCCACTGGTGGGGCATAAGTGCGTTTTCGTCCTTGGTAAAATAATAGTTTAATGCAACCAGAATCTTAAAATTATTATTTTGAAATATTCTAAAACTAAAAGAAGAATGTTTTGAAGACTGTCAGATGTAAATTACGAACTTCTGGTTTTCTTAACAGTGGAAATATAAATATTCAAAAACTAAGGACATGCCCTTACTCCATCTCTTTCTTTCTTTCTTTCTCCGGTATATATATATATATATATATATATATATATATATATATATATATATATATATATATATATATATAGATAGATAGATAGATAGATAGATAGATAGATAGATAAAGATCATAATGCAAATTTACAGCAGTTTGATATCTCAAACCATTCGGGGGATATGAAAAAATGGCAACATTAGATATACTGCTTAAAATGACGTATTTGTGGTAACATCTTAAAACGATTTGTGATTTACTTTGCTTCTATGATATTATAACAAAACCTTTTGGTAGGTGTAAATACAATGTTCTGGGAATTATTTACTTTAAAAAGTGTTGCAAAATTTAATAGTTTTTTTCTATATCTCCAGAACAGTTTTGGATATTAAATTCCTGTAAACGGCATTGTAATCTTCAAATTCATTGAAAACCATCTATGTAACTGAATGAGGTACTTATCTAAGCAGTTTTTCAAAATAAAGGTTTTAGAAAAAAATCACATTTTCAATCCCTTTAAACATTCTTCGTATTCATTCGAAATCCGTGATACCATGTTCATAGTATTAGACACTGAAATACGACAAAATGATCACAATACAATACAAGAGAAATGACTTACAAATTCGATGAGATGGAATAGATATCACACTTTTGAAGGTCATTTTTATCCACTTACAGGGTGCACGAAACGTGGAAATAGGCGCACAAAATGACACAAAACGATCACAATAGAATGCCAAAGAAGTAATCTCGGATTTCGATGGGTCAGACCAGGTATGCTCTTTTGATATTTTATACAGAGGTTGTTCAGCCTACGTTTTGCTGATTTCGTTCCTTCCCCCTCCCGAGCAGAATGAACTCACCCGATCTGGCTCGTGGCGTCCTGCAGTGTCATGCAGTGGCTTCCTGGGAACGGAGTTGTTTTTCCGCGCAAACGACAATAACGCACAAAACAGGACCATTGTTGTGAGTGTTGTGTTAAATTTGTTTCCAAGTGGCCGATCTACGAGCATGAGATTCCAACAATGTACGGAAATGACGCCAATCTGGTGCGCATTCATGGACAAGGCCTCATCACATACCTCACGATCATTCCTCGCATTCTACAGGGAGATGGAGGAGGCAAGTGGTATACAGGTGATACCTATCAATGAGGTACCTGTTAAATTTCCAGATGGAAGTCCTATGGACTATTGTGGATTTGGATTGCCGAAGCGGGCTTTGGGAAAACGGCGTGTGACAACTATGGTAGGACTTTGGAAACCTGTGCAAATGGAATGGGACAAGATTCCCCTCCCAGTTCTTCAGAGAAGCCTATTACAGTGGAAATTACGCTGTCGGGCTATTGTTAGGAATCAAGGGAAACACATCGAGTACTTACGGACGTGGCGCCATTAAGAGGAAAATTTTTAGGTAAGTCGAAATTGCCAAATGTAGACTGAACAACCTCTGTAGATCATTTAAAACCCACTTTTGGTAGAGTACAATATGTAGCAATAAACGCACAAAACAAACACAATTCAATGGAAAAGAATGATCTCAATGGGGTCGAAAAAGACACGATTTTTCGTTCCTTTAGATGTAATTTTATACCCACTTTCGGTGGTGTCCAAAACATGGAAATAGGTGCATAAAATGGTACAGAATAAGCACAGTACAATAGTACAATGTAGATAAGAGGAATAATTTCGAAATTCTATAAGGTTGGAACTGCCATGCTCATTTTTGGTAGAGCACTCACTTTTGGTAGAGCAAAAAACTTGGAAATAAGCGCACAAAATGGCACGAAACGAGCACAATAGAATGCAAAAGTTATCATCTCGATATTCGATAGGGGCGGAATATTAACGCTTATTCAACACTTTAGTGGTCATTTTAACCCACTTCCGGTGTGTCACAAAACGTTGAATTACATGCATAAAACCGTACACAACGAACAATTAAATGCAAAAGGAATTATCTCAAAATTCGATGGGGGCAGACCACCTATTTTTTTCTCGGCACGTTTGACCCACTTTTGTCGCCACACAACACATGGAAATAAAGGCACAAAACGAACACAATTCAGTGAAAAAGAATGAAGAACAGCCATACTTTTTCAATATTATTAGAGGTTATTTTTGGCTCACTTTCGATGGCCTACAAAACGTGGAAATAGGTGCACAAAACGAGAACAATATTATACCAGAGGAATTTTCTCTAAATTCGATGGAAGTGGAATAGCCATTTTTTCTGCACTAGGCCTATTGGAAATCATTTTTGCCCCACTTCTTGAGGCACACAAAACGTTGAATTAGACTCAGAAAACGACACACAACAAACACAATTAAATTCAAAAAGAATGGTCTGAAAATTCTTATGGGAGCAGACCAGCTATGCTTTTTCGGCACTTTTGACCCAGTTTTTTAGACTTGCATAACACATGGAAATAGACACACAAAACGGCAAAGAACTTTTAAAACCTTTCCACATATTCAGTTACGTAATTGTTAAACCATTTCAACGTTTTGAATTTAAGGTAATAAAATAGTAGCTTCAAATTGATTTGAAAATAGAGAGCTTTACATTATCAAAGTATAATTAAAAATTAAATTGAATTGGTATTAGATGAGAATATTAATATAGATATTGGTAACTTTTTTTAAAAAAAAAATACCAGAAAAATATTAACTAAATAGCTTTGAGCGTTATAAATTAGTTTCCTTCATTCAATTTGAAATATCCTAATTCTCGTTTTTTTTTTTTTTTTTTTTTTTTTTTTTTTAAGAGGAAACTTTAATACATAATTTATTGCTTAATATCATCTGCTGTAGATTGATGGAAAATGTAATTTTCTTAGAAGAAAATTTTCTCCCTTCCTTCGGTAAACATATATAAAAAAATATTTTTTTCTTTTTTAATGTATTAAATGCATCAACTTCGTAAATTGCTTCATTTAACGTTCCAATAACATAGCTCAACATGTTCAACAAAGTTCCTCCGTTCTGGAGCCCACGGTTAATTTCTTTATCAGAGGTTTGTTTAATATATTCCCTTATAATTGGCTCCTGCTTACGACATAGGTTACCAGTTTGAGAATCTAGAATAATCTCAAGTCTTGTTTTCTCTAAAACCGCAGCGATGTGTGCGATAGAGTTATTTTCTATCCTTTTTTTCCTTCGGCATGCTTCTGTATGTGTATGCGTTTTTTTTTTTCTCTCCTCGTAGCTCAGCCGTTTGCGCGCCGATCGATGTGAAGTAAACGAATTTCCACTATCAGCGTGTGTCCGGTAATTGGGCGATTACACAGGACTTCCTCTACTCTGCACTAGAGCCGCCTGACTGTGTGGGGTGGAAACATACCACCACGTCAGATACAGGCTTTCCAAAGCATCTAGTCATCTAGTATATATATATATATTTACCTCAAAAAGTATACAGTGTTTATTCTTATATATAACATCTCGACTAATTCAAAGGTAAGATAATAATAGTAACCCACGTTCATTCAGAAAGAATGAATTTTGAATAGATTCAGAAAATAAATGCACTTTTTTCATTTATCAATTGATTTTGTTAGATTTTCATGTATTATTATTTTTTTTTTTTAAATCTAAGTGTAGAGAGTATACAACACGTAGTATCTATAAGACTTGCATTAACCTTATAGATTCTACTTGTTTTCTGATTTAAAGAAATAAAGGAAAGAAGAATGGTAGGTGGTCTCCAATGAATATTTTACAACTTAGAGGCATTTTTAAACTGATTTTTTTTCGGTGAACATAGTCTGACTTTGTTATCAATCCAATTGAAATCAAGTTTTTGTATAGCGGAGACTCCTGTTTCGTTGAGCCCAGAAAAAAAAAAAAAGTGTAATGAAGATTTTTCGCAAGTTAGAGAGGTATATTTTGATTACTTTTCTACTTTATTTCTACAAAAAAAAAAAAAAAAAAAAAGTTAAATTCAGTAACTAATTATGGTAGTTGTGTATCAATATACTGTATATTAGACAATTGTAGAATTTAAGTTCTGCATATTAGGAGATCTGACTTTCTCAAGCCATTCGGACTGCTGAAAAATCAGTGTGAAACTACGATAAATTTCCAAACTATGCAAATTTAATACCAAGACCAGAAGTAGTAGAGCTGCACCTTCTGTTTCGATTTGATTTGATTTAAGTTGAGCGTCCTTATCAGCAGTGAGGCTATATGAGACATGGACCTACAACTTAACGTGGGATTTTAACCATATGTGCTCTAAGTGGGAATCGATGAACCTGAGTGTTTCGTACCAAAGGCGCATACACTATCCATATAGCACGAAGGAGCTCAGCTTCTGTTTCGAAAAGAGGGATAGACACTCTAAGGTTAACGATTGAATCTCTTCTTTCGGTACTGAGTCCGTATCAGAAAGCTCCTGCTGCTTCTCGCTACATGTGAACTTTTTATTATTATTATTATTATTATTATTATTATTATTATTATTATTATTATTATTATTATTATTATTATTATTATTATTATTATTATTATTATTATTATTATTTTAACTATGGCGATCAGTATTGAAGCAGGAAATTGTAGATTTACACATTTTCCAGTTTCACTGGAGGATTAATGAAGGAGATGAAGTGTGTTCTTGGGATGTTGATTGTATTCCAGACAGTTGTTCCTCGCTATTGTTAGACTCTGCTCGCTCTGATACCTGTCGATACGTAGACAAACAGATGGATGGATGGACATAACCATTCTATAAGGCTTGTCATACATTTGTATAGCATGATTTGGAAGTCTAACAACGAAAAAAATTGGTTAGAACACAATACCTTAAGAGAAAATTGTATGAGGGGTGTGGTAACCGGTAGAATGAAAGCAAAATGGTGGAGAAGGAAAGACGACTCCAATTGATGATTCCTACGGCTAGACGAAAAAGTTAGCTTATGCTTAACATTTTTTTTTTCAACTTCCATGGAACTTCATGCTTTTGGAAAAATAATTATATTTATCTTTTGTAAAAGTAAAATTCCAGTACTAACGAATAACTAGAATGCCCGCTGCTACAGTCACATTCAAAAGATAAAAGAAGAAAAATAATGTACGAAAGAAAAATTAGCTAAAAATGCTCCATAATATGCTCGTTAAAAAAATAAAAGCATACGTAAAACTAGAGAAAATATTTATTCCTTTTTTATGCCTTCTCTCTCTCTCTTTTCTCATCCAAAAAAAAAAAAAATGAAAAGAGAATGAAAGCAGAACTCTGCTTTCAATAATAGCTTATATATTTGCTTTTATGCGTGTAAAAATTTCCCGAGACATTATTGAATTAGGTACCTGTACTCTACATATTCATCTGTCTTGCAAAAAGAAAAAAAAAAAAAAAAACTGGAAAAATTCGTTTATTCTCGTTCATGTATCTTTTTGTGGAAAGCATATTACTCTCTCTATGGAATAGAAGAAACTTTCAGAAGTACGTGCTTCTAGAAAAAAATGAATAAAGTACGCCGAAGGTTTAATTGTGTTCTTTTTAGTTTATTTTAATACCATTCACTTCTATTTGTTCTCTATAGTTTCTGCTTTTCATAAGTGAATACTTCGCAAACTAGATTATTTCCAAGTTGTTACGTTGAAGAGGATTCAAAAAGCTAGACTACAATAACATTTTTTTTAGAAAAAGAAAATACATATTCTTTGCTAATGAGAGCTGGGAGGAGGGTATCTCTGAGCAGAGCTTATTTTTGTAACCTTTATACCTCTTCCGCAATTTCATTAAATTGAATGTGTAGGTTTTATATTAATGATAAAATGTTCACCAATAATGCTGCTGTGTTTCTTGAAGTTTACTGTCCCTTTTCAATAACAAAGGCATATAATTTGATTTTGAGTTTAGCGTCCCTTTAAACAGCGAGGCTATATGAGACGTAGACTTACAGCTTAACGTGAAATCCGTATTATATAAGCTCAAGCTGGAAATCGAACCCAGGTCTCCCACAGAGGATATTTCAAATGTGGGCCTACAGTTTAAGGAATATAACAGGGGCGTCATTTAGGGGGGGCAGTGAGGTGCATTTGCCCCCCTCCCTTGAGTTTGAGATGTATATAGATTTTATCAATAGAATAGTAGTAAATCAGTGAAAACGCTAAATTTTACTTATATCAAGGGGTCTTGCTCTCCCCCCCCCAGGCAAAATGTGAAATGACGTTCCTGGTATATAATGTTACCCATGAGACGATAAGGCTTTCATCTCGTCTCTTAAATTTTATAGAAGTTTCGTCTCGACTCGACTTTCAAAAAGCTTTTCTCTCCTCGTCTCACTTTGTAAATTTATGTATATGACTTAATTTATGTATGAAATGTATGACCTAATTCTTCTCTTAATTTCATCTAGAAGTTAAAAGAATCCTTTCGCATTACGAGAGATCCACTAACGGTATGATATGACCACATTTAAACCATATTTGTTATTCGAGTATATTTCGTAATAACTTGCGTATCTTTAAACGTTGGTAAATACAATTCACTGTGCTCTTATAATCAGGGCCAGATCTTGAATCCTGCGAACTACGCATTTGCAGTAGGCGCCAGGAGAAGAGGGCGCAAAACTGGAAAATGAATTTTGTGTATTAAATGTGAACATTTATTAGAGAAAACGTTATGATGAAAAAAAAATCCAAATAGCTTCAAATAAATATTGCACAGAGTGAGATATAGATAAAATACATCAGAAGGACAATAAAATCGAATTTTTGCGTTGTTTTCAGTAAAAACCCTTTACAATTGAAATGGACTCGTACATCAATTGGCGGCAATGCCACGCTCACAAGTGATGCTAATTCGAGGAAAATTTCCCGCAACGCAGGGAGAACTAGGAAAGTTTTTTTACAGAGGGGGGAAAGGGAGATTTTACTAATATGATATAAAAGGTAGAAAATTTAGCTTTTCAATAGATGTTACATTAAGCACTATGACAGTTCGACTAAAGACAACGGCATTCTTTCCACAATTCTACCATATGCACAAAATACAAATATAACAAACTCTTCATTCCTCTCCCAACCTTTCCGCAACCTCCTGGATAATTTCATTGTAAATATATCTTTGAAATGAGAATGAATCAACAAGCAGAAGGAAGTAAATTGCACATGCTGTTTACGGATTGTGTAGCATTATCAAAGTAGAAAGAAATATCTTCAAGGATGCTCCGCCCTGTCATAAACAATGTCCATCGCAGGCTGGTAGCTAGCTAAAAAGTGCAGGGAGACCCGGCTGAAGTTAGTGGGGGACGGGCGATCCAACCATATTATAGTTCATTTGCAAGCCTACCGTGAACATTTAGCAGCAAAAATTTAGGGGGGCCGGCCCCCCTAGACCGCTCCTGGATACGGGCCTGTGTCCATGCACAATGTTTCGGTTTAATGACCATAGTTAGGCTTTTGAAAATGAAAATGCAATTTTTGAGTTTTACATCCCCGTTTAGGCTAAAGGAGACGGTGATGATGAGTAATGGATGAAATAGTGGAATGAAGAAAGTGGGGGGAATGGGAGAACCCCGAGAAAACCCACGAGCACGGTGTTTTCCACCACAAAGTTCATTTGGCGGGGGCTAGGATCGAACCCGGGACCCTAAGCACCAGAAGTGAGCACTCTACCACTGAGTCACGGTGGCCCCGTTGCGACTAGGCTTTTGTGTCCATTGGTCCAGCGAAGGGAAGGCGAATACTAAGAAAAGACGGGCGGTACAAATGAAATTTTTGATCATTTCTGAGGGAAATTTTAACTTAAGTTCCTAATAACAATGGATCACAATCGTTACCCAATGCTTAATGCTCACTTTGTTAATGTCTATTAGTCCATTTGTCGTTCAACATTTTCGTTTCTATCCTGAGTCGTTTCGTTTTTGTTCTCTTTTTATTTACAATGATGTGTGTTTTCACTTTTCAATAGTCCTTTGTTTTTCATATAATAATAATGACCAACAATAAAAAAAGACAAAACACAATATTTTTTCGGAAAAGAAAGCTACGAAACTTTAAAGAGGATGAGAGGCAAGCGCAGGTTCTTAAAAAGTTTCTTTCGACTTCTAAACAAAATTTCGAAAGTGATAATCATACAATTTTTGAGGTGGGGAGCTCTCAATACCAGTTACTGTTAACGAAGCATTTGCAAGCTGAGAAACTTTTGAAACTGTAAGTTTATTTTAGTTGATTGCAGTAATTTAATTGTTAAATTAAAATGGAATGGACACAGCCTCTTCGTTTACCTGAGTTAAATTTAATGTATTTCAAAATTTGTTTGAATACAATTAGTTTTCAGGTATATGTACAGTATATATAGCTCGAAAGGGTTACTGTAATCGAAATCGAAACTGTAATCGAAAGATCATTAGCATTTTAAGTAACACATTTTTTTTTAGAACTCTCACTGCCAATCACACCAGCGTATTTGTATGCTCTTTGTATTATAACAATGTAACAATCATTATCAATCTATTTTCTCGTATTAAATTTAGATTGAGCGATGTTTTTAAATACTTAGTAATAGTCCCAATGCAAAGTAGAGTTTTGATTATTAGTTAGTTGTGTTCAGGGATGTACCTACGGAAAATTAGCACAATTTCATAGGGCAAATACATAAAATTATTTGCATTTTGTAGGCTACTTCGAAAAGTATTCGGACCCAAACGAGAAATATCGGGTGCGCCACTGCTTATGTTTACATTCTGATACTCATTGCCTGATTTAGAACGTCTGTGTTGGAAAGAGACATGAAAGTACTGGATTGTTTTATAAGCTTAAGTGACCCTGAAAAGAATGTTCGCGATGGAATCTGATTTTGAATTTCCGGCACAAATTCGTAACACCAATTAAGGGACACACTTTGTCATTTGTTGTGTATTATACAAATTCAGCTAAAATTAATAAAGAATTCTTTCAGATCAACTATATTTCAAGAACTATTAAATGCATTAGCTTTGATGGCCATTGAAAATGACATACTCAATGAAATTGATATGGATGCAATGATAAGAGATTTTGCCAAATTGAAAAACAGAAAAGTGTATTTATAACATGTACTTTTCAGTAACAAAGAAAACGAGAAATTGAGCTAATTACAATAATTGAGGGGTGTGGTCGAAAAAAGTTGATAACCCTCAAGAAGTAAAATTTTCAGAAAATGAGTTTAAAGCTCTCAACTAATGTGCAAAATCGTGCATCCCGACTAACCATATGAACTTCCCATCAAAATTAGTCTACTATTTAATGGAACTTTTTTTTTCGGTTAAATTGGTGACGATTTATTGCGGTATTTAACATAATTTTTGTGGGTTGTCATGATTTTCCATTTGCCATAAAGGTAGTTGTACGTATGTTATCTGTACTGATTTTCGTGCCTTGGGTAACGCAAGAAACAGATTAGACTATTGTAGTACAATGGTATTCCCAGAAATCATGTTCACATGTCCAAATAACATTGGAATATTATTATTTTACAATATTAGGTTATTGTATTTTCTCAATGGATTATAACTATGTAGAGTGGACGAGTATTAAACTTTGTGCAGTATTATTAAGTTTGAAAGCACAGAAAAAAATTAAATATACGAAACCATAGTTCCTATAAGCTTTCTTTAAAACATATTTTTCGTTATCACTGTCTTTTTCACCATCGTCAAGTATTGCACGCTGTGCTGCGTCCTGGTTGTTCAGAATGTTTTTGTAGTTCTTAATGTGAATGGACGGACGGTATGTGACTGTACAGGGACATTCGTCTTTCGCTTTCTCACGATTAATGGGTCGAAGCTTTGAATACTTACAAGACTTCTTTCATTTGAGTGGTAGTGTAGTCGTTAACGCTCTCACCCTCGGTGCGAATTGTCCTGGGTTCGATTCCCGGTGAGGCACTTAGTCGAAAAAGTGTAAAAGCTTTCTCAGGCCAGCCATCCTGAATGAGGTTTTTCTGGGTTTTTCTCATTCATACCAGACAAAACTGGAGTGGTACCTACCATATAGCTCACTTGCCTCTTCCTTCCTTCCCCAATCCTTTCCTTTCCCAGGATAGTGTGCTCGCCGAGGGACGTCATCCCTCATACGTGACGTGATAAATGCCATAGATGCCGAAAGCCTAGAAATCTAAATCCTAAATCTTTCATTTTGGTGGTTTTCCTCTCTTGCATGCATTCACTTGTTCCCAGGTTTCAATATTACAGGATAGAGATACCTCAAACGTGAATGGGTTTTCCTCGGAAAATGGAAATTTTACCATATCTTGCAGCTTGATTGAGGTTCTGCTAATAGTAATGAAGCAGCGCTTGATCTTATCGCTAAGATCTCTTATACTTAGGGGATCCGTTTGCTTCATGTCGCACACTTGGAAAGGCTTCTTTCTACAGCTCTTCTCCGAAACGTCCAGCCATGTACCTAGAATGTATATCTGCATTACATGATTTGGAATGTAGGTCTCAATTGCACTAAAATCTTCATCTGAAGGTAGCATGGTGTGTCCTGTAACTGTAAAGTGGTGTTCCACTATCTCAAAATGTCCCATGGACACTATATGAATCCAGTAAGCGATCATCCTCCAGTTCTTGTTTTTTCCACTGCAGTTGTCAGAAAAGGCAACAAGCTTTTTACTTCAGATGTCATTTTTCTCGAAGTAATTGTCAAAGCAGCTTATGATTTCGTCAGACCCTCTGCCAGCAAGCGTCTCACCCCAAAGAAGACGAATTCTTGTTCAGTGTTCGTGGAAGTGTACACCTAAATCATATGTCCATAGTTTGCGCTTGTAGAAAGTTTGTCCCGTCGTTAGTTATGGTATTGGGAGAACTTGCTTTAGGTCAAAGCTAATGACATACATATTTGCAAAGTTCTTTGCAGCTTTTTTGTAGCTACTTAGATTGTCTTGTCTAGTTTGTCTCGTCCTTGATGAAGTTCAAGCTGAGTTTTCCTTCTCACATGTTGACACTCCATTATTTCGTAAATACTGGATCTTTATCAAGTCATTGCTTACAGGATATGTGGGAAAACTTGGTAATCCACACAAACTAAGAAAATAACATCTTTATTATAACTGAACTTTCAATCAATACAATAATATAGATATTACGGAATATTGGCAATAACAAAAACTATACAAGACCTTTAATAGCAACGTTATAATGACCAACTACAAGGCTATCATTAAAACGTGGAAAAACTTGCTAACCAGCAAAGCACTTGACCTCGTATGACCTTGTGGAATTTCTTTACTTACCTCGTAGACGACATTTGAGACGATTCTGGGACATAGGCAGGATCCCTGTCACTGTCATAAAAAAATTGAACTACTTTCATCTTCACTCTGTGATGAAAAGCTCATATTTTGTTCATTTTCCTTAAGAGCTTCAAAATCCTTCGTGTATGCTGCCATCTTGCCAACCGAGGGTAATCAAGTTTTTCCATGCTAATTTGGGATGTGGATGGTTACAAAAAGGACTTGTACTGCCATCTCTATTAGGAATTTTGAACTGAAAGAGGGTGAGTACTTTCAGCAGTCAATAACAATGCATAATAACTTATTAACTCAATTTTGATAAAATTGAGGGTTATCAACTTTTTCAACCACACCCCTGAATTGTATCACTAGAAAATACTATGTAAATATGCTTTTCGTGAAGCATAAGAGCATACCTCTTTGTCAAAATCAAACCTGTGTTAATGTTAGACTCGTAAGCAGTGCCAGATTTAGGTATGATGGGGCTCTTTATACGTCAAATTTTCTTTTGCCGTTTTTTTTTTTTTTTTTTTTTTTTTTTTTTAAGGTTCGAATATATGCTATATGCTAATTTATGGACCTAATGGATACGATCATTAGAAACAAAGCCCATTACAAGCAGGGCTGGGAAACGGGGGCTCCATTATAAGAGGGGCTGGACAACAGGAACCTCATTACAAGTGAGGCTGAAAAATAGAGCCCTATTATTTGCTTCATAAAAACTTAGTACAAAACACCAATGTTGTATGTGCGGTTTTTCTTATTTGCTCTTTCTTGTTATTTGGAAATTACAATTACAATCAGTTTTCTCCTTTAAATTTTTTGAGCTCCCAAGCAATTGGGACCCAGAGTTATACGTTCTTTAGCTATCCGGCACTGCTCGTGAGGTTTATTCTGTTTTGACTTTTATGTTTCAATTGGATTTGTCAAAATACATCTTAGGTGTATATCTTAGTTGTATGTTGTGCTTATTTAATAAAAAATTCTATTAATTATTAAAATTGGAACTTTATTCAGTATTCATCCATAGTCAATTATTTTAATTTCGCTATTTTCGTTAATACTCACAGGGAGACTACAGATATTGAAGAAACTTGCAATTGTAACAATTATTTGAAGAATTTTTGTCCATTACATCTTTCTACTACTTTATTATCATTTAGGTGGGGGCGCCTAACTATTGTTTGTCTTAGGAAATGTCTAGAACCGGTCCTGCGTATAATCACTTCATAGTTATACTATGAGTCACGTAACACTAAAACAGTGTTTAAGATCTAAAACTTGGGTGAAGTAGGTAATCCACTGGACTTCTGAAGTTTCCATTCTCGAGAACAAGACTAGAATTGTCACGTTTCTCGTTTCGTCTCAGATTTAGAAAGGTACTTTTTGTCTCAATTTCGAGATGACCGCGAGCAAAACTAAAGATGTAATCCGAATGACCGTAATGCGTTGAAATTTCAAGGCTCCACCACCGGATCTTGAAGCCGGAACCACATCCACCAAAACTACTAGTTATAGTGAAATATATATATATATATATATATATATATATATATATATATATATATATATATATGCACACCAGGGGCGTCATTTCAGACTTCACTTGAGGGGGGCAAGATCACCACCGACATAAGACTTTCACATTTTGTACTACTATATTTTTAGACAATCTATTAAAGTATATGTATTCCTCAAAGTCTTAGGGGGGCAATTGCCCCCTCCTGCTCTCCCTAAATGACACCCCTGATGCACACGCAGTAATATTTTGTTGTATAATCAACAGCACTGTATTTTGAATATGAGATCATTCAAACATTCTATTTCAATGAATGGAATAGATTACTCTGAATGTGCACGAAAATTATCGAGAAATGGTCATATGAACTGACCATCCAGATCATGTAATGCCTTCTCTCTTGATTATTTTCTATTAAGTCATTTTAAGTGTTAGATCTGTGAGAATAATTCACGAGCATTTCGTGGGCTGAAAACGAATATTGAACGCACCATTACCAGTTTACCGCGTAATACATATTTGTGCAAAAGTGGTGTTAAATTGGGCCCTGCAGAATCCATCCCTTCCACTGAAGTCGACGAGAAGATTTGAACGAGATTATCTTCAAAATATGATGCAATTGACTGTTATTCACAATAAAATAAAAAAAAGAAAAAATATCGCTTGTAGTTTTCATTCCCTCTATTCATCGTAAAAATTCTGACGTTCTAATTGATGAACCGTATACAATCGACAATAAATAACCATTCAAAGTGTTCTCTGATGTATTCATATTCTTTTTAAGAGCTGAGCACTATTCTGTGTTATTCAGTGAAAGAAAATTACTTCACAGAAATCTTTCTAGAGAACGATACATAGTAGACAATATATGTATATTTAACCGTATTATCTTATTTCGAATTCTGTATTTTATACTACACCAAAAATGAAAATATGATTTTAAATAAAATCAGTCAAGTTCTCATTTGTTTATTAAGTTCAACCGCAGAACAGAAACCTAAAACAGTGCTAAATTGTATAGCAAAATTTAATTCGAAAGATCAGATTTGTAACTTCAGTGTTCAATATAATTTCAATATATTATCCCCTTTTCACGCTTTTACTAGGCAAGCTTTACTTGTTTATTTATTTATATTTATTTTGCAACTTATTTATCTATCTTTTAGAACTGACTTAAATTAATTTTCATAACTGAAGTTAGTGAGTTTTTTTTTTTTCAAACCCAAGATTCTAATAAAATTTGACAGCATTTTAGATTCTTATTCTTTTCTTATCTGAATAAATTGATAAATAGACAAGAACTTAGCTTCATTTTAAACATTAATTGAATGGTTTCGAGTTTAATGTATCTTTCCAGTATCTAGAAATAATATGTAGACTTACAGTTTAACATGTGAACCGAACTATGAAATCGAATCTGACTCTTCTACGCCGTAGGGGAAAGTATGCTAACCAATTGGATATCGAACTTGAGTCTCTTGTGCTGAACGTTTGTACACTAACCGTATAACCACGTGAGAGTTTACACTGCAAAATGTTGATATTGATTACCAGTAGAAGTTCGAGAAAGCAAGAGGTCAATGCTGGGGTTCGAAATGTACATATCTCCCAGTTTATAGTAAGAATACTGAGACGATAGTCTTTTTAAACCTCACAAAGATATTCGTATATAAAATCCATCTGCTAATTCTTAAATAATTATAAATAACCGTGAGACATCGCTGCACGATACACTTAGTGTACTGTATATAAAAATCTCATATTTGAAAATGGTTGATTCATGTCATTAAAAAATAACTTTCTCTCCTTCCTAAATAAGTTTTCCTCAAAGTTGATCCAGCGTTAAATTGTTTTCTTCTATCCGAAAAAAAAAAAAAAAAAAAAAAAGGTGACTCATCTCACATCAAGAAAATCGTTAGAGCTGTTTTCGGGATAAGAAAAAAAAAAATTACAGGTCATGGCACTAAACTTATTTGTTACCATTTCTTAACTTGAATCATGTTACACTTCAGTCATTTCAGAAATATGTATGTACGGAATATGAACAAAATTATAATGGACGTTTTCGGAAACCGTCCGAAGAAAAATTATTTTCAAAAGTGGACTAGCTCATGGATTTTAAATGAGAAATTACTTGTGTCACATGCTTGAGTTATAAATGTGAATATTTATTTGTGAAGTACCAAGAAATTCAGGTGCTTTCTTACTGCAAAAATCATCCGAAAAGAACTACCTCTTTTACATTTTATTCAGAGAAATGATTTAACAACACACCAAAGGGTTGTCAATGAAACTTTATGTTTGAAAAATAAATAAAATTGTTACTGTCAGTTACGAGAAAGTTGCGTTTTTTTTTTTTTTTTTTTTTTTTTTTACATTATTAACTTCCAGTAAACTTCATTTCTGGGGTAAGAACAGCATTTGAATATATATATATATATATATATATATATATATATATATATATATATATATATATATATATATCTCTGGAGAATCCGTAAAATTAAGGTAAAAATGTAGTTCGGAACGTTGGACGGTATGGTATATCTTGTTAGGACGAATGGATGAGTAGACAGACATACAAAAACCACAATTTCGGTATATAAATGCCATATAACATGTAAATCTGTTGAAATCTCAAATTTAATTTTATTAGAATAAGATTTTCTTCAATCGTTACTCGGAAGTAATAAAAAGTTATAATTAAATAAACGCCAAACATAATTCTTTACCGAGTATTGATACATTTGATAATGGGCCATTCCATTATTAGGCATTGAGCTCTAATATACAATAAAAAATTACGCACTTACCTTTAAGTATGAGAATGCCTTTCTTTCAGTGCTTGTTGCTAATCGAGACTTCTTCAAGAAGAAAATTTTTCGAAGAATGTACTAGAAATTTAACTACAGTTCTTCCTTGTGTAAATCACAAATTGCTTCAACTTATATACTTCATTACTTTAATGTTAAATTTTTACTACTATAGAAATCAATAATTATCTTAATAATGCAAGGAAACCATGTGTACGAACAACAATGTAATAATATTTAAAACCAGACATGAGTAAGAAGACTACGTTGTTACAATTCATAGATTCTTATAGAAATTCGAAAAAAAAAAAAAAAAGTAAAAATTGAACAGAAATG
The DNA here is from genome assembly GCF_964235325.1 of Thermobia domestica. Classification (NCBI taxonomy): domain Eukaryota; kingdom Metazoa; phylum Arthropoda; class Insecta; order Zygentoma; family Lepismatidae; genus Thermobia; species Thermobia domestica. The sequence goes on along the minus strand of NC_137455.1, from coordinate 191,125,599 downwards.
AAGACAAAATTAACGTTCTTTTCTTTACTTTTACATTTGCTACATGTATTTCCAAAACTTCAATTCAGCCTCGAGTGCAGGTCAGAGGGTGTGTTACTCGGTATTAGATACGTTCTACTATAGATCACCCCCATACTAGAACTTGTCTCAGATCGAGTAACATTGTCTCTGGCCAGGATAAGTGACTGAATCCAATTTGCAGGTCACTTCTTGAAGTGTTGCAGGTATGCTACATCGATGTGAAATCACTCGCTTATCAATAAATCTCGAAGTTTCAGCGAAGTATGAAAAATACAATTTCTGCATTTCAACTACTGCTCCGAATAATCCCATATATTTTCAATTGCCTTCAGATCTGAATATTTTGCAGGGGGTCATTCGTCAAATCATCTATGCTTTGACGTTTGACCTATCTTGAGATACTGTTTCCATAGAACAACCGACTGGCACACTCAATTGAGTTAACTACAGCGGTGATATGTTAGCAGTGATGGATCATTAAGTTCGTCTCACCAGTTAAACGCCATCTACAATGATGAAATATAGAAAGCTATTAGTTTTAGAGGTTGAGATTTTTAAGGAGTTTGCTTCTTTATATATTTAATTTACCCTGTCTATTCGTGTCTCCATCCGACCGGGAGACAAAAAATATCAAGGATTACTTAGGATCACCAATGTTGATCAGGATGTGGCAGGAATCGAGTTTGTTGTTTGAGGTTATTTATCCAGTTGGTCCTAAGATATGCCTCCCCCTCCCTAGACGTGTTCCCCTAAGTCGTTATTGTAGATGAATTTTCTCTGGGTAATATGCTACTCAACTGTTCTTAAAAGTTAGACAGGTTGCATATCATTGGCGGATTAAACCAAACGTCTTGGGGGGGGGGGGCTCTTTGTTGTGGAGTGGGATATGTTCTCCGAAATCCCCCCCCCAAAAAAGAAAAGTAAAACGGATTCAGGAAAAGAAGGTAAAAAATATAATTGCCACGGAATTTTCACCACAATGCCCCTGCCCCCAAAACGGTATTCCGTCTACAGAGCTGGTCGTGGCTATGCTTTACTAAATATTTCGCTAGAAAAAATATCAGGTTAAACATTGTAGAACGCTCATAATGTTTCTGTATTTTACAGGTAGTAAAATGAATTAAACAAAAGGACAAAAGAACTTAGAAGTTACACTCAAAACGCTTTTCGGCGAATATCACCAAAGGCGTATCTGTCGATATAATATTGTCGCGATCTACGACAATGTCCCTATGACATTTAAAATTGCTAGTCCCTTCAGCCGCTTTTCGCCAGAACGAAATCGCAACCACGTTTTCAGTCGGTGCAATGTGGATTAAGATCGTTCTGCACTGGCCACGCTCGAATGCAGGGTTACAAGTTAGGTTGATGTTGAGTTAAAAGTCCCTTTCAGCAGCGAGGCTATATGAGGCCTACTGATTAACGTGGAATCCGTACCACAGGGTTACAAGTATGCGCAGCAGTTTTCGAATAGTCAGTAGGGATGCGTTCGAGTCGAGTCGAGTCGAGATTTAAGCCTGTCTCGACTCGACTCGAGAAAATGTTGTCTCGACTCGTGTCTCGACTCGAAAATATGTTGCTGTCTCGACTCGTGTCTCGACTCGACAGTCTCTGTCTCGACTCGACTCGAATTCGAGTCGAGACGTCTCGAAATTCGAGTCGAGACAAAATATACGAGTTAAAATATACACACACATCAGCCAGATCGTTATGACTACCTACCTAATTGTTAGTATATCCACCTTTTGGCATGAATAACAACGGCAGCGCGTCTTGGCATGGTCGCAATGTTCCTCGGTGGGTCGCTGGAGAGAGTTGGCACCACATATACACACAGGATATCTAATTCCCGTAAATTCCGGGGAGGGGGTGATGCACCCTCACGTCACGTTCAATCACATCCCAGATGTGATCGATTGGGTTCAGATCCGGAGAATTTGGGGGCCAGCACATCACTTGGAACTCGCTCCTGTGTTCCTCGAACCACTCCATCACACTCCTGGCCTTGCGACATGGTGCATTATCTTGTCGAAAAATGCCACTACCGATGGGAAACATGGCCGTCATGAAGGGGTGTACGTAGTCTGCAAGCAGCGTGCGATACCTCGGCCGTCATGGTGCCTTGCTCAAGCTCCACTAGACACATAGATGCTCACCTGAATGTTCCCCAGATAATAATTAAGCCGCAGCCAGTTTGTCTCCGTCCCGCAGTACAGATGTCAAGGAGCTGTTCCCTATGAACACTACGGATTCGCACCCTCACATCGTCATGATGAAGAAGATATCGGGATTCATCAGACAATACAACGCTCTGCCATTGTGCCAAGGTCTTGTGGCGATGGTCACGTGTTCATTTTAGTTATAGTTGCCGATGTCGTGGTGTTAACATTCGCCATCGTTAGGAGTGTGTGTTCAGACTAGTGTTGTGAAGGCCTGTGAAAAAAACGGAAATTTTGGGTTAAAAAAACAGTTTTTTTACTGTTTTTCCGAGCTGGGGAAAAAACGGAAAATTTGGGTAATATCAGAATCATCATTTAATCACAGAATCATTTTAGTTAATATGTTAAATCAAACATATATTTCATAGAGATATCTTGATTGTTCTATGTAAAATTACGGAAAATTTGAAACCATTAGAAAAAAATCGTTTGTTCGGAAATATTGGCAAAAACAGGAAAATGTAGTTTAAAAACTATTTGTTAGCCTGATGCTAGTAATCTTACTTGCTGTAACATGTCTGCAACATATACAGTGGGAAGTCGAAAATCCGAACTAATTGGGACCACAGGTATTCGGATTTTCAAATTGTTCGGATTTTCGAAAATGACCAAGAAAATGCCATTTAGGCTTATATACTGTACGGTATGTTTTTCTATCGATACAGTGGTTATTCAGTACATACAGTAATTACAATACCGTACGTAAGGCTACTTACATTTAATGTTTCTGAAGAACTTGCTTGTACTCTAAATAACACTGTTCTTGTAAGTCACACTTAAAACTTATAGGCCTAAGAAAAAATAAAAATAAAAAAACATGGCAAACAATTACATATAAATGAACTTTTGTAAAAACACTGACTTCACATAACGTCGATGGACACGCTATTGTTTGTTTATCGCTAGCGTTAAGACAAAATGTAAAAAGCTTCTAGGGACCGCATTCGGATTTTTGACGTTAGGATTATAGAAGTCCTACTGTGTATACAATGTATTTCGCTAACGGAAAAATACTTAAAGCAACAGGTTTTAATTCTACTTTACACACATATACTGCACAAATGAGTAAATTTGAGCAGCGAGTAATATATTAAATGAAACTTCCGTTAGTTATCACAGACTAGCAGAATATCCATTCTTCGCACGGGGAGAATACGTTTCATTTTGGACACAAAGGGCACCAAAACTGTCACTAATGAACTTGTGGAGCTCCAAAACTATGAATTTGACATTAATATCGATAATTTTCAATTATCTTTACATGTCACCATCCTCCTTAGAGTACTAATGGGGCTGAATTTGTAGATTTAAACGGCATCTTCTGCTCATCTCAGCGAGTATGGATTCGAGGCCATTTTCGATCATGTATATATATATATATATATATATATATATATATATATATATATATATATATATATATATATATATATAGAGAGAGAGAGAGAGAGAGAGAGAGAGGCGGATCCAAGGGGGCTATAGCCCCCCCTTCACACTCAAGTATACACTGCATAAAATGGGCTTCAATCCTGCTTTACACTGGATAAAACTGCAAACTATGGTTTAGCCCCTCCCTTGATCATATCCTGAATCCGCCACTATATATATATATATATATATATATATATATATATATAATGCTCAAAAAAATTAGGGGTTCAGCTGAAATATCACACAAGACCTTAAGATAGTGTATGAATAAGCTTGTGTTTGACTCATATATATCATACAAGAAGGAATGCTTTAAGATACACTAGAAAAATGGGGCACATACTGGTGTTGGGGCACGGAAAACCTTGTTCACATGGCTCATGACACAAGACGGTTATGTGTGCATCTCTCGAACTGCCCATAAACAGGCAAAGCAACAACACTGATTGTCCCTTAATATGTCATATGATCACTTCGAATAGCCAACAGAGCCTCGCACCTGCGTGGCATGGCTTCAATCAGATTATCGATGAGTTCTTGGGGGATGTTGTGCCACTCATCCAGAAGAGCGACTTCCAGCTCTGGAATGGTTGTTGGATTTACTGGCCTAGCGGCAATTCGTTTGCCAAGCATATCCCAGACATGCTCAACTGGAACGAGATCCGGAGAGCATGCTAGCCACTTCATCCGAGTGATACCCTCAGCATCTCATCCACTAACCGAGTTCTGTGAGGACAAGTATTGTCATCCATAAAAAGGAACGAATCACCAATGGCACCAGCATAAGGAAGAACAAGAGTTTTCATAATCTCATCCCTATATCTGAGAGACGTCAAAGAGCCATTTCGGATGATGTGGAGCTCAGTATGCTCACCAATGTTGATTCCTGCCTACACCATCAGTCCACCACTATGATACTGGGATCTTTCTCGCACAAACATGGAATTGTGTCGTGTTCCACACTCTCTCCAGATCAAAACACGTCGATTATTAGGCTCTACACTGAATCGAGACTCGTCAGAGAACAAAACATTGCCCCATTCATTGTGTCCCCACCCACGATGTTCCTCCGCCTACGCTCTTCGATCAACACGGTGTCGTGCAGTTAATGGGACACACACCATAGGTCTACGTGCGTAGAGACCACCTTCTCGAAGGCGATTGCGGACCGTTTGAGTAGATATTATGCGTCCTGTTGTTGTTCGGAAGGCTCGCGGTAGCAGAGTTGTATTCTGGTTTCGACGGGCTGTTAACAACAGATAACGATCGTCTCTGGCTTTAGTTGCTAGTGGACGGCCCTGTCCTTGTCTTCTTCGAACACTTCCAGTTGTTTGAAATCGATTCCACAATCGGGAAATCACACTTTGTGCCACTCCTATGGCATATGCCACCTCCCGCCATGACTGACCAGCTTCCAACCTCATTGGGGGCCGCGGTGGCTCAGTGGTAGAGCGTTCACCTCTGGTGTTTGGGGTCCCGGGTTCGATTCCAGCCTCTGCCAAGTGAACTTTGTGGTGTACAAACACCGTGTGCGTGGGTTTTCTCGGGGTTGTCCCGTTTCCTCCCACCTTCTTCATTCCACCCTTTCACTCATCTCTCATCATCACCGTCTCCTTTAGCCTAACCGGCATAACCGTGGGACGTAGAAACTTAAAGATTTTTCCCGGTCCGCATACAATTATAGCTGAATTTGCATATCATCGCTAATGGAGTCGTCACCATTGATTTCAGCGACTGCGAAAACTATGGATTTGACACTAATATCGGTCATTTTGGATTACTTTTACTTGTCTCGGTATCCGATCCCCCCGGTGACCCCCGGCCCGAATAGGGTGAATTTGTAAGTTAATGTGATCAGAGTTTCACCATTGATTTCAGCGACCGCGAAAACTATGAATTCGACAGTAATATCGGCCATTTTCTATCACTTTTACATGTCCCAGTAAGCGCCCCCTGAGACCTCCTGGTCCGAATTAAAAAAAAAAAGATTCGTCTTTATCTGGGGCCTGGGCCAGGGTACCCCTGACTAAAATTTGGTAACTCTCGATCCACTCGTCTGGTCCCCAGGCCGCATACAAACAGACAAACACAAACAAACTATTTATTTTATATATATTAGACTAGATAGATTCTTGCAAATTATGCCAGATTTTCATATTATTTTTCGAACTAATTTTAAAGACCCGCTCCTACTTATCTTTATATATATATATACGCAGTATCTCTATATTTATATCTATCCATATCTATATATGTATATAACAAACGTAGGGATTACACCCTCAATAACGCTCCTGGAGGACCCCTTTCTCAAAAAAAAAAAAAATGCTGGGGAAACACTTGTAGAAACTTCATTTTTCGTGCCAGACGATTACCGAGACCTGGTGAACGAAAAAAAAAATAGCGATCGAATTAAAAAAATAGTTCTCCATAATAGTATTCACTGAGAATATTGTTATAAAATTTAAGTTTTATGGGTAAATCAAGAGACTTTGAATACATCCACATCGTATCCACTAAGTTGCGAAATTGTGTACCTCCAGACATGGGCGGCCGAAGAAAATTTTCTAGGGGGGCATCTTCAATGTTTGCTATGTTAGTCTGGCATTTAATGTGCATGATTTGCTATATTACGTATACATTTTCGTGAGCCAGGGAGGTTCATTCTTATCAAACACGGAGATTATGAAGGAGCAGATCTACTGCACAAAATATAATAAAAACATCTCTTTCGGATTTCTATTATCCCGCAGTCCAACCCCGAGACGGAAACATAAGAGATAAGCTTTTTGTTTTTAAACGAGATAACGTGCCTAGCGAATGCTTTACATTGTGAAGATTATATTAGTGAAAATTAAACGAATGTAATTTTACAACTTAATATACATATCACTAAATGTTGAGCTCCCCGTTGCTATGTGGTTAGCGTATGCGCCTTTCTCGAACGAGATTTGATTCATGGTAGGAGCTCATGTGTTTCAAATCCGACTTTAAACTGTACGTTCACGTCTTGTAGAGCTTTGCTCCTGAAAACGACGCTAAACTATAATCTAATTTAATATTACTAAATATTAAAAAATAATGACTTACCAAAGTGACGTCAATTTGGCAGTCATCAAATCCATTTTATACTTTCACTTAATCCAGTGGATATTAATATAACAATTACAAGACACACGTCATCATCTTCTCATGTATCTGCATTATTTGATTCATCCATAGATTTGTTATTTGTACGCATCATTCATTTTTGCATTTTCGGGAGGGTTCAGGGTTCTTTCTTCATTTAAAGAGTCGGTTCTCTGTATTGGAAAGAGAATCAGGGGAAGAAATATATACAAAACATGCCGCTTCCGACGCAGCACTGAAGCATTTCTTTTAGCGGTCATACCCCCCTCCCCTCTCAAGTTGTAAAGTGAGAAGGGACAGAAACATCCCAGACACTCAGGGTTCAGTTGACAATAATAAAACTATGGGTAAGTAAACAACTTGTACAGAGTCACGTTTTGCTTATTTTTGAACATTTCTGTGAATTCAACAATACAACAGCGGAAATACTAACTGGTTTTATTACTCCAACCATCGCTTCAACTAAAGGTAATTCCCAACGCTCAGTGAGCCATCTAAATTTTCGTTCTTTTTCTGTTCTCCAGAGGAAAGAATGAGATTTTGCCAAGATGCTAAAGTCAAGATGCTAGATGCTAGATGGGAGTGAATTATGCTAGATCTAGCACCAAGATGCTAGATATGGCTTCACTGGCGGGCTTCGATATCTACAGAACTATCTGCCAAAGCATACAAAAAACACAAAGCACAATAGTTTCGATAACATCTGTGTGGTCCTTCGGTAGGCTACACATCCGGTAAGAAGCTCAATCCAAAGAGTAGTTTGCACTGCACCCATAGAAGGCTAACAAAAGACTCGTAGCCGGCTTGTATAGATAATTGAGTTCAAATTTTCAAGTATCCATTTACTGAATGCCCATGTCGTGTATGCATGCATTATTTAATAAGTAAATAAAGTACACACACAATTAATTATGTCAGTGATAAACGGTGTTTATTGAAAAAAAAAACTCTCCAAACAATGAAGATTAATCTTAGACTGGAGAAATGGTTATCCTTCGTTTTCATTATCATTTGGCCATGAAACAAACGCCTGACAGATATACAACCCCTATATACAAGTATGTGATGTTGGAATATATAACTCGTAGGGTATGATGCTTTACTTTTCAAAAATTTCAGTACTTCTAGTGAAATGAAATCTTTAGTTTTACGTCCTACGGTTATGCCGGTTAGGGTAAAGGAGACGGTGATGATGAGAAATGAATGAAATGGTGGAATGAAGAAAGTGGGAGGAAACGGGAGAACCCCGAGAAAACCCACGAGCATGGTGTTTGTCCACCACAAAGTCCACACGGCGCGATCTGGGATCAAACCAGGGACCCCATGCACCGGAGGTGAACGTCCTACCACTGAGCCACCACGCCCCCACAGTACTTCTTGTGTACCCCTATAAATGCAATAAAGAACTAATGGCCATTTTTTTTTTTTTACAAAAATATTCAATTAGAACTGGACAATTTACATAAAATTTGGAATCGACAAATGAAAACGGCACGTTTCTAGCACTTGTGGGTTCGAGGTCTCATTGTTGAAAGGATTGGAGACAAACATATAAACTTTTCTGTGAGGAGAAACATATACGCGTAAATCTAGTATTTTAATATATAGATAATAATTGGAATAATTTTATTTTCGAGTGCTATTTTTTAATATTCGCAATATTGAAATTTTTGAACTTAAATTTTTCCCGTGTTTGAAAAAAAAGAGATATCACTACTAGTAAAATTAACCTAATACAAACATATTTATTTTTTTCAAATTTTCCAGAAAATCGAAAAAAACGTTTTTTTTAAAAAAAAAAAGGTTCAAAATTTCCGGAAATTTGACAAAACTAGTTCAGATACACTTGTACTTTGCCCAGCATTAAACTCTGATCTTAGTTCCGACGCAGTTCGCCGCCTGTTCTGTTTTACCAATCTGCCCAGACTAGAACGTTCGACATCTGTAATGAGGTGGGGGCACCCAACCCCTCGACATTTGGACGTCTTTTCCCCTTGGTTTCGCCACTTGGTGAAGACAATCACCACAGCACTCCTCGAACACCTGACAAGTCCTGCAGTTTCCGAAATACTCGTGCCGAGTGTTTCTGAGCGAGCACTTTCTTCAAAATAATATTAAAAATTATAGAAAAATTTTCGAGACATTCGAGTCGAGTCGAGATTTTTAGCAGCAGTCTCGACTCGACTCGAGTCTCGACTCGAAAATTCGAGTCGAGAAATACGTTTGTCTCGACTCGTCTCGAATTTTACAAAGTGTGTCTCGACTCGAATCTCGACTCGAATTCGAGTCGAGTCGAGTCGAGATTCGAGACATGTCTCGACTCGTGCGCATCCCTAATAGTCAGTCACGTGAAGATCTTCGTCGCTGGTGGGCAAGGCCTCCAACGCAGTCCGTGATAGAGTTCCACCTTCTTGAATTCTCTTTCATTTAGAAGTGCAGATTGCAAATTCAGAACTAAAGAGGGAAAACAGCATTTTCTCTTGAGTTCCGATAGTTTTGTAAAATCTTTCTGCTAGAATGCGGAAGTTGTTGTTCAGAGTTTAGTCAGTTGCGCGTGTTGGCAATACAATGTTGAGTCCGTATACATTGAAAACTTCCTGCGTCAGACGAGTTTTGAGGTCCTTTACAACCGACTCTATAAACGGAATGTAGACAGTTCTTCAGTAGTAAAATGTGTCATCTGCCCTGAAGGTCGTACAATGTGTTTGTCTTTGAGTGAGATGAGGAGTTTGAATCTGCACGTCGACACTAGCAGCCATTCTGGATATTGCTTCGAAAGTTGCCTTGAATTCTTTGTTGTTTGAACGTGTCTTGTTTAATGCTGCGATAGTGTCCTGAATAGCATCTGACGTTGCGTTCATGTCTAAATTTGTCTTCTGCAAAAGTCGATTGAGGGGAGGGTTATCGTGAGAACACCCTGAAGACACATAATAGTCACGATAAACTCGCTGTCGTGCATGGCAGAAGAGAGTGCCCATGCTTTGGTTGCTGTATCTAACTCGGACCACTTGGAACACACTTTAGAGCCTCGCTTATTTATTGAAATTTCACGTGAAATTGTAATACCGCGTCATTCCGTTCAACCCATCTCGTTTCATACAATGTCTGCAACTGGCCACTAACCGTAAGCTTAAGGACAGTATTACGTTTTGAGATGCGGTGAAAAACGCAATGATCTCTTTCGTTGTTCCCAGACAGTTCCTCACACACTGTACTGACCAGGGGTGGACTGGTCATAATCACGTACCAGCCCGATGGCCGCTGCGCCCTCCTCACATCAGTGCCTTTGCGCCCTCCTCGGGGGAGACTAAGACCCGTCTTAGCCTCCGGAAGGCGCACAGTTTCCTCTCTGAACACATTAAAAAAAAACAAAGCTACATAATTATTTTATAAATTCGCTAGTCTTTGGCCAGCTAGAGCCCCTCCCCAGACCCTGGTATTTGACTCTAATATCGGTCATTTTGGACGATTTTTACATATCACCCTTACCAACCCCACGCTCCGCCCCAAATCCCAGTATTTGCTCGGCCTGCGGCCTCGCTCTTTCTGTTTTCGGCGCAGGAATGCTATTAATGATGTTAGATTTGCCCCTAAATATATAGATTTGACTCTAATATCGGCCATTTTGGACGATTTTTACATATCACCCTTACCAACCCCACGCTCCGCCCCAAATCCCAGTATTTGCTCGGCCTGCGGCCTCGCTCTTTCTGTCTTTGGCTTTGGGAATGTCATTATAATGATCTTAGGGACCCTGAAATTTATAGATTTGACTCTAATATCGGTCATTTTGGATGATTTTTATATATCAACCCTCCCACCTCCACTGCTCCGCCCCCAGATCCCGTCTTTACTCTGCCTACGGCCTTGCCCTTTCTGTTTTAGGCTTTGGTGGTACCATTAATGATCTCAGCGACTTCGAAATATATTGATTTGACTCTAATCTCGGTCATTTTAGATCATTTTTACATGCCTCTCCCTCCCACTCCCACCGTTAGGGGCGCTAGTCGCGTTATTTATCAAGTCTGTTTTATGTCACACTATAACCTATATGTTTCCAAAATTTCGTTAAAATTATTTTTCTCGTTCTTACGTTATACCATTAAAACCATTCCTACTGTTATAACCCCCATTTAAATAGCATTGGGTTCAAGTTTCCACCCCTCCCCCTCTGCAAAGAGAAGAGTTGGGGGTTGCTAACCCCGACAGTGTTGATTACCTGATACCAAAGAATATTTATGCCAAATTTGCTCAAAATCGGTCGAACCATCTAGGAGGAGATGTGGAACATACTCATACATACATACAAACATACAATGGTATTTATAATATAGTATATACAGTATTATTTTACGTATATATGCACATTGAAAAAGTATACATATACAAAATTATATGATGCTCAAATACATAATGTATATAGAATATACTCTTGAAATCAAAACAGCAATTGCCAAAGAAGTTAACCAAGCTGGAGTTTTTTCTGTCATAATGGACACGACCCTAGATGTCTCCTCATATGACCAGTGCTCCATAGTGCTTCGGTATGTGTACAATGGCTTTGTTCAGGAAAGAGTTATTGCCCTCAAATATGTGATTTCAACAACAGGAGACAACCTCTTTCAAACCCTCGAACAGTCTTTGGCTGAAGTAAAAATACCTATCGATAAATGTGTGGCAGACGCTTTTGATGGAGCGTCAAATATGAGCGGACTATATAAAGGTGTGACAGTAAAGCTGAAAGAGATCAGTCCGAAACACATTCACATATGGTGCTATTCACATGTGTTGAACTTGGTGATAACTGACATCGTCCAGAGTTTGGGTGTTTGTATTATCTTTCTTTGGGCTTCTCCAGGAAATTCAGATATTTTTGAAAGAATACCAAAAACGACTTGAGATGTACTTGGAACAAAACCAAAGCGTCCGTCTTGAGGCTATTGGGATAACTCGATGGAGAAGTAAAAGCAACGCTGCTGTAAAAATATTTGGACACTTTCATTACTGGGCACCCGACTCAAAGGATCTCAGACCAAGAAAATCAAAACCAGTATATGTGGCACTCGTAGCAGCTTTAAGTGTGAGTGACAACTCGCAAGAATTCAATTCCAAAGTCAGACATGATGCAATGTCTCTCATTCAAAAGTTGTGCTCCTTTGAGACTATCATTGTGGCTATGATGTTTTTATAGATTTTTCAGCATACCACACCTTATCAGACTATTTGCAAACAAAAAACTTAGACTATGTCCAAGCATGGCGCCTAATATCCTTAACTCAAAATAAGTTGTAAGAAACTAGGGACAAAGTCTACAAAGCAGCAGAACACTTTGCAACAGAAATGTCAAATTGAAGGACTCATTACAGATGTTCCTAGTCTAGAACAAGTTATTATAGAAACAGAATTGTCTGAGGTAAGATGTAGAAAAAGAAAGAAAATGGCAGGGGAATCAGCTTCTGATGAAGTAATTGAAAACCAGGAACGATTTGCTGAAAATCAAAGCTTATACTTAGATTTAGAGTGTTTTGATCCTAAGCAGTCCAAGAGTTTAAGTCTGGCTTCGTTGTCACTGAAAAGAATCACTGATAATTCCTGATTGTGAAGAGGGAAAACTTAAAGATGAGCTTCTTTCGTTTTCATCAATGTAGGAAGAGTTTACAAAATCCCCATATGAGAACCAAGAAAAGAATCAAGAAGCTGTTGAGGTTCGTACGATTGAAGATTTGATTGAAGAAGACAAGTTTTCTGAAGATTTCATGGAGGATGAGGAGGAATATTTGGGGCCGACTGACGATATTGTGGATTTAAGATCTATAAAATGTGATGGAGTGAAGTGCAATTCTTGCTTTAAGTGCGCCTTCGATGTGATTTTGCAGTACAATATGTACTCAAGACTCTACATAGAATTATTCAAAGTTCATAAGTATCTCCTTACATTACCGACAAAACACAAGTGTCCTGTAAGCGAGCATTTTCAAAGCTCAGATACAAGACTCCGTTCAAGACTTTACAGATGAACATCTGGAATCATTGTTCTCAGTGTGTGAATTAGATAATCTATATTGGGAGGGGGGGGGGGATAAAATTAGGCCAACATAACATAAAGTCTGAAGGTGCAAATTTCAAAATGAGACAATAATGCCTTACCCCCCATATATATATGTGCGTGTTTGTGTGTGTGTGTGTATGACATCTATAATGAAAAGAGATTTATTAATTTAATAAATCTACCGACAATAACTATGCACGTATATATTGTCTGACATACATACACACCCCACCAAACTTTTCTGAACGTGTTTAAATGTGCTCACTCTTGTCCCAGTAGCTCTCTAAGGTTTATTTAGTTAATAATTCGGCCCGAGCGATAGCCATGATCACAAGCAAATGTTAATTTTTCCACTTATATTGAAATCTTCCACTTTGCGTTATTACATACAGGGAGAAAAAAAAACTTCAGTCTTATGAAAACCACTAAAATTCTCAGTTAAACCGGACATATTTTTTTAAAAAACGAAAATCTAGATATTAGCCTATCAAACAAGAAATGGATTGTTGCTGGTCCCGATTTCTGACATCAAGGTCAAATCGAAGGCCAAATATTTAAAATCTCTCAATTCAAATTTCGAGCTTTGCTTCTACTCCCCGCTAAAGCTGCGCTCTTCACGACTTTTTTTCCCTCCAAATATCGATTCCGTGATGGGGCTCAGGAAGTCAACACTTACAATTACTTTACTGTTAGGTTGCAAATGAGTTGATTCACTATAGGCTACGTTATTCAAATAAAGTTTTTCAGACATTATTAGCGTGGACAGCAAACTGTACAGCGAAAAGAAAGATGGGAAAATGAAGGGTTAACTTTTTAAAAAACCGCTCCAGTTGAAATGCTTATCAGACACGGACAGATGGGAAAATGAAGGGTTAATTTTTTAAAAAACCGCTCCAGTTGAAATCAGACATGGACAATGACACGGAGAACCAGTCGTAGAACCCGAGAAGCAAATGCTGAAACAAATTTTCAATTATGCGCTTATTCACCTAAAAATCACCTTCATTAATATGCCTGCTTACTAGGAACGTATCCCCAGCGTGTACGTTAATATATACTTACGAGAGAATACCTATTTTTCAGATTTTGAGTACAGTTTCAAAAGTTCATTTCTGTAAACTGTAAAAGGCACTGATTACTATGCTAATTATCACAAATTAAATGCAACTTTTGAGTTGCATACACACAAACTACTAGGGAATGAAGACCATGTGCTAACAAAGAGTACACTGGAAAATGAAATAACATGTAATAACAAAACTTAAATTAAGATGATAATCGATACAAATGTAGAGGATGCATATGACATGTCCGAACTTCGCCAAGTATGGTGGAAGAAGCTATTTGTTTACTTCTTCTTGGCCAACTGCTAAGGACATTTATAAATCCATATGTGGCTTTGTTATACGCAATTAGTACATTCAAATTCACGAACGATGACGAACTGAAGGGTACGAAGGTACAGTTGCAAGTAACAACCGTAGTCATAATAATATAGTTCAACTAAACAACGTTGAAAATAGTGGGTAATTAGGTGGTAAGTAGAAATGACCAAAACTGAATAGTTTACATCGATCATTCCGAAGAAATTTGGAGTTATACTGAGCACAGTTTGGGGGGAAAAGCAAGCATCCCCGGTTAGAATACTTCAGCTGACTTCTTTGGGGGGAACAAAATGTGATTGAGGGGGAAAAATCCGCCTCATCCCTCGGTAATTCGCACCCTGATTGTTCTTGATGAACTCAGAAAGAAACATTCTGACCAAAATAGACAACAATCTTATTATTGACAAAATGTGTGAGAAAAGTAAGGAGATAAGAAGGCTTCTTCAAGCATAAATCAGTGACTTTACTTTCATTTTCCAGTTTTGTTTTTGAATTTCTTTTTTTGCTAGGTACGTATATAATTCTAAATTTACTTTTGTTAATTTGTAGTAAATGTTTCATGTATACTTTACATCAACGGTTTTTAAAATAGATGGAAAATAAGTTAATGTTATGATGAACATAGCTTTAAAAGGACAAAAGTATGAAAAATAGCATAAGCCCCAAACTTAACTCAAATCTTCAGTTATAATTAGGCTGTTAACAAATGTAGCCAAAAAATTTAAACAACTGGTGTGGTTTTTGTGGTCTCAGTTAAAGTGTGTAGATTTATATAGGCCTAATATATTTAGTACTCAAAGTATCTTTGTTTGTTTATGAAAATATTGAATTTGTATAATTCTATCGTGATTAACTGCAATAGCTACTTAATCTTTTGTTGTTTTTTGTGTGCTACCGGGGAAAGCCCCCCGGCTCTTCCTTTTATTAGGAGGGGGTATTCCACACAAGCGAAAGCCTCGGATGGACGGCGCCCTCCCAGAGTATGTGACCGCGCCCTTTTTACATAGCCAGTCCACCCCTGGTACTGACGACGACCTGAAGATGGACAAATTGAGGCTGTGACTACAATATGAACAGTGCAGCGCATTTGAAGCCTCCTTCTGGATCTCCTGCACTGCCGGCGACTTTGAGAGTTCGTGATGGCGCAACCATCTGTACCAATACCAACGCAGTTTTTCGGTTCGAGTGAGAAATCTCGTAGCAAAGATAGAACAATTTCTCCAATTTTCTCTCCAATCAGTGAGAGTTCGGGCGGTTGTGCGTCTTCGGATTCCGAGCTCGAACCAATGTCCTCACATTTCCGCTCTGCTGGTGGAGGATCAATGAAACAGTCTTCTCTTTTTTCACCCATGTGTTCGTACCTTAGAATCAAAGACAGCTGAGATGTGTGCGAAACGACCGTAGTCTCATCAAACATAATAGAATAAAACTGATCCTCTCGCACTCGATTGACAATTTTACAGATGTGATTTCTCATCCACAACCCTCAATGAGAGTATTTTGTGTGGTTTTATTGGCAAAAATGATCCTTTTCGATGCTTTCTTTCAGTGATTCTTTAAGAAATCGTCAGTACAAGCCATTTTAAATTTGAGCAATTCTCGAAAATTGCCCTCGTTGAACTTAGTTTCTGCACCGTCACCATCTGAGGTCCAATTATCTGCACAAGCATCGTCCCAGGAATATCACTTTCCAAGGAATATCACATTCCGCAACATTAATTTCAGTTTGTCGCGATTTTGGATGACTTGTCTTCTTGACGAGTTGATTTGATTCTCGACTGATTTCACTGGTTCCCAGTAGTTTTTCAGAAACGCTTTTCCGACCTCAAGTGCGTTAATGTGATATTGTGCCTTGTTGTGAGTTTCTAAAATACCGTAGAAACTAGCGAATTTCTTCAAAGGTTTAGTCCCAAGAGTTTGGAGGGGCACGTTTTTTCGATAGCCCCCCTCAAAAAAATCGTTGCAAAAAGTTAGCAATATTTACAAAAATATCCCTCTCTTTGTGGGAAAGAACCAGCCATGGATAGTTTTCCAAATGTTCTAGCCTCAAGTAACACCGTCATTCTTCCTGAGATTTATCTGATATTATGACTCGAGTTATCGTTAGCGAAAACGCGTCATGCCGGATAGAGACTATTTTTAAATAGAATTTAAAGAATTAACCCTCTTTTGAAATAACGCAAGAACGATCCCAAACTTTCGTTCGTGTGGCGGTAAGCTAGAAGCAGCAGTGTGTGTAATTTTAATATTTTAGAGTGCTCTTGGGGGGGGGGGGCGATCGCCCCCCTCGCCCCTCCTTTAATTTGCCCCTGTTGCATATTCAGTTACTTTCAATATTATAACCAAATATCTTCGTATGGTGTGGTACCGCTACTTATTTTATCCGAATATCTAGTTTTATATATAAATTTCTCACTATATCTTAAGTAGTAGATGTCAAAAATGGCAAAAGGTAGCAAAAACAGCGAGAATAAATTCCATATTTGCTCTTACCCTTATGTTTAAAACGAAATGTTACAAACTTACCACTTACGGTTTCAACACTTCTCTCGGGAGGAGACAGCTGGTTTATACACTAGAGGCAACGTTGCTTGCAAGAAGTGTTCAAAACTATTAATGCCTGCGCAGAAACAGGCAAGAATATGTTGCATCATATGTTCAAAACATTTAGTGTTTCTCGAACGGTGTTACAGTCTCGAACAATGTATTTCTTCAGATCGTAAAATGCTCGACGGGCGACGAATACACAAAAGCAGTTAGATAGTCCCAAATATAACATCTCGTTATGTTTACGCCATGATTACGAACATACTACATAGCGTATGTAATATATGTGCAAAATATCAATCTCATATCTTGAAAACTAAGGGCGGGAAAAATGATTAACCCATATGAAAATAATATCCTACTATACCCTACATCATAAAATATAACATCATGTTATATAAAAATTTCCTGACACATTGCTTTCTACCCAAGGATCATGAATCGTACCTCGTTCTCTTTGTAATGAATGACCCTTTCCAACGGTACCACCTCCATATAGGTATCATGTACCTGAGGAGAGAAAATATTCTCCAAAGGGGGATTTTGTAAGAAAAAATCGCTTTTTTCCAAGTTTAGACCCCTCTGGGCCATCCCTGTGAAAGGGTCATACATTCCAAAGAGAACGATTTACTATTCATGATTTTAGGATAAGTAGTGATAATACTGTAGATATTTTACTAAACTAATTGTCTTAAAATGTGTAAATAGGGGAAACATTCACTAATTCGATTTTTTTTTTTTTGACACATCCCTATTTATCCTAAAATCATGAATCGTACCTCGTTTTCTTTGGAATGACTCAGGCTTTCAAGCGGCTTAACTCGCATGTCCCTATCTTATATCTAAGGGGAGAAATTTCCAAAAAGGGGATTTTTTCCTGAAAAATCTTATTTTTTCCCATTTGAACATGATTTTCCCGCTTCGTTTATACAATAGGAAAATTTGAATAGTACAGTTGGAAACCTTGCTTCATTACAAAAACAACGACATTACAAACCGTCAGATCCTAGGATATATAGGGATGTGTCAGAATTAAAAAAAGGGGGGTATGTTTAGTACAAGGGGTCCAGAAGCACGTAAAAAAATTACAGGAGAAATGAGTGGTGCAAGTACTTAGACGTAACATAACGTAACCAAATCTAACCTAACCTAACATAAGGCCTACCGCTCACTGGCGACAAAACAGTTGCGCAACTATCTCGTCGTTGTCGCCTGCAGTCAGCAACTTCACGAAGACAAAACAGTTTTGTTGCCATACCCTCGCTCACTGGCGACGGCAACAGAAAAGTTGCCGAGCATTTGATATCACAATTTACATAATCGGGAACCGGAACAGTTCACATAATCGTTGGTTTCGGACATTAAAAAAAAAAAAAAAAACTACCGGCCATTCCAATGGTTAAATAAATAAATTTAAATAAACTTTCGAAAGTAGCGTCAACAGGGGCGTTATTTCAGACTTCACTTGAGGGGGGCAAGAGCACCACCGACATAAGACTTTCACGTTTTGTACTAGTATATTAGTAGACAATTGATTAAAGTATATGTATTCCTCAAACTCTTGGGGAGCAATTGCACCCCCTGCCTCCCCTAAATGACGTCCCTGAATGTCAATGAGTGATAAAAATAACAGCATTGTGCAAGCTAATACAAACGGGAATAATTATTCGAATCAAAAGATAACAAGAATAACGAAAATATAAAACGCCTGGAAATAACTAACAGAACGAAATTAACAAAAGCGGCAATCGGACCCAACTGTACCTAACTGTACTCTCAATGTTCTACGTATAGCCATAAAATAAAAATTGGCTTTCTTCGTTCTTCCCGCGTATTCTTCACGTTTTAAAATCGGCCATTTTTATACAGTACAGTTTTTTCTTTTTTATATTTGAAATGGAAAGAATAATAATTTTATCTGCATTTTTTTCTAGTTGTGGGAAATTAATGAAAGTATTAGTGTGTAGTATGACAGCGATATGTCATTATCGAAAAATGTACCTATCTGTGTTGTTTTTTCTTGGCTGGAAAGCTCATTCTAGTTTCTTATAACAGTGAAACACACTTCCTTCCATAATTTCTTCTTTCTATATATTTCTTCTTTAACGCTGAGCGTTTCTTTATTTCCTCAATTAATTTTTCATAGTCTTTATCACTAAAGACATGCTAGTCACTAATCAAAGAATGTATTAGTTTCCATTGCGTATATTCTTTTCACGCGCTACACACGGAATGAGCTGTTACGTGAAAAAAACTTGTAGAAAACATTTATTTTTTACCTTTCTATTTGGAGGTACCTCGGCAACTTTTCTGTCGCCGTCGCCTCAGTGAGCGGACTCCCATAAGACTCAATGCATTTTTAGATGTTGCGCAACTGTTCCGTCGCCGAGCTGTTGCCCTGCTGTCGCCCTGCTTGGCGACACCTCGGCAACTTTTCTGTCGCTGTCGCCTCAGTGAGCGGACTCCCATAAGACTCAATGCATTTAGCCAGAGCAACAAGATAGTTGCCCGACAAAATGTTGCCAGTGAGCGGTAGGCCTAAACTAACGTAAGCTAAGCTGAACTAACCTAAACTAACGTAATATTAGTAGAAATAAGCAAGAATTCTATCATTTTTTAGAAAATTATGCGGGACTCCTACACTAATATAACATAAACTAAACTAACCTAACGTAACCTAAACTAACCGAATGTGAACAGAAATTACCAAAATTGTAACATTTTTTAGAGAAAAGAGCTGGACTTCTGCTAAACATAGGCCAAAAAAAGTTCTAAAATTTACCATTTTTCTCGTCTTCAATGTTTGTGACGTCACTATCCCTAGGTATCGCACGCGTTACTGAAAAATGCCCATGAAACATGTTCTTTGATGCTTTCAAGCTTGAATGACTGCACAAAATCCCGGTATGAAAAGCTTTACTAGAGATTTATAAAGCAAATTCCGAAGGTCGACGCCATTGTACAGATCTGTACCATAAGTCCCCAAAGGGTTAATGATTTAGGCTTAAACTAGTATGCAATACTATTTAACTAATAAAAAATGTATGTGATATACAGTTATTTATTAGTGTGGAAATTACGAGTAAATCCATATTAAATATGAATTCATGTTTCCATGTTAAAATTAAGACGGTCTTTCTCTATCTGAATTAATTTTAAATGAAACGCTTTGTCTAATGTTTGATTAATTGTGTACTATTAACTGTATTTCTGTTACTTACTTATACCTTTAAGATGCCAGAAGTACAGTCAATGCCTTTCCATTTCATATATCCATACTCCAAAAATGACTATTGTTAAAATCAGTTATCAGTAATTCTGTGCTTTGAACTACTTTTATGATAATTTAGATATGAACATCTACTAATTAAGAAACCTGTATGATAATATATTTTTAATTAATGCTAATTAATTATATTCAACAATTATCCCTATATAGCATTTGCATTTCATTTTACTAAGAGGAAATCCTACCAAGACTACTTCCAGAAGACAAGTGCATAAATTTACAGAACGAGACGAGACGAGAAAAGTTGTTCGAGAATCGAGGAGAGACGAGACTTCTACAAAATTTACGAGAAGAGACAACCGTATTTCTCCTGTCGTCTCTTCTCGTGGGCAATACTGTCATCATCACCATCATCATCATATGTATTCTGCTATTATTGGCAGGTCACTTTACGCAGCTGAGAAGCTTCCATACTCCACGGTCTTCCACTATCCTTTTCGTCTCCACGTACGACTTTTCTGTTATAATATCATTCATTGTAGTCTCCTTCGTCCTCTTCCTGTCTTTCCTGCCACCATACCTTCTAGGACGTCCCTCGTGATACAGTTCCTTCTTATCTAATGTTCCAACCAGTTTCTTTTCCTCTTAATAATATCTAAAATTATTTTCCCCCGCACCATTTCTAACACCCTCTCATTCGTTTTCCGTTCGACCTAGCCAATTCTCTCCATTCTTCTTTACACCCACATTTCGTAAACTTTTAGATGTTTGTAATCATTTTTGCGTAGTGTCCACGTTTCGCATCCATATAGTACAACACTCTACAGGAAGCATTTTATTGGTCTTTTCCTCAACTCTTTGTTTTTTCTTCCTCCTAAAAGCTTCTTTCGCTATTCCTATCCTTTTTTTTTTAACTTTCACATTTCAAATTATCACTAATAATACTACCCAGGTATCGAAAACTAGTCACCTGTTCTATTTTCTCCCCTCCTACTTCTATATTTGACTCCGACTGCTTCGTTCCAATCATCATAGCTTCTGTTTTTCTCACATATATTTTCATCCCATATTCTTCACAGTCCTTCCTCTAGTTTTATCGCTAATTTAAGCTACACTATAAGTTTACACAGTTGAAATTTGAATAAAAACTACACCTCTTTTTACAGGCAAATATAGTATGTGAAAAAAATCTTATAAGGAAAAAGATCGTGATGATATGCTACATTATTATATGCTATATAAAGGATTTAAAAGAAAAAAAAAAGTAAACCTTATATCTTCGAGTCCTGATTACAGTAACCGAAATGTTATACTGGAAATAAAAGTAAGTATTCACTCATCTTAATTGGAACGTCTAACCTCAATATGTCCAAGTTCTGTTGTAAGCAAAACTTCCTAACTTTTTTTATATAGTATAATACGACTCACCTCCTCCACTACAAAATAAATTTTACAAAGAAAAGAAAACAAAATGCTTTCAATATTTTGTTCTTCGATGAGTTACCTCGGTTGTTTCCGTGTGAATGGAATTTTAAAAAGTATTTTAGAAATATAGAAGCATACAGCGAACATAAATACACTTCCTATGGAGGTACATTAGAGCAGAAAAAGTGAACAAAAACACTGTTAAAAGAGCCTTTTCACGAGCGATTATTTGAAAGAGAACCTGAAAGCTCAGAAAGGTGATTGTTAACAGAGCTGCACCTCTTGAAACTAAAGAAGGATCAACCATCCAAAAATACTCCACGTTAAACTGACATTTCTGTCAGTGTGGCCATACCACTGTCCTATTTTGAGGACAATGGAATTTTTATTATTATTATTTTTAAAATTTATGAAAGATATTGTTTCTTATCATAGAAAAAAAAATTTACTCAGCAGAAAATTGTTACTCATCAGTTTTATGAAATAGAAGTTATTTTGCAAGTTTAAAGAATGAAATTAATTGGCAATGGCGAAAATTGTTAATGATAATTGATTTCAAAGGAAAGAAAGCAGTTCATGTCATTTCCGTTATACCAAAAAGCAGAAAATTGAAGTAACCTTATCACTTGAGAATAGAAAGTAGTATCAAGATCTTCATCCTAATTCATGAAAAAGTAGAGTAAAACGATATCGAAAAGAAAAACATTACTAAAACATTAATGTAATAATAATAATAATAATAATAATAATAATAATAATAATAATAATAATAATAATAATAATAATAATAATAATAATAATAATAATAAAGTTAAAGCCTTATTAAGTTTAAAATACTTTTAATATATTTTCTAAAAAGAAATATATATCAGCCCTCTCCGCTGTCTACTATGGGGTCTTGAGTTAGATTCCTTCTGGAAAAGCATATTGAACGCATTACGGTGACTCTGATTCCAACCTAATATGTAGGTCCAGTGACGGCACCAGCTTTAAAAAGAGGCAAACAGAGAGACAGAAATTTTGGGGGTACCTATTTTTTGGTATACCGAAAAAGGATAGTTTTATATTACTCGACCTATATTACAACAAATGTCGAAGGAAAGCGTAGTCATTGGAAGAAGGGATGCTGCATCCCTTGCTCCCTCTAAGGTTGTCACTATCTCTGTCTCGTCTCATGTCTTAACATAAATTTTGTCTTGTCTTGTCTCGTCTCAAGGGCAACCCTACTTTACTGCAATATAATTTAGTAAAATCTATGTATAGTTTTTTTTTTTTTTTTTTTTTTTTTTAGAATATTGTAAATACGAGTGTGTTGCAAAAGTATTAGAAAAATAAACAAGTTCACTTTCAAGAAAGCGAAAGTGGAAATATCAAAATAATGGATACAAAACAGGAAAACATACAGGTGAAGGGCCAAAATTGAAAAAAATATATAAACTTAACAGGGACCAGACTTGATCAGAGTTCGTAAACGATTAGACTATATAGAGTTTTTTTTTTTTTCAAATTCTAAAAAGTTTGAAGTAGTCGTCGTGGTCAACATCGTACCAAAATCCTCATCCTTCACATTGTAAGTTGTAGCTTTTATTTATACCAGTTATGTGAAAGACAAGTTCATTATGCACGGAGATCTTCCTCCTTGATCGGTTCTTCTTATTTCAAAATTGTAAATTATTCAAATGTAATATTTTATAATTCATAATTTAACTTAATGTAAACTTATTGTACTTCCTGAATGTAATAGAAAAGATACATTTAAACTACTGCAGTTTTCACTTACTACCAAGATTTCAGTAGCATGCAAGTACTCAGATTATTTCTATTGCTGTTAGGAAACTCAGAGGCATTAATGCCTCAGAATAGTGTAAATCTATAAATTCATTAAAACGATCTCCTCAATCAAGTAACGATAGTTTCAAGTAGCGAAACATTACAATAAATACTGAAGATTAATTAGGACAAACGTATCCTGACGTGAACGAATATTTTTAAAACCCTTCCTTTTGATATTTGAACATTTCTTAGTTTGCTCAAAGCACCACTTGTAAATTTAAATTCATTGCAATTGTCAATATGTTTTCAACTATATTTCGCTCGTTTTGAAATGTGACTCAAAATTACATGAAATATTGTCTGATTTTAATACGATATTTCTAAATTGTGTTAATAGTGGAATATTTATGAGAATAACTGTAAACGTACACTACATAATTTATTACTATAGCATATGCTTTCTTACCTGTTTTTTTTTACAGGGGTAGATCCAGGGGGGGGGGCGATCTGGGCGATTGCCCTCCTCCCAGAAGAGGAAACTTCCTTATTTTATATATAAATAAAACCCATCCCAGAGTTTGGAGCTCTTAAAAGTAGCTCTAAGTAGCAGTATTACAACCCCCCCCCCAGAAATTCGTCCTGGATCCACCCCTGCTTTTTATGAGTCATTTTTATTAATTTATGTATTTATGAGCTGATAAAGTTAAAAAATGTCTATAAATAAAACTGAAAGTGATTTTCTTTGTGATCAAATCACATGAAAACAGTTGAACCGTTTGAAATATTCTTTTGAATTAGGCCTAATTAGCACATACCGTACCTCCAACGCTATGTCTTTCGATTAAATTGCGTATCCTAACAGGGAAGTGGGGTTAAAGTGTATGCCATAAATAGTGTATCTCACAGGTCCCTCACGTTGGGGAGATGAAATTCGGTAATTCGCTAGAAATGATCGGGAACGTGTGCAAGTGGTTTCGAAACTTTCGTTTTTGTGGGGAAGAAGGTATATAAACTCATTGAAAAGAGGTGATCATATGTTCCAGTTAAGGAAAAAAAAAAAAAAAAAAAGGAGTGAAGGGAGCAATTTCTGTGAATTTTTCGGTGTTTCCTGTCTCATCATCAAGGGGAAACAGCTGAACCATTCGAAATAAATTTCGGAACGGAATCAGTACTTGGCTCGAGTCGGGTTTTTATTATGTCACTTCCATTAGTGTGTTTATCATAAGGAGGGATGGATCAAATATAAATATACCTTTCAAATATTTCCCGTAAGTCTATTCTTGCCGTGTAAAGAACAGCTAGTTTAGTAGAGCTTATAAAAAGTAAGAGGAAAATTGAATTTTGAATTCTCTATCTATTCACTGAACCATATCAAGATAAAATAGCTTTGAAATAATTGTTTAGTGCAATTCTATATGGCAACATTGCTGGTCGTCTGTCTTAAAGTTGAAATGCAGCGTAAAAGAATAAGAAGTGAAGCTTTCGGCAGCAGTAACAATAGCCTTTCCAAAGGCGGCTCTAATTCTTCGCGGCAGGAGAGTGGGCCTGAATCGAGTTAACCCATGTTATTGTTTGAAAGTATGCGCAGTGAATGGAAGACCCATCTCCTTCCAAAGCTTTCTGCTTCTCGCAAGGCCACTGTTTTCACAAATAGGGTAAAGAGGTGGTGTAATCTAATGGGGCATTGACTCTCAACATTACCACATTGTGACAGGCGGAGTGTTCACTTTAGAACATTATTTCCAGTGTTGCACACTTCATAGTGTTGTTACTAGTTTTATTTCTTTGCTAGTTTTCCATATTGAAAATAAACGAAACGATAGAAAAAAATCTTTAGTATTATATTCACATCAATTACGTCATTACTTCCTTTTCTTTTTCATTGAGTGCAAAGTTGCAAAAACAGTATGAAATGTAAAATATTATTATAATATATAAACGAATAACTGAACCGTATAATGTTGTTTGAAATGTGTGATTCGACTGATTATCTATCTAATTGCGATGTCATTCAGTTTCATTAAATATTTATTATGGATTGAAATTGAAATACAGAGATCAACCAACCAGTAAGAACTCATAATGCTTTTTTTTTTTCGTTTATTTGCGTACATCAAGCTGAGGATACAATGAATGACGTTATAATATTGACAAGAGTCATAGATATGTTTAATATTATGACAAATGAAAAAAAATTTCATTTCATTTTAACACGGTTCAATATGTTTCATTATCAGTGATTGATAGAAAAATGAACAACATATAATTACTCCTGACCAATGTATCAGATTGAGACAAGGTATATAATGTACGATTTTATTATTTATCTTTTAGTATTAAACTCAGAAAATAACATATTCTTTCCGTCAAATTGTTCACAAATCTCAGTAAGTATAAGTAAAAGTGTAAACACCCTCCCTTAAAAAAAAACATACTAGTTATATTCATAAAATACATAGGGTAGTTTTTAGAACATTTTTACTATCGTCATAAAGGAAAGGTTAATAAAGGTATATTTCAGTATCATTTTCACCTTAATAGGTTTTGTGGTTCTTGTATAGCATAAATTTTTATGTTTACCAAAATATAAATAAGTAAAACTGCTTTTTTTCGAAATTACAGATAAGCTTTTACATTGACTCATTTAATTTCGTTCTCAGTGAAATATATCGATTGTAATGTCTCATCGTTGGACTTTTTTTTTTTTTTCGTTAAACGCTAATACGTAATATAGTAGAATTAGTATTTACTTACATTCGTATGCAACTGGATATATAAGGGTCTAGTATGGGAAATGATGATAGTAGTACTTATTTTTCATATTTATTTTATCAGCGTTATATTCGATTTATTACTTCATTAATTTTTTTTCTGTTTATAAACTTTAGTGTATAATTTCTTAGTTTCATCCACATCAATTATGTTAGCGGTCTCTACATAAAGCAGGCGTGATTTAAACGGCAAAGTGTATCCCATGACAAACGTCAGTGATGATTCAAATCTTCGTTTAATACGGTTTGTAGTATAGAAGTATATATATACATATATACACTTCTATATATATAGGGTTGCCAGACATTCGTCTTTGTATCGGCAGTTTGTATTTTAAAACTTGGGTCCGTGTCTGTATGATACTCTTAAAAAAATATCAAAAGTCCGTACTTTTGCTTTGTACTCAGAAAATATATTAATTAGGTAGTTACTCTTTTCTGATCACTGCATCGATTACACGTTCACCAAGGAAAATAGCGTTGAGTTTTATACTTTATCATTTAAATGATACGATAAAATGTACGAAACAGACCGTGGTCTTTGTGAAAGAGTTGCAGTGGCCTCTGGACGAATTTACGAACGGGGCAGAGAATTGTGAACGAGAAGAAAAAGTTTTAGTGAAACTGGAAATAAGTTTCTTCGATCCTCAGTCAAGAAGCCTCGCTTTGAAAACTCAATCAAAGATAATAAACTTAAGGTCCCTTAGCTCCCACTGCTTAACACATTCGATAATATAACATGTAATAAGCTAAATATTAAGTTTGCAAGAAAGAAAGAGGACTTCAGTCCCATGTGTATGTGAATACATAATATAAATAAATTAGTCTAGATGCTAATTTTATGACAGTGTCATTTTAATTTTAATTTAAAGGTTAATCGTATGTTACATGTTATGTATAATTACATGTACTGCAGTAGGTAGTTTTCCTTTAACTAAACGATTTCAACAATTTTCAGTAAAAGCAAAAGTAATCAGTATTCTTGTATCCAGAAACCCCGTAACCTTAGGCGTGCACGCTAAATGTGATTCAAAAAATATATTTCTAATATTTTAAACATGTTTCTATTATGTTATAATACTCCTGTTAAAAAAATGTCCTGGTGTTTAAAAAGTTGCTAATTTTGATACTTAAAAATCTACAGTACCTCTAAAGCCTGAAACACCATATTCATAAACATTTGATACATTCTAATAATTATTCAGTTACTTGATTGATTCAGAGTACCACACACGCGTCTATAATTTACGAGAACTCAACCGATAACTTAGATTAAAATTAAGTTGTTTCAATAATGGGATCTTTTTATTACATAAATTTTGTCTGCATTCCTTTACTTTTTTAACATGAGTAGACATTTATAACTAATTTAAAACCTACTAAACGTTTGCCATCCTACATTTCCTATTATACAGTATACAGTGTATACTGTATTTGTAATAATGTATTGTCCTCTTTCCAGTGAAAACAATCTTCTAGAAAGACAACTTAGAAAAATAAACGCCAAAAATTCTTACCAATATAGTTATTTTTTTAAAGAACAATTTCAAGTGCGCTTTCAGAAAATAATTCATTTTAACATTTTTATATGAACATATTGCTTTCGCATGTCTCTTTGCAATGATATTTTCTTTGTCTTTCGTCCTTGTTGTATTAAAGAAATAAATTTATTTTAGCCGAGTATTACCTCTATTGTGAGACTTTCAAGACAAAGTTGAGGATACATTCATTGTAATAAGAAAATAACATTATGAAACCACACGTACACAATTTTGTTCGATGACCTGCCATATTTCCCGCAACACTATAATTCCGTCGCTGTATAACTTCGGTGGTTTCTGCCCCCCCCCTTCCCCCCCAAAAAAGGCATATGTTTTTCACACATCTCCTTTGAAATTATTCAAAGAGTTCAAGGAGTTCTGCAGAGACCGAAACAAATAATAGTATGACAGTGCCAAGTCCAGACTATACGGTGCATGCACTAAAATCTTTCACCCAAGTTCTCTGAATTTCAGTTAGGTCTCGTTAAAAATGTATGTGGTCTAGCCGTTTCTTTCGAATTGCTAGGTGAACTCGCACTAATTGTTTATAATACAAATCCGAGGCCACGTTTACGCGAGGCGACAGCACCTCATGATGCACGATGGTCTTGCAATCCCACCAAATGCACGACATAACTTTCCTGGGGGTTGGTATAGGGTTTTCAACAGACTAAGGGGCTTCTCGCTTCGACCACGATCTTATTTCTCACATTGTCATTAGTGTTGCCACGAGACGAGACGAGACGAGACTTCAAGCTGTCTCGTCTCGTCTCGTGCAAAGCATGTCTCGTCTCGTGTCCCGTCTCGAAAAAATTTGCTCGTCCCGTCTCGTGTCTCGTCTCGAGAGGTTCTGTCCCGTCTTGTCTCGTCTCGTCTTGTCTCGTAAAAATATAGAAGCATACAATGGGAACGAATGTAAAATGTAGCAGGCTGCACCATGCTAATCAAGATAAAACTATTAAATAAGTTACAAGTATTACCCAGAACACACAAGACAAGAAATGTCACGGTAGCTACACCGTGAAGCCTTCACCTCTGGTGTATGTGGTAGTCGGTTCGATCTCGGTTAGTGCCATGTGAGCTTTGTGGTGAACAAACATCGAATGTTTGTGGAGACCGCGGTGGCTCAGTGGTAGAGCGTTCACCTTTGGTGCTTGGGGTCTCGGGTTCGATCCCAGCCCCCGCCAAGCAAACTTTGTGGTGGACAAACACCGTGGGCGTGGGTGTTCTCGGGGTTCTCCCGTTTCCTTCTACTTATTTCATTTATTACTCATCATCACTGTCTCCTTTAGCCTAACCCGCATAACTGTGGGACGTAAAACTCAAAGATTTCATTTCATTTAATTTCATTTTTCGAATTTGTGTGTTTTCTCGAATCTTTCTAGTATCCTACCACTTTCTTCATTCCACTAATTTTCCCATCATCATCCATTCGGCCAAAGTTGCCTAAAGGTCTTAAAAATAAATTCAAATAAGCTCACGAGGCAAGGATAAATAGTTTACAAGATAACATATCTCTGCTGTTAGTTGTCTGAGGCTTCTCGACCCTGGCTTCTTCTTCTTCTTTTTTTTAATTCTCAAACTTTGAAATTTGTTTTACCAGTTTCAATACACGAATATACAGTAAATTGCTCATAGGTACGTCGAAGAAAAAGATACTAATGTCAAATAATGTTTACACGACAAGCATAGTTCGATGTAAAGGTGTCACCATCCCCGACACTATCGTATACTATCAGCCCACTTGCTTTATAGTGTCTGTATATATATATATATATATATATATATATATATATATATATAGAGAGAGAGAGAGAGAGAGAGAGAGAGAGATGGAAAGATATATAGATATATAGAGAGATAGATATGTGTGTACACTTTGATTTCATATACCAGCCTTTAGGTTTCACAGTGTTAACCCATACCAATCCAAAAACTACTTTTCATTTTAGCATGTTTAGATTTGTTGCAATTATTTTTTTTTAAAAAAAAGCTCGGAACCAAATAATTTTATTGAGTAATGGAAAGTATTTGATTGAAATTTTATATGTTACTGCACAGTAAACTCTACTTGAAGTGCCATAGTAATGGGAGCTGAACGACACATCGGACGGAAGAATGCTTGGGGCCAGTCTTCACCTCCATGGTTCAAATCTGTTCCCATAACCGCGGGGTGTGTGCTACTATGTGGTGGTTGCTCCGTTTTTGTAACAAACTCATGACAGTACACTCAGATTAGCTAGTGGTCTAAAAAAAAGTTGATTTTTGGGTGGCCATTTTGGATTAAAGTTTCTTATATTGTCGTGATCTATTCGCAATCATACAACGTACATCTTCATACCAAGCCGAGCGGTCTGCGGCGATAGACCATCGGCTTAAAGGCCCCGGGTGAGTCCCGGACGGGTCATGTGTATGGATTTTAACAGCATTTGTTTTTTCGTATTGTGTCAGGGGGCGAAATCGTACGGGATAAAAGGATTTCAGTCTGAAAAAATTGGAGAGAATATCCTCCCCAGGATACTTTCATGGGAGTAAGGAATTAGTAGAAATATAGGATATGCATTTTATAGCAGGTTTAAAAATATGGTTTGGGTATCCTATTTCTTTTCTGTTAATTATGTTCTTCAATGTTCGAATTTTTATCATTCTCATGATATTTTTTGCTTTCAACGGAGTTCCATGAATATTATACCAAATGTTCTTTACACTCTGTAAGAAACCATTTCTGAGGATAATTCAGGTCCTAATGAATATTATTCACTAGAAAAGGGAAGTATTCCCCTCCTCTCAACATGGAAGCAGAGGGCAATTTCACACTCTGGTCAGATCAAACATTTCCGCGTAACAAAACGAAGATTACAAAAGGTGTGTGTGTGTGAGAGAGAATA
The DNA here is from genome assembly GCF_964235325.1 of Thermobia domestica. Lineage (NCBI taxonomy): Eukaryota > Metazoa > Arthropoda > Insecta > Zygentoma > Lepismatidae > Thermobia > Thermobia domestica. Next base: position 191,095,191 of record NC_137455.1, on the reverse strand, counting down.
CAAAATTTTAGTTGCAAGATGACATACTTTAATTGCCGTTTTCGGTTCATATAGCAAAAAGAATACCGCCACCAGAGAATAAAGACAAGTGTAGTCTGTTCTGTTCTCTTCCGCCATTTCATCCAGAACTTTCAACTACAGCCTGTAATGATTGTAGATCTTACCCAGTTTTCCAATTGAATAGATGGTGGTGGTAGTTCGGTTTCTCGACCTTGTAAAAATCTTCCCTGTCTTTGATTTTGTTTGTCATCATTCCAGCCATAAATGAAAAAAAAATGAGAATTCCTCAGTTTACAGCAAGGGGAATTGGGGACAAGACATTAAGGATGATATTCCTGGAAGCTCATGTATCACGATTGTTTCATTCAATAGACAGAGGACACTTTTCTATGAAGGCTTTCAACATGTTTTCACACAAACATGTCTTCTCCTTTTGCAATCTATATGACTACTGGCAATTTCAATCTTGGCCATTCTCGCCAGTGTTTTCATTTTCGAGACACGAGACGAGACATTTCAGGAGACGTCCCGTCTCGTCTCGTGTCTCGTCTCGTTTTCGAGACGGGACAAATAGTCTGTCTCGTCTCGTGTCTCGTCTAAAAGGGTTCTGTCCCGTCTCGTGTCTCGTCTCGTTTACGAGACGAGACGAGACGAGACACGAGAAACGTCTCGTCTCGTGGCAACACTAATTGTCATCGTGGGTTATCCAATTTTCATCACTCGTAACCAACCGCTTCAGAAATGGTTCGAGTTCGTTACGCTTCAGTAGAGATTCGCAAAAAGAAACTTGATCGAGTAAATACTTTTTAATTACATCGTTTGGCTCTCAAACCTCGAGCTTATTTTATTAAGCAGCTTTTTTCAAATAGGTTTACAGTATTTGGTAATGGGTGTTTAGGTCATTGGCTATATCATAGCTCTTACATGTCAGTCTTGTTCGACTTTTAACAGAATACCGTCCACTTTTGCTATGATCAGTCGTAAACTACAAGGAGCATTTTCGAACCAAAATTTCCATTCAAAAGCGACTGATCTACCTATTGATTATTAGCTTTCTATAACGTAACTTGCCCATAAAAAGCACAATTTTTTACGCGGACCTGCGTAGCACTTACAAGTTTATGGAAATAAAATGATAAAATGTATCGTACTTTTACGGGAAGTTCACTCATTTTCCCGGCGCACTGCTTTACGTTTGAAATAAGAATTCCAACGCTTTTTGCTCATGTATGAACCTTAACTATCAGCTTTCAAATGACATTAGGCCTAAATCGCTGCGACTCATATACATGAGATTTGGAACACTAATGCCATTTCGTGCGCCGCAGACTAACAAGCTAATTTAATAGTAATTTAATATAAAATTCTAACGGCTGCTCTATGAATGTAGAAAGTGTTTTACTTCATTGACATTAGAATATTGACTTATAAAAGTGAGGAGGAACGCGGGATGACGCCATCTCCGCACCTCCAAAAAATAAGTACGGAGTCCCCCCAGTTCCTACAAAAAATACAATGGGCAAATATATGCAATGGGACGGCGTGACCTCATGCCGCTACCTACCGTCCCCCTACCTTTTCAGATTCACTCTTACCCCTCCTTGAGGATAATGTATGTTGATAGATACACACAGAGTTAAGAGGAATTAAATAATCGATTATCATAAGTCATCTTTAACAAAGACTTATTATAGAAAGTTACAGAATAAAATCATTATTATTGTACATGTCCTGTATCATATATGTCACAATATGATGGGTTTCATTTACCTAAGAAACTGCTGGAATAATTTGAATGAAACTTTCAATTTGTTTTTTTTTTTTTTTTTTCGCTCACATTTTCAAACTTTGATTTAAAGAGCCAACCAATCGCGTAAATTTGCAGTTCTCAAGTGATAGAAGGCGGTTTATTTAGATCTTGGCTTTAAAGTCATTTACAAACTGGTTTGGAGAGATCAGCTAGTGAATTAGTATGTATTTAGGTTTTAATATAGTGTTCTTTCCTCATCTTCAGTTCAATGAGTGTTTCACTGGCTTTAAAGTGAAAGTTGATATATAAAATTCTATTGTGAAGTTTTATGGTTCTCTGGGTTAGTGATGAACCCAAGAGTCTTGGTCTTGCAGTTTTTACAAGAGTCTTGCATGAAAGGCCAAAACCAAGACCAGGACCAGGAGTCCCGATGCAAGACCAAGACCAAGACCATACCTACAAGACCAAGACCAAAACCAAAACTCTTGCGCAAGTCTTGCAGAAGTACCGGTACTACTTGATTTTTTTTTATAAAATGTAAAAAAAGAAGGGAAAAAATCATTATATCTTTTACTTGAATTTCTTTGCTTCAGTAAAAATGCCGCTGAAGTGAATGTGTTCCCAGTAGTTTACGCAATCCATGTGAATCGATCTGCCTCTGTAGCATATAGCAACAGTATGTCGTTTCCTGAATTGGTTGTTCGCGTTTTCTGTAAATATTACTCGTTTTCAAGCCACACAGGTGTCATCTTCCACCATGTGAGCTTTTTTGGTGAACAAACACCGTGTTCATGGGTTTTCACGTTTTTTTTTCGTTCCCTCCTACTTTCTTCATTCCACCATTTCAGTCATTTCTCATCATCACCGTCTCCCTTAGCCTTGGTGCATAAACGTGGACATTAAACTAGATACTTCATTTCATTTCAAAGCATATTAGTGGTGTTCTTCTTCCAAAACTAAAGAGAAATGTAGT